>NC_058384.1:32267407-32870869 GCF_018350175.1 Felis catus | reverse complement strand
CCTGTTTCCAGAGACTGGCTTATTTAAATGATAGCAGAAGCAAGCTGCGAATTATAAAAGCAAGGTGCTAATTTAGAACAGTGTTGCAGAGCATTAGCAGAAAAACCTTGCCTTTCTTGTCTATGCACTGTGTTGGAGAGATGTTTTTCTCTTCTGGTAACTTAAAAAGCAGTAGCATCATTGTTTATACAGCCTATTGGTTATGGAATTAAATCTGTGACTTTTGCATTGGGAAACTATAGTACTTTATGTGATTTTGACTTAAGTTTAGTGTTTCTCATACTTCAACCTTGCTTTTGGATCATGTGTATAGAATGAACTGGTTTAGAGATAGCCCTTTGGGCAGCCTCCAAGAATTCCCTGGTTCAGCATTTCTGTTTTTCTGTTTGTTTGTTTTTGTTTTTGTTTTTTGAGGGAGGGGTCTAATGACCCCTTAACCCTCTTAAACACTCATAAACAGCTTTTGTTTATGTGAGTTATATCTATTAATATGTACCATATTAGAAGGTAAAACTGAGAAAATTTAAAAAATATTCTTATCAGTTTATTTGCTTAAAAAATCAGTGAGGCTATTACATACATGTTAAACGTAAGTAACATTTTTTAACTTAAAAACCTATATATTTTCTACTCCCCCACCCCCAATGGTGAGAAGAGTGCCATTGTTTTATATTTTTTTGCAAATCTCTTTAAATGACTGGCATAGAAGGAACAGCTGTTATTCTCATGTCTGCTTCTGTAGTCAATCTGTCATGTAGCCTCTGGAAAACTCCAGTGTTCATTTGTGAGCAAATGAAAGTGATAAAGTTAAATATCCCTTTATCGTTATAAAAATAGTTTTTACCTTGAGGATCCCTTGGAAAGGTTTGGGGAGCCTTCTTAATTTTTCTGAACCTTCTTTTTTTCACTTATTAAGTAAGAATAATAATATTTACCTCTTAGCATTGTTGTGGGATCAGGGGAGATAAACTTGTAAATCACAATGCCTTGCATCTGGTAGCCGTTCAGCAGATGTTCACCCTCTGCTCTCTCCTCTATTGTAACCTCTGTGCAAATTGTGTAGGTATTTTCCCTATAATATATTTGTTAGTTTGAAATGATATTGCTAGTTTGTTAATAATATAGGGTAGTTCCCCTGCATAGACTATTAATAAATAAACTAAAAGTCCATAATAAAAATCCTTTTTATACTTCTTCTTGCAGGTATAGAATAAAAACCGATAGTGTTTGAGGGGAAATTATTGTCTTGCTGCTGTTATGATAGCTATGGAGTGGGAAAAAATTTCATTACATTTAAGACAAGTGGTTTGATTTTTTTTTTTTTTTTGGAAGAGTCTTTGCTTCAACATATTTCTTTCAATGCATAATGCATTTACAGAAAGATTAAACGCTACAATGCAAAATAATAATATTGAGCTCATGAGTAACAACATTTAAGTAAATTTTAAATTCACATTCCAAAGTGGTTGATACTTCGAGAAGAGAAAATTCCATTATTGCATCTGTTAGGAATAAAGAATTAGAAAATGGCATTTTTCAAAAATTTCCAGCAGAATCTGCCCTCAGTGTCTTCTCTGGTGGACACAATCAGTAATGCTGTAGAAGATTTGACTGCTGCTGTTGGAGAAGTCAGCTATGCTTTCACTGACTCAGTGGCTGAACAGGTAACCAGTATGATCAGTGGCTTCCGCCCAGAAGAAGAAAGCTCTGCAGTAGCAGAAGCTGTAGATACTGCTAAGCCAGCAACTGCCACGTCACCACAAGTCTCCAAAGACAATAATTGTCAGAAAACACAGTCTAGTTTAGAGCACAGAGCAAATCAGATCAGTTGTTACAATACTTCAGTTTCACAAAAGCAAGAGCAAGGGATAAACGAAGAAAGAATTTTTAAACGTGTTAATGATAGGCAACAGACTCTGTCCAAATACCAAGAAAGTAACAATGCTGGTGGTGATTCTTCTTTGAAAGGGCACTTGAGTGATGGAGGGGTATCAATTATCAAACAGAATGCAAGGGCTATACCTGCTTGTCAAGAACTTGAAAGTACTGACAGATATAAAAAAAATGGATTAGGAATTCCTGATGATGGTAAGAATGATTTAAAGGAGGTAAGAGATCAAGAAATGAAAGAAAATCATTTAAAGAAGACTGAAAAGCGTATTAAAAGTAAAGGATCCAAAGGGAATGAGTGGTCAGGAAATGAGTGTTCTCCAGAAGATATTTTGGCAAGCAACAGACATACGATACAGAAACCCATCATGAAAGAAGACATGTATCCAGCACCATCAGCAAATTCTGAAGATAAGTTACACGGAAAACACAAAGAACAAATAAATCCAACAACGTGTTACAAAGTGAAAGGAGACATAAAAACAAAGCAAAATGAAGCCATTTCTGCCAACAAAGGAACAGCAAAGAGTAAAGATGAAAAATATTCTAAGATAATACCAAGAAAAGGTGAGGTCTCCTCCTAATGTGGGCTTGAGTGATAAAATTTTCTCTTGATTTTTTTTTAAATTAAGAAAACATCATCCAAATTTCCAAACTTTCCACTACATGTCTATAGATCTAATTGAAGATTTTCCTGGGGGCAGCTGGGTGGCTCAGTCATTTAAGCGCCTGACTCTTGATTTTGGCCTAGGTCATGACCTCACAGTTCATGAGTTCAAGCCCTGCCTCAGGCTCCACACTGACAGTGTGAGCCTGCTTGGAATTATCTCTCTCTCCCTCTCTCTGCCTCTCTCTCTCTCTCTGTCTCTCTCTCTCTGTCTCTGCTTGTCTCTCTCTCTCTCAAAATAAATGAATATACTTAAAAGAAAAAAGATTTTCCTGAATCCTCTTACTGGGAGACACTTTTAAGGTCATCCTTTTTTTTGGGGGGGGGGGGAGATCATTTATTTTGAAAGCATTCATGTTCTTTGTGCTAAGTTAAGTATTGTCCTGGTCCCTTCATTATTTGGCCACTTCTTCAGTGGCCCTAATTTTTCTTAATGTTTCTTTATTATACAACCTGAAACTCCATAGTTTTCTTAAGTAGTGTGCATTCTTTACTTAGCTGGAACTTATTTAATGAATTTTAACATTTTATATTTTTGTAATTAACCCCTGAGACCTTTATACTGTGTTGCTCTTCGAGTCATTCCCAATAAGAATCTTGAGTGATGGAGGGATATCAAGTATCTTATATTTTTCCTTTAGAGCAGTAGAGTTTATTTTATTGCATAACAGTCTTCAGAATAGGTCCATTCATTTAGCCACGTATTAAGAATTGTATATGACTTCTGTGTTTATAATGAGTATATGTGAATAATCTATTATTTTTCATGAGTTCTCTATGTAGAATTAAGATTCCAGCTAAGCATTTATATTTTCAGCCACAGTATTTGTGACAGTTTTCAAAACAAGGAGCTGACGGTGACTTGGTTTGGGTACAGAATTGCTCTGCACCTGCTGGTAATTGCTTCTGGTAAAATCCCTTCGTCATTTCCATTTATTGCTGACCAAAAGTACATTGGCTTTTATTTTAAAAATATGTATCTGACGTTTTAAAAAATAAATTTAGATTCTCACAAAATAACAAAAATCTGAGTGGCAGTAGCCGTGAGGAAGACGTTCGGTTCTGCTACAGGACATCAGACACAATCGGGATCTGCTATTTATCGATTATATTAATGGTCCTTAACTGATATAATAGAGGCCGATCCAGGATGGCTAGACTAGTTAGAAAGGGAAGCCAGTTTTTGGAAATACGTCCATCTTGGAGTCTACTCTTCTAGCAGATTTTTGATTGTCAAATTCAGTAGTTTTGGGTAGCCTTTGTTTCGTTTTGTTAGCCATCTTACTTACAGTAGCAGAAATAAGCAAAGAAGTAAAATAGAATAGTTTACATATTTTATTCAGAAAATAACAGAATAGACACTAGTAATAAATGCTACACAAGTAACAGTACAGAGTTAATTTTGTTTTGATTTGTTTTCATTCAGAAGCATGTTGGTACCTAAAACACCCAAGTATCTCTCAGGTATTCTAGATTATAGTCAGTACTAAACTTAATCATATTGTGTTCTTCTTCTTTTTCTTTTTTTCTATTTTGAGAGAGAGAAAGAGACTACGAGTGGGGGAGAGGGGCAGAGGGAGAGAGAGAGAGAGAGAGAGAGAGTCAGAGTGATAGAGAGAGAATCTTTTCTAAAGCAGGTTCCATGTTCAATGCAGAGCCCAGTGCAGGGCTTGATCCCACAACCTGGGGATCATGACCTGAGCTGAAATCAAGAGTCGGACACTTAATCAACTGAGCCACCCAGGCACCCCTAAACTGAAACAGACTATGTTCTAAAAATCATTTGAAAATCTTTTGACCCATAGATTACCTCGTCATATAGCTGAACTGTAATATTATTAGTTAACACTGAGAGTAATATCAAAATAACTAGTACCTGCATTTTAGGTTCTTTCATAGGGCTTATAGGGTATAGAAAGAGAAGGAAGAGTTTCCTTTTCTGTTTCTGAATACGAGGTTACTTTAGGTAATATTTTGTAATAGGTGAAGTGTGACTGCAGAATTTCTGGTGACCCTCCTCAGAGCTCTGCAGCCTTAGAGCACCACCACCATGGTATCCCACAATCCCACAAAGTGCTAAAAGCTCTCAACTGGGAGTCAGAATTCCCAGGTTCTGGACCAGATCAGCCATCACCTCAGCACCATCTAATAGCGTTTTCTGTAATGATGGAAACATTCCATGTAGTCCGTGTAGTAACCACTAGCCACACATGGCTCCTGAGCACTTGAAACGTGTCTGGTGGCACTGGGAAGCCGGGTTTTAAACTGCATTATGTTAAATAGCTGCATGTGGCTAGTGGCTAGTAATGACATTTTGGCCAGTGCAGAATACGACAGTGCTTATAGTTTTAGCCATTCATGGTTTTCTCTTGACTGAAAAGGAAGGCTTGGACTAGTGACATCAAAGCTCCCTTACTTCTAACTCTAAACATACCATCTATCGTATTTTAAATTACTTAGTCTGTGTCTCCCCACTTGAATGTCAAACCTTGATTCCTTTACTACAGATGATCTGAGCAGAGTATAAAGAGAAAAATGTCTAGACTGACCTAATAAATTCTACCTGCTGTGGTCTCTTTGTCTTTCCAGAGATGTTTTATAATTCTAAGAGGGTTGCATCTTAGTTTAAATGAACCCCAATATAGTACAGTTTCAAAATTTTTACTTTAAAAAATGGTAATAACTAGTTTTTTAAGGAATAATATAAATTTTGTGTGGCCTGAAATTTGCATTTGAATATACTTCAGTAAAATTTTCTTAGTAATTCTACCTTTCACAGAAAATCAGTGTATATCCTTCCTCATATTTTTATATGTGCATATTAACATACACTGCATGTGTGTGTGTATATTACATGTAGAAGTTTGTGTGTGTGTATGTTTTAAATAAGACATAGGTATGCCTTCTGTCTTATAACCTCTTTTTTCTTAACATGATGTTGTATTTATTCTTACCTGTGAGTACTTGTAAGTTCACCTCCTAATCTGTAGTGACTGCATAGTATATCATTGTATGGATTTATCATAATGTACTTAACCTAGGCCCAGGGATGGACTTTTAGATTATGTTTTATTTTTGTTTTCTGTTGCTGTTAAACACAGTGCAGCGAATTGTCTGAAGTACATATCTCTGCTCACCTGTTATTTTCTTAGAGTTCTTAGAAATAGAATTGGTAAATTCCTAGAAATGAATCAAAGACTATGCAGATTTAAAAGTTGGATATGTATTGCCAAACTGCTGTTTAGGAGCATTGTACCAATGAGAATACTACCAATAGTATACATCTGCCCATTCTCTGTTGAACTTCTGGCGCTAAGGATTATCATTTTTGAAAACTTGGACCAACATGATAACCAGGGTGTCTCTTGTGACATGAATTCTTTGAATCAGGCCCATATGTACCAGCAGTACTTCTGAGTTTCTTTGTGTGCAACTGACCCTTTAAAAAAGTTGTGTAAGGTGGCAGGCTCTGTTATTTCCTTTATCTGTAACCTGGTTGGAAAATCCCTGCAACATTATTATGTAATTAGAATATACAGATTGATCTTTTTCTATTAAAAACATGGAAACCTAAAGCTTCGGGTTCTTAAGTGAAAACGTTACACTTCTCTAAAGCTGAAAATTCAGATTGTGTATGTATATGTATATTCGTGTGTATATGGATATATGTGACATAACATCTGTGCATATATGTGTGTGCGTGTGTGTGCATATATCAAATTCATAATACTTTATGGTATTAAAATTTTGATTTGCTCTCCCTGTCACTCCAAATAGATAATTCCTACATGGACAAAGATGAGCACGGTTCATCCTCTGAAAGTGAAGATGAAGCGCTGGGTAAATACCATGAGGCCTTGTCCAGAACACACAATTCCAGACTTCCGTTGGCAGATTCGAGACAAAAGAACTACGCTTGGGAAACAAGACAGAAGTACAGTCCTCTGTCTGCGGAGTATGACGGCTACAGTAGTGAGGCATCGATAGATGAAGGTAAGATCGGTTGCTTCTTTTATTTATTTATTTATTTTGGCTCATACGCTGTGGTATTGGATTATTTGTGCCTAAAATTCTAGGCATCTGTGGCCGCACGATAAACAAGAGATGGCTCACAGAGTCACGTTTCCGTGAACGTAATCTATTGAAATCCAGATCTCTGGACCGAAGCCAAAACCCACAACACCTAAAAGCAAAACGCCAAGTAATTTAAAGACCGTAGTAATTCTGTCTCTCTTTTCCCAATGCAAGCGTGAGGTAGAAGATGCGAATCTGCTTTGTGTCACGTGGAATCAGTCCCCAGATACCTGTTAGAGGAACTGACAGAGTCTAAGGATCTCCTAGTGCTGGCCGTGATCCTGGAGTGTAAATGCACGCTCTTTCATTGAGTATGGCACCTAAACAGGAGCCAGATGCTCGTGGCACACAGCAGAAGTGGTGACCTGTTCTGTGCAGGGGGAAAAAGTGTCTGAGATGGATTTATTGAGAGCTGGTACTGTGCTATACTTTGCTTAAGGGCAACTTAAGGGATTTTCGAGGATTATTTTATCTCTAATTGATTTTTGCCTCATGTACTGGCATTGACTTAAAATTCAACCTATGTAGGACATACACGTCCACTCTAACACGTTTTTACATCTTTGTATAAGGGAAATAAAAGAGGTCTTGCCATTAATTGAAGCATGTTTATTTTCACATTTTAGGTAGGTTGCTCACATGCTTCATACAATGTATGACTACTCCTAGTAATTTTATCTTTATACCCAGATATGAGGAAAAGAACAGTATAGCTTAGACAGCATTTTTATTATTATATCAGACACAAACTATCTTTAATTTTATAGCCGTGCTTTGTGTTTAAGAGCCTATTATTCTGATTCCTTAAAGTCTTACCCCAGCGCATAGAGTTGTCAAAGGACCTAAAGCATCTTTAAGAAAAGTAAAATTGGCTTAATGCTAACTGATTATTGGTGTGCCTTCTTTTTATTTCTACTAGTATACAATTTATAGTAAGAAATCAATCAAATACTGAGTGATTACTATACAGAAAACTCATTATGAGATGCTAGGAAAGAAATTAAAATATTAGATTCTACCCTCAAAAATACCTTTCCTAGTACTAGAGAAAATAAAACATGTGATTACATGGGGCGCCTGGGTGGCTCAGTCAGTTAAGCATCCAGTTCTTGATTTCGGCCCTGGTCATGATCTCATGGTGTGTGAGATTGAGCCCACATTGGGCTCTGTGGTGACAGTACCGATCCTGCTTTGGATTCTCTCTCTCTCTCTCTCTCTCTCTCTCTCTCTCTCTCTCTCTCACTCTGCCCTGCCCCCGTTCTCTCTCTCTCTCTCTCTTTCTCAAAATAAATAAATTATCTTAAAAAACAACAACAACAACAACAACACGTGCTTACAAAGATAACTGAGTAATGCAAAGCAGTAAAGCCAGTCCCTAACATATGTACACCCTTATACCCCATCACATGCATAGTAGAACCGAAAGAGAATGGGATTTGAACCTGATCCTTGTTCACATTCTATGACTTAACATACTAGCTACAAACTTGGGGCAGTATAGTTAATTATTTTTAGGTTTGTTCCATTGTCTCTAAACTGTGGATTATACCTTTCTGATAGGGTTGTCATGAACATTAAATGGTATGTGTGGTACTTTTTGGCACAGTTCTGGCCTCTGTGGGTAAGTGACCAATAAATGGTCATTGTAGCTGAGGGTAGTGAAAACAGTAGTGGGGATGAGGGTGAGCAGTCATGAAGGAGCCCTGCATCTGTCGTCTATGACCCTGAACACTTACCTTTCTGCAGCTTCAGTTTAGGATTTTTATTTTTTCCTCCTCACTGCTTCTGCCCCCTCACTCCCTACAGTTCTCTGTGTCTTGATTGCTTCTGTCCTATAGTCCTGTTATCCTCAAATGGCTCTATAGTCTGGGGGAAAAGCAGTGACAAGAGAGGGCATAACCTCAGTGGCTCTTCAGTTCTTGCCCTAACCTCTAGAACTGACACAAATGTCCTGGAGTCACCTTCACATTTCATTTTATCCATATATTTAGGACCCATCTCACTTTTCTACCATTTCTACTCTAAATTAGTTGATAAAATACCCAGGGTGGATTGATTTTAGACATTCCAAATTTAGATTTATTTATTTCATAAACATTTGTTGAAAACTTTTTGTGTGCCATACTAGCTACCATGGACATAAAGATGAATAAAATATGCTTGTTTCAAAGAGCCCACAGACTAGAGGAGGAAGATCATTGGCCATATGTGTAATATAGTGTGATAAGAGGCCTATTACTTTAATGAAGAAGGTGCTGTAGATGGGAGGTGGGGATATGGGGAAATCTAATGTAACTTCGCAGAATAGATGAACTAGACTTGTGTAAGAACTGTTTCCAAAACCATGGAATTGTGATTGCATGAAAGCAGAAGACAGTGTATTTTAGTGTCTTTAACTTAGGATCTGTGTTTGGAGAATGGGCAGATAATACGATCGCATGCCATGCTTGGGAGTTTATTGTTTTATGGGAAATCTAGAGTCCAGGGAGATTTTTAAGCTGGACAGTGTGGCACTTTTAGATCAGTGTATTTAAGAAAGATTATTTAATTATTGTAACAAAACAAATTGGAGGTCGGACTACTGAGGTAGAAAGGACTAGTTAAGTAAATAGTGATGAGGGGCACCTGAGTGGCTCAGTGGGTTAAGTGTCTGACTTTGGCTTAGGTCATGATCTTATGGTCCATGAGTTCAAGCCCCCCGTCAGGCTCTGTGCTGACAGCTCAGAGCCTGAACCTGCTTTGGATTCTGTGTCTCCCTCTCTCTCTGCCCCTCCCTGCTCACACTGTGTGTGTGTGTCTCTCTCTCGAAAATAAACAAACAATAAATAAATAAATAGTGATGAGATCTTTATTGGCAATGAGTTTGGGGACAAAGTTCATAGATTTAAGGATGATAATAAATCTTGAATGATTGAATGTGTGCAGTGAGTGAAGAATCAAGATTTTTAAAATTAGTTTAGAGAGTATTAGAGAAGTAAGTTTGTGTGGAAGGGGGTAATTTAGTTTCCATCATGCTGAATCTGAAGTGCCTGGAATATCCCAGTGGAGATGGGTACCCTTATTGTTAAAATGCTGTCGTGGCAATTTAGGATGGAGAGATGACCGAGTGATAATGTAAGAAAGCAATAGATTAGGGGAATAGCTTTGTATTATAGATTATTACTTATTAAAAAGTCAAAAATTGCTTTGAGCCCAAGGTAGAATCAGTGGAGTAGGGGAAGAAAGGCAAATTTTACTGGTATGGGAGATTTCAGAGCTCAAGATCTTAGGTAAAAGCAATTTTAAGTGATAGTAAATTCTGAACATGCCCACACACAAAGATGCAGAAGTGCATATAAAATTCCAGAAAGTTTTAAGGAAGGGAGTAAAATATCTGTTGGGAAGGTGTGAGAGTTCTTTAGATAAATGGCATTTGGGTTTAACTTTGAAGAATGGGTGTAAAGTTGGTGAAAAGATGAGGTATTTTAGATAGGGGGAACTTCATAAACCCCAAAGTATGGAGTAAAGTCCACTTGGCTCCAACATGGATTGATGGATGGATGGATGGATGGATGGATGGATGGATGGATGGATAAATGGATAGATAGATAGATAGATAGATAGATAGATAGATAGATAGATAGATAGAAGTAGGAGACAAAATGGAAAGAAAGGTGAAATCTATAGCCTGGAGTGCTTCCCAGCCTAAAGTTAGTATTTAATTTGTTAGCCAGTGAGAACTCACTGAAAGTTTTTCATCAAAGAACCCATGAAATGGAATGTGTCTTAGATTAGCAACAGGAAGACTAGAAAAAGACACCAATTATGGAGGTCTTTGGAGTAGTCTATGTGGAAAATGGTAAAAATCTGAATTACAGTAGAGGTCATAGAAATACAAGAGGATAGGAGAGATATAGAGGTAGAATTGATCAGATTTAGGAGCTGAATATATTTGGAACAAATATGACACTGGTTGCCAGCATTGTGACTAGGAGAATGATGAAGTCCTTAATAGTTAGAGGTGGGACATAAAAGTTGTTTTATATGCATGATTAATTATATATATAATATATGTGTAATTATATATGTTACATGTAATATATATAATGAAACAAGGGTATTTAAGTCATTGGAAATGGCCATGGAGCTTGAAATCAGGAATGAGGTTAGGGAGAGAGAGATGTTTTCAGATGATACATACTAAGAAAATAGAAACCATGGGAATGGATTTAATTGTTGAGGGAGAATATATGGAGAGAAAAGATCAGGGAATCATTTTCTTTCATTAGCAGGAGAATTAAGGATGTCACTTAAATAGAGAAGGGAAAGTAAAGGCAATAAAATGGAGAATCAGGAGAATGTTGTCTGGAGAGTTTTGAATGCTGTACATAGACTGGGGAGGATAAGAATTCATGCAACCTCCTTTGTCCAATAGCAAGTGATCAGTAACATTCAATTAAAGTTTTAGTTGCTTAGAATAGTTAAGTTAGATTGAATCTTGTTGAGGAGAGAATAACTGGTCAGAAACTATACGTTTGCTGCCTGCACTTTCTTACACCTACTCTCTCCTTTTCAACTTGTGGAATTGAGGAAGAGAGGTAGTTGAAGGGGATTATAACCAGTGTTCCCCTTCTCCCTCCAGCCCAACAATGGAAACCCTCCTCTGGCATATATTTGGGAAGGAGAGGGATTTGGTTCAGATACACCTTTGAGTCTCCACCAGGTGGTGGTTCCTCTGCGTAGCTGACTCAGCAGAAGTACTGCTCACTTCATGGCTGCTCACCGAAGAGGACTGCTGAGTATAGTACTCTTGGTGGGATTTGAGGGATGGATGCTTTCCTTTATTGCTCTGATCTTTCATTCTGCATATTATTCTGGAAGTTTATATGGATCAAAATTAACTGATGTGTAGGTTGAGGTAACTAAAAGGAATTCCAGGGTAGGAGGAAACATATTCTTAAATGTACATTTTTTACATAACATACTATTACCTCATTAGTGCTGGTAAGAAACCATTAGTCCATTTCTCAACACTGACTACTTCTCATAGAGAAGCTTTGGAACAGCCAGTACTGGAAGTATGTGTAAGATCAGAGAGGGTCAAGGAGGGCCTGGGTGGGACTAGGAGAAAACAGTGCAGGATTTTCTGAGCAGATAGTTAAGGACTACCATATTGAGCGCCAACTGTGTACCTGACACTGTTAGTTTCTGTATACACCATACTATTAATCTTCACTGCAAATAGTTGTGGTAGATAGATTATCCCCATTTCACAAAAGTGAGAAGAGATTTTAGTAATTTTTAACTTAAGGCCACATGGTAAGTCACAAAAACTATACTTATCAGGTCCACTGCAAAATGAATGTTGTTTTAGCTTCTGTTAGGTCATCCCTGCTACTGCAGTATCCAACTACAGTCTCTTTCATACATGATTAACCTCTTCAGTTGAGTCCTTTAAAACATAAACTGATATTCTAGCAAAAGTAAGAATGTGATGGTGTATTTGTTATGTTTTCTCCTCTAGGTGGCCATATTAATCTTCCATTTTTTTCAACTACAATAGGGAATGATATCTGTAAGACATTTTTCCAGGAAAAAATAATATCCAGTTTCCTTTGTTTATAATTTTAATTTTATTTTTACTGTGTTCTTAAAATTTAAGGCATTTTCTGATAATCCTGTTTTATTCTTAAAAGGTTTCAGAGTTAAATAATAGGTTGGGGATATCTTATTTAAGAGTTGGTAAGATAGACCAACCTCTGAAATCCCATTCATGCTAATTAGTACTTTCCATTTATATATTAGATAGGAGAAGCCTATTAAAGATGATTTTATATGAAGATAATTTAATGTAAAATTATTAGAATGTCTATTATTTATAGTTTTTCATTCTTAGTTCACCATAGAGATTACCAGCCTATATTTCTATATCATGGCATAGCTCTGTGACTAAAATCATATGTTGTTATTTTGGGTGAGTTAATTGAAAATGCTATGTAAAATAATTTCTAGCACCACTTACTTCTTAGGGTATATAGCCCATATATATATACATACATCTGTCATTCTTTTTCTTACAGCTGCTTCTCAAGTTTCACGCTATTAATTTTGATGTTATCTCAAAATTAGGGGCATTAAAACATATTGAATTTGTTCATCTTATTTAAATGTTACTTTTAAAATAATTTAATACTTAAGAATAATAAATTATTTATACTTTAAGTCCATTTTAGCTGCTTTATAAACATTATTCTGTTAATTTTCACAATATCTTTGTGAAGAAGGCAAGAACAAAAAAATTCTGTCTGTATTTCCAGATGCCTTTGTCACAAAAATGTTTAATGTCTTAAAACAGTGAAAGTTATATATATTACATGGATTGCTTAGATCTCTGATGAACTTTTTGTTTGATTTCAAGTTTTTATTTATGCTCATTTTTCCTCTGAAGAATTGTGTGTGTGTAGCTTTAAACATGGCCAATTTGAAGAGAAATTGATCTTAAAGACTTCCTCTGCATCCTTGTGTTTTGGAGATCTTTTTACGTTTGCAGTAGCATAGAATTCTTTTATAGGGCTACTTTTGCAGGCTGCCTGTGACCTACGATGAGATGTCTTTGTACAGTTTAGATAAAGGTACAGCCTGCTATGTGGGGGAGTTAGAAAAAGGTATCATCTGTGAGTAGGGACTACATCATGATCAGATAGCACCTATTGAAGAAGAAAAAGGCATCCCTTCCTCCAATTATAAGATTTGGCAAACCCAATACAGGCTATATTTCAGTACCCCCGTCCATTAGGTAACTTTTTGCAGTGCACAGACTGTACAACCATACACAGGGCCCTGAGCACCTGTGTTTATACATTTCCAATATTTTTTTTTAATATGAAATTTATTGTCAAATTGGTTTTTATACAACATCCAGTGCTCCTCCCAACAGGTACCCTCCTCAGTGCCCATCACCCACTCTCCCCTCCCTCCCACTCCCCATCAACCCTCAGTTTGTTCTCAGTTTCTTAAGAGTCTCTTATGGTTTGGCTCTCTCCCTCTCTTTTTTTTTTCCTTCCTCTCCCCCATGGTCTTCTGTTACGTTTCTCAGGATTTCCCGTCTTAAAATAAATTGTTGAAGTTTCTGTGTTTTCCATGGTGAATCTATATTGATCCTTCACATTTCTTTTTCTTTTTCTTTTTCTTTTTCTTTGTCTGAGATACTTGTCTGGTAGCAGCTAGCAAGAATGATAGAAATTAAATGGTAGTCATTAAAGATATCCTTGATTGATTACAAAACTGAAACCCAGAGACATGTGATTTTACTAAGATCATAAAATTCGCTAATGGCAAAACTGAAGCTGTAAGCATCTGTAACCAGAGAATAGGTTGATGCTTTTATTTTTTTAATTAAAAAATTTTTATATGTTTATTTATTTTTGAGAGAGAGAGAGAGAGTGCACAAGCGGGGAATGGACAGAGAGAGACACACACACACAATTTGAAGCAGGCTCCAGGCTCTGAGCTGTCAGCACAGAGCCTGACGTGGGGTTCAGACCCACGAACTGTGAGATCATGACCTGAGCTGAAGTCACACCATCAACCAGCTGAGCTACCCAGGCGCCCCAACAGGTCAATGCTTTTAAAAAGAATTATTCAGACAAAAAATGACAATAACAAAAAAGAGAAATAGACTCATACATATAAAGAACAAACTAGTGGTTATCAGAGGGGAGGTGGGTAGGGGGATGGATGAAATAGATGAAGGGGATTAAGAAGCACAGATTTCCAGTTATAAATAAGTCACAGGGATGAAAAGTACAGCATAGGGAATATAGTCAATAAATATTGTAATAACTTTGTGTGGTGACACATGGTAACCACACTTACGGTGGTAAGCATTTCGTAGTGAATATAATTGTTAAATCACTAGATTGTACACTTGAAACAATATAAAATTATGCATCAACTATACTTCAATTAAAAATAGATTTTTAAAAAAGGACTGTTCAGTAACCAAGTAAATAGATAAGAGATGCACTATAAATTGAATACAGGCTGTGTCCCTTGCTAGGGGTTGAGGTATGTCTGCTAAGTAGAGGAATAATGCTAATAACAGTCTTGCATTTATGTAGACTTGACTCTTTTATCTACAGGCTTCTGTTAGCAAAGTCTATAGGAAGTCAGTCTCAAGTATAGTTAGGGAGCATGACATAGAGTCACAAATGGACTGATAATAATCTTATTACCTGAGGGCAGCAGTGGGTGGTTTAAACTGACTGGAGTATCTGTATTCACTGTACGTTCAAGCTTACCAATGAAGCAGATCTCATAGGAAACTATCCCTAATGAGAGAGGTGCAATTCTATTTGTCCTCCGGCATGTGAGATACTCTCCTTAGGGAGGTATAATAGAAACTTGAAGCTACTTCTAAAAACTGTGCCTAACATGCCTATCAGGTCTACCGCCTAAGGACAACCATCACTGCTTTAGAATGGGATGGAATTCGGGAGGACAGTACAGTGCATAGGCCTCAGGACGAAGGAGCCCACAAGCCAGAGGGATGTTGATTAAATGTGGCTATTGTTACATTTATTTTTACTGTCCTTCAGACACTGCTAAAGTCTTTGTGTGAAACATTTCATTTTATCCTCACAGAATTTTTTCATTTTATTAATATTAAATAATTTTTTTAGGGGCGCCTGGGTGGCTCAGTCGGTTGAGCGTCCGACTTCGGCTCAGGTCATGATCTCACAGTCTGAGTTCGAGCCCTGCGTCAGGCTCTGTGCTGACAGCTCAGAGCCTGGAGCCTGCTTCCAATTCTGTGTCTCCCTCTCTCTCTGCCCCTCCCCTGCTCATGCTCTGTCTCTCTCTGTCTCAAAAATAAAAACGTTAAAAAAAATTTTTTTTTAATTTTTTAATGTTTATTTTGGGGGGAGGGGCAGAAAGAGAAAGAGAGACAGAGCTCTCCACACTGACAGCAGAGAGCCTGATGCACCCGATGTGGGACTCGAACTCATGAACTGTGAGATCATGACCTGGGCTGAAGTCAGATGCTTAACTGACTGAGCCACCCAGGTGCCCCTCATTTTATTTACTTATCTGATTATTTAACTAGTATCCCAGTTTTAGAAAAACAGTAGCTTAGAGAGGTCCATTAGGATGCCCAAGTTTACGGTTTACAGCTACTTTAACAGTTGGGGTGCAAATACACCTTCATTTGATTCCCGTGCTCAGGTGCTTGACCAGTATAACATACCATATCAGGTACTCTCCTACCTAGTACCAGGATAAAGAAACTATTTTTTTCTCCAAAAAAATGATGCCTCATTGTTCTCAGAGAATTTTGTGAAGACGTTGCTTCTAGGAAAAGAACCATACAACTGGGAAGGATCCAGGGTTTTGGTCTTGGACTCAGAAATGAAGCACTTATTATGCCTGTTGTATTTAACAAAATACTTGGGCAGACCTTCTGCAAGCTGTACAGAGCAGTAAGGGCCTAGAGTTTATGTGCAAACTTCTTATCCTCAAAACCCAGTACAGGGGCGCCTGGGTGGCGCAGTCGGTTAAGCGTCCGACTTCAGCCAGGTCACGATCTCGCGGTCCGTGAGTTCGAGCCCTGCGTCAGGCTCTGGGCTGATGGCTCAGAGCCTGGAGCCTGTTTCCGATTCTGTGTCTCCCTCTCTCTCTGCCCCTCCCCCGTTCATGCTCTGTCTCTGTCCCAAAAATAAATAAACGTTGAAAAAAAAAATAAAAATAAAACTGTAAAGTATATTATAGGAGATTTAAGAAGCCCCATCTAATATTTTAAGTCTTTGTATCAGTCTCAGCAGTAATTAAGGATACCACCATCAGTATGATACTCAAGTATAGTTCAATGTTGTAAATATGGACTCTAGTAGGCATAAACTAGTCAACCAATAAAAAGCTACACCTTACCTTGTGATGCACTGGTAGGAACATCAACAGTGAATACACAGAAGTTAATGGCATTCACTCATGTTCAACTCAGAATCAACCACCATTCATACTTTAGTATTTTTTTTCCCAGAATTTTTTATGGCTGCAACTTAAAACAGTGTATATAGTAATAAATGAATACATGTTCCTTCAAAAGTTTAACCTGTTAGATAGTTAAATGTTTCCTTATCTTGTCCCCTTCCCCCTTCCCAGAGGGAAGCATTATTGTCAGTTTGGTATATATCCTTCCACTCTTTGTTTTAATGCTTTACAAACACACAAGCTGCTCACAGAATACTTTTGTGTGTTTTTGAACTTACATAAATGGTTTTATCATGAACTCATTGAAGATACAATGTTCCTCTTTTCTTGGGAAGAAGGAGTAAAGTAGACAGTAAATGAAAGGAAGTCAAGAAATATCAATTAACAGAATAGGCTGAATAAAATTAAAATCTTCATTAGTTTCTCAACTTCTTAAGACTAGGGACTGAGTCTTCTGCCCCTTTCCTACTATCCCCTCTTGCCTAACATAATCTGATTAAATCCATTAACTAATTTTTGGGGGTGAGTTTATATCTTAGATGATTGTTTTAAATTAATCTGTAGTTTGTGGACCAGTAGGCAGATTCTTTACTGTTAGAAGTTTCTAAATTAAAACTGTTGTCTTAAAAAATTGGAAAGGAAAATGTTATCAGAGTGTTAAAACATGAAATCATAATTATTTAACTTGGGAAATGCCTTATTTTTAAGTTTATTTACTTATTTTTTGAGAGAAAGAGAGAATGAGCAGGCAAGGGACAGTGAGAAAGATGGACAGAGGATCTGAACCAGGCTCTTTGCTGACAGCAGAGATCCCGATATGGGGCTCAAACTCACAAGCTGGGAGATCATGACCTGAGCTGAAGTCGGACACTCAACCGACTAAGCCACCCAGGCTCCCCAAAATTGCTTATTTATGATGCTAATTCCTCATATATCTTTCTTTCACATTTTTTTATAAGTGATACTGATTCTGTACTGCTCAGTAAAAAAAAAATTATCACTGAGAAAGAGAATATAAATACTTACAAATGAATACCGGAACTGAAGAATGTATCGATGCTGTTGGTTTCTTATTAAAAGCTTTATTGTGAAGATGATCATTAGAAATTGATAAATTTCTCTGTACTTTTTTCCAACATTTTTCTTCCATGTTTCCCACTCTGCACGTGGTACATGATATAGACTTAATTGTTTGTACTAAGTTTATTTTTATATATTCTCTAAATGTTTTCAAAACACTCCTGAAATTTTAACACTTTTTTTTTTAAGGAGTTTGCCTTGAAACTGAACCTCAGTTTGGGGTGATATCACTCAAATACTTTTCCTTTCCAGTTTCTGCCATAACACAAAGTAGAATAAGAGTTAAGAAAGGGAAACAAAGGAGACAGTTATGACAATGAAAGCATGAACTAAGTTGTTTACCTGATAGTATCAGAAGAACATATCCTGTCTGCCCCATGTTTGGACAGAGGTGAATCACAGTTTGAGTTTTGAGAAGCAAAAGGAAAAGAGGCCTGAATGGAGGTAAACTTTCATTGGCCAATGGGGGGAGACGGTGAAGGTTAAATTAGAGACACAGTGACACAAGTTCTGCATCATGGCATGTAGGTACTCTTCCTGCTTCATTCTTCTTGAATAATTACTGAGCTGTGTCAAAGAGGTAAGTAACAACTTAATTAACAGCTTTTGAAAAAATGAAATTGAGGTTCTATTTTAATTTTATTACTTATTTAATGTTTATTTTATTTTTAAGAGAGAGAGACAGAGCGTGAGCGGGGGAGGGACAGACAGAGTGGGAGACACAGAATTTGAAGCAGGCTCCAGGCTCCGAGCTGTCAGCACAGAGCCCAACACTGGGCGCAAACTTAAGAACCAGGAGATCATGACCTGAACCGAAGTCAGACGCTTATCTGACTGAGCCACCCAGGCACCCCTGTACTTTAATTTTAAAATTCTGAAAAATCTTTCATCTAAGCAGTCTCGGTGTGGGGCTCTCATTTTGAGATTTCCTGCCTATGAGAAAAAAATTACTTTAAAATCTCTGATGAATGAGTCAAAAATTACCTTTGGTAGCTGAGAGGTTTTTTGATGCCTTGGCATATATCTCTTTGCTTTTGCTTGATGTGTACTCATAAAGATTAATGTTTTCTTAGAAATTTTGGTTATATTTAAATCTTTGAGGTATTCAACAATACCATCAACTAAAACTAATCTTAGTTATTTAAGGTCTAGATAGTTATGAAGTCTTTTGCCTTTTACAGTTTACACAATCTTTTACTCATTGTACCTTGTTTTAGTAGTTAAGGGAAAAACATATTAAGGGATTTTGGTCAGTGGTAACTTGGGAAATGCCTGTAAGTATAAATTTAATTAAGTATCAGCAATCTAGAGGAAAATATTTATAAACTTTTATAATCTTTTAAAAATTTTCATAATGAATAGCGTTTTCAAGATGATGGATTAAAATATTTTTGAAGTTTGAAAATCTATATACTTACTACATTGATAACAGGTTAATTACAGTTCCATAAATAACATTAGCTGTAATGTAATGAATGATTATATAGTAGACGCTACTGTAGGCACTTTAACATAAATTAATTCTTTTAATCTTCACAGTTACCCTAAGACACAGGTTTTGTTGGTGTCCATATTTTCCAAACAGGACACTGAAGTACCGTAGGGGTAAGTAGCTTGTGAAGGGTTACATAGCAGGTGTATGAGAAAGCCAGGGTTCAGGTCCAAGTCATCTGCCCTCAGAGCTAACACCCTGAAGCTCGCCACTGCAATACCTTGGATAATGTCTTGTGAGAAAGTCTGTCTTTTTATGTAAGTTTTACACCTAAATAAATTCTTTATTGCTGTTTTTAATGTGTGTAATACATCTTCATTATAGGAAAGCCAGAAATTACAGATGACAAAAAGAATAATTACTCATATTCTCATCATGGGAATACAATTGCTTCTATTTTTGTATTCTTTCATAGACATTTTTATTTGCATATATGTTTTTAAATCAAAATGGTTTTCTTACGTAGTGTTGTAATCTGTTTTTGTTCCACTAAAAAATATAGCTTTTTTGCCAACATGTATGCTTCTACAACATCACATAGACAAATTGCACAACATATTATTACATGGTGTACCGTATATATTTAGCAATTTTTCGTTGCTGATAATTTAGTCTGTTTCTCATTTTTCCTATGGATAAGATTGTTCTTAATAATTTCTTAAAACGACTTCTTTTCTACCCCATGCTCTGGCATTTTCTGTTTCTGCTTCAAAATTCTGACTTGACTCTCACTGGTCAAAGGAGCTCTTTTCATTCTATGCTTATGTTTTTAATAAAAGGTCTGGATGTGATTTGTGCATGTTTGTGTTTTGTATTATGCTGTAAATAACTCAGGGTGCTGTACATTTGTGAGGGCATTATATGGACTCAGGTGATATTAAAGTACTTAACTGGTATGAAAATATAAACTAATATATGAATCAAGAGTAAATAATTTGAATATATTTATTTGTTATCTAGCTAAATTAAAATTGATCTATTATAAAACTAGTTACCAAAGGGTATAAGTTGTAGGAAGAACTATCAAGTTATTGTAGTGATTTCAGAATCATTTCATTATTTTTAGAAGTTGTTGCTGTGATCTTTTGTTTGCTGCTACTGCCAGCTAAATGATGGGCTTTTCCGAACCATGATTTGACATTGGGAGCTATTTCAAACTCGTCCAGTTATTTTTCCCTTCAGTTTGCAGTCACTAGTTGACTTGTAGTGACAATAACTAGAGTCTTTCTCAAGTAGTCATGATACTGTTTATGATACAGAATCCTTTATCAGCCTCTGCTCAACTGAACAATTACATGAAAATGTTTCCTAACCTGGCATACTGACAGGTGTTTTTATATATCCACTATCTCTAGTAACATCAAATGCAAACAGATAATTGATTGGAATTTCATATTTAATAAGGTTAGACATAATCCTTCAGGATAGAGGAAAGAGGAAAAAAAGTGGTGAACCCTCGACTCTAGGTTTGAATCCTGACTCTCTGTGCTATTTTCTTATCTGGTAAATGGACATGATAATAATAAATATAATATCGGAATAGCTACTATTTATTTATATAACAGTGCCGTTCACTGAACAAACAATAGGTAAGGTTAACTCTCATTTTTATTGGTAAAGTCAATAAAATTGATTATGCTGGTGTTAGCTGGACATTCAGTGAGTTGGTGAAACCCGGCAGAGTATTAAAAAGGGGGTCTCTATCCAGGGCATCTTCCCAGTCTTAAGTCACGAGGCTTCCTTGATCTCCATGCTGTTACTGGAGTGCTTGCTGTATGGCACCAGGACAGTGCCTGTGGTGACTTCCATTACCACCCGCTCCTCTGTGGTCCTTCGATCTTTCAGAGCCAGTTGTACAGAGGCTCCGGTCACTATAAGGAGCAACACGGGAGCATGTGAACAGGCAACGTGTAGCTACAACCTGAGTAGACCAAATGGACATTGAGCATTTGTCCGTTGGGCTGCCAGTGCCAAGGCTGTCTCCTTCTATGGCATCTGTGGGCATATGTGAGGATAGCACCTGGAGCCCTGGTAGATGCTAGGCCGGCCTTTACCCAGCGCTCCACAGGGAGCCAGATAGGAGGCCTTCGGTCAGTCCTTACCATGTGCAGGAGGTAGGACCTGTGGCGGCTCCTTGCTTAGGCACCAACCAGCCTCAGAGAAGTTTCTCAATGAGGAAACTAAGACTATACTGAAGCTCTGTGGCTGAGTGTCAGCCCTGAGCTGGTCACTGCTTATGGTTTGATAATTAGTGAAACAGGTGAAGCCCTGTAATTTGCCAGAAAATTAATTCCTAGGGGAAGAGTGTGTGTATGTGTGTATGGGAGGGGGGTGTATACAATAGATGAATACTTAATATTTACTCTTCTGTTGAGAGATGTCCAGCATATATTAAGTAAAAAAAAAAAAAAGCAAGGTGCAGAAAATTTTGCATACTATATTATTTTTTCTCTAAGAAAGGGGATATATGTTTGTATTTGCTTATATTTAAAAACAATGGAAGGGAAAACCAGAACTTTTAAAAATCGTTATCTGTGAGGGAAGGATGGAAGCAACTTCTCCGACAGACCTTATTTTACATAATTATAAGGAAATTAAATTTTGAAATATACTCCCTAAAAACCAAAAGCACGGTGAAATGGGAACCTAACCATACAAAGAGTGATGTTTGACTGTTTTTTTTCAAAAGCAGAAGTTGTGTTGACAGGAAGATGGTGGCACTGTAATCCCGGTGGCACATCATAGTTTTCTCGATTACAGGAGTAGTGTTGGGGATAGAAGTAGGGAGTTTTGAGACACATTTTGGAAGGAGCATCAACAAATTTTGGGTTCAATATGGGGGTAATAGAAAGTGAGAAATCTAGGATAGATTCCTAGAGCTTTGGTTGATCACTGGGGACAGTATGAGAAAAAGTAGGACAGGGGTGCCTGGGTGGCTCAGTCAGTTAAGTGTCCAACTCTTGATTTTGGCTCAGGTCATGATCTCATGGTTCGTGAGTTCAAGCCCCACATCAGGCTCTGCGCTGACAGTGTGGAGCCTGCTTGGGATCCTCTCTCTCCCCCCGCCTCTGCCCCTCCCCCACTCATGCTCCCTCCCTCTCTCTCCCTCTCTCTGTCTCTCAAAAATAAATAAACATTTTTTTTAAAAAAAGGAATAGGGCAGGAATAAGGATTTTATGGACATATTCAAACAACTTTCAGATATCTACTTAAAATAACATGTTGATAGTTTGCTGGGTGAGTCTGATTACTTAGGGGAAAGGTCCAGGCTAGAAATATGAAATTGGGAATTATTATTGTATATAGGTGGCATTTAAAACCAAGGACTCTATATTAGTAATACTTGTTTATTATTTTAATTATATTGCAATCAAATCTGCCTGGCAGACTGTTCCAGATTTTTTATTAGGATAATATTGACAGGGTAAATTTTAGGAATGTGGACATGTAGTATGTTTTGTTTTTGTTTTAATCTTAAACTCTTTTTTATTTCAGCTTCTTAGGTTAAAGCACTTCTCCCTTCTCCGGCAACTATTTCTAATTTCTAGGCCTGGACGCCCAGCAGTTTTGTCTCTGTTTCCAGACCTTACCCTTGTTGCTGTGGGCTGGTTGGTTCAATGTTTTAAAGAGGAGGTGCATAAACTTCTACTTTTGGGTCCCTGGAGGGATCCTGGTTAATGCCTTTTATAAGGCTTAGTTTTTCAATTATTTCTAAGATCATATTACATATATCCCTGTTGTTTTTCTTTTTTTTTTTTTAAGTTTATTTATTTTGAGAGAGAGGGACAGCATGAGTAGGGGAGGGGCACCGAGAGAGGCAGAGAGAGAATCCCAAGCAGGCTCTGCCCGGCCAGCCCACAGCCCGAAGTGTAAACCCACGAAGCCATGAGATCATGTCCTGAGCCAAAACCAAGAGTTTTGACTGACTGAGCCTCCCAGGCACCCCTATCCTTGTATTTTTCTTATACATTTATTTTCTCTGGCTTATGGTAGCTCTGGTTAGTTCCTATTGCTAACTAATATAGAAATATTTGTAGCGCTCTTTGTTTTTTACTATATGAAGCTCTGTAATGAATTTAGATAATCTTTTTAGGCCCTTTATAAATTGCACCTGCATTTTTTTTTTTTCCCATTTAAGTCATTGCTAGCCTCTAGTCATTGTGTTGCTTGAAATAGTCCTTTAGTGAATCAAGTCCATGGGAATCTTCTGTTTCAGTGTTAAAACTTACCAGGGTGCTTCTTCTAACAAATGTAGTAGATTTACTCTTTCTAGATCTGATTGTGTTGATGTTAAAGATATCTTGCTGTCCAGATATGTTCATTCTAAGGAAGGATAAAAGTATCTTAAAAGTTTTCCCCTTACTTGGAATTTCCAGAAAGTGATTCTCTTTACTAATAGTACATCTTCTTACTGCATATTTTTAATTTTTTCTACGTATTTAGATTTTATTTTATTAAAAAAAATTTAATGTTTATTTATTTTTGAGAGAGAGAGGAGAGCAGAGGAGGAGCAGAGGGAGAGAGAGACAGACACAGAATCTGAAGCAGGCTCCAGGCTCTGAGCTGTCAGCACAGAGCCCAACGTGGGGCTCAAACCCACAAGCTGCGACATCATGACCTGAGCTGAAGTTGGATGCTTAACCTACTGAGCCACCCAGGCACCCCTAGACTTTAAAATAATAAGAACATTCAGTACTACACACATTCAGCTGAAAGCTTCTAATACAGTAAAAATTATGGGAGTTAATTTCATCAGTAAAAATTAGTCCACAAAATATTTTCCTAATGTATTATAAAACCTTGTCAGATGGAGAGCTGTTTATTCAAAATAGTGCTAAATACAAATGCTTTTTCCAAATTAATTAGATTTCTATAAAAAATATATGAGATGCTTTCAATGCAGTTAATTTGAAGTTCATTTACTTCAGAACCTTATATTTCAAATTAACATATTTTAAAATTTATAAGGTTAGTATACTTTAAGGGAGGACATACTCTGTGTGTGTATGTATGTGTGTGTGTGTTTGTTTTTTGGCACTCAGATAAAATAAAAACAGAATAATGCTATAAGCATTTTTGGAGGAATACTTTTCCCTCTGAGGTGAAGCCTTTGAAAAAAGCTTCCTCTGGCCATTTCACATCTCTCAAGTAATAGTGAAGTTACATTAATAAGCAAGAAGAGATTTTTACCACATGAAACACAATTTCTCATCTTCCTGAACTTTGGTTTAGAATAGCATCTTAATAAAAGTTTTTTTTTAATTAAACTTAAATAAAACAATAAAAGTTTTTTTAAAGATCTCCTATTGTGGTCTTACTACAAAAAAAGGGAGGAGTGGGGGCAAAAGGAAACTTTTGGAGGTGGTGGATATGTTTATTACCTTGATGTTGGTGATGGTTTCGTGATATATACATATGTCCAAATTCAACAGATTGTATCCAAAAAATGTGCAGTTTTTTTGTGTATCAGTTGTACCTCAAAGTTGTTACAAAAATTAAAATTAAAAAAATATAATAGCATTTGTAAGGAGCATTTTGGAGATGTACTTATTAGTAATAAGTAGTAGATTCTGTGTATATGAAATTGAATATAATAATAAATCACTAAAGTCATGTTATGTTAAAACAGAAACTAGTTTTTAAGGGACTATTTTATATTCTTTGTTTCAGTTTTAGGTAGAGCATTTTCTGTATGCCTTTAGAACATCTAAATCTTTAGAAAATTATCATTATACTTTAATTCTCAAATATTTAGCAAATTTTATTTTATGTTCTATTTGTCCTTGGGAAATAATCTTATTTGATAATATAAATTACATAGTGGAAAGAAAATTACTTGATTTATTTGAATAATAATTACTAACATTGAACATATACATACATTAAGTATGTATTTTTTAAACAGCTTTAGTGAGATTATTTTACATATAATATTTTCTCTTTTTAAGTATATCATAAATTCAGTGATTTTTAGTAACTTTACTGAGTGGGACAACTATCATTGTAAATCATTTCTGGGACAGTTTCTTTCCCCAGTAGACCTCTTATGCCCACTTACAGGAAGTCCCTTTTCTCACTCTCAGTCTTAGGCAGTCACCAACCTACTTTCTATAAATTTACTTATTCTGGACATTTCGTGCAAATGGAATCATTCGATATGTAGTGTCTTGTGTCTGGCTTCTTTCATGTAGCATAATGCTTTTGAGATTCATCTGCTGATGTAGATTTATCAAGAACTTGTTCCTTTTTATTAGTGAATTGTATTTCATTGTGTAGATACACCATATATATTCTTTGTCCATCCATCCATGGATTAACATTATCATATTTCTAGTTTCTGACTATTTTTTACAAGTTTATTTATGTATTTTGCGGGGGAGGAGAGTCAGAGAGAGAGGGGAGAGAGAGAGGCAAGCAGGCTCTGCGCTGTCAGCACAGAGCCCAGCATGGAGCTTGATTCCAAGAATCATTGAGATTGTGACCTGAGCCAAAATCAAGAGTTGGGTGCTCAACTGACTGAGCCACCGAGGCACCCCTCTAGTTTCTAACTATTACGAACAGTGCTGCCACGAATCTTCTCATACAAGACTTTGTGGTTGCCAGTCAGTATGGTAAGATCTTTTCATGCACATTAACACATTTAATCTTTACAGCACCTCTGTAAGTGAGATATTTTTATCATCCCCTTTTACTTTGGGCTCAGAATTCATCCAGGAAGTAGGATTCTAGATCCCTTGTTTGTAATCACTGTATTTTCTGTCTCTGTAATTAATCAGTGAATATAATATTTCTTTTATATTACTGTGGCCTTATTATATTGATTGATGCAGTTACATGATGGTTCTAATTTAGATCCTCCGTTATATAACCCTTTTAAACCAGAATTTAGGTAAAAACTCTTTTTCATTGTATTTATTATGACTAAAAATTTTTCATGAAAAGAGTAAAAGTGACAGGTACTTTGCCATATTCTTTTCTTAGCACCTGTCAGAGACTATATATCATATAGAAGGAAAGGTATCCTATGAATGTGCATTGAATTAATGTAGCCAAATAAAAATTAAACATTGTTTAGATTTTTCTCTAGCTTTAGGTATAGTTTTTCTGTCTTTATTATTTACTTTTTTTCTATATATCATAATTTGAAGAATTTAATATAGATCATACTTTCAATAGATTTCTGGTTAAATATACTAAGAATATCTCAGGTGTCTTAAAATACAAACATGGGTTGGCAAACATAGGTTGACTATAGCTCAAGAATTGGAAATGCAAGTTACATATTATACAAAACATAGATAACAAAAATGCTCACGTTTTCCAGGGCAGTATTTTTTTGCAGGACTGCTCCATGGATGCAGGGTCCTCAGTGTGTTACATTAGGGGCCACATGATTTGTTTGTGTCATTATTGGTGCTACTGACTTTGTTTGATTTAAATGGGGTGGTGTCCGCTAGATTGCTCCGTTTTAAAGGATCCTTTTCCACCTTCTAGGGAGCAAATAATTTCTTGGTTGGTACATTGATACCATGTGAATATCCTGTCCCCCAGCACCCAGTGGTTTTAGGATTCGTTGATGATTCTTGCCTAAATTAGTTATTATATATATATTTTTATTAGTACTCATAGGTTCTTTTTGTATTCATTGTTAATTATCCATTCCTGTTATATTTCATTTGGATGCTCAAGTCGTCCCCAGTTTGGCTCTTGGTTGTTCATTCAAGCTGACTCCTTTATCTTTTTTTTTTTCAAGTTTTTATTTAAATTCCAGTTAGTTAACATACAGCATAATATTTGTTTTAGGTGCAGAATTCAGTGATTCAACACTTACATACAACACCCAGTGCTCATCACAAGTGTGTTCCTTAATCCCTATCACCCATTCAACCCATCTCCCACCCACCTGCCCTCTGATAACCATCAGTTTTCTGTAGTTAAGAATCTGTTTCTTGGTTTCCCTCCCTTTAAATTTTGTTTTCTGTATAGTTGACACACAATATTACGTAAGTTTCAAGTGTACAGCATAATGATTTAGCTTCTCTATACCTTTGCCATGCTCATCACAAGTGAGCTACCGTCTGTCACCACACCACACTATTATAAATAATGCTGCAGTAAACATAGGGGTGCATATATCTTTTCAGACCTGAATGGACATTTTTCCAAAGAAAACATAGGGATGGCCAACAGATACATGAAAAGGTATGCTTAACATGACTCCTCTTTTTAACATGTCCCCATCAGACCTTGAGCACTTTCTAACTTTAAATCTTTTTTAGCAGAAGAAGTTCTATTTTTCTGTTATATTTTCCTTGACCAGCCCAAGAATGAGTCATGTTTTTTAAGCAGCCCTGGCTCTTTTTTGTGAGGAATGGTATTCAGAAACCAAGATCTAGATTGCTTGCTACTGTCACGTGTCATTGAGTCTGGACTCTTCAGTGGACAGAGTTCATTCTGATGCCACAATGTAGAATCCAACACCACAGACTTCCTCTCCTTTCCCCATTCAATATTTGTATCTCCTCTCACCCATGGTAGGAACTGTGGTTCCCAACAACATTCATTTGCTCAGTTCTGCAATGCACACAAAATAGCTTAGGAATTGGTACACAATTCCTACTGGCAACAATAAACCTATGAAATCAAATGCAAGAATTTTTTGCATTCTGTTTATCCTTAGAGTAGATCCCACAAAAGGTGTATTCGTGTGCAAGTGTTACCTGAATTCTTTTTATTTTCTTTATTGCAGTTAGTTATCTATTTGGAATAAATATAGTTCAGTTTGTATTTTTTGTTTCTGTGTTTTGCTTTGTGAAAATAAGCATGTGTGTTTCTTTATCTCTCCTTTGCTGTTATATAAAAGGTAGTATACTGTATGTAAGGATATGTGTATTTTTCTTTTGCATCTTCCTTTTTTATCTCTTATTTTTATTTATTTATTTATTTTTACAGCATGAATTTTTTTAAATACGTTGTCAAGTCTAACATACAGTGTATACAGTGTGCTCTTGGCTTTTGCTGCTTAATTATCTTGGAAATCACTCCATGTGAGGTCGTAAAGATCTTTTTGCTTCTTTTTTACATTGGCAAGTAGGTTGCACTCTTGAGTAGAGGAAATACCTTTCAAACTACTTTCTGTAGAATATTAATACAAAATTTCTTTGAAAGACTAGCTTTATATCTGTTCCTTTGTTTTCCTTATACTTAATAAGATTGAGACTATTAACTGTATCTTAGTTGCTTTTAGCAGATTTAATTTTCTTGTTGTCTTCTATGTATGCTAACTTTTGGATCCTTTTGTGTTTATACAGCCAAATTTCTTGGTTTGTATTCTGAACTGAATTCATTAGGAGCACTGTTCCAGACAAATTGCTAACAGTGATTTACTAAATTCCTTTCAAGCTCTTGTCTGTTAAGTTACTCTTTAGGAGCAATTTATTTGAACTTTAATTACAGAATTTTATAATTTAGGCTCTCTATATCCCCCCATTGCAAACTATTTAGAACCAATATTAGGTATTAATAACTCTCACAGAAGCACAGAAAACAATGGCATTCTTAAGCAACTTAAGAAATATTAAAACATTGACACGCAGGAAAAATTATGAATGCTTAGAGGTCCATTCAACAGGGTCTTAACAGGAAATTAATGAGATGTATTAATTAATTAAGAAATCATTCCACTTGTCTATTTAAAGCTTATATAGTTTACTTTTTAAAAAATTCAGTCCGTGTGTTACCTTTGTTTTAGGTGCATCATTAAATGCCCTATTCTCCTCTTTTCTCTGGATTTTCTTACAATTTCCAGTATTACAGTTTTATACAATGTCTGTCTACTACATGACTGCAAATCTTCTTTTATTTATTTTCATATACATACATATATGAAATGCTAATTTGTCAGAAAAATAGAGTTCATAAACTTTGGACTACCTAAAACATTGTAACAGCTGGCTTTTTAAATTGATATTTTATTAGTCAGAAGGCGGAGTATCTCATTTTTTCCTATCAGAATGTTACTCTTAAAAACAGTATTGTCTTCCATCCAAAAAGTCGATTTCAGTTACAGCTCCTGGTTAGGTAGCAGTTAAAATTTAAATTGAGTTCCCAGTGATTGTTGCCACTTTACTTCTGACAAAACTTTCAGAAACCACTTCTAAAAATGAGGTCTTTCTTTTTACAGAACATATAAAAACACCATACAAACAAGATTTTTGATGCTATATTTAAAAAGTATTTTGTTCTTTTGCCTAAGAATAACCTGGATTTTGGTAAAAGCTCTGGAATTACACCGATAGAGGCAAAATGTGCTTATTTTCAAATCATTTAAAATATTGATACGTTAGACCCAGGGGCTTATTTTCATTACGTTTATGTTCTGTAAAGTGCATTTGATGACATCTTTGTGTCACGAAAGTTGTAGTCACAAGTAGTTCCAACATTTAGCCTTATGGGGCTGGTGTATCTCCAGACCTTGCTGTGAAACCATGAGTAAAGGAATCTGTAGGGCCTGATACTAGATGAGAATTGGAATGATAGAAATCTAGTTGAGACCCAAAATATATAACAGTTTTATTTTTTTAAGTTTTATTTTTTTTTTAGCTTATTTATTTTGAGAGGGAGAGAGAAGGAGCAGGTGAGTAGGATAGAGGCAGACAGAGAGGAAGAGGCAGAACCCCAAGCAGACTCCACACTGTCACCACAGAGCCCAATGCAGGGCTCCATCCCGTGCACCACGAGATCATGATCTGAGCCGAAATCAAGAGTTGGATGCTTAACCCACTGAGCCACCCAAGCACTCCTATAATAGATTATTTATTTACTTATTTATTTACTTACTTAATTACTTATTTTTAGGTTTATGTATTTATTTAGAGAGAGAGAGAGTGCACGAGCACATCAGAGGAGCAGAGAGAGAAGGGGAGAGAGAGACTCCCAAGCAGGTTCTGCATTGTCAGCATAGAGACCGATGTGGGGCTCACACTCACAAGCTGTGAGATCATGACTTGAGCTGAAACTGAGAGTCAGACACTTAACCTGCTGAGCCACCCAGGCCACCCCTATGATAGTTTTAAACCTGTCCTCCATGAATGGATCCTGTAGATCCTTGGTAGTGGTTTCCCTAAGAGTAAGATAACATAAGTGTGAGGAATAAAAATGAGAACAGAGATCCAGCTCCTTATCTCTTTTTTTTTTGGGGGGGGGGGGGTTAAATAAGTTAGATTTTATTTGAACAAAGGATTCTGTAACTAAAAAGGTTTTTTTGAAAACCATTGGTTAATAGAGTTGACGGTTGAAATCAGAAGATTTGAAGACAAATTTGAGCATAAGATAACAAAAATATGTAAATCAGTCTTTCCCTTTTCTCCTATTGTTTAACACCTTCTCCAGTTAGCTAGTCTTTTTATTGTTCCCTATGGTCATCACACTTATTCTTGCCTTTGCTCCTTTGTTGATATTGTACCCCAGTTTGAAATACTGTCATCTCTTTCTTTTTTTTATATATATATGAAATTTATTGTCAAATTGGTTTCCATACAACACCCAGTGCTCATCCCCAAAGGTGCCCTCCTCAGTACCCATCACCCACCCTCCCCTCCCTCCCACCCCCCATCAACCCTCAGTTTGTTCTCAGTTTTTAACAGTCTCTTATGCTTTGGCTCTCTCCCACTCTAACCTCTTTTTTTATTTTTTCTTCCCCTCCCCCATGGGTTTTTGTTAAGTTTCTCAGGATCCACATAAGAGTGAAACCATATGGTATCTGTCTTTCTCTGTATGGCTTATTTCACTTAGCATCACACTCTCCAGTTCCATCCACGTTGCTACAAAAGGCCATATTTCATTTTTTCTCATTGCCACGTAGTATTCCATTATGTATATAAAGCACAATTTCTTTATCCATTCATCAGTTGATGGACATTTAGGCTCTTTCCATAATTTGGCTATTGTTGAGAGTGCTGCTATAAACATTGGGGTACAAGTGCCCCTATGCATCAGTACTCCTGTATCCCTTGGATAAATTCCTAGCAGTGCTATTGCTGGGTCATAGGGTAGGTCTATTTTTAATTTTCTGAGGAACCTCCACACTGCTTTCCAGAGCGGCTGCACCAATTTGCATTCCCACCAACAGTGCAAGAGGGTTCCCGTTTCTCCACATCCTCTCCAGCATCTATAGTCTCCTGATTTGTTCATTTTGGCCACTCTGACTGGCGTGAGGTGATATCTGAGTGTGGTTTTGATTTGTATTTCCCTGATAAGGAGCGACGTTGAACATCTTTTCATGTGCCTGTTGGCCATCCAGATGTCTTCTTTAGAGAAGTGTCTATTCATGTTTTCTGCCCATTTCTTCACTGGGTTATTTGTTTTTCACGTGTGGAGTTTGGTGAGCTCTTTATAGATTTTGGATACTAGCCCTTTGTCTGATATGTCATTTGCAAATACTTTTCCCATTCCATTGGTTGCCTTTTAGTTTTGTTGGTTGTTTCCTTTGCTGTGCAGAAGCTTTTTATCTTCATAAGGTCCCAGTAATTCACTTTTGCTGATGTGTCGAGTAAGAGATTGCTATGGCTGAGGTCAGAGAGGTCTTTTCCTGCTTTCTCCTCTAAGGTTTTGATGGTTTCCTGTCTCACATTCAGGCCCTTTATCCATTTTGAGTTTATTTTTGTGAATGGTGTGAGAAAGTGGTCTAGTTTCAACCTTCTGCATGTTGCTGTCCAGTTCTCCCAGCACCATTTGTTAAAGAGACTGTCTTTTTTCCATTGGATGTTCTTTCCTGCTTTGTCAAAGATGAGTTGGCCATACGTTTGTGGGTCTAGTTCTGGGGTTTCTATTCTATTCCATTGGTCTATGTGTCTGTTTTTGTGCCAACTGTCATCTCTTTCTATTTAGCTCTGTATTTTAAGACTGGCTCCTGCCATGAGGTTTTCTTACTAACACTCCCACATCTTGATCTTTCTATTCTCAGAACTTCTGTAACTCTTTATTCTAATGCTTTGGTTTGTTCTTTTGTTATATACAATAATGTATTTTACTTCACTTCAGTGTAATCACCAGTTTCTCACAGAGTGCTTACTGCATACAAATTTAATTAATAATTTTTAAAATATAATTTATTGTCAAATCACTAACATACAGTGAGTACAGTGTGCTCTTGGTTTCAGGGGTAGATTCCCGCGGTTCATCGCTTACATACAACACCCAGTGCTCATTCCAACAAGTGCCCTCCTCAATGCCCATCATCCATTTTCCCCTCTCCCCCACACCTCCATCAACCCTCAGTTTGTTCTTTGTATTTAATAAACAATATAGAATCCAAAAAAACAGTAGAGCAGATGAATGAAACTAAGAGCTGGTTTTTTGAAAAAATAAACAAAATTGATAAATCCTTAGCCAGACTCCTTAAAAAGAAAACAGAGAGGACCCAAATAGGTAAAATCACAAATGAAAATGGACTCATCACAACCAATCCCTCAGAAATACAAACAATTATCAGAGAATACTGTGAAAAATTATATGCCAACAAACTGGACAACCTGGAAGAAATGGACAAATTCCTAGACACCCACATGCTAACAAAACTCAAATGGGAAGAAATAGAATATTTGAACAGACTCATAACTAGTGAAGAAATTGAATCAGTTATCAAAAATCTCCCAACAAAAAAGAGTCCTGGGCCAAATGGCTTCCCAGGGGAATTCTACCAGACATTTAAAGCAGAGTTAATACCTATCCTTCTCTAGCTGTTCCAAAAAAATAGAAGCGGAAGGAAATCTTCCAGACTCATTCTATGAAGCCAGCATTAACCTTGATTCCCAAACCAGACAGAGACCCCACAAAAAAGGAGAATTACAGGCCAATATCCCTGATGAACATGGATGCAAAAATTCTCAAGATACTAGCAAATGAAATTCAACATCATATAAAAAGAATTATTCACCATGATCAAATGGGATTCATTCCTGGGCTTCAGGGCTGGTTCAGTATTCACAAATCAATCAATGTGATATATCACATTAATAAAAGAAAGGATAAGAACCATATGATCCTGTCAATAGATGCAGAAAAAGCATTTGGCAAAATCATCCTTTCTTAATAAAAACCGTCAAGAAAAGTCGGGATAGAAGTATACCTAAATATCATACCTAAATATCATAAAATCCATATGTGCAAAAGCCCACAGCTAATATCACCCTCAATGGGGAAAAACTCAGAGCTTTCCCCCTGAGATCAGGAACATGACAGGGATGTCCACTCTCACCACTGTTATTTAACATAGTGTTGGAAGTCCTAGCATCAGCAATCAGACAACAAAATGAAATAAAAGGCATCAAAATTGGCAAAGAAGAGGTCAAGCCTTTCACTTTTCACAGATGACATGATACTCTACTGGAAAACCCCAAAGACTCCACCAAAAGGCTGCTAGAATTGATATATGAATTCAGCAAAGTCGCAGGGTACAAATGCAATGTACACAGATCGATTGCATTTCTGTACACCAGTAATGAAGCGACAGAGAAATCGAGAAATTAATCTCATTTACAGTAGCCAAGAACCATAAAATACCTAGGAATAAACCTAACCAAAGATGTGAAAGGTCTGTATGCTGAAAACTATAGAAAGCTTATGAAGGAAATTGAAGAAAACACAAAGAAATGGAAAAACATTCCAAGCTCTTGGATTGGAAGAATAAATATTGTTAAAATGTCAATACTACCCAAAGCAATCTACACTTAATCCAATCCCAATCAAAATTGCACTGGCATTCTTCTCAAATCTAGAACAAACAATCCTGAAATTTGTATGGAATCAAAAGACCCTTAATAGCCAAAATGATACTGAAAAAGAAAACCAAAGTAGGAGGCATCACAATCCCAGACTTTAGCCTCTGCTACAAAGCTGTAATGATCAAGACAGTTTGGTATTGGCACAAAAACAGACACATAGACCAATGGAATGGAATAGAGAACCCAGAATTGGAACCACAAATGTATGGCCAACTAATATTTGACAAAGCAGGAAAGAGTATCCACTGGAAAAAAGTCTCTTTAGCAGACAGCAATATGCAGAAGAATGAAACTAGACCACTTTCTTATACCATACACAAAAATAAACTCAAAATGAATGAAAGAAAATGTGAGACAGGAAACCATCAAAACCCTAGAGGAGAAAGCAGGCAACAACCTCTTTGACCTCAGCAGCAGCAATTTCTTGTTCGGCACATTTCCGAAGACAAGGGAGTTAAAAGCAAAAATGAACTATTGGGACTTCATCAAGATAAAAAGCTTCTGCACTGCAAAGGAAATAGTCAACAAAACTAAAAGGCAAGTGACGGAATGGGAAAAGGTATTTGCAAATGACATAGTGGATAAAGCGTTGGTGTCCAAAATCTATAAAGAATTTACCAAACTCAATATCCGAAAAACAAATAATCCAGTGAAGGAATGGGCAGAAGACATGAGTAGATGCTTTTCCAAAGAAGACATCCAAATGACCCACAGGCACATGAAAAGATGCTCAACATCGCTCCTCAACAGGGAAATACAAATCAAAACCACACTCAGATCCACTTCACACCAAAGTGGCTAAAATGAACAAATGAGGAAACTACAGATGCTGGCGAGGATGTGGAGAAATGGAAACCCTCTTGCACTGTTGATGGGAATGCAAACTGGTGCGGCCACTCTGGAAAACAGTATGGAGGTTCCTCAAAAAATTAAAAATAGACCTACCCTATAACCCAGCAATAGCACTGCTAGGAATTTACCCAAGGGATACAAGAGTACTGATGCATAGGGGCACTTGTACCCCAATGTTTATAGCAGCACTCTCAACAATAGCCAAATTATGGAAACAGCCTAAGTGTCCATCAACTGATGAATGGATAAAGAAATTGTGGTTTATATACACAATGGAATACTACGTGGCAATGAGAAAGAATGAAATATGGCCCTTTGTAGCAACATGGATAGAACTGGAGAGTGTTATGCTAAGTTAAATAAGCCATACAGAGAAAGATACCATATGGTTTCACTCTTATGTGGATCCTGAGATACTTAACAGAAACCCATGGGAGAGGGGAAGGAAAAAAAAAAAAGGTTAGAGTGGAAGAGAGCCAAAGCATAAGAGACTGTTGTTAAAAACTGAGAACAAACTGAGGGTTGATGGGGGATGGGAGGGAGGGGAGGGTGGGTGATGGGTATTGAGGAGGGCACCTTTTGGGATGAGCACTGGGTGTTGTATGGAAACCAATATGACAATAAACTTCATATATTGAAAAAAAAATTAAAAATAGAACTACCCTATGACCCAACAATAGCACTGCTAGGAATTTATCAAATGATACGGGAGTGCTGATTCGTAGGGTCGCATGTACCCCAATGTTTATAGCAGCGCTTTCAACAATAGCCAAAGTATGGAAAGAGCCTAAATGGCCATCAACTGATGAATGGATAAAGAAATTGTGGTTTATATACACAATGGAATACTACTTGACAGTGAGGAAGAATGAAATCAGACCATTTGCAGCAATGTGGATTGAACTGGAAGGTATTATGCTAAGTGAAATAAGCCAGTCAGAAAAAGAAAAAGACAGATATCATATCTTTTCACTTATATGTGGAAATTGAGAAACTTACCAGAAGACCATGGGGGAAGGGGCAGGGGAAGAATAGTTACAAACAGAGAGGCAAGGAGGCAAACCATAAATCAATAATTTTTTGTATTTAACTGAAACAAAGTAATGAACTTGATTTTCCCATTTAAAAGCTTGCTGTTTCCCTTGTTACCATGACGCATTTATTTTGTTAATGATTTATATATTTGGACTTTTTGAGTGTGACTCTTTGTATATGTTTTTTCTTATTTTGTATTTATCTTGATTTGCCCATGAATGGGATAAATCACTCATGTTTGACAGCTATATTCCTGCTTCCATATAGCTTGACAACAGATTCCTCCTTTACATATGCAGATTTCTTGTGACTAGGGGTAAAGAGGATCATTTTTCAGAATCCGTGGAATACAGGGGTATCTGGGTGGCTCAGTTAGTTAAGTGTGTGACTCTTAATTTCAGCTCAGGTCATGATCTCACGGTTTGTGAGATTGAGCTTGGTATCTGGCTCCACACTGAGCATGAAGCCTGCTTGGGATTCTCTCTCTCTCTCTCTCTCTCTCTCTGCCCCTCCCCTCTCTCAAAGTAAGTAAATAAACATTGGGAGGAAAAAAGAATACATAGAATACATAAACTTTCTGTCCCTTCCTGTGCTCACATAGACATTTAGTCTCTTTAGTTTGTGTTAGGGCCTGTACTTAACAACAGTTTATCGTGATGTTTGGGTAAGATATTCTGTTCCTATGTCAGGCTGTTTAGTGCGACTGTTCTTGGGACTTGTTATTATGGGATTGGTGATGAAGGACCCAAAGATGGAGTGAGGAAGTGACAGTACTACATTCCCCCATCCCCTCTGTTAAATCTAGAGCTAACACCCCCTGACGGTGTGAGTCAGACACTTCTCTACGTATTTATTATAAAGTAGTCCAGACTGGTTCTCTTACCCCCAAATATTGTTCCATCTCCCACATTTCTACTTCCATCCCATATCAGATAAACAGGAGACTGAGAAAGGAAAGAAAAGAGAGTTGGAGGTTAAAAGTTAGGATATGGTAGGGGTGCCTATCCTACCTTCAGTGGCACTTAAAATTCTTGGAGGGCATAGAGATGTTTTGGGGGCTTCATGAGAAAGAGAATGGAAAGTAGAAGAGGAGATAGGTGCTATGGGACAAATCAGGCAACCAGAAAGCCTGGAGACACCCAATCTAATAAGGGCATTGGGGGCATGGACTGCTGATCACAGGGGAGGGAAGACCTGACTGCCATATTCTGGGGAGGCTGAGATGAAGCTGAACATCTCCAAATGAATTATGTGCATCACCTGTGAAGAAACTACCACATCAGCAAAAGCTACCACAGGTGACTCGAACCCAAGTGAGGTTTGGGGTACCTTCCCACCACCAATAAGGCAGCCAATAAGGCAGTCCTAGCAATTTTTTTTAACATTTATTTATTTTTGAGAGAGACAGAGCATGAGCAGGGGAGGGGTAGAGAGTGAGAAGGAGGCACAGAATCCAAAGCAGGCTCCAGGCTCTGAGCTGTCAGCACAGAACCCAACATGGGGCTCAAACCCACAAACTGTGAGATCATGACCTGAGCTGAAGTCAGATGCTTAACTGACTGAGCCACTCAGGCTCCCCAGTCCTAGCAATTTCTGCTATTCCTTTTCCCTACTCCAGCACATCATAGTATTGAGAGTTGAAAGAGGGAAGGGAAGAAAGCATCCCAGAACTGGGTGACCAATGCTGGAGTAGGAGGATTAAATGTGCAGACCACACTTACCCAAAGAAAATGAAAACACTAATTCAAAAAGATATATGCACCCCTGTGTTTATTGCAGCATTATTTACAGTAGTTAAGATATTGAAAGCAACCCAAGTATGCATCAGCAATTGAATGTATAAAGAAGATGTAGTGTGTGTGCACGCATCCATGCACACGCACAGATGCATGTGCACTCTGAAATATTACTCAGCCATAAAAAAGAATGAGATCTTACCATTTGCAACAACATGGATGGACCTAGAGGGTATTATGCTAAGTGAAATACATCAGATAAAGACAGATACCATATGATTTTACTTTGATGTGGAATCTAAAAATCAAAGTGAACAAACAAAACAGACTCTTAAATACAGGGAACAGACTGATGGTTGTCAGAGGGGAGGTAAGTGAGGTGATATGTGAAATAGATGAAGGGGATTAAAAGGACAAAAAGAGAAAAGTGCAGACCACATTTTGTCTCCCAAAGTTCCGTGAACAAAAGCGTAGTTGGCATCCTTAAGGGGGGGGGGGGGGAAGGGGCTACAGTGCTTACTATCTAACAGGCACTATTTTAAGCTCTTTAGCTAATTCATTTTATCTTTTAACAGCTCTATGAAATATGGATTATTATTAACTCTGTTTTACAGAACTTAGAGAGTCAAGATTTGAGTTTGAGCTGGGGATGGAATTTTAAAATTCTACTAGCTTGAGATTCTGTACTAACAGAAAGAGACTGAGGGTCAACCCTGCTAAGGTCAAGTCAAGGGGACTGTAGGGAAATTTAATTTCATACAATTAAATGATAGAGTTTAAAGTGACTAGCTGCTTTGTGTCATATTCCACTGAAGTGAGACTGTGTAATAAACAGCTTTAGTGTATGTCAAATATATGTAAATAAATACAAACATAGCGTATCATGAAAAACCAGCTATATTAATCTGTAATTCATGAAACACACCATTAGAGTTATATAGAGCATATTCTTAATTTGTGAATGAAAGTGGTAACAAGGTGTGTTAATTCACCCTTGCTAACCTGATAAGAGAAATAGTGCATGTGTGTGCGTAAACCTGTATATATATAACCCAAACACTGACAGGTTTCTACATCCTCTGAACATGAATAGGGTCACATTAATATTAATGTTTATATCTTAATAGTGCCAGCTTTACCTACTCATGGAGACTCTAATCTCTTGTATAGCCCATTCCTTCAACTATTTCAGAAAGCTCTCAAGAGGTGCCTTCATCAGTTCACAGGCTAGGCTGGGTTACTACTCCCTTTCTTGACCTGTGTTGGCTCTAAATGGTTCTTCATTCACCAGTTCTTCCGCCAAGACACGTTATCAACACTCTTCCTAAGTGCATTAGTTGGCCTCTGCTACCATGGCACTCAGTTATCCCTGACACATGACAGCTCAGCATGCTTTTGCAAGGGAGAAAAAATTCTTGTGCATTAGGGTTAGTCTGGGGAATCTTCTGCCGGAGTTCTGGGCTCTGAAGTGAGAATCTAAAGAGATTTCCTTTCAGTTCATGCACAGCATGTTGTCGTCCCATGTAGCCACAGTAGTTCGTCAGGATGGGTTCTTTTACTGGCTGTCACCTGCATGAGAGTCTCTACTTTTCTCTGACTTCAGGCCCTATAGCTTAGAATGGCTTCCTGTGGCAGAGCTCTCCCTCCCTTGTTGTGAATGACAGGAGTCTTACCACTCCTCTCAGAAATTTTGGGTGTCACATGCACTTCATCCTCTAATATGCCAGACATATTTCCATTTGGTCTTAGCTTAAGATATTTTCCTGGGAGGCTTCTCACACTGTCCATAAGTCACTATATACATCAAGGGTGCAAGTAGATCCATGGGGGTATGGAGAGTGGACATTGAGGAAGTTGGGTGATACAGGGTTTCATCTAATTCATCTATGAGCTGTACCTGAATCTAAACTCTAGTCCAACTTTGGCCTCTGTTATATCTATATTATCATTAGCACTTTATATGCAATTTTTTTTTTTTTTTGCTTAAACCTACTTCAGATAAGTGGTTAGAGAGCCACCATGTATGGGTGAACAGGTGTGTACCCAGCAACCCTGTAAGTGTCAAACATGGCTTCTAATCTTCCTAAAGAAAAAAGAAAAAGAAAAAAAGAAATGATAGAATGGGTAGAATGATCTAAGGTTCATCCCAAATCTCACATTCTGAGTTTATATGTTCCTAAGTAGAATTATTAAAATTTCATGTTATTGACTTCATAATTTTTAGTATAATATGTAAAGTTATGAAAAATAATTTATGTATGCAGTTTATAGTCTGTAATCATTCTTTTAGTTCTTTTTTGCTGGGTACTTTTCTAAAATCTATCATTAGTCTCTTTCAAAATTAATGTGAAAATAGTCTGCTCTTTGAACTTTTGTGCTCTTTAAATGATTATACTATACCACATATATTCTCCGAAGTAGGTTTGCAAATAAAAGAAGAAAACTCTGATCTCATATCTTTGGAGAGCCTTAAAAATGTTACATGGTTGCATTTATGGGCAAGAACTTTGGAAATTTAAAGGGATATATCCTCAGAAGAAATGGGGGAAGAATTCAGTCCATGCATGGTTCATGCCACTATTATTGCTAGGTGAGATTGAACTTACTTTTTTAGGGCAGTTTTTCATTTGTTATTGCTATTGTAATTTTGAATTTCTTTGAATCAGTTTCTTTGGTATTAATTGGTGGTTGAATTGCTGTAAAACTTTTTTTCTACTGCTTTCTTGCCGAATAGTTTTTGGACTGATATGGCTAACAGTGTTATCTATATGCTCCTAATTAAATCAAGTCTTAATCAATGAAGACATCTTTGATTTATCCACTCTGTCATCTGAACTTTTGTTTAAATTTTCCATCTCTACAAGAAAACTGAAACGATACATTCTCTGTACCTGAACTAGATCCTCTGTCTTCATTGAAAGGACTTCTATGCCTTTACTGTATTTCCCCAAGGTCTGCCATTTAATCTTTTTTTCATTATCTCAGATACCATTGAATCCTTTCTCTCTATCCCATTAATTTCATCCTTCATATTATTGCACCTTGACATTAATGGACTGTCATTGTAAAGGATATTATGTTTGGTGTGTCTGTAATATTGAATAGAACTAATATGAAATTTTCATAATTGAGTTGAGTTGCCCGAGCAATGATGTCGTTCATATCTGGAGGGTTTCTTTAAATGATGAGTCAAATTTGAAGCTTCTGAGAGGAAGAAATATCAAAAAATATACATTTATTTTTGCTTATGAGAATTTTAATCCAGATCAGTTATGTGTCACATTTCAAGTTATTGGCAAATACTTATGTTTTTAGTAGCATTAAAAGTAGACCTTTGTAGATAAGACCAGTTATCTTTCTTATTTTTAAAAAAGTCAGATCTCAACTATAAAGGTGACAGAGAGTAGAGTCAGGTACAGTAGAGATTCGGGGCTCTATCTTGACATACTTAGCCAATAAACCTCAATTTAAATTTGATAGACTCAAGCTTTTCTAGACTTAAGCCATTTCTAGACATATGACTAGTTATAGAAATTCAGTAGTAGAGGTTTTATTTAAGGAATTTAAATGAAATAACTTTACAGATATTAAAATTGTAATTTGAATGTAAGTGTAAAAAGAACTTCCATTTCACAGCGTAACTTAGATCCTTGATTTTGTAATTTTATGTACATTCTGATTGTTGGCAAAACTTCATATAATCTATTGTTATATTGTGAGCTTTGCTATTTGAATCTTGTTCGGCTTGATCTCTTTCACTATTTAGAATTAATTTCCTAAGACTACTGTAGTTGCCTTATTTATTTTTTCAATTATCTCATTTTTCAATAGCGTAAAGATATATTATACAGTGGCTTTGCATTTTTGGCATTCCATTGCAGCAAGTATCAATTTGTCACATAAAAAGAAAAATTAGATATACTTTATTCATGTTAAAGTCACACCCTAGCTTTTTTAAAGGCAGCCTTGACTTAGATTTGCAAGCCTGAGGATATTGATTTGAATTATGCATGACTGTCTGGTGTGCAGTTGCATTAGCCTGCTGGATGGATAATGTAAACATGTTCTGAATTTTAAGTACATGACAGTATGTGAGTGGCAGGTTAAAAATAGAACTAATAACCAAGTGCATATTTGGAAATTTGATTTTTACAGTGTAAGACTGTACAGGGATGATCTCTGCAAATGGTTGACTGCCAATATAATAACTTGTTTTGTATATTACAAATAAAAAAGATGCTATCTGATAAGTGTACTAGGTCAGTGATGTTTTTTCTAATTTGGTGAACTTTTGACAGTAGAAAACAAAACACAGTAATGCACAAGTGAATAAGGAGTACCTTTCACAGATTATGAGTTGATGGCTCAGGCATGCCGCTTCTCTTTTTAAAATAAATAAGCAAGAAGATTTTTATTGCTAGTTATAGCACCCTGCCATCAGCATGTCCGTTTTGAATTCTAGAATTGCAGTGGGCACAACTAAACATTGTAGTTTACAAATGAAACTTGACATTCTAGTCTCATAAAATCCTGTACCTTTCACTCCCGTGGAAATTGGGGCCGGGGTGGGGGGGAACCAGTCAATTCTCAGGACAATCCATATCCTTGACACTTATATTTTATATTTCTAAATAGACATTTTCTCTAAAGCCATAAAGCTCTTTAATTGTGAAAAGAACTGCTAGTTCTGGAGTTTGATACTCAGTGTTTGGTTTCCAAAGTTAGTGTGCTTATATTACATGTATGTGTGTGTATGTGTGTATTTGTGACTTGGTAAATGAGACTCATTTTTCTATTGCATTGATGTTATCTTTCTTACTAATTCATAACAGCTCATGGATATTAAGAAAATTTGCCTTTCTTGTATGTTAATAAATCTTTTTGTAGTTGGTTTTTTATATTATTTATAGTGATTTTCCAACCCAGAATTTTAATATTATGTTCATTAAGATTTTTTAGTTTTTTAATTTATGGCTTCTGGATTTTATGTTATGTTTAGAAAGACCTTTCATATTTTAAGGTTTGCAAATTTTTTTCATATTTTCTTCTAGTATTTTTATGGTTTCATTTTTTTTTTTACATGTAAATCTTTGATCCAGCTGGGATTTATTTTGATGTAAGGAATGAAGTTGTGATTTAGCTTTCTTCTTACAAATTACTAAATTTCCTTTCCAAATTTACCACTGTTATTTACTGAAAAAGTGTAATATTTTAACCAATTTAAAATACTACTTTTATCATATGCTAAATTTCTTTTTGGATTTGTGTCTGTTTCTGAACTTTATTCTGTTTCAGTTACTTCCTCTGTTACAGTGTCTACTGATACACTGTAACATTATGTTATTTTTTGTCAAATTTTTTCTTGTTGTTCTTTTACATTAATTCTTCCAGATGAACTTTAGAAGAATTTTCATGCTATTTTGACTGGGATCACGCTGACCTTTTATCAAGAGTGTTTCTTGATTTCTTTTTAACATTGATTTTAATCACCAATGTGAAGTTTTTCAGTGCCCCTTCTTTACGTATCAAAATACCTTTTTATTTTTATCCCTCATCTCTACTTTATATTTTAGGGGTCTAATCATTTTCCTCTGCCTTTGCTGTGTTCTCCATTTGGCCTTAGTTGGGGTGTTACCAGCAATCACTTATCTTTTTTTATTGTGCAACTTAATTCTTTCCGTGAGTCACTTGCTTCTCTTCTTAAACATTCCTAGGTCTCTCTACATGAACAATGTCCATCCTTCTAATCTTCATCTGTGTGGGTTTTTTTAAAGTATTTTTAAAAAATCAACTTAATTGAGGTAACATCCTTCTATCTTTTGAGTTACTCTATACTGACACTCTTTTCTTTCCTTATGAGTTCCATTGAAGGCTAGTTAACAATACCTGCCTATCTTCACTGGGTATTACTTCCAGTCACTTGAGGCCAGATTCTTACTCTCTCACTCTAGTGAAACTTTTAAAATTTAATTTTGTTATTGTGATAAAATGCACATGGCAGAAAATTTACCCCATAGAAGTAGAACCTAAATAAGTGGAATCATACAATTTTAGTCTTTTTGTGTTGGTTTATTTCACTTATATAGTATCTTTGATGTTCTTCCATGTTGCACCATGTATCAGAATTTCATTCCTTTTTATGGCTAAATGGTACTCCACTGTGTGTGTGTGTGTGTGTGTGTGTGTGTGTGTGTGTGTGTGAGAGAGAGAGAGAGAGAGAGAGAGGTAGACAGAGAGAGAGAGAGAGAGAGAGAGAGAGTAGGGGAGAGAGAGATGGCATGTTTCTCCCCCTAGGCAACATCTCTGAGCCAGGGCTTTGGCGATGGAGGAGGGAACAAGCTTCTGTCTGATTGACACTCCTGCTCTGGGAGCTGAGTATTCACTGTGGGGGAAGCAGCAGCCTTAGGTGCCTTTCCCAGTGTGGAACTATGGCTCACAGGTGGGGTAAAGGGGATCAGAGCTACATTATTCTCAGGATGCTGTGCCCAAGGTTAGGCTCTCATTCCATGATTGAGGGCTGGGCAGAACAAAGAAGCCTACCTCTCAGTTGCACTTGCCTGGGACTTAGCCTCAGCAACAGGTAGCTGGAGACACAATAAAGAGCTGGCATTTTGCTCCTCCAGGAAAAAGCCTTCCATCTGGGTGCTAAGGGGAGGTAAGCTTTTTGTTCTTGGCTGCATCAATCTGGAGTAGAGTCTTTACCTTGCTAAGCTAAGAGGGGTGAGGGAAAGAGTAGTCTGGGTTCAAATACCATGGGTCCTTGTCTTTCTTAGTGAACTGTCACAGATGTTCTTGAATAGATGTTTCTTCATTTGCTGTTCAATTCCAGTGGCTTTAAATGGTCTTCCTTTTAATATATAGTTTTTACCAGCTTCACTGGGCATACACAGGCAGAGCTCCCTATAATGTCATGCTGCACGTTGGTTTCCTATTAATTGCTTTTTAATTTTTTTTTTAATGTTTATTTACTTTTGAGAGAGAGAGAGAGAGAGAGAGAGTGAGAGAGCAAGCAGGGACAGGGCAAAGAGAGAAGAAGACATAGAATCTGAAGCAGGCTCCAGGCTCTGAGCTGTCAGTGCAGAGTCTGATGCGGGACTCGAACCCAAGAACCGTGAGATCATGACCTGAGCCATAGTCAGACACTTAACTGACTGAGCCACCCAGGGACCTGTTAATTTCTTTTTAAATTAAATGTTTTAAGCATACAGATAATTTCATCATGGTGTGTGTGTTCTCTAGCTTTTTTAGATTCTAACATTTTACTATATTCCAAAACCTTTTTTTAAAAGAAATGAGACATTATGGGGTGCCTTGGTGGCTCAGTTGGTTAAGTGTCTGACCTTGGCTCAGGTCATGATCTCATGGTCCGTGGGTTCAAGCCCCATGTTGGGCTCTGTGCTGACACTGAGCCTGGAGCCTGCTTCAAATTCTGTGTGTGTGCCTCTCTCTTTCTCTGCCTCTCCCCCACTCACTCTCTGTCTCTCTTTCTCTCAAATATAAATACACATTTAAAAATTTTTTTAAAGAAATGAGACATTAAGTAGATTTACAGATCTCTATAGGCATCTTTATTGCCTATAATTTGGTGTTTATCATTCCAATGCATTTTGACATTAAAAAAAAATCACCCTCCAGTAACAGTTGTAAACATTGTTACTAGTCTTATATATATTTATCAACACTTGTAGTTGCCAGGCTTATGCATTTTTGGCAATCTGGTAGATGGTATTCAACATTGTGATGGCGTCCCTAGGAATAACAGATAAGACAGAAAAATAAATGAAACCTGTGAAGATATGAAAAGAAGAAATAAACAAAATAGGCATTGTTGGGAAATGATGTGATTGTCTTCTTAGAAAAAGAAAGCGACTGTATAGGCAAATTATTGGAAAAGACATTTTGTTCATTATTTCCAGTAATTTGCCTATAGCTCTGGCTAAGAATGTCTGTATAATGTTGAATGCTAGTGACTGCTGCTTCTTGTTCTGGTTTTAGAGGGAATGCTGCTAATGTTTTCTTTTTAATGATGTTTGTTGTAGGTATTTAGAAGATCTCATTTATTGAGTTAAGGAAATTTTCCTCAGTTGCTAGTTTTCTAAGACTGTATTTTTAGTCATTAATTGATGCTTAATGTTATCAATTACTTTTTCTGATCTTATGAGATCATATGGTTTTTAAGTTTTGATCTGCTTATTTTGTAAATTATATTAAAGGATATACTTATGTTAAACCAACCTTGCATTCCTGCAGTTGAATCAAAGTTGTCATCGTATATTTGGTTTACTCTTTTCCTTAGGGGTTTTCCAACTATGTTCCTAAAGGAGTTTACTGTAAAATTGTCCCTTCTCATTTTGACCTTGTTTGAATCCTAGGATCAAGGTTTTACTAAATCATAAATGAGATTTAGATTATTTCCTCTTTCATTTTCCTAGAACATTATATGAAATGGAGAGTGTCTGTTCTCTACATGTTTGGCAGAATCAATTTGTAAAATCCACCTGTATCTTAGGATTATTTTGTGGGTAGATTTTTATTCAGTACTTAAATATTGTAGGAGTATTTGGGTTCTCTATTTCTTCTGGGTCAGTTTTGGTAAATTGTGTTTTTCCAAGAATTCTCTATTTTATAAGTTTTCAAATCATGGCAGTGAAGTTATTAATCATATTCTTTGCTTAATCTTATTAGGGTTTCTTTTTTTTTTTTCCTTAGTTTTTTTCAAGAAACCTAGTTTGGGTTTTGAATTTGAATTATTGAATATATTGTTAAATTTCATCATGCTGTGTTCTTTATTTTTCTTTTTTCTATTTTTGGGCTTTTAACATCTTCAGTTAGATATTTTTTGTTTAATAACATATGTGCTTAAAGATATACATTTCTTCTTATTGTTTAACTGTATCATGAATTTTAGTATATACTATTTCCATTTCCATTTGTTTTTTATAATTTTCCTAATTTCTATCATGATTTCTTTTTTAGTTATCCTGCCCTGCCCTGAAATTTAAAAAAAAAAATTCAAATGCATAGAAAATTTCAAAATTTTTTGAGTTAAAAAAAACTTACTGTTCTTGAGTTCTAAGTAATCATGTTGTAATCACATAACAATATTGACTCTTGCCATTTGTTAAGACTTGCTTTTTTGTAACTAATGTATTTATTTCGGAGGAAGGACAAGGTTGTCAGTGTTCAATGTGTCCATCAAGAGAATATGTATTTTTAAATTCTTGGTTGCAAGGTTCTTTGAATGTCATTTAGTCAAACTTACTGTGTTCATATCTGCTGTATTCTTCCTAAATATTTTTCTGCTTCACCTTTTACTCAGTAAGAGAGATGTGTTAAGTCTCTCACCATGATTGTTTATTTGTCAGTTTTTTCTCTTGGGGTTCTGTCCATTTTTTTTTAATTATTTTTTTTAAGTTTATTTCATTTTTGAGAGAGAGCACATGAGCAGGGGAGGGGTAAGGGGAGGGAGAGAGAGACAGAGAGAGAGAGAGAGAGAAAGAGAGAGAATATGAATCCCAAGCAGGCTTTGCAGTGTCAGCATGGAGCCTGACACAGGGCTCGAACTCACAGACCTTGAGATCATGACCTGAGCCGAAATCAAGAGCCAGATGCTTAACCAACTAAGCCACCCAGGTGCCCCTAAATTTATATATTATATTTCTGATAAATCATCTCATCTATAATAACATAGTATTAATGCTCTTTTTTCCTTTGTTTTTATGCTTTTTGAAGAAGAGTCTCAAAATCTATTTCATTTGATATAGTGTACCTATCTATACAGCTTTTTTCTACTAATATTTGTCAAATATGTCTTTTCCTATGCTTTAATATATTCAGCCTTCCTGTATTCTTAGTTCTAAGTATATTTCTTAGACTTCAGCTCCTATATATTTATTTTAATACTTATTAATATATTCTTCATATGTCTGAATTCACTTCTGCTGCTTTATTTTGTTCTTTTCACCCCACTTTTTCTGTGCTACTTGTCTTCCCTTTTTATGCCTTTGTTTGATGTGATTTTTAAGAGCATAATGTAGTGTGCAGAAATTTTTGGTGGTCTTTATATTTGATGGCATGTCTCTAGAAATATCCTCAGAAAAGGATCTATTTGTAAATATTCTAAACAACTTTAGGAACTTAGAACATTCAAACTTTTTTTTAAGCTTATTTATTTATTTTGAGAGAGGCAGAGAGACAAAGAGAGCATGTGAGCAGGGAGAGGGGCAGACTGAGAGGAGAGAGAGAATCCCAAGCAGGCTCCACTGTATCAATGCTAAGCTACATGTGGAGCTTGATCTCAACAATCTCACGATCTTTGGATCTCACATCCAAGTTGAATTGAATGATTAACTGAGCCACCCAAGTGCCCCAGGAATTTAGAAACATTCAAAGAAAACATTGTTCATATTAAAGTTGAAATTACTTAAAAGATCTGGCATAGTATTAATGTAAAAAGCCTGCAAAATTTAGTAGTCACTTAGATTACTTGGTATAAACATCTTGGGCATCTGTGTGGCTCAGTCAGTTGAGCTTCTGACTCTAGATTTCGGCTCGGATCATGATCCCAGGGTCATGGGATTGAGCCCTGTGTTGGGCTCTGTGCTATTAGCTTGGGATTCTCTCTCTCCCTCTCTGCCCCTCCTTCACTCTCTCTCAAAATAAATAAACATTTAAAATAAAATCTTATTCTCAGGAAAGAAAAGTTTTTTTCCTCTTTTAATCTTTTTTTTTTTTAATGTTTATTTTTAAAAGAGAGAGAGACACAGGGGGTGAGTAGGGGAGGGACAGAGAGAGATGAAGACACAGAATCCCACGCAGGCTCCAGGCTCAGACACTCAACCGACTGAGCCACCCAGGCGCACCATTTTCCTCTCTTAATCTTTACAACAATCGTTCGTGCCCTGTTTTCCATCTCCCTTTGCATTGTGCAATCACCATGTGTTTAGTTGTTGAATCACAAACTAGATAGGATCTTGAGAGTTGGTAGTTACGCTGGAAGGTCTACGTCTCAGATATCAAAAGGTAAAACAAGAAAGGACACTGTCTAGTTGCCTTTCCTAATCTATTGAATTGTTAGTTGAGAAAAGTGATCCCTTATTTCATTCTAATTCCAAAATGGAGCTGTTAAATATTACAGATTGATAGCAAAGTTGCAGGGATCTTGCTTTTATTGTTATTATTGCAAGGGTCTTAGTGATCTAGCTTAATCTCTTCTTTTTGTGAACACAGGCCCAGAATTTACATGCTTACTTAGCTCTTAGTAGTGGACTATGGACTCACACCCAGGTTTTCTCCCTCATTGTTCAGTGTTCCCCTCCTTATCTCTGATGTAAAAGCTTCACAAATTAGGTTTTCTTCTGAGTACCAGTAGCATTTTAGTACCTTGCATATTGCCTAACACAAAATAGGTACCAAAATAATGCCATGTAGTTTACCCTGTCCTGGGAGAGAAAGAAAAGTGAACTTGGAATTGGTCTGTTTTCGGTGGTTTGCACTTCATTACAGTAGAGGTTCTACGTAGAGGTTCTACGTAGAGGTTCTACGTAGAGGTTTACGTGTTATTTCCCGAAACCACTCTTCACAGAAGATGGCTTTGGGTCTCTTGCACCAATGATGACAGAATCTGATTTAGGTGCGTGAATTTTGTCTGCTCAACTAAATTCAACAAGAATAGAATATAATGTTTTCTACAGACTTTTGCTGTAGTCCTTAATGATAAGGAAAACAGATACTGAACATTTCCTTTAAGTCCTTTTAAGAATTTCAGAGATGTATTATTTTTCCCTCAGCTAATTGTGATTTAAATAGAATAATCCCATTTCCTTTAACTGTTCTTATGATTTCTATTTAGAACCTTTTTATAATCATTCAGTAGTTATAAAAGATTATTTCCCCCTCTATAGATGGAGAAATTGAGGAATTGAGAGGTTTGACTTGGAACCTCTGTGTGGAATTCACTGTATCAGACTGAATTTGTATATTCCCCCTCTATTATTTCCCCCTCTATTATTCCCCTGAATTTGTATATTATGTGTACTGCTTATAAATTTAAGAGCTTTCCCTTAGTAAATCATATATTCACATATTAGGCAATGAAAACATTGTATTTGCTTAATCTATATGATCTTTGAGTCACAAGTCCTTGTAGATGGAATAATATGTATTACTAGATTGAAGTTTGTTTTTTTTTTTAAGTTTATTTATTTGGGGGTGGGGTTAGGGAAGTGGCAGAGAAAGAGAGAGAATCCCAAGCAAGCTCCGCACTGTTAGTGCAGGACCTGAAACGGGGCTCAACCTCATGAGCCTAGACATGAGATCACGACCTGAGCCAAAGTTGGAAGCTTAACTGACTGAGCCACCCAGGAGCCCTGAAGTTTTTTAATCGTAAAAGTTAGAATAATTAAACATTCATTAAAAGGCATATCTATATGCATTTAATAATATAATTCTTGTGAATTATTTTGTGTGAGGAGAATGAAACTTAGGATTTGTGTGTATACATTTGTTTTAAAAAGTAAAAATCACACAACTCTGATAGGAAATCTGTCTCACCACTCCTTACGTATTTATACTGCTTTTTAAAATGTAAGTCACAAAAGGAGATGCTGAAAATACTTCTTATTAGAAGTCAAGTTTGATATTCAATTCATGATTTTTTAAAAAGATGTCTAGTAAAAGATTTTAATTTAAGAAAAATTAGACTATTACGGTAAGAAAGAAAAAAGTACAGATGAAATGAGATGATTTCTTATGTAGACTAAATAATTTTTACTGGTAATTTTGCCTGATAATAAAAAAAGCATTCTATTCAATTTTGCAGTGATGTTTTTGCCAACAGCCAGCAGTTAACCTTGGCCATTCTATATGTTTTCATAAATGACTTCTTCTGACATTTTCTATTATTGGCTGTATGAAGTGAGTGTCCCTATTATATGTTGTCTTTAAGATAATTAGAAGTTTTCAATCCTGACGATCTCAAAACCCAAGTTGATTTTCGGCTTCAGGTTTCACTTTGGACCCTATTAATCACTGATGGACTGTTGTATTGGTCCGTTTTAATGTTTGTACCTTTTCTTTTATAACCTCTTATTTTTTTCCTGGTGATTTGATGTCTACTCAGATTTTTTACATAACTTGCTTCCATCTGGTTTAATTAAAAAATATATATATATATATTTCTATTTTCTAAAAAGCATGAATACTAGTACAATTAGAAATTCATAGTGTCTAGATGGCTTGATTCTTGCCATGTCAGTTTTCTTGTGTTTGATGAGACACATAAAGCAGTTGTGGGAGAATGCTTGTCACTGGTATCCATGGTAACACCAAAGATACTTTGGAACTCCGATGGATAGAGTAAGCCACAGTAATAGGTCTCATTATAAGGGCAAAATACATAAAAGGCTCAGGCATATGCTTTTAATTAGTTTCCAAAAATAGCTAGGACTGGAAAGGATGCCACAAAATAATATTTTTCATTGTTAGAAATGGTATGGGCAGCATGTGAAATTTAACGCTTGCCTTTTCTCTCACTAAAGTAAGGGAGATGTACACTCTGAATACTCACCAGTAGCATAGTTTCTTAATCATAATTTGGACGTGGGTGTGCACATTGATAAAAGGGAGGCTTAGTTTCATATTGATACAAATGTGGAATTTGTTTATTACTTTTAGTTCTTATTCCTACAATATAGTTTATTCAAAACAAGACCCTTTTCCTTGTAGATTCTAATGGGCCTAGGAAATAATACCCTCTGTCTATACAGTGTGCAAAAATGAGTCTATGCATTTTTATTTTAAAATGCAAATAAGACAGTAGCCAAAATTCTTACTGTTCAGGTATATTCAATTTTCAATCTTTTTTGGAACATACTAATTTGAATGAGTTAAAACAAGAGTCATGGAAAGTAGACTAGAATAATTAAGTATTTTCTGTGAGGGAATTATGATGGCTAAAAGATTAATAACTCTTTTAAGACAAAATTCTTTAAAGATTTTCTTTTGAATTGCAATCTGTAAAGAATAATCTTGTATTGCATTGCAATTCAACACATTATTTCTTCCTGTTGCTATAGAAACTAATTCTGGTGCAGCTGTGATTGCTAATCAAAATTCTAACATTATACAACCTTTTCCCCCTTAGTGCTTCATTTTATTTTTAGTTACAAAATAATAAATTTCAATGGTGAGTTCATAACAGTGGTCAAAACATTAATGCAAAGATTTTTAAAATTTTGAGTCCTTTTCTGTGAAAATAAAGAGGTATTCTTATGATATTGTTTCAATATGAGTAACAAGAAAACAAAGCCTTTTTGCTGAATTACAAAGGTCTATAATCGCTATATTACATCAACATTGTGAAGCACTTAACAGCTTCATAATCCTAAATTGCTACTATTTCAACCATCTATTTTTGAAATGTCTGGTTAGTTGGTGTGATAAAAATGAAAAAATAAAAAGTCCTACGAATGCCTGAAGTCTCTTAAAACAAAATGGAATGAATACTGCCTTATTGTTTTATCCTCAGAGAATTGAGATCACACCCCCAGTTTATGTCATAAGTAAAAGCTACTTAGTTGTTTTCATTCTTGTCTTTATTAGTATATAACCACCACCATCACCACCCCACTACCACCAGACTGCATTGTTAACATCCTCCAGTATAAACCTGTATATATTCTACAAGCCACAAGTGAATTACATTTTTTGTCTTTCTAAGAATATTGGTTCTTTTCCATTTCATAAATCAAATATAAAAACTTTTCACCAAATTATTCATAGCAAAAAATGTAATGTATAATCTCAACAGGGCTTAAGCTGATTCTAAAATTAAATCTTTGGTATGTATTATAATATCAATTACAGTATATTATTTGCATATATAGCACTTACAAAAATTTATTTTCTGAGTTGGTACATCATACAAGGCAAATAAAGCTAAAATATTTCAGATTATTGATTGATTTAAAATAAAACTCAGACATGTAAGGGGCACCTGGGTGACTCAATCAGTTAAGCATCTGACTTCAGCTCAGGTCGTGATCTCATGGTTCGTGGGTTCAAGCCCAATGTTGGGCGCTGTGTTGACAGCTCAGAGCCTGGAGCCTGCTTTGGATTCTGTGTCTCCCTCTCTCTGCCCCTGTCCTGCTCGCTCGCACTCTCTCTCTCTCTCTCTCTCTCTCTCAAAAATAAATAAACATTAATTTTTTTTTAAAAAACCAGAAATGTGAAAAAAGCTATTATTTATTATCTTCTTTTATATAGATGAAATAAGATACAATGGAAAATGTAGCAGATATGATTTGATAATATCATTGTATTGATTTTTTAACTTTTATTTTTTTACTCATTTACTGATGAGCATATTTTATGTGCTGCTTGACAGAAGGCTATAAAATTCTAGGAGTATATAAAATGAGGGAGACCAGAGAAAGTACCAGGTATCTAAAATTTGAGCTCAGAAATAAAGTCAGCTATATTTTATTAGATTTGTTGCATCTCTGATGTAATTTGAATACTGTAAACCCCTGGCTACCTACATCCCTCAGAGATGACTGGGAATTCACTTCCTTAAGCATGAGAATTCTTTAATTTTTTAATGGAAACCTTTCTTTCTTGTGTTTTATACTTAGCTTTAAAAAAATTTTTTTTAATGTCTATTTATTTTTGCGAGAGAGGCAGAGCACAAGTGGGGGAAGGGCAGAGACAGAGGGAGGCACAGAATCTGAAGCAGGCTCCAGGCTCTGAGCTGTCAGCACAAAGCCCAACTTGGGGCTCGAACCCACAAACTGCGAGATCATGACCTGAGCTACAGCCAGATGCTAAACCAACTGAGCCACCCAGGCACCCCTATACTTACCTTAACTGAATCTTTAATGACAATTTAGGGTCACGGTTAATATTGATTACTAGGTAGATCCAAATAAAATCTACAAATTAAGACGATCATGCTAATAAAGATGGCATGGAGTACATTGCTAAATGACATGATACGAGCAGTAATCCTGTTACCTTGATTTTTGAAAATTCCCTGTTTGGTTACTTTCTGCTATGCCCTCTTTTTTTTTTTTTTACAAGGTTGAAGTAAGGTGGTGTAATGTTTTGTACACTTTAACAGGGTAGAGTTCCTGCAAAATTAATCTGCAAACAAATTTAGAAGTTCTTTTGCTTTTTCTCAAGAATACTAAAAAAATGAAAAATATCTGGGCCTAATTCATTTACCCTGAATCTCACCTATCCAATGGGGGTATTGCATTAGTCAGTGCTAATAAAATGACTATCATAGTAATATTTACTGTTTCTATGAAGCACTATCCTCAGCACTTAAGACACCTCAGTTAATTTTCAGAAATCCCAATAACATTGGTGCTATTACAATTCCCGATTTATAGATGGGGAAATAAAGGTGTCAGAGATGTAAATCAATTTCCTGTAGTCACAAATCTGGTAAATGGCAGAAGCAGATACACATAAACAGGTCATAGACACTACATGTGGCACAAAGTCTAAATTATTTATCATATGGTTTGTTACAGAAAGTTTGTCAGTTCTCAATACAGGTAATTACATGAAATATAAATGGTTTATGTGCCCATTAAAAAAGCATAGGTTGTCAGATGAGATATTTTTTATTTTAAAGCAAGACTGCTTATACAAGTAAGATCCAGGGCGCCTGGGTGGCTCAGTTGGTTAAGCATCTGACTCGATTTTGGCTCAGGTCATGATCTTATGGTTGTGGGGTCGTCTCATGTCAAGGTCTGTACTAGGCGTGGAGTCTGCTTGAGATTCTGTCTCTCCCTCTCTTAGCCCCTTTTCTGTTCACACTCTTTCTCTCCTAAAAACAAAGAAAAAAAGAAGAAAAGCAAGATCCAAATATATGGAAACCTAATTTAAATATAAACCTAATTTAAATATAAAGGCATAGAACATTTAAAAGTTAAAGGGTAGACAAACATGAATTGCAGAGAAAGCTGACATAGCTATATTTATATCAGACAGAGAAGCCTTTAGAGCAAGTGTTATTACCAGGGAGAAAGAAGAACATTTTCACAAAAATATGAGTCAATTCATCAAGAAGACATAACAGTCCTAAATAACAGCTTCAATAAACTTGAGGCAAAGGAGACAGACATTTACAATTTTATTCAGAGATTTCCAGTACTCTTCTCTTGGTAATAAATGGGAGAAGTAGAAAGAAAATTGGTAAGGTTGCAGAAGACTTGAGCAACAGAATCTACCAACTCTTCCTAATTGACACTGATAGGACACTCCACTCAACAGTTGCAAACTATATACTCTTTCTAAGTGTTCATAGACATTTTCCAAGAGACCTCATATTCTGGGACATTAAAAAAAGTCTCAGTAAGTTTTAAAGTATTGAAATCCCATAGGCTGTATTCCCTCTCAACAGAATTAGGTTAGAAACCAGTTATAGTTAGATGTCTGGAAAATCTATAAATATGTGGCCATCAAAAAAAAAACATATAAATATGGGTCAGAGAAGCAATCATAAGGAAAAATTAGCATTTTGAAGTGAATGAAAATGAAAGAAAAGTATATCAATATTCGTGTGATGCAGCTAGCAGTACTTAGGCAGAAATTTGTAACATTAATTGCTAATAGTAGAAAGTGAGAAAAGTTGAAAATCAGTCATATAAGCTACTCCTATAAGAAATTAGGAAATTAAAAAAGCAGCTAAGCATAAGAAAGGAAATAATAAAAGTAAGAGAAGAAATCAATGAGATTGGCAAATGAACACACGAAAGAAAAAACCAGTGAAGCCAAAATCTGGTTCTTGGAAAACTCAATCAGATTTATAAGTCTCTATCCCTATTGCCCAGGAAAAAAAGAATGACAAATAATCAACATCAAAAATGAAATAGGTACATTATTGCAGATCCTATGGATAAGGGGATTATACGAGAATATTATGAACCACTTTATGCAATAAATATGACCTAATGAAATAGACACATAGACACAAATAACTGAACCTCACTCAAGAAGAGAGAACTTCAGTTGACCTCTATTTATAGGTCTATACTCACAAAGAAAGCTCTGGACCCAGACAGCATCATCAGTGAATTCTGCTAACCACCTTTAAGAAGAAACATACTACCAATTCAGCAAAAGTTCTTCCAGAGAATAAGAAGAGGAGGTAACATTTCCCTAAGTCATCATATGAGTCCAGAATTCCCACGACAGCAAAAACAAAGACATTGCAAAGACAGAAAGGTCAATGTTGCTCATGTGCCTAGATGCAGAATCCTTTAAAAATGCTAATAAGTTAAATCCAGCAGTACAAAAAAGGATAACTCATCATTACCAAGTGGAGTGCATCTTGGGAATACAGATTTAGTTTAACATTGGAGGATCAATTGTTGCATTTCTCCACATAATAGAATAAAGTAGAAAATCACATAATCTTCCACGACACTTGATGGAGAAATGCCAACTTCTGTTCGTGATAAAATTTTCCAGCAAACTTTCTTAATCTCTGCTTACAGGCGCTAACAAAACATAACAAAATAAAATTGTTAAACATCCCATAAGGCTAACACTTAGGGTGAAATTTCGAGTTGCTTCTTTTTTTTTTTTTTTTTTTTTTACCTCAGTATATGGCAAGGATTCCCTCTTTATTACTATTTTATTTGGTGTTTTAATCAAGGTCTAGACAGTGCAATAAGGCAAGAAAAAAAAGTTGTAGAGATTGGAAAGGATGAAATCAGAGTATCTTTATTTGCAGATGACATGATTATGTAGAAACTTCTAAGAAATTTACAAGGACTTTTTAGGGTACCAGATCAATATACAAATATCACATGTATGTCTATATACTAGCAAAAGTGGTTGGAAAATACTTTTCAGAAAACTATATCATTTACACTAGTATCATAAAACAGTTCTTGGGAATGAGAATAATAAGCAAGGTCTTTACACGGAAAATCACAAAACTTGAGATAATGTAAAGAAGACTTAAATGTAGTGGTACATCAAGTTCATTGGTTAAAAGACTGCATATTGTTAAGATGCCTGTTCTTCCCAAATTGATCTATAGATTGAAGATGATTCCAGTTAAAATTTCAGGAGGGCTTCCTTTTTTTTTTCTTTCTTTTTTTTTATATCATATGACAAGCTACAATATTTATAGAAATGAAATGGGCATAGATAGTCAAAAAGCTGTGGAAAAGAAGAGCACAGTAAAAGGACTTAACTGTCTGTCTGCAAGATTTAGTGTAAAGCTTCAGGGAACAAGAAAGTATGATTTGGGCACAAAGCTACACATACAGGTCAGTGAAAGAAGAGAGAGTCTACAGAGCAGACCCACACACAACAATTATTTTCAACAAGGTACCCAGTTAGTTCAACGAGGAAAAAACAGCTTTCAATAAGTGGTGCTGAAACAACCGGAAATCCATATGGAAAAATAATGTGTCCAATTTTGCCTCACACCATACACAAAAATTAATTCCAGATGGATCATGAACCTAAATGTGAAAGCTAAAACTTACATAATTATTAGAAGAGCTAGAAAATCTTGGTGACTTTGGATTAGGCAAAGATTTTATTGACAGGAATCAAAAGGCATGAATCTTAAAAGAAAATTAGAATGATTGTAAGTACATTGAAGTAAAGAACAACTTGCTCTTCAAAAGACACTATTGGGGTACCTGGGTGGCGCAGTCGGTTAAGCGTCCGACTTCAGCCAGGTCACGATCTCCCGCCCGGGAGTTCGAGCCCCGCGTCAGGCTCTGGGCTGATGGCTCAGAGCCTGGAGCCTGTTTCCGATTCTGTGTCTCCTTCTCTCTCTGCCCCTCCCCCGTTCATGCTCTGTCTCTCTCTGTCCCAAAAATAAATAAACGTTGAAAAAAAAAATTAAAAAAAAAAGACACTATTAAGATGGGTATTGAAGAGGGCATCTTCTGGGATGAGCACTGGGTGTTGTATGGAAACCAATTTGACAATAAATTTCATTAAAAAAATAAAATAAATATAAAAAAATAAAAGAAAAATAAAAAATACATTACAGGTTAAAAAAAAAAGACACTTGGCGCAAAAACAGACACATAGACCAATGGAATAGAATGGAAACCCCAGAACTAGACCCACAGATGTATGGCCAACTCATCTTTGACAAAACAGGAAAGAACATCCAATGGAAAAAAGACAGTCTCTTTAACAAATGGTGCTGGGAGAACTGGACAGCAACATGCAGAAGGTTGAAACTAGACCACTTTCTCACACCATTCATAAAAATAAACTCAAAATGGATAAAGGACCTGAATGTGAGACAGGAAACCATCAAAACCCTAGAGGAGAAAGCAGGAAAAGACCTCTCTGACCTCAGTCGTAGCAATCTCTTACTCGACACATCCCCAAAGGCAAGGGAATTAAAAGCAAAAATGAACTACTGGGACCTTATGAAGATAAAAAGCTTCTGCACAGCAAAGGAAACAAACAACAAAACTAAAAGGCAACCAACGGAATGGGAAAAGATATTTGCAAATGACATATCGGACAAAGGGCTAGTATCCAAAATCTATAAAGAGCTCACCAAACTCCACACGTGAAAAACAAATAACCCAGTGAAGAAATGGGCAGAAAACATGAATAGACACTTCTCTAAAGAAGACATCCGGATGGCCAACAGGCACATGAAAAGATGTTCAACGTCGCTCCTTATCAGGGAAATACAAATCAAAACCACACTCAGGTATCACCTCACGCCAGTCAGAGTGGCCAAAATGAACAAATCAGGAGACTATAGATGCTGGCGAGGATGTGGAGAAACGGGAACCCTCTTGCACTGTTGGTGGGAATGCAAACTGGTGCAGCCACTCTGGAAAACAGTATGGAGGTTCCTCAGAAAATTAAAAATAGACCTACCCTATGACCTGGCAATAGCACTGCTAGGAATTCACCCAAGGGATACAGGAGTACTGATGCATAGGGCCACTTGTACCCCAATGTTTATAGCAGCACTCTCAACAATAGCCAAATTATGGAAAGAGCCTAAATGTCCATCAACTAATGAATGGATAAAGATATTGTGGTTTATATACGCAATGGAGTACTACAGGGCAATGAGAAAGAACAAAATATGGCCCTTTGTAGCAACATGGATGGAACTGGAGAGTGTGATGCTAAGTGAAATAAGCCATACAGAGAAAGATAGATACCATATGTTTTCACTCTTATGTGGATCCTGAGATACTTAACAGAAACCCATGGGGGAGGGGAAGGAAAAAAAAAGAGGTTAGAGTGGGAGAGAGCCAAAGCATAAGAGACTCTTAAAAACTGAGAACAAACTGAGGGTTGATGGGGGGTGGGAGGGAAGGGAGGGTGGGGGGTGGGTATTGAGGAGGGCACCTTTTGGGATGAGCACTGGGTGTTGTATGGAAACCAATTTGACAATAAATTTCATATATTGAAAAAAAAGGACACTATTAAGAAAATGAAAAGATAAGTCAAAGACTGAGAAAATGTACATTTTGTAAACAACTATATCCAGATTGCACAGAGAACTCTTACAAGTCAATTACATGAAGTGAACGACCTGATTAAAAATGTGCACATTTTTGGACACATGCATCACTGGAGAAGATTTATGAATGGCAAATAAATGCATGAAGAGATGCTCAAATCATTAGTCATTTGGAAAATGCAAAGTAAAATCACAATGAGATATCACTCAGCGATATGATTACACAGCCAGTGACGTGTTAAGATTCAAAGACCAGCAAGACTAAATCTTGGTGAGGATGTGGAATAAATGGAACTCTCATACATTCCAAGTTTGAATGCAAAATTGTACAACCTCCTGGAAAAGTTTGAAAGGATAAATTGTATCTCTACAGTAGAATACAACTTAACAAAAAGTTATGCAACAACGTGGATGAATGGCAGTAGCATTTGCAGGAAGTACAAAATGCCAGACACGAAAGACTATATACTGCATGATCCTATTTGTGTGAAATTCTCTAAAAGGCATAACTCCAGTGAAAGAAAGCAGGTCAGTGGTTGGCGTGTGGCTGGACTTATGGGAGGCAAAGTAACATGAGAGAACTTAGGAGGATGGAAACTTTCTGTATCTCCTTTGTGTGGTGGTTAAGTCGTTGAAATGGATGATTTTATTGTCTATAAATTATACCATAATAAAATATATTTTACGAGTAGCACACACTCTGAATGATCTGAGCATAGCTCTTCCCCCAGCATTGATTGGCATCTAATACCTCCATGTAAGCGTTGGGCAGTCTGTCTCTGCACATGTCCAGCCAACTCTTGGCCAGGGACTCGTGGGGGTCCTACACACAGACTTTTGCGGCCTCCTTTTCTCTGTAGAGCTTTCTCTTGCTCAGTGCCCTGCCCCACAGTTTTCCAGTTGCTGCAGCCGCCTCAAACCCTTAACCTCTGCCTCCTCAGCTCAGGTGACTCTTGCCCTGCCCAGACTTCAGTTCTCTCTGCTGTAGGCAGGATCTTGTGCCCAATCAGAGAGTTGGTCAGTTGACGGGATCACCTTGTGAGTGCTCCTTTTCACGCTGTGTGTTGTCCACTACCTGAAAAGAGTTGCTTCTTGTACTTTGTCCAGTTTTGTAGTTATTTATAGCAGGAGGGCTGACTAGATACCGTTTACTCCCTTGGGCATGAAAACAGAAATTCCTTGATATTATCTTTAATCATTCATTAACATGAAATATTTTCTGCAGGTAAAACTGAATAGCGTTGAACACAAAGATAAAATGACAGATAAAAATATTGTTTGAAATTGACATTGTAATTCTGGGCATGCTTTTAAAATTCATCTAAGAGTCTAACTTATGAATAGTCTTGCCTTTTTCAATTTGGAAAAGAATTTGACTTACAATATATGGAGTTAAATTTTAGAAATCAGGTATTTGCTGCATATGTGTGTTTTAAATTATATTGGGGATGTAAATATGTTCAGACCCTACCGCCATTCTAGATGACACCGATCTGCCAGTCTCTCTCCTCTCAAGTCCTTACATCCAGCCAGACCTTTGGCAGCCCAGTAATTGAGATCAACTCTTACTCTAAGCAGAGTTGAAAACCAAATGGGCTACTAAATTCTATCCACTGAGAAGATTTTCCTTTCATGTTGTTTTTCAGGGCCTCCTCTGAAATAATCATAATACTGGAACATTCCACTTGTCACTAGACATAATGTTTTTAACCCTCACTGTGTGAGTCATAGGTACTCATGAGGCTATGCATGCAGGTTAAGCAAGATACAGCAGGCATATATACCTGCCTGTGCCTTCAAAGCCTAATTGGTTTTCATCCAATATCTGCTAGTTTCCCTTAATGTTGGGAGTGCAGCTTGACCACGCCAATTTTATAGCTAGATCACATGCACGGTTTGGATCGCATAGCTATCTCGTGTCTCTTGATCCTCCAGTTAGTTTCTGTTTGATAATAATAGTAGGCCAGGAGTTGTTTCTCAAAAATAAACCACTTTTCATTTCATTCGAAGTGAGTATGATCTTTTATCAAAACCTAAGCCTCGGGGCACCAGGGTGGCTCAATTAAGCTTCCGACTTAGGCTTAGGACATGATCTCACCGTGAGTTTGAGCCCCGCATCAGGCTCTGTGCTGACAGCCTAGAGCCTGGAGTCTGCTTCGGATTCTGCGTCTTCCTCTGTCTCTGCCCCTTTCCTGCTTGTACTCTGTTTCTCTCTCTCTTAAAAATAAATAAACGTTAAGAAAAAACAAAAAACAAAAAACAAAACCCTGAGCCTCAAGAAATGAGAGATAGTGAATTGATTTAGTGGGGCGCCTGGGTGGATCACTTGGTTGGGTGTCCGACTTCGGCCCAGGTCATAATCTCACAGTCTGTGAGTTCGAGCCCCCGTGTCGGACTCTGTGCTGACAGCTCAGAGCCTGGAGCCTGCTTTGAATTTTGTGTCTCCCTCTCTCTCTGCCCCTTGCCTACTCACGTTCTGTCTCTCAAAAATAAATAAACATTGGAAAAAAGAATTTTTTTTAAAAGATACATGTACTGAATAAGATTGTACTGGTAGAAAGTAGCTACGTGTGAAATATAGTTTGATTCAGGGATTATTTAAACCATCCAGAAAATAAGGTGAGAAAGATTAAGAGTTATAAGTCATGGTACAAAAATAATCTGGGCTCTGTCTTGTAATAAAATGTGTTAGGGGCGCCTGGGTGGCTCAGTCGGTTAAGCGGCCGACTTCGGCTCAGGTCATGATCTCGTGGTCCATGAGTTCGAGCCCTGCATCGGGCTCTGTGCTGACAGCTCAGAGCCTGGAGCCTGTTTCAGATTCTGTGTCTCCCTCTCTCTGACCCTCCCCCGTTCATGCTCTGTCTCTCTCTGTCTCAAAAATAAATAAACATTAAAAAAAATTTTTTTTAAATAAAAAATAAAAAAATAAAATATGTTAGGAGCTGCAAAAAAGCCATAATTTAAAAAATCTAATCAGGTTCTCTTCCCAACTTAATCAGATTCTTTGTTTTTTTTCATGTTGAGTTGGGGAATTTCTTTATATATTTTGGATATTAATCCCTTATCAAATATGTCATTTGCAGATATCTTCTCCCATTCAGTAGGTTGCCTTTTTGTTTTGTTGATGATTTCCTTCACTGTGCACAATGTTTTTCTTTGGGTGTAATCCCAATAGTTTAATTTTGCTTTTGTTTCCTTTGCCTGAGGAGACGTATCTAGAAAAATATTTCTGCAGCCCATGTCAAAGAAATTGCTGCCTAGTTTTTTTTTTTCTAGGAGTCTGATGGTTTCAAGTCTCATATTTAAGTCTTTTATCCATTTTGAATTTATTTTGGTATGGTGCGAGAAAATAGTCCAGTTTCATTCTTTTGCATGTAGGTGTCCAACACCATTTGTGAAAGAGGTATCTTTTCCCCACTATATATTCTTGCCTCCTTTGTTGTAGATGAATCAACCATGTAAGTATAGACACGTTTATTTCTGAGCTCTGTATTCTGTCCTGTTGATCTATATGTCTATTTTTGTGCCAGTACCATACTATAGCTTTGTAGTATATCTCGAATTCTGGAATTGTGATACCTCTAACTTTGTTCTTCTTTGTCAAGATTGTTTTGACTATTCAGGGTCTTTTGTGGTTTCATGTATAAATTTTAGTTTTATTTTTTCTAGTTCTGTGAAAAAATGTGGGTATTTTGACAGGGATTGCATTAAATATATAGATTGCTTTGGGTAGCATGCACTGAATACCAGTAATGTATGAACACTGTTCAATATAAACGGGATACTATAATGCTTCAAAGAGGTAAATATCTAGTGGGGAATATAGAGAAAATAGAAGTAGTCGATAAAGGTGTGCTCCTCCCTACATACAAGGGGAAGTGCAAATTAAAACAAGATACCAACTTTTACCCATCAGAGAAGCAATAGGACTTAAAATCTTAGAAGCAAAAATGTTAGCAAAGATATGGCCAGAAAAAAAAAAAAAAAAGAGTCCTCCAATGCAATTCTACCATCAAAACTTCTCAATACTTTTTGACCATCATCGCCTACTACAGACATTTGAGGACCATTTGGTTTGCTGAGTCCTTGAAGGTCAAGTGTAAAGCTTACTCCGCTGTACCCTGGATCATCCGGAGATTTACCTTGCTCTGGGTCCTACTCAAAGCTGAAAAGCTTTTTATTTTACCTTGTAGATGGATCATAGCTGTATACTCAAATATGGAATGTGCTGCTTTCAGAATGTAAAGAGGCCAACCAAAATTTTTGTCTCCTTAGTGGGGCACAGACAAGGGATAGTAAATTCTCTTTGACTTTGGAAGGAATATTCCATCATACTCCTGCACCCTCAGGAACTTTATTGAGGAGGCAAGCCCCTGTATTTTCGTAAGACTGAGTTCTCAGTTCTGTCACACATGTGTATTTTACCAAGGCACTTCATCTCTCAGCTCTTACACTCTCCAGGTGCTAATAGCTTGCTGTCATCCAGAGAAGGATCGAGACAATGTAGTATGGAATGTTGAGGCAGCAATGGTCTCTGCAGAGCAGCTTGGGGCATGGAACGAGAATATTTTATTATAGGTTTCCCTGAAGCTGGGAAATAGAAGTATTGCTGTCTTTGCAAGGTGAAAATGACAAGTTACTTTTGTTCCCTCTTCACTGTTACAAAGGGTAAAGCATTTGCTAAGTAAAAGCTACGTATCAAATACCAAGGCTGTTTTAATTTGCTTAATAAGAAGACTCCATCTGGAGTGGCACTTGCAGTTAAAGTCATGTAATTAGAAGTTAATGATAATCTGCCATCATTTTTTAAGCTTATTAATTTTTACAGTGACCAAACTAAATACGTTTGCCAAACCTGCAGTTCTCAAGTCTCTGATGGTAGACTAATCTCTCTTTCTCTTGGGATGCCTTGCTGCTGGAGAAAGTAAACTCCAGTGGTTTGCAGGAGTCCCTTCCCATATCATACAGCCACTGCTTAGAAAGCCAAAATGTGGATTCTGCCCGTGCTAAGAGTATATTCTAGTTATGAGTCCCCAAACTGGAAAAGTAACAGCAAGGTGATTTCTATAGATTTATTCTTGGGTAGTTGGTGTTACCTGGTACCATTATATATGGGATTGTTTTTAAATTTCACTTTTTGACTTTTCATTCATGTGTGTAGAAATTTAATTGATTTTTGTAGTATTGATCCCATATCCAGTGACCTTGCTAAATTTACTTACTAACTCTAATAGATTACTTCTAAAGTGTCTTCATCTGAGAGTGATAACAATTTTCTTTTTTCCAGTCCTTTTACGTGTTTTTCTCACCTTATTGCAATGGCTAGAACTCCCATACCTTGTTGAACGGGATGATAGCTATCCTTGTCTCATTTCCAGTATCAGAGGTAAAGCTTTCAACATCTCACCATTAAATACGATGTTTGCTGTAGGACTTTCAAATATACTCTTCATGGGATTAAAGAAATTGCTTTCTATTCCTCATTTGTACACAGCAGAGATTTTATCATGAATACAGTGAATTTCATCAAACACTTTTTTTCAAATCCTTTTTGAATCTATTACAGTTATCACATTACTTTTTAACTTTAGTCTTTTAATGCAATACGTTAGATAAATTAATTTTCTACTAGTAAATCCACTGTGCATTTGCACATAACTTTATATTCCTAGTATAAACCCAAGTTGGTTATGATGTAGTACTCTGTTTGCATGACTCTGGGTTTCATTTGCTAGTATTTTGTATAGAATTTTTGTATCTGTGTTCACAAGAGGGATCAGCTTCTTCTTTTCTTGTAAGATAATTTATCAGCCTCTGGTGTCAAGGTTATGGGGTTTCATAAGATAATTTCAGCAGTGTTCCATCTTTTTTTATACTATCAAAAATATTTTGTGTAAAATTGGTGATTTTTCTTCCTTAAATGGTAAATTTACCAGTGAAGTGACCTGGGCCTGGACTCTTCTTTGTTAGGAAGGTTTTAAAATATGCATTCAATTTCTGTAACAGATACAAGATTATATAATTTTCCTGTGTCTTCTTGGATCTGTCTAGGTTTTGTTTCTTTAGGAATTTGTGTGAATCATCTGATTTTCAAAAGATATGATGATGCCTTTTTTATGGAGAATTTTTTTAAACATTCAGAAAATTAACAAAAGTTGAAAAAGTAGTTTAAAAAGCAGTACAACTCCTTTTTACTCCTTGAGCTATATCAGAGCCAGTGGCCCACTGGCCTGATTTGTCATCACCCCCAGATACTTTAATGTATATTTTCTACAAAAAAGAATATTCTCTCGCATAACCACAACACAGCCATCTAAGTAAACACTTTAACATTGGCTTATTATTGCCATCTAATCCTCAGAATCCATTCACTGCCTGCTGTGGTCCAGATAATATCCATTACGGCAAAAGGATATGTAGTTCAGAATCATACGTTGTCGTGTTGCTTTAGTCTCCTTTCGGCCAGAGCAGCTTCTCCAGCCGTTCCTTTTTGAAGATGACAGGCCGTGTTTTAGAATATCTGCATAAGTCTGATATTTCTCATGATTAGGTTCGGGTTAAGCATCTTTAGTTGGAGGACCAAGGCAGTGGTGCTGTAGTCCTCTCATTGCATCCTGTCAGGTGATGCACACTTTGATTGGCCCTGTTACGATGTTCGCTTTGATGTCTTCATTAAGGGGGTATCCGTGCTAGATAATTAAGTACTTTGTCAGCCGGTGCTTTGTAAAAACGCAGACAATCTGTTCCTCAGAATTCTTTCAATTTGTTCATATATGTATTTATATCTAGAAGGACTCATGTTTTCTTCTTCTCTTCAGTGTGTTATAATCAGTTACTTCAGTTGTTTATTTGGAAGCTCAAATTGTGGGATTTGTTCAGTGCAAACTTCTTCAACGTGGCTTCTTTGCCTTTTTGACATGTCCCCATCATTCTTTGAATACAATCTAATTTTCAGCTTGGTTTCATAGCTCTGAAATTTGCTATTTCTTCATGGAACCCTGGTTCCTTTCAGTAAATAATAGATTTAGAAGCCAAGATCTGGGCACTAGGTGTGCACACTGGTGTTGAGATGTTGTTCTTAAATCCTCTCAGGAGACAGAGCTAGGATATTTAGGAATGAGTCTGTGTGTGTGTGTGTGTGTGTGTGTGTGTGTGTGTGTGTGTGTGTGTTATATGCATATTTATGCTGTGTTTACTTATTATTTAACAACTGAGTTCATTTTCACACTGATATCCTCGGTTCTAATCCAAGACCAGAGTTCTTTTTTTCTCCCTTTCCATATTTCTAACTTCCTTCTCCAACACTGAGAGACAGACCTGGCTTCCATTAAACTTCACATATTTATTATTTGATCAATCCCCGCCCCACCCCAGTCTGCACGCATGCTCCCTCACCCTATTTGGGTTCTGATATACCCTGCAGCCTTTCCTACTTGTGGATGTCCCCATGACCCTCAGAACATGGGTTGTGACACTCCAGACCAGCTTACCATCCACATTGGATGGCCTCATCACCCTACCAAAGCTCTGGCTTCTTGCTTGGAATCTGACACTATGCTCTAGGACTCCCCCTTGTCCCCATGTAGTTGTCTTCCTCACCCACTTGGGCTCTGACACCACACTCCAGGTGACCTTCACTCATGGATACTCATGGATTTCCTGTGTCAGGCCAACTGTCTATGCTGATGCCTTCCTCTTTCACCAGGTATGCCTCTGTGTGGATTTCCTCTTAGGCTTTCACAGCCCACGCCTGTCCCCCCACCACCCCCCCCCGCCCCCACCATGGCTTGGATCCTACTCCGATTTTGACTCCTTTTTCCTTCAGTGTAGACACACTCTTCACCCTTTTGGGCTTTGTTGCCCCATGCCAGGCATCGCCATCGGGAACCTTCTTATCCTGTTGAGACTCCTGGTTGTTTTTTTCGTTTTTTTGTTTTTTGTTTTGTTTTTTTAAGGTAGGAAGAGACCTTGTCTTGTTTTGTAAGTGCTCTACAATATGCAGATGGTAAATGAAATTGCTTTAAATATATCCATGCATGAACCCTTTTATGGATATATCATTTCCACAAAATAGAGTGGGGAGTTAGGTTGTAAAACAAGGGGGAAAGTAATAACAGGGCATCATCATTTTGGTGTTTGGCAGTTCCACTAGAAGCTTCCTCTTAAGGTTGGATGTTTACAGTGTAATTTAACAACTGTAGTATAAATTGTGTTATTTTATAAAACGTTTGTCTTAAAAATTTTGCAGTATCAGTTAAATTTTAGCCAACTCTTAGTTTTTACACTGTGTAGACTATAAGAAGTAGTTGCCAATTAGAGAAAGAATATATTGTTGCAAAAGTTTGAAAGAGGAAAAATCTTCATAACTGCATTTTTAAAAATGAAATTCCTGGGGTGCCTGGGTGGCTCAGATGGGTAAGCATCAGACTTCGGCTCAGGTTACTATCTCACGGTTCATGAGTTCAAGCCTCGCTTTGGGCTTTGTGCTGACAGCTCAAAGCCTGGAGCCTGCTTCAGATTCTGTGTCTCCTTCTCTCTCTGCCCCTGCCCTGCTCACACTCTGTCTCTCTCTCTCTCAAAAATAAGAATAAACACTTAAAAAAATTTTTTTTAATGAAATAACTATTCCAGGTACATTTTGGTGTTCTTTCACTTTGTAAAGTAAAATGCAAAAGTAAAGTGAAAAGTAAAAAGTATGGTATTATTGTTTTCAAAACTTTGAGGATTTAGGTAATATTTTATAATTACATGAAAATATAAATACATAAATAATATGTAAATTATATATATAATTTATATATTCCAATATGTATATTCCAAATTTCACAGCTTTAAAACTGTTTCTCTCAAATCAGAAACACTAGTGAAGTCTCCTCATGGAACCTACTTAGCATCTTTAAATATCACTAAGTGTCTTTTGGGTAACTAGTGCTTTAGTCCCTGGAGAGCAGTTACACTAAAGAGCCAGATGACTAGAGCTCAGCTGTGTAAATATATCCTGGTTGGCTGACATCTAAACTGGGACCTGATGGAAGTAAGGTATTAGATTATTACCGGACAGAAATTAGATTGTGTTGGTCACATGAGAAGGAAGTTCAGACAAGGATTAATATAGTGAAGCAGCTGTTGAAGAAGAAAGACCACAGAGAAGATGTTTTAATCAAGATGAATATGAAATCAGATTGAAGGATAAGGAAGACAAGGATTTGATCATGCGGGTTTTTCTAGCCAACGTCCTTTATCTTCCTCCCTGGACCCTGTATGCTTTAGGCATATACTCTTTTTGGTTTGTTTCTTTTCCTTTTGTTTCATGTGTATATATATATATTTTATACTCTCAATTAGTGTATAAGCTTTTGTAAGGGAAGTGTTTAGTCATTCTTTTCTTTTTCCAATTTTACTGAGATATAATTGATACATAACATTGTATTAGTCTAAGGTATTAGCACAACATAGGATGTGATACATGTATTTATTGCAAAATGATTTACCACAATAAGTTTAGTTAACATCAGTCACCTCACATAGTTACACATATTTTTTCCTAATAAGAACTTTTAAGGTCTATTCTTTTAGCAACTTTTAAATCTACAGTACATTATTGTTAACTGTCATCATGCTGTATGTTGCATCCAGGATTTATTTATCTTTTAACTGGAAGTTTGTACCTTTTGACCACCTTCACACATTTCTTCCACTCCCCACCCTCACCTCTAGCAATGACCAATCTGTTCTCCATATCTATGAGTTCAGATTTTTGTAGATTTCACTTATAAGTAACATCATACAGTATTTTTCTTTCGCCTTCTGACTTATTCCACTTAGTGTAATGCCCTCAAGGTCCATTTGTGTTGTCACATGGCAAGATTTTCTTCCTTTTTCTGGCTGAATAATAGTCCAGTGTGTGTGTGTGTGTGTGTGTGTGTGTGTGTGTGTGTGTGTGTATACCACATTTTCTTTATCCATTCGTCCATTGATGGACCCTTAGGTTGTTTGCCTGTCTTGGCTATTATAAAGAATCCTGCAGGGAACATGGAGTGCAGATATCTTTTTGCAATAGTGATTTCATTTTCTTCAGATAAATACCCAGGAGTGGAGTTGCTTGATCTTATGGTAATTCTATTTTTAATTTTTTGAGGAATCTCTGTACTGTTTTTCCATGGTGGTTTTACCAGTTTACATTCCCACCCAAAGGACACAAGGGTCCCTTTTTCTCCACATCCTATTCCAGCATTTGTTATGCATTCTTTTTGTTATTGGACATTCTAACAGGTGTGAAATATCTCATTATGCTTTTGATTTGCATTTCCCTGATGATAGTGATGTTGACCACCTTTTCATGTACCTATTGGCCATTCGGATGTTTCCTTTTAAAGAAATCTCTAGTTCCTCAGCCCATTTTTTTTTTTAGTGTTTATTTATTTTTGAGAGAGAAAGAGAGCATGAGCAGGGGAGAGGCAGAGAGAGAGGAAGCACAGAATCTGAAGCAGACCCTAGGCTCTGAGCTGTCAGCACGGAGCCCAACGCGGGGCTCAAACTCAGGACTGCAAGAGCGTGACCTGAGTTGAAGTCAGACACTTAACTAACTGAGCCACCCAGGCACCTCTTCTCAACCCATTTTTAAATCAGATTGTTATTTTGCTGTTAAATTGTATGAGTTCTTTAAATATTGAGTATATGATTTCTAAATATTTTCTCCTATCCCATAGATTGCCTATAATTTTTTGATGGATTTCTATGCAGAAGCTTTTTATTTTGATATAGTCCCACTTATTTATTGCTTTTGTTGCCTTTGCTTCTAGCAAAGGCAAAATCTTGTCAAGACTGTTTTAAGGAACTTATTCCTTATGTTTTCTTTTAAGATTTATAGTTTCAAGCTTTATATTCAAGTCTTTATTTTGAGTTGATTTTTGTGTGTGATGTGAGATAATGATACAGTTTCATTCTTTCACATGTGACTGTCCAGTTTTCCCATCATCATTTATTAAACAGACTATCATCTCCCATGTGTATTCTTGGCTGTTTTGTCATAAATTAATTTACTGTATGTGTGGGTTTATTTCTGGGTTCTCTGTTCTGTTGATCTGTGTGTCTGTTTTTATGCCAATGCCATACTCTTTTGATTACTATAGCTTTGTAATATAATTTGAAATCAGGAAGTGTGATACCTCCAACTTTGTTTTTCTTTTCCAAGATTGCTTTGGCTTTGGAGTCTTCTATGGTTCCATACAAAGTTTAGGATTGTTTTTTTCTATTTCTGTGAAAAATGCCAGTGGAATTTTGATAGAGGGTCACTTTGAATCTTTATTTATTTATTTATTTATTTATTTATTTATTTATTTAATATAATTTATTGTTAGCTAACATACAGTGTATACAGTGTGCTCTTGGCTTCAGGAGTAGATTCCCGTGATTCATCACTTACATACAGCACCCAGTGCTCATCCCAATTTATGGACATTTTAACAGTATTTATTTCTGCCAATCTGTGAGCATAAAATATCTTCCCATTTATTTTGTGTCTTTTTCAGTTTCTTTCTTCAGTATCTTGTAGTTTTTAGTGTACAGGTACATCTTTCATCTCCTTGGATAAATTTATTCCTAGGTATTGTGTTCTTTTTGAAGCAACTGTAAATAGAATTAAAAAAAATTCTTTTCTGATACTTTGTTGTTACTATGAAGAAATGGAACTGATTTCTTATATTGATTTGCATCCTGCAATTTTACTGAACTTGCTTTTTTATGTTTGTTTATTTTTGAGAGAGAGGCAGAGAGAGCATGAGCAGGGGAGGGGCAGAGAGAGAGGGAGACACAGGATCCGAAGCAGTCTCCAGGCTCTGAGCTGTCAGCACAGAGCCCAACATGGGGCTTGAACTCAGGAACTGTGAGATCATGACCTGAACCGAAGTTGGATGCTTAATCGCAGTCTGAGCCACCCATGGGCCCCCAAATTCACTTATTCTAACAGTTTTTTGGTGGATTCTTTCAGTTTTTTATCTATATAATATCATCATCTGGAAGGAGATAGTTTTACTTCTCTTCCAATTTAGATGCCTTTTATTTCTTTTCTTTCTCTGGCTGGGATTTCCAAAACTATATTAAATAAAAGTGGTAAGAGTCAGATCCATGTCTTGTTCTTTATCTTAGAGAAGAAGCTTTCGGCTTTTCATTATTGAATATACTGTTAGCTGTGGGTTTGTCATATATGACCTTTATTGTGTTGACTAATGTTCTTTCTGTACTCAGTTTCTTGAGAGTTTTTGTCATGAATGGATGTTGAATTTTGTCAAATGCTTTTTTTACATCTACTGAGATGATCCTATGATTTTTATCCTTTGTTTTGTTAATGTGTTGTATTACATTGATTTGCAGATATTGAACCACCCTAAAATCCCTGGAGTAGATCCCAATTTATCATGCTGTATGATGCTTTTAATGTATTGTTAAATTTGGCTTGCTGATACTTTGTTGAGAATTTTTGCACCTGTGTTTATTAGAGATATTGACCTGTAATTTTCTTGTGGTGTCTTTGTCTGGCTTTGGTATCAAGGTAATGCTGGCCTGGTAAAATGAGTTTGGAAGTGTTCCCTCCTCTTCTATTTTTTTGTAACATTTTGAGAAGAGTTAGTATTAATTTTTCTTTAAGTTTTGGTGACTTCACCAGTGAAGCCATCTGGTCCTGAACTTTTGTTTTTTGGGAGATTTCTTTGTTGTTGTCATTGTTTTGCTTTGTTTTGTTTTATTAGAGACAGAAAGACTGGGGAAAGGACAGAGGGGGAGAGAATATTAATTAGGCTCATGCCCACTGGGACCCAGTCTCAGGACCATGAGATCATGACCTGAGCTGAAATCAAGAGTCAGATGCTTAACTGACTGAGCCACCCAGGCACCCTGGGAGGTTTTTGATTGCTGACTGGTTATTTGTCTGTTCAGATTTTCTATTCATGATTCAGTCCTGGTAGCTAGTATGTTTCTAGGACTTTATCTGTGTCTTCTAGGTTGTCCCATTTGTTAGCACATAATTGTTCCTGTTAATCTTACATGATCCTTTGTATCTGTTATATCTGTTGTAATGTCTCCTTTTTCATATCTAATTTTATTTATTTGAGTCCTTTCTCTTTTTTTCTGGGTGGGTGGCACCTATTCTCTTCCACGTAGGTATGGACATTGAAGCTGACTCCATCTCCACCTTCACTCTGATGGCTTCTGATTAATCTGAGTGAATTATGGCAATCCCATTCCCCTGAGATGGGTTCAGGACTAGATATGTACCTAGTTCTGTCAGTGCTGTCCGTGGGACTATGTGCTGAGCAATTTGAGGTCTGAGAGCTGAGAAAGATCACCTCTCTTCTAAAAAACATATATATAGGTAAAGATAAAGGAAAAGACGGTATTCTGACTCCTGAAACCACGACCCTGGGAAATTTTTAATTGATTTTATGTTACAGTAAATACTAGATATTACCATTTAATTTATAATGCAGTGACTGATTAAATATACATCTTTAATGAGGGGAGGACATTGGTTAAATAATTTAAAAACTGTCAGTAGAGAATATATTTGGAAACCACAGGATAACCAACTATCAGTGTCTTGCTGTTGTACTTTTTAACCTAGCAGGATTTGTTTCAGGCTTCAGGAAGTTTGGACATAGCTACTTAGCGATGTTTCAGTTACCCTGATATGTTCTATTTGTCTGCTTCTCCATCCTTAGCTTTCATTGTCACGCTTGTTGCTTCATGGTTACAAAATGGCTGCAGCGCGTCCAAGGAGGAGGAAGGAGAAAGGCCAGTGGACAAAAAGGGCATGCCAGTTGAGTGGGCCTGCTTTTATCAGGAAAACCAAAGGTTTTCTGGAAACCCCTCTCTGAAACCTGGGGTGTTGTGTTTTATTTGCTGCTAAGTGCAGTGTATCAACTTTATCTTCCCTTCTCAAATTTAGTTTCAAATATGTTAGTTCAGTAACTTGTTTATTTTTTGCTTATGCTTTATCAACTAAATGTTAGACTCACTAGGTAAGACATTTAGTTTTCTTTTTCTAAAATTTGGGCTTCTGAGCTATAAATATGTAAATTTGTGTTAAGTTCATGCAAATTTTAATTTGAACCAGGCATTGTGGAAATTTTTAAATGAGTTTTGTTTTTCTTATGTAAAGTTTTTCTGTCTTAGGAAGAACAGAAAACCTATTGAACATTTGAACTGAACTCCATTATAAGAATTACAATACAAAATACCTCCTCTCAGGGTCCCTTTTGAGAACAGAGATTCACAGTCCATTAAAAGAAAAAATGAGCAGTGTTTAAATTTAATATCTGATATTGCATTCAGGATTTAGCTGAGACTTAGCTGTTCTTAAATTACGTACTCAACTATTTTTTTTTTTTTACATCATCCACCTCCCCCCACCTGTGTCCTGTTCAGAGACGTATTTATTCTGGGTTACTGAGATAGATCATTGAGGTAAAAATTAAAAGGATAATTTAAGGCTGAAAGAAAACATGGTTCGAAATGAATTGCTGCAGGTAGCAATGCGCACTATAGACAAGGTAGAGCTGAACTTTAGAAGGAGTTAGGGACACATGGTGCAGTGGGGCAGTGAGTGGCCGCTGGGTAGTTGAGACAGGGTGAAATGCAGTTTTACGTCTCTGTTCAGTGTTAAGGATTAGGCCTAGATTCACGGTGCACCTCAATTTAGGATTCTGGATCTAGGGTGGATGTGGAAGAATAGTTCTGAGCTAAATGCTAGTTTAAGTTCGTCTCAGTCATTGGAGAAAATAAATGATGTCTTATATTTGTTGTACCCACCATTTTCTCACCTGTTGTGACTAGAGGAGCCACTCGTCATAGGGGAGTAGGTAAAATGTGTATGCTTCCAGACTGTTTGGAAAGAAAGAACTAAGTAAATAAGCTATTGCACTAATATTTTTCGCTCTCCCATTTTTATGGTACATGACAGCATCTCTCCGAGAATATGACTTTTATCTTTCCTAATCTTATTATGCAGGAGGAGAGGAGTGGAAAACCAGGCTATTTTATTTCTGTGTCTCTCAATTAGGGAAGGAGGAAACTCATGAGTGAATCTAACAATTATGTTGCCACAGATTTTTTAATCCAGTTTTTTTTTAAGTTATTTACAGTTATTGTGGACGGTACTGCATGTTGAGGCTAATTGGAAACAGTGACCAGATTCTTAATCATTGTCAGGAAACTGCATTCAGAGAATGAGAAGAACACCCCCACTGGATGAATTGCAGCCACCACCATATCAGGATGACAGTGGTTCTCCCCATCTCTCATGTACGCCCTCAGAAATTGGGGACAGTAAATGTGAATTTTCCCACTGCAGCAACAGTCCACGATGCTCATATAACAAGTGCCCAAGTGAAGGAAGCACAGGTCACGAAATAGAAAGTTTTCATAATAAAGGATATGAAGAAGACGTTCCAAGTGACAGCACTGCAGTCCTGAGCCCAGAAGTAAGTAAAAAAGCACATAGAGTTTTTTAAATGGACGTTATTGGAGGATAATAATCCTGTGCTTCTTTTGGTAAGACGGTTTCATTACTGTCCTTGTCCTTTGTGGCTTAAGGTACCCGTGTTCTCCTTGATCCAATCTTGATCTAATCTTGATCCAGCAGACATGTCAGGACTGTCTCGACCATCCTTCACCCACCCCACCCCCTTTTCCCCAAAAGGAGGATGCGTAGCTAAAAATGAGAGCAATATACAAGATACTGGAAAATTGTCTTCCCCAGGTTTCCACCTCAAGATAGGTCTTTTTTATCTTAACATTGTACACCAAACATTCTGGAATTACCTGTTTCTTCCATCTTGAGGCTCCTATTATGTGTTTTTTATTTTTAAACTTCTTTTAGTTTGGATATTTTTACTTCTGGGAGGTTGCTCACTGATGTTTTATAGGTTTTTCAAAAATGATGTTTTTGCATTTTTATGTGATGGAATATGGAAGGGAAGAGTGATGCTCAGCTTTATTAACAACATTTGGATTCATGGCATCACTCAGAGTTGTTTGTTGTGTTTTAAGTTATTTCCTATTTTGAAGCAAAAAAGTGAAAATGACAACAAAAATACATGTGTTGAACTTTTGAAGTCTTTCCATGTTCTTAAAAGGATTTGTTTTAATCTTTCAACAATGATGAACACTGTAATAGTAATTTGAGCTTTCCATTAGGTACTATGTACTTTTAGGACTTACTTTCTTTTAGACTGCAGCTTTTTACAACTTTTGTCCCAAACAGCATTTCATAGTAGTACTCTAGTTATGTCAGTGTTCTCACTAGGTGAATTCCATGTACTGCCAAAATTAAATAATGGAAGTAGAGCCATGAACAGAATTCCCACAATTTTAAGTTTTTCTTACATAATTTCTAAAAACACGTGTTATCTGTCACTATGTTTCTACTATTTCTAGTATTCTAATATAGTATCTAATTTAGAAGAAAATTCCACATTGGAATTTTAAGTTTAACACGTCCGTATTTCATGGTTTTCCACAAAGACTATTTCTTTGTGCTCTGTGCATGAACAAATTTGAGACCACTGTTTTGTAGGTTTACACACTGGATAGATAGCCAACAAGTTAATGGAGGAGCCTGGATTGTGGAGTTAACAATAACAATAGCAGTCAACAGTTGTGCCAGAAATTTTGCTATAAGCTTTATAGTCAGCTCAGTTAATTTTAGCAACCTCATCTTCAGGAAGTTATTTCCGTTTTACAAATGAAAATATTAAGACTCAGAGAGTTAAGCAGTTTGCCCACATACAAGCACCTATTAGATGGTAGAACTGTAATGCAAACTCAGGTCTGTCTGACTGCAAAAGCAGTGCTCTTAACAGCTATATTCTGTTGCCTTTCTTGACCTAAATCGTTGTGTGGGAAATTACTTTGATCATTGGCATGGTATCCTCCCTTGCCCGGTACCCTACCAGGCAAGCTGTTTCAGAGAACTCATGGACCAAATTCAGATGCTCAGATCACATGTGTGTGTGTGTGTGTGTGTGTGTGTGTGTGTGTGTGTGTGTGTGCATGCACATGTGCTTTAACCTATTTCTTTTTTTTCTTTTTTTTTTTTAATTATGAAATTTATTGTCAAATTGGTTTCCATTACAACACCCAGTGCTCATCCCAACAGGTACCTTCCTCAATGCCCATTACCCACCCTCCGCTCCCTCCCACCCCCTATCAACCCTCGGTTTATTCTCAGTTTTTAGGAGTCTTAACCTATTTCAAATATAATGTAAGAAGAGGAGCAAGGTGAGGTAGGTTAACACACTTAGAATAGGATGCCAGTAGGTACAGGTGGTAGGAATACACTGTGTAAGTCTTGGTTTAAGTAATGCCCAAGTGGCCTATGTCACTCTTTCTGCCCCATCAGTGTTCCCTATATACGGTTGTAGTAACAGGGACAAGAGTTGAGTTTTTTTGTTTTTGTTTTTGTTTTTGTTTTTGTTTTTTTTAAATTTTTTTTTCAACGTTTATTTATTTTTGGGACAGAGAGAGACAGAGCATGAACGGGGGAGGGGAAGAGAGAGAGGGAGACACAGAATCGGAAATAGGCTCCAGGCTCTGAGCCATCAGCCCAGAGCCCGACACGGGGCTCGAACTCCCAGACCGCGAGATCGTGACCTGGCTGAAGTCGGACGCTTAACCGACTGCGCCACCCAGGCGCCCCTTTGTTTTTTTTTTTAAAGTAATCTGTACACCCAGCGTGGAGCTTGTACTCACAACCGCCAGATCAGGACTTGTATACTCCACCAGCTGAGCCAGCCAGGCACCCCAAGAGTTGAGGTATAAACAACAGTGCCAGGGGCCAAAAACATATACTTGTTTTCTGGGAGAGATGCAGGGACAATTACTCCTGTCATCAGTAAAACTTGCCAATTAGCCTACTAAGTCAACCTAGGTTCTATTTCCACTAAGGAACACATGGGTGACAGAGCTTTAGCTCAGAGGTGACATGATCATGGCTTGGGCCTTACATTCCTTCCTTTAGGCAGTACTCATTTGTTCTATATTTTTGATTCATTATGTCTGTCTTTGGCATATCTTCCAAGTTATTAATTTAGTTACTATCTGTATTTACTGTATCTTCTGAATTTTGCCTCTCAGATTACTTCCTTATTCATTATTTATAGTTAACACAGGCGTTGAGTTTTGCCCATATTTCAGAAGCTGCCAGCTTGCTGTCTGTTGACACTTAGTCTCTTCTATCCTGGTTGTTTTTGTGTCTCTGTAGCAGAATTGAATATATTCAGACTCTACAGCAAGTGCATGTTGTATCAATATCTAGATGCTTTTATAGCCTCTGTTAGTATAAAGTCCACTCTTGTGTTTTTTCAAATTTATTTTGCTTTCTACTGTTCCTTTAATAGATACTATTTATCAAATAGAAAAGTCTTACTTTCCTCTTCATTTAATTCAGGGCATAGCTATGTTAGTGCCCATCTACACACACAACGGAACTGGGATAGGAGTGAGGGTTCCAGTGAGGGTTCCCTGGCAAGAAGGTCAAAAACTCTACTGATGACCTGTTACTAGCTGACAGTCATTCAAATGTAGACACCTTGAAAGGAGGGATTATTTTCTAGTAGCCTGTTTAGAGAACACAAATAGTAATTTTTGTCTATAAAGGTCCACCCTTTTAACCCTCTCTGGGACGTTATGAAATTTTTTACTGCCTTGTAAATCTTAGCTATTATGATACTATTTTAGAAAGTATTTCATTGAAAAATCAAAGCCATGTAATTAATCATCTTTGATTGCCAATTATGAAGTGGCATACGTTAAAACATTTTGCTCTAGATTGTCAATTTTTTTTGACAGAATAAGAATATGTTTATCCTGATTTCATCGTATTCCATTTAAAAAAAAAAAAGCCGAATCCTTCTCTAAGAGTCTGTTCCCTCTCCCTAAGTGTTGTTTTTCATTTCTTCTTTTTTTTTCATACATGGTACCAAGCAGGGTCACCCATAGGTAGACATGTAAGATTTATATGTAAAAGACCTGAGTATTTTTGGTTCTCTGCTGAGTCTTCCCCAACTAAAATACAGCCTGGCACATGGTTAGTACAACAGTTAGAGTTTGTGTTCAGCTGCTTTAACAAGAGACCAGTATGATGGCTAAAAACCACAGAAGATTGTCTTTCATTTAACGACAGTCTAGGGGAGTAGGTGGCTTCGCTCTGCATCATTCAGGGGCTTGGGGGGGGGGGGCGGCGGGCAGGGCGGAAGTTTTTTTTGTCACTCTGCCGTCCCCTGGAGTATTTGTCTTAGTCCACATGGTCCAAGCAGAGCCACCCATCCTACCTGTGTATCTGCTGGTGGGAAGCCTGACAAAAAAAGAGAGTGAAGGTCAAGTAATTTCCTCTATAAACCTAATCTGGATGTTTCAGACATAACCCTGCTTGCTTCCCACTGACCAAAGCCAAGTCTCATGAGCATAGCTGCCACAAGGAAAGTTTTGAAGGGCAGTCTCTTGCGGGACAGTGTGTTTCTGCCTCAACTCTGGTAGTCCTTCTCAGAAATGCAAAAAGGGAAGAATGGGACTAGTAGGAGTGGCTGCTACCATAGGCACCAAGGACATGTTCAGAAGCAGAAAATTATAAAATTGGTCCACATTTTAAAATGTCCATCATTTTAAGATGTTTAAGACTTGTTAAAATGCTTGAAGGGACAAAGTGGTGTCGTTGAAAGGTCAGAGACCTGGGTTTGGCACAGTCGGTAAGTAGCCAACCCTCTTGTTACATTCCAGGGACTTAGGCTGGCAGGAATTTGAGACAATTCTGGGTAAAACAGGTACAGCTTCTTCCAGCCTCATCATTAAAATGTACAGTTTTGGTCTTTCTGGAAGTTTTGAAACGTGTAGTCAGCGATTTTCAACAGTAACCTCAGAAAATAATACGTAGTTTTAAATTGAGGTTAAAAATTAAAGTGTAAATAATGTATGTGTTATGGAAAATAAGTATTTGGCCACAAGTATTTTTGAGGCCTCTGTACTTATACTTTCATATTTCCCATTTCCCTTGATTTCCAAGCCTCAAGGTGCTTACACTCTGTTACAGATGGGGTGTTTTAGGACAAACTTTCCAAAGGGGACCAAATTTTTCAATGGCATTATGCTTGTATTCATTATCTTTCTATCCAGCCTAATATTGAGCTGTCAGTTGCATTGTTTATAATGTTGAAAGTGCAATTTGGTAGTTTCCTACGAAAGGAAGAGAGATACATCTTGAAGCATGCATTTTTAATTATAAAAACATATCCAACTTTCTCAAAATTGTGATGGGGAATACTAAATTCTTTGTCTGTATTATGATAAGCTTTTGAGTTTAACCTACCACGTTTACTCCTCTGACCTTGTGGAGTAGCTTTTGATCGTAGTTGACTGTTACTTATTATTACCTTCTTTGTGACAGTTTTCACATCCTCCTCCTAAAGCAGTATCAGATGTTTATTTACATGCTCGATTAAATACTAGAGTTAAAAACTGAAAACATTTGAATTTGCTTTTCTTAGGATATGTCAGCTCAAGGATCATCTTCACAGCTTCCCAAACCTTTTGATCCTGAGCCAGAAGCTAAATATGGCACACTGGATGTGACTTTTGACTATGACTCACAAGAACAGAAGCTTCTGGTAACAGTGACAGCTGTCACCGATATCCCAACATATAACAGGACAGGTGGCAACTCATGGCAAGTACACCTTGTTCTTCTACCTATAAAGAAGCAGAGAGCAAAAACCAGCATCCAGAGAGGACCATGCCCTGTCTTCACAGAGACATTCAAGTTCAATCATGTTGAATCCGAGATGATTGGAAATTACGCGGTTCGGTTTAGACTGTATGGTGTGCACCGTATGAAAAAGGAAAAGATTGTGGGGGAAAAGATTTTTTATTTGACGAAATTGAATCTTCAAGGGAAAATGTCACTACCTGTGATATTGGAACCTTCTTACAATCATTCTGTGAGTATCTGATCAAATAGCCTGACTATGCTTTATGTCGTGATATATAACTAGAGAGTTTTTAAAATCCGTTACCAGTCCAGCCACTTTTTCAGTCTTTTTTAAATGCAATAATCATGCCTTTACAAAATTTCTAAGCCCTGGATAGGTAGGTCTAATTTTTTCTCATTCTAGAAAAGTTGCCCTTGAAGATTATATGTGACTTATGTATTTTATTTAATCCTTCACAGAGTCCAGTCCAATGTCTTACACATTTGTTCCTGTGTTAAATATTTATTAGATGGTTGATTATGACATCAAACGAACTCCATGCAGATTGTATTGTTTCCTTTCCAGGTTAAAACTAAGTGGTACAGTAAGATCTAGCCCCGTATCTTGTTTAATATGCCACAGAAATCATTTGCTTTGATAGAATATGTACTGCTGCCCAGGTCATGGCTAATTATCTTTCCAGAACTGCTATGAAGTTATTTTTAAAGGTTCAAAAGAAAATCTGGCCTTGTTATACTCTGTACCCTTTCTAAACAAAGGTTTTGCAGTAGTTTGGGGAGAATACTTCAGTTTCGTCTATGAGCTAGTATCTCTTTTCCCTTTTTTGCTCCAGGTTCTGATCACATATAAGTCTCTCTCCCTCTCTCCCTCCATATTTTTAAGTAAATTCCCGCAAGACATTGCAAATCACAGGAGAGTTGACCTGCTTCTTTAAACCGGAGATACATTATGTCACATACTTATTTAGATTATGAGAAAATCTGTGATATGCTGTAAGTGTAAATTACAAATCGTATTTATTCCTCTCTACTATATTGAATTAAAAGCATTTTTATAATATAAATACAGAGATTTTAGAATGGATGTTTATTTTTAAATAAAGGTATAATATTTGAGGGTTGTTTTTAAGCTTTTAAAGGGTGTAAGCATAAGTTCAAGATCAGAGAATTTATACCAGGAAGCATTGGATGTTATAGGACCCTCATTCACATTAGATTTTTTTTTTCACCATACCATTTCAGCTGGATGATTTCAACATTTTTAAAGCCAAAGGCCATAGTAAGTATAGTGTATCCCTGCGGGTTTGTAGGATACTGTTTAGCCTTTATTGATAACTTGTTACAATTTTAAATTGCAGAATTACCACTATGGGGAAATGTCCCTTTTAAAAATATAATACCAGCAGTTTATTAGAGGAGAGAGAAAAGAAGTCCAGGCAGTATTTCAGAGTTGGAAAAAGCAGGTTTTTTTTTTGTAAAATTGAATATTTGGCAGTTCTTAATAGGATTGTAAACTTTTTCATGATTTGGTCTGAGTGATGACTAGTTAATCTGTGAAAACACATTCTTATAGAGAAATATACCTGATTTAAATTGGAAGAGAATGACCGTATCATCATGAGGTATGTATTTTGTATTTATTTACTTCAAATGATCCATTTCCAACTCTGTGTTAATTATGTTCATTTCACAAACAAAATGAAGCAACAGAAAATAATATGGTTTCATCTCTGGTCCAACTAAATTATTTCTGTATATACCTACATTACATGTATTGGCTTGTAGTCCTTGATTCTATATTTCTGACAACCAGTACAGTAAATTTCTGAAGCATGTTCCCAGAAAGAAGAAAGTGCTAGACAAATAGCTTCTAAGAATCTGACTAGAACTGTCCACTGCTCTGGGAGAATTTTTTCTCTACACTGCCACCCATTTCAGATTTCCTGCCTGTGTTTAATTGTTCCTCTCTCTTTCCATCTTTCCCGCTCCACCTTCTCCAAATCCAAAATATTTTGGCTTCTGTGCCAAAAACAATTTAGCACACCACAATTTTGAGGTCAAGACTCATAATTCTATCAGTTGTCTTGTCATAACAATAAAATACCCCTAGAATGTATGTGTTCTGTATGTGCTACAGTGTTTATGTTCTCTTTGTTTAAGGTTTGATACTAACCGTATAGAAAAATCATGTGATTATAGATTACGTGGGTGATTTTAGCTTTAGTTTTATAAGATGTAATAATAAATGAGTGAGAAGTTCTCATAATTAAACAATTTATTCTTGTAGCTTTTGAATAATTACTTGATGTCGTTGCAAGAATATTAATTAGCCTTTAGGTAAAGGACAGTTTTAAGATCTTCAAAAATTGATATACTATGATTAAACATATTTGAAGTTTAATAACAGTTTACTTTCATGGGTAATAATAGAAAAACAGAATTCTACAATGGAAAATTTAACTTTATATTCAGGAACTGATCAAATCAGTACATTGAGAGAAAAAATGATCACTATCACCGGATGACTGAGAACTAAACCCTGAGTTTCCCTGAGGGTAGAATTTAAGTTGAACTTTAAGATAAAGATTCAGTTTGATCACTGAATGATAGAAAACATACAGAGTTGAAAAGCATGAGTCCTTTGTACTAACTAGCTGTGGCTGTAACTTTGGATAAATTATCTAATCACTTTGGGCATCAGGTTTCTTAATAGTAGAATGAGGGAATTAAACCAAATGTCCCATCTATCTCTGATATTATGATTCTACTAATATATTTTGGGAAAGGCATTAGGTAAGAACAGAAATGGGTGGAATTTAGATGCATTTGGTGGGCTAAATATATGACATTTTGTTTGGATATTTATTATGGTTTCTCACTCCTCCATATATTTTCAACTGTCTTCTAATGTCTGAGAAAGTCCCAACTAATAGTCCCACCTCCCTGAGGGCAAGTTCACTTTCCCAGCCTGACTGGTAGCTCAGGCAGAGCCACGCTCACGAGGCGCTCTAGTCCTATTCGTGTCCAGGAAACCTCAGTACAGACTGAACAGAGAAGCAGGGGCTGCACTCACATCATGTTTGCATGGGCTGATGGTGGAGGAATCTGATACTCAGAGTCCGTAGTAATTCTGAATTAGCTTTGCTGGTGCAGAAATAGTATGTGTGCTTGACAGTGACTGTTGCAGGAGAGAAAAGACCTTGGCACATGAGTGTCCATGGGGAGCAGTGGCACAATTTCCTCACCGGGCCAGTTCTGCAGCGTAGTTTTAGTTTTTGTTCTTGAGAAGCGTACCCATAAGCCTATTCTCTAGTCATCCTGATTCCCTTAATAAATTACTCTTCCGTTTAATGTTAGCTTCCAGTGTTTTCAGATAAGAACACTGACTGACAAATGTTGAAATAGCCATATGGTTTATTATTTAGTTGTTTTAGTCGTCTCTGAAGCCAGACTCAACAGCTAGAATGTTACCAGTTACCCTTCCTGCCCCGGTGTACCCCTCTTACCGGAACTTTTCTCATGTACTCATCTTTGTTCGTATGGCACTCTTTCCTGGTATATAACCCCAGCTACTTTCTTCACCTGCATCTTTAACACCATATTACTCTGTATAACAGTTGCCTGGAATGACATCTCCCCCCCACACTTTTTTTAATTTTTTTTTTTATTTTTGAGAGAGAGAGACAGAGCACGAACAGGGAAGGGGCAGAGAGAGAGGGAGACACAGAATCCAAAGCAAGCTCCAGGCTCTGAGCTGTCAGCAAAGAGCCCAGTGTGGGGCTTGAATTCACAGACAGTGAAATTATGACCTGAGCCAAAGTCAGGCACACAACCGACTGAGCCACCCAGGCACCCCACCTCTCCCCCTTTCTTAATTCCAGTTGTATTTCTCATTCAGCTACTAGATTTCTTAATAATATTAGATTTTTTATTATGATTTATTAATAATGAGACTTTGTTCTTTCTCTCACAACCCTTCCTATACAGACACTATTTAACTAGCATAATGTATGCAGTGTGACCAGCTAGGAAATGGGGACTTCAGTCCTATAGCTGCAAAGCACTGAATTCAGCTACCACCTTGAATGAGCTTAGAAGTAGATTCTTGGCCAGAGCCTCCAGATAATAGCCCAGCCCAGCTGAAACTTTGATTTCAGTCTCATGAGACCCTAAGTAGAGAATCCAGCTGAGCTCATTTGGACTTCCTACCACAGAAAGTGTGTTGAAACTTAAGCTTTAGCAATAGAGGGCGCTTAACATGTGCCTTGACATCTGTGTTCCATTCAGTCTGGCTCCATGTCATATTTCTGTGTGAATGCATAGCATCTATAGTAAGTAGATGTGGGAGTGGGTGGGCTTGTCTCCGAGGGAAGGAGATCCTCAGGAACTCCTAGACTTAAAGACTGGAGAAAGGAGGGGTAAGGTAGGAAGAAAGAAATACTAAAATATCCCAAGAGCCAAGAATCAGTTATGAAGGAAGGAATAATTAACTTTGTCAAATGCTACTAATGGAACCGATAATCTAAGTATTGAAAACTGCCCATTGAGGGGCTCCTGGGTGGCTCAGTTGGTTGAGCACCTGACTTCAACTCAGGTCATGATCTCACAGTTCGTGAGTTCAAGCCCTGTGTCCGGCTTTGTGCTGACAGCGCGGAACTTGGAGCCCACTTTGTGGGTTTGTGTCTCCCTCTCTCTCTGCCTCTCCCCTACCCATGCTCTGTTTCTCTGTCTCTGTCTCTCTCAAAAACAAATTAACATTGAAAAGAAAAAGAAAAAGAAAACTAACTGCTCGTTGAATTCAGGATATTCAGGTAATGGGTAGCCTTAGTGGGACCAGTTTGGATGGGGTAGAGGGTAGGCAGAATCCAAACTAGAGTGGTAATCATGGGGACAACTTTTAAGCCAAATTTGGCTATGGAAGTAGGAAGGAAGAGGACTTTAGGAAAGATGTTTTTGAGGTTAGGAGAAACATGGGCACACTTAAATACTAATGCCAATGGGGTGCCTGGGTGGCTCATCCGATTAAGTGTCTGACTCTGTGCTGACAGCTCAGAGCCTGGAGCCTGCTTCTGATTCTGTGCCTCCCTCTCTCTCTGCCCCTCCCCTGCTCGCACTTTGTCTCTCTCTCCCCCTCTCAAAAATAAATAAAACATTAAAAAATTTTTTTTGAATACTGATGCCAACGATGTAATCAGTGATGATGTACAGTATCAGGGAACAAATTGAAAATGGGGGTTAACCGATACATTTGGGATGATGAGAGGCAAAAATGTTAAGAGTATTTTTAAGACATGTTTTAAATTGTGGACCGTGAAATCTCAGTTGAAGAAAAACGGAAGTAAAGCTAGAAAGGGACTGATAGGCAGTGGAAGGAGAAAGGCTGGTGGACTGAAAATCCCAAGGATATCAAGGAACAGATGAGACAGGAGGAGTTGAAGAAGTGTGGAATGACAGGGGAATGTAGTTAGAGAGGAGACTGCTTTCAGTTAATTTCAGTGATGGACGACAAGGGTCCAGAGTGAGTATCTGAGATAGAATAAGAGGCACAATCGCCGGAGATGGATAAGTTGGTCAGGAGAGACCAGGTTCTTGGTGGCTGGCTTATCCACCTGCACACTGAAGTCACAAAAGATCCTGGCAGAAAGTAAAGTACAAAAGAAGATTGAATGAAAGATTAGTGTTCTTGAGGAATGCAAAGGAAATGCCCAGGACAGACTATCTATGAAGACAGGATGATATCAGCCTTAAAGAAAAATAGTTATTCTTGTCTATAAATTCAGAGGAAGAATGTTTGAGAAAGCAGCAGAGAACTTTGCTTTTGACCCTAAGGCATTTCAGGTATGAGGGAATAACCAGGATGGATAAGTCTGCAGAGGATGATGTATCCTCAGGGAAGAATTGGATTTTGGTTGAAGTAAAGCACTGGGGGGTTCATAGAAGAACCTGAAGTTCTGGAGGAGTTTATCATAGATCAGGAGTACCAGAAGGCATAGTGAAGAGATTCAGAAAAGGAGGAACATAATGTCTTAAAGTAAAAGACGTAGCCAATATCATCAGGGATTTGCCTTCATTTAGGTTGCTCTGAAATGTCAAACCCAATTATAATTTGAATCTATTTAAATCTCAGATTTTATATAAAGTCTAATTGAAATCCCATCTTTATAGAAATTTGTTACGTTGTTTCTAATATAAAGTTAAATTAGTTGATCTTATCTTTGTTTTTTAAATGTTTAGTTTTGAGAGAAAGAGAGAGAGAGTGAGCATGAGTGGAGGAGGGGCAGAGAGAGAGGGGGACAGAGGATCCATCCAAAGCAGGCTCTGCACTGACAGCAGTGAGCCCAATGTGGGGCTGGAACTCACAAACCGTGAGATCATGACCTCAGCCAAAGTCAGATGCTCAACCGACTGAGCCACCCACGTGCCCCAATCTTACCTATCTTTGTATACCAAATATCTAGTAGTGGTTATTGCTGTATGAATGTTGAATGGATGGATGGATGAGTAGGTGCATGTGGTACCTATTATTTCTGACTTGTTGCCTCTGATGCTTGTTTTTGTGGCTAGTCATAGGTTTTCTTGTTATTGAACTTGTTCTGTGCCCTTCTAGATTTTAAATACTTTAAGAATAGAGACTGTGTGTGTTTGATTTGTATGGTTTTAGTTATACTTACTTGTCGTAGAACCTAGAACATAGGTATTCAGTGAATACCTATTAAATTGATTCGTCAACATGTTCAGGTAAGCCTAATCATTTAAAAATTCTTACTAAGGTCTATTTCATTATTCCCTGCTAGGTATCAAAACAGCCCTGTTAGGAATCTTTTATGATTTAGAATCCAGTGAGTATACTCGTAGGGTAATTAAATAGGAACACATCACAGAGTGTTTTATTTTTAAATAATAATCAACTAGAGACATATATGCTTATGTAATTTCCCATTCAAGAGTATAATGCCACAGTCTTTCAGACTTCCTTATGACTTACTAAAATGATGATCTTCTTTTAGGTACCTTAGAACCTATAATTCTTAAAATTCCTGTGTCTCAAAAATAGCCTATCTTTTTGTTAATAGATTGAATTAATTTAGTTTGATATTTATACTGTGACTGTTATTTTTAAGACAGGTAAATTATTACTTATACTCTGTAATTGAAATGTGTGTCCTCCTAAGAATCATACTTTAGTCTGTATTATTAGCAAGTGTCTTCTAAAACTTAGCTTCACCTGTTTTCATATTCACGACATTCACATACTACCATTGTGAAGAATCTACATTTAGAAAATGTACATTACACTCCTTAATCCTAAAGCAATTAAAAATAGAGCTTCATGATAAACTAATGATCACAGTTAAAAATTACTACGTGAAGGAGAAAGCTGCCTGTGTATAATTCAGTTCCCTAGACAATAACACCAGTATGAGTCATGGCTCACTTTAGTGTAAAACTAAATAGTTACAGACCTATTTAGAGACAGTTATTCAGAGTAGGTAAGCATATATTATCAGTAGAGAGGAATAGCTCTAGTCTGGGAAGAATTGTTATTAGATAAATCTTTTCAGTGAAAGAGAATCTAAATTAGAAAACAAAAGGAATCTTTTTGTTTAAATCAGATTCTTAGTTTACAGGGTCAAAAGAAGTCAAGTTTAGATCCTACGTCTCAAGAAATTTTGAACATGCAGAAAAATTGAGTGGGGAAAAAATGGAATCTTAGTAGCTAAAACTGTTCGTTCTGCATATCGAGTATAGGGAACAGCAAACAACTCACCTAGGATTCATTGAGTTGAAGCCTCCATGTGCTAAACGATACACTACTGAGGACCAGCCTGTACTTCGCTCTTGTATTATTTTTTTCAAAAATGAGCCAGAAAATTGAAGAATTAAGCATAAAGTACAGGTATTATTTTCCTTTTCTGCTGTATTTTATCTTATGCAATTAACTCTTCCAACATCCTGATTTCAATTGTTTGCACTACTAATGAGAGAAATTAACAAATGCTTTATGGAAAGACAGTACTATTTGATCAATTTAGAGTGGATTAAAGATTATGACAGATAAATTTAGGTTTAAGAGGACAGCATATTCTATAATTAAGAACACTCTAAAGTGCATTAAATAGAGCAAGAGGGGATAAAATAGTGTTCTTTACAGGAACATTTGGAAAGTTCCTGTAAATTATAAATAGTTCAAATTATAAATAGTGACCATTATTTTTTAAAAAGTTTTCATTTGGAGCGTCTAGATGCTAGACACCCTGAATGCATGCCTTTTTCACTAATACCAACCAGAAGCTATACATACTTTCCTTTACAGGTGTACTTTACTACATTACCATGAACAATTCCCTTTTTCCTGGGTTGTTGCACAATAATAGAATAGTTATATCCACTGTGCTTATTGGTCATGTGGTGGGTGGCTGATAATGAATAATAACATTGAGTGAGGTTATTCTTGAGGCCTACCTTTTACAGATAAAAGAAATAGCAAACAGAAGCAACATTTAATTTCTTCTTAGTCATTTTCCCCTATCATGTTCATATTAAATAACAGGGCAGTATCCAGTGGGCAAATCTGTTTCAAAACCCAAATCTTTAATTTTAGGATTTTCACATTTAAAATCTTGACAGATAATTTCAAATAGTAGGTTCTTACTGGAAAAATTATTAAAATGGTTCTAATTTTGAAACATGGTAGATAAAAAAATGTATTTTATCAGAATATATTTTAGAAACCAACCAGTGGTAATTATATTGTTTATAGTCTTTTCATCTGAATTAGTATTGAAGATGCGTCTCCCAAAAGAGCTGTGGATTTATCTGCTGTGACATTTATTTTGAAGTTGATAGAGTTTAATGCTACCTTCAGAGTAATGTCTATTTAGGCATAGAGTGTGAATTTAAAGAGAGCTGAAAAATCCTAATTACAAAAATGTTTTTTTCACCAGAAAACTTGAAATTTAGTGTAGAAAAGAAGCAGTTTTGTAGTTGATGCATCTATGTTCTTATGGTGGAATACGACTTTAAATACCGAATGCAGGCCTAGGACAGAAGAAATGAATTTTTAAAAATTAAGGTTGAAGGAAATCTATTATTAGTGAGTTTTCAGTCTAATCATTACATTTGTTCTATGGACTCTGTAGGGACCTGTTAGGAGCCAGAAAAAAATATCCATTTGACAGTTACATTTTACTTAATTCTACTCAGAGCAAAGAATAATTCTGGTCAAAAACTGATAGTACATGATAAGCCTGAATATCAGTTCCTGATGCTGTTCCTATTAGGCAGATATATTTAAATGATTTCTGTCACTGAAAATGAGCATAGTCCTGCACATACGTTGTGTGCTTATTCATTACTGGAAGCTCCTGCTCAAGGGAAATGCACATTTTTAAGGGTTGTGCATGCAAAGCTATTCTTGGGAAAAGCCTAATTCTCCATAGTGTACATGCTAGTGCCTGAGATACGACTGGAATATATGACCTGACTCCCTCACAAGGTTGGGATGAGTAAAGGAGATGATCTATGGGAAAACCTTTGTAGACCAGAAATGCTAGTTGTTAACCTGAAATAAAATAGATTATCCTTAATTTAATATGAATCATTCTGCCATTAATAACGTTGTATAAGATACTCTCTTGTCTTGCAAAAAAAAACAATGTCTTATCTTTCCTTTGTCTAATCTTAGACCTAGAATGTTCGTATAAACTCTATCTATCTAGTGGTTACAGTGGTCCTCTTATAGTCTGTCACTTTGGGCAGCTGGTGACTAGAATGGTACCAATTGCATGTTTTCTAGTAGAAGAAGCTGGTATTGCTGATTAGGAACTAAAGACTTAATAAGTTTGGTACACATAATTTTTAAATTATCTGATATATCATCAAAGCATATAATTTATATATAATCAAATTATATTAATATTTCCATAATCTACAATAAAAAATAGAGTGAGCTAATTGAACTTTAATTTGGTTTATTTTTCAAACAATAAGATATTATCTAGTTCATGGAAAATAGCCTGTATTATAAGTACATTATTCATATTAGTCAGCTTAATTTGGGGGTATATTTTTCTTTAAAATGAAAGCCGGCATTGTCCCTTTTTCAGTATTTATTTAGGGGGGCTGGAGGACTAGAGAGAGGGGACAGAAGATCCAAAGAGGGCTCTATGCTGACAGCAGAGAGCCCCATGCAGGGCTCAAACTCATGAACCGTGAAATCATGACCTAAGCTGAAGTCAGGTACTTAACCTTAAGACTGAGCTACCCAGGTGCCCCTGGCATTATCCCTTAAGCTGTATTCACATTATAAAAAATTTTTCTCTATACTAACTCATTTGTGATTTTTCATAAAAGACTAAAGAATTGCTGGGTAGTGGGAATCTACAGTTTTAATGTCGAAATTGTTAGACATCCAAGACAAAGTGTGCATTTGTATTTGGGTGGGTTGGTGTACCATCCAGGTTGGGAGCCCAAAGGCTCTGCAGTCCCTGGCCTCACATCTTGGTTCCCCAGTTCATCCTGATTTGTGTTCTTGGGTGAGTACTCAGCCCCTCTGTGCCTCATTCATTCATTTGTTCGTAAAAGGAGCTAGTAGCAATGATGGCTGCCTCAGAATATGTGCAGCAAGTAAAGGAGAGAAACCATGTACAGAACTGAAATCATCATCTAGCACAAAGTAGGACCTTGATACTGTTAAGTGATTTGGTTTATTTCGTCTTATTTATGTGTGGATAAATTTAGTGTTCTAAGTCAGTAGTAATCTTCATTTGGTGCTAGTCCATAAATAAAAATTATTATATTGTGTTTTTCAAGTTTCAAAATGAGGAAGAATGTTAGCAATCTGGAAAAGAGAAAGGTAAAAGTCCTTTAATCCAACAGTGTAAAAAGCATTTAATCCAACAATACAAGTCGCTAAATCTAATTCAGGCCTTGAATGTTTTTAAGATACAACTTTTTAGGGGCGCCCGCGTAGCTCAGTCGGTTGAGCGTCCGACTTTGGCTTGGGTCATGATCTCACAGTCTGTGGGTTCGAGCCCTGTGTCAGGCTCTGTGCTAACAGCTCAGAGCCTGGAGCCTGCTTCCAATTCTGTGTCTCCCTCTCTCTCTGACCCTCCCCCGTTCATGCTCTCATGCTCTCTTTCTCTGTCTCAAAAAGGAATAAACGTTAAAAAAAAAGATACCACTTTTTAGAGATATATTTTTGAATAATTATTTAAAAGTCTGAATTATAGGGACACCTGGGTGGCTCAGTCAGTTAAGCGTCCGACTTCACTTCAGGTCATGATCTCACAGTTCGTGGGTTTGAGCCCCCTATTGGACTCTGTGCTGACACCTCGGAGCCTGGAGCCTGCTTCGAATTCTGGGTCTCCTTCTATCTCTGCCCCTTCCCCACTGGTGCTCTGTCTCTGTCTCTCAAAAATAAAGGTAAAAAAAAAAGTCTGAATTATAAATATTCTTCCAATAAGTGTAATTTTGTTATTTTCAGTCATGTTGGATAACTCATATGACATCAGCAAAGCATACGAGGCAGTTTAGCCTAGGTGATTCTGAGATGACAAAAGCCCTGAAACTTTTAATGGCTTATAAACAACAAAGGTTTCTTTTTCACTGTGTTGCGTGTCCATTGTAGGTTGGTTATGGCTCTGTTTCGTTTGTCTTCTCTCTGGGATCCAGACCTCTGAAACTTTGCGGGTTGTCAGAGGATGTAGCAAACTAATCCCTGTTCCTTAAAGCTTCTGCCTAAAATTAACACATGCCACCTCCACTGACATTTCCGTGTCTAAAGCAAGGGTCAGCAAACTGTCTATAAAGTGCTAGAGAGTTCATTTTTTTAGGTTTCACAGGCCACAAATGGCCTCTGTTGCATATTCTCTCTTTCTCTCTCTCTTTTTTTAGAATGCCTTTTTAAAAATGTAAACCCATTCCTTGCATGCTGGCTGTAAAAAAATGGGCCCTAGGCAGCATTCAGTTTGAGCATGTAGTTTGCTGACCTCTGGTCTAAAGCAAGTCATGTAATGTCAACAACAAGGGGCAGTGAATGATAGTGAATCAAATGTCATACAGAGATTTGCTATGATTAATATCATCTAATGATTAACATTATTTATAATTGCATATCGGTAATTTATAAGTAAAGTTTTGCTTTTAAGTATAAAAAAATTTGCTCTCTCGGGATAAACATTCTCTTTTAAATCTTATTTAAATAATAAATTTGCATAGCAAAGTCTTTCCTAAATACTTAGCTTTGTCCAGTTATCACAATTTCTGATTTCAGGTTCTTAATTTATAAAAATATTATTGGACTTAAAAAACTTGGGGCGCCTGGGTGGCTCAGTCGGCTGAGCGTCCGACTTCAGCTCGGGTCATGATCTCGCGGTCCTTGAGTTCGAGCCCCGCGTCGGGCTCTGGGCTGATGGCTCAGAGCCTGGAGCCTGCTTCCGATTCTGTGTCTCCCTCTCTCTCTGCCCCTCCCTCATTCGTGCTCTGTCTCTCTCTGTCTCAAAAATAAATAAAACGTTAAAAAAAAATTAAAAAAAAAAAACTTAAATATATGACAAGTCTTAGTATATATTAAACAAGTTTGTCTAAACTGGCAGTACCAGAAGAAAATACAAGGAATAGTTAGTTTATTCCTCGAGTTAAAGATAGTGGATTAACCACATTTGTCTCTTTCCTCTTCTTCCTGTAATCTTTACTTAAATGATAGTATCTTGGTTAAAAAAATAAGCGCGCGCACACACACACACACACACACACACACACACACACACATTGACATTTATTCCCACAAGCTCAAACAGAACTGGAATGAAGGCATCAGCAGATGTGAGCAATCAGGTTCTGGAAAACAGTGTGGATGGAGGCTGGCAGCTGATTGAGCAGAAGGGAGGAAATCTAGTGAAAAGTGCATATAGAAGGAGAGAATTGATCTGATCTGCAGAACCATACTTACTTCAGGATACAGCAGAGGATAGCATGAGTCTAGGGATTAAAAGTGAGAGTCCACTGCAAGCCAGTAAAAAGTGCAGTTATATTTCTCTCTGGCATGAAGAATAGTGCCAGGCTTGTGACTATATCCGGGCAGTAAATATCATGGATTTCTTCTCTGGAAAACTCAGTGGTTCCAAGCTAAGACCACCTCATAGTGATATTTAGAGATTCCCCTGAGAAATTACCTAGTCCACATCTAATCACATTTTTTTTTTTACCAATCAGTGAACAAACTGTGTTTAAAAGTATACAGTGTTTTATCAGCTTTTTAGTGATGCATTTTTATTTTTTTTTTAATTTTTTTAACGTTTATTTATTTTTGAAACAGAGAGAGACAGAGCATGAATGGGGGAGGGTCAGAGAGAGAGGGAGACACAGAATCCGAAAAAGGCTCCAGGCTCTGAGCCATCAGCATAGAGCCTGACACGGGCTCGAACCCATGGACCGCGAGATCATGACCTGAGCCGAAGTCGGGCACTTAACCGACTGAGCCACCCAGGCGCCCCCAGTGATGCATTTTTAAATATGAAGAGACAGTCATAGCTCAGGAGACTCTGAAGAAGGCCTCCAACAGGAAAGAGGAAACCCAGGATAAACAAAAATTTACCCTCCAGGAAGAGTACATATTGCAGAGATGAGAAGAAAAGTAAAAACTAATTCTGATTAGTATTTTCAGGAAGATTTAATAAGGTATATACATTTTAAATAGAGGGAATATTCTAAAGAAGGAACAATCACAGAAGAAAAGGCTTTTTAAAACTATACAGATTGAGAATAACTGTTGTGTAGGAAACCAACAATGTTCACTGTGGCTTACAACCAAGGACGTTGATAGCAGGCTTTAAGTTTACGTGTTCATGAGTTCACATGAGTTCACATTTATGCTTGTAACATAAACTTACCTTTTTGGAAGAAAGTTCATAAAATGAATGAGTTTGCCTTTAAGTTTCTCTCCTCTTTCTGAATATATAATATTTCATATTTAAAATCTGATTAGATTTTAAATTAAAATTAGATTTTAGATGAATAGGCTTCTACTTAGATCCTGTATATGACCATTAATTTTTTTCAAGGTAGATTTATAAAAGTAGTCTATTCACCAGTAAACAACTGTCTTAATATTCTGTTAAATAAAGCAAGCAGAAGTTTACAGCTCACATATAGTATTTATTTTTCCCTACAGTATAAAAATCAGAATTTCTCAGAGTGAACTCTCATAGTCATTTGTGTCATAATCTCCTGGAATACTTCTTAACAGTGTCAATTCCTGGGGCTCAATACTAGATTCACTGAATCACTGAATCAAAATCACTAGTAATCACAGAATCCCTGGTAATTTTTCTTTTAAATAATTCCCCAAGGGGTCATTAAATACACTAACATTTCAAAGCCACTGGAATAGAAAATGTTTTTTAAAAAAACATTGTGGATATGAGTGGGTTGAGGAATGTATTTTGGGTTAAGTTTTGTCTGTTTTCTGTATTTCATCAGATCTTTTCATCTTTTATTGTCTTTGGCTTCCTTTTCAAGTATTTAAGTGTGTATTATTTGGACAGTCAAAAAAAAAAATTAAGGGAGGGGTGCCTGGGTGGCTAACTCAGTTGAGCATCCGACTCTTGATTTTGGCTCAGATCATGATCCTAGGGTCATGGGATCAAGCCCCATGTCAGGCTCCACGAGTGTGGAGACTGCTTGAAATTTTCTCTCTCTCCTTCTGCCCCTCTCCTCCACTTACACGCTCTCCCTCTCTAAAATAAAAGTTAAAAAAAAAAGGGGAGTAGAATTACAAAAATGTGTCAGTGAAATTGTAGTAAAAATATGAAAAGTTCCCTTTGTAGAAAATTCCACACCCTCATGTAATTAACTGAAATTACCTATGAAGACCCAGAGATTACACTGAGTAAATATTTGCATCTGTTAAGATTCAGTCAGTCTCAAGTGAATGCAAACTAACTCAAAATGGCTTGAGCAGTAAAGGACCTTCTAGAGAGTAGCCCTCTCTTCAGACATGGCTTGATCCAGTGACCGAAATAGCACCACTGAAGTCCTGATTTCTCTCTTTCTGCTCCTTCCACCACCCTCTAGCCTCCACACTCTGTCTTCTGTGTGTCAACTTCATAATCAGATTGCACATAGTTGCCCTTTGAAACTTCTTGTGTCCCACTAGGTTACATGCCCATCCCAGAACCAGTCACAGGGATGGGCTGCACTGATCAGCTTAAGCCCTAGAGTTGGGCAATGGGTCACTTTCCAAACTACATTAGAGAAGAGATGGAAAGGAGTACATTCACTATTGAAAGGAAGTGATAAATGGATGCTAAGGAGATAACCAGCTAATGTCCAATATCGTGTTTATTTAAATTTCTTGAAAATAAAATTACTAAAACTTTAGTGATTAGACATACCATGGGTGAAATCCTATTTTAATCAATTTGATAATATCTCAGAATTCAGCATACTTTTCTGCATATTGTTTTAGGAATTGAGTTCTGTGTTAAACAGTCTTTCTGATCTGCTTAATTGGCTATGAGCTCAGTTCTGAAAATGGTGATTCTTAAGCCTGATTACACTAGTATGACTTGGGGAGTTTTTAAAATAAAGATGAATAGACTTCTTTTTGACCTGTTGAATCAAAAATTTAAAGGAATGGGGCCAGGCTATTCATATCTTTAAAAATCTCTGCAGGAGGCACTAGTGCCTGAATAGCATTGATCATCATTGTCCTATAGAATCTATCTTATCTCCACATCTCATTCTTCACTGTTATTTCCTGGATAGCCATAGGACTAAAATGAGTCCTTGCCAAGTTTTGGAACATCTGATAAGATTTAACATGAAGCTAACCATATCGTTAAGAAAACTCTACTTATTAATAGTATAAAATATTTTTCCAAAACTGTCTGCTCAAACTGCAGCCAATTAGACTATTAAAAATCACCTTTAGTACAAGTAGTTTTATTTCAGATACTTGGAATGAAACTTGGATTTCTATAAATTATTTTGAAATAGGCCTGAATAGGAAGAAATGGTTATTATACACACTAGTAAGTGTTAACTTTCATTGCCTTTGGCTTTTTTCAAAACTTTATATTTCAGATATATTATAAAATATTGAAATTATCTCCTTGATTCATTAGAAGCTTGACATGTTTTCAAAAAAGAAAAAGATGAGGGGCATCTGAGTGGCTCAGTCAGTTAAGCATCCAACTTCAGCTCAGGTCATGAGCTCATGGCTCGTGAGTTTGAGCCCCGTGTGGGGCTCTGTGCTGACAGCTCAGAGCCTGGAGCCTGCTTCTGATTCTGTGCCTCCCTCTCTCTCTCTGTCCCTCCCCCACTCATGCTGTCTCTCTCTGTCTCTCAAAAAATAAACATTAAAAAATGTTTTTAATTAAAAAAAAAAGAGGGGCGCCTGGGTGGCGCAGTCGGTTAAGCCTCCGACTTCAGCCAGGTCACGATCTCGCGGTCTGGGAGTTCGAGCCCCGCGTCAGGCTCTGGGCTGATGGCTCAGAGCCTGGAGCCTGTTTCCGTTTCTGTGTCTCCCTCTCTCTCTGCCCCTCGCCCGTTCATGCTCTGTCTCTCTCTGTCCCAAAAATAAGTGAACGTTGAAAAAAAAATTAAAAAAAAAAAAAAAGAAAAATACGAAAAACATGTTAAAGGGGATTAAATTCATTATGGCCATGAGAAAAACTATTTTACCAAAAAACATTCATTATATGTAACCTTGGAATGTTACAGATTAAATTTTCTTTAGATTCAGTTTTATTTAAACAGTTTATTGTAGCACTGAAGATGTTGGAAGTAAATTTTTTTTTTTTTTTTTTTTTTTTAGAAATTGACAAATTCAGCATTTCCTGGGCCTCATTGGTCTTTTAGGAACGTGAATTTGGGAAAATATGCCATGTGGCCTATTAAGAGTCCTCAAGGCCATCTCTATATAGTGTAGTCCCACTTGGACTATCTTCAGATCACGCTGTAAAATGAAAATAACATAAAAAATTTTTGTTCTAAAATAGTACACATCGTGATAAAGTGAAATAAAAAGCACTGCTATTTCTATAGCTCTTAACATTTCATTTCCTGAAAACTGCTTTGAATGCTCTATGAGGATATGAACAAAAACAACAGTAATAACATCATGTGGAATAACTCAGGTAACAAGAGAATTCATTGTGAAGTCAATTAAGACTCTCAGAAATATCCTTCTATATTCATATTGTAATGAACATATAAATCATATTTTGCTGTTTCATTTGTCATTAAGTTATTCATAACATCCAACATTTGAATCAGAACTAATCTTCAAATAGTCTGTTTTGTGGCATAAGAGAATTGTTACTACCATTTTAAAGTTTAAGAAAGGAAATTTGAAACTTGAAGGTGTTCGTAAATTTAAACTGAAGCCATCATTTCCTAATGCCCTAGCGTAGTTACACAGTAGCTGGGACTTCGTAAGCACTCAGTGACTCTTAGCTGTACCGATATTATCATCAGCATCACACCTTCATTACTGCTGCCCCTTTGGTTTTACCTGTTAAATTAAATACAGTAGTTTGGTTTCCTTTTGGTGAGAATCCACACAGTTCATTATCTCTGCAATTCATTTTGTCCTTGTTAACATGATACACAGATAACTTTTTTTTAATGTCTTTTTTTTATTTTTTATTTTTTACAATTTACATCCAAATTAGTTAGCATGTATTGCAACAATGATTTCCGGAGTAGATTCCTTAGTGCCCCTTCCCCATTTAGCCCATCCCCCCTCCCAAAACCCCTCCAGTGACCCTCAGTTTGGTCTCCATATTTATGAGTCTCTTCTGTTTTGTCCCCCTCCCTGTTTTTATATGATTTTTGTTTCCCTTTCCTTATGTTCATACACAGATAACTTTAAAAAAAAAAATTTCTCCCTTTGGATGTAGATAGTCATATTAATGTAGAACTTGTTATAAAATATGAAAGAAATGTAAATTTTTGAAGTTTTCATTTTACACTAGTACCATAAAGATCATACTGTCTTTCATGGTTTACACAACTTTTTCATAGAGACAAGACACATGAAATATTCTATTCTCTTTTTGAGTAGTATTATTCTCTCAAATGTGTGTGTAGGCATTCATATTTACATTTATATTTATTTCTCTGTTTATTGAAAGCCATGCATTCATACTGAATTCACCAGTACCTGTCCTGCACCACCGGGTTCATTCTAATGTGTACCTACTCCTTTGACAGCGAGAAGCCTGGCTCCTACTGTCCTTAATGCATTAATTTATTTGATCAGTCCTTTTATAGGTAATTCATGTTCCACTACAGCCATGTCCTACTCTATTTTCACACCCTTCTCCCCAAACTCAGACTCCAAAACCCTGGGTCCATTTGCTCCTCCTTCATAGAAGGTCTTCACTGTGCTTGACCTCTAACACCTATTCCAGTCTGCCCCACCCCCTGCCCCTGATGCAGGGACACCTGCCTTACTCTGCTAGGGCTGTGGCACCCCCTAGTGGACCTCCTTTCTGTGGAAACAGCCTCCTCACCCTATTGAGAGTCTGATACCTCATATTGACCCACTTCTCTGAATGGATACGCTTACCCTGCTGAGGCTCTGACAGCTTATTCTCTGTTACCCCTCAATGCCCTCAGCAGGATGTCATTCCTACCCAGCTAGTGGGGGCTCTTACACCCCAGGCTAGACCACTCCTCATTCTGTGCTGGATCTGGTAGCTGCCACTAGCTGTCCATCCGGGTTCTGTGTCACCACTTCATATCCTCTGCCCCGCTCCCAGCAAAGACACAGTCCTCGCCCTGCCCAGGCTGGTATGCTGCTTGTCTATGAGGATGCCCTCCTCATCTTGCTTGGACTTAATAGATTTTTGTAAATTATTGATCACTTGATAGTCCCTCAGTGAGGTCAGAGATGATGATGATAGCAGCTAACTTACATTGGCTAATAATGCATAACATGTGACCATTCTCTATGTCACAAATAATTGAGATATTTATCTTTTACAGGTGTCTATAAAATGGCCACCAGGTATAAAATTCAGAGTATTGCAACCAGGTGTAATTTCTGGCCTTCTGGGATTAAAGACAGAGGAACAAGTTGAGCCATGGAACTCTCCATGGTACCAACAAATTCCTGGTCTGTCTTTGGAGTCTCCTATAGCTGGCTTGAATCTTCCTCCATGTTACAGATCTAACTATACCTGTTACCTGTTCCTGAGATTTTTGTATTTTTTCCCCCAACTTTGTTGATACAGAATTGACATAACGTGTAAGTTTAAGGCATACATTGTGGTAACTTGATATACATATAGCACAAAATGCTTACCACAATAAAGTTAGTTAATACATTTCCTACCTCATAAGCTTAGAATTTTGTTGGTGCTATGGTGAGATCATTAAAGCTCTACCCCCAAGGCAGTTTACAAGTACACAATATAGTATTGTAAGCTATAGTCACCATGCTGTACATTAATGCCTGGAACATACTAATCTAATAACTGAAAGTTTGTACTCTTCGGCCAACATTTCACTATTTTTTGTACCCTTCAGTCCCTAGCAACCACCACTGTACTGTCTTCTTTCTATGAGTTCAATGGTTTTAGGTTCTACATGTAAGTGAGATTATATAAATACACGTGTATATGAGGTGTGCCTGTATCCAGTGTTCCCAGCACCATTTATTAAAGAGACTGTTTTTCCTTCATTGAGTATCCTTGGCTCCCTTGTCAAACAATAGCTGACTGTATATGTTTGAGTTGATTTCTGGGTTCTCAGTTCTGTTCCATTGGTCTCTTTATTTTTATGCCAGTACTATACTGTTTTAATTATCATAGCCTTATAGTATAGCTTGAAATCAGGAAGTATGTGAAGCTTTCTGTTTTTCTCAGAATTTCTTTGGCTATTTGGGATTCTTATGGTTCCATATAAATTTTACAAGTGTTTACAATGCCATTGGAATCTTGATGCGGATTGTACTGAATCCATAGATGACTTTGGTAGTCTTGACATTTTAATGATATTAAGTCTTCCCATTCATTAACACAGGTTTCCATTTATTTGTGTCTTCTTTGATTTCTTTCATCAATATCATGTAGTTTTCAGATTAGAGACTTTCGCTTCCTTGATTAAATTTATTCCTATGTATTTCATTGTTTTTGATGATGTTATAAGTAGGATGGATTTCTTTATTTTTCAGAAAAAGTATTAAGTATACAGATAAACAAATTTCACAGAGTAGAAGAAAACATTCTCAACACGTATGTCTGACTTGTATCAAGGATATAGAAGGAATAAAACACAATAATAAAATGATAAACAGTATGATAATTCATGGGCATAAAATGTGAACACATAATTCCCAAAAGAAAGTATGTACATGACCAATAAGCAGATGAAAAAAGTTGTCAGTATCATTAATTATCTTGGAAAATGAAAATTGAAACTGCAAGGAGATATTATTACACAATCACTGGAATGTCTAAAATTTTAAAGTCTAACAATTAAAAATACTAACAATAACAAAATTAAAAAGGACTCAGCGTTGCTGGGGCTGTGAAGTGCCTGGAGTTCTCATACACTGTTGGTAGGAATATAAAATAGTACAATCACTTTATTTCTTTTTAAACTTACCCTTATCATAAGATTCCTAGGTATTTATCTGAGAGAAATTTGAAAAAATTTTATCAAAGATTTGTATCTGAATTTTCATAGAAGCTGTATTAGCCAAGAATTAGAAATATTCCAGGTACCCATCAACAGATGAGTAAACAAAATATCGAATAGTCCTACCATGAAATACAAATCAATAATAAAAATTAATGAGCACTGATACAGCAATATGGTTGGATATCAGAAACATGCTGAGCAAAAGAAGGCAGATACACAAATGTATATACCATATGATTACATTTGTATGAATTTTTAAAATAAGGAAAACTAATTTATAGTGATAGAAATCAGATCAGTGGTTGCTTGGGGTGGATGGGAGAATTGATTGATTGGGAAGATGCACAATGGAACACTTTGTGATGATTTAAATGTTCATATATTGGGAGGTAATTACACAAAAATGTGTACATTTATAAAAATTTATTGAACTGTGCATTTAAAATCGCTACACTAATTTCATTGCATGTAAATTATTCTCCAATAAAGTTGATATCTAAAAATCAAAAACAATGTGAAAGTAAGAAGGAAAAATCAATAGATAGTAAAAGTGGAAAGCACAGCAGAACATGATGTCACAGTGATAATGTTACATGTAAATGGTCTAAATACTTTAAAGATTCTCATAGGAATTTTTTGAAAACTATGTTGATTCAAAGAAAGATATTTAAAACAAAAGGTAGAACTGTTAACTGTGAAGAGGCTGAGAATTTAACCTACTCTAGCTGATAAATTAGCCTGCCACAGGGATGCTGGTAGTAAAGGACTTTATTATCCTCGACATAGTAAGCAGTATTAGCATCAACAGATTAGCATCAAATCCCCTGCCCTCAAGTTCCATAGAGACAATGCAGATAGACCCACATTAGTTGCCTGCCAGTCAGATCCGATTAGAGGGAGCCTCTGCTCCACATGGTCATTCAGGAGTCAGTTTTTCTTTCATGATGTTTCTCTGCCACCTATCCCCTAGGATAGAGGTCAGCACTTTTTTTCTGTAAAGGGCTAAATAGTAAATATTTTAGGCTTAGCCAGACACATATGGTCTCTGTCACGTGTCTTCATCTTTTTTTTTCTTCTTTTTGTTTTTTACAACCTTAAAAAATGTAAAGTCTATCCTTTGCTTCCAGGCCATAGAAAAACAGGCCACAGACTAGATTTGTCCCACAAGTTGTACTTTACCAACTCTTACTCTAGGGCACTGCCATTATGTTATTGTTCAAAGCTTGATCTGCACTATATCTGGGTTCCAAGTGATGAGAAAAGTAAAAAGAAGATAGAGAGGAGGCTTGCCCAATGTCTAAAGGTTCCAACGTAGAGGAAGCATGTGTCTTTCCTACTTACATTCCATTTTCAGTCACACGTCCATACATAACTCCATGAGAAGCTGAAAAACCTTGAAGCCAGGTGCCCAGAAGGAAGTAGAATAGATTTTTGTGGACAATTAGCAGTCTTTGTCACAACTAGGAAGAGGAATAGAAAACGAAAGAAAGAGAGAGAGAGAAGAGAAAAGAAAAGAAACAAAAAAGAAAAGGGAAAGGAGAGGAAGAGAAAAAAGAAAAGAAAAGGTGGTTCAAGAGAGAGTGGTATCACAGAAGCCAAGGAACGATTGGATTTCAAACAGAAAGAGTAATTCGCTCTATTGAATGTTACTAAATGGTTGACTAAGATGACACTTAAAACCTAGTAGATTTAACATGAAGTGCTCACTAGTTGATCTTAATGAGAGTAGTGTTGGTGGAGCAGTGGGAGCATAATGAGCTCAGAAATGAGTGGGAGCTGAGTGTATGATGCTAATGTAGTCAAACTCTTTAACCAAGTCTGACACTGAATGAGGAAAAGATAGAAAAGAAAGGGAGACAGAGAATAGAGTATCTAGAAGAAGGTTTGGGATCTAAAAAAAGTTTTTAAAAAATATGAGTGAGACGTAAGCATGTTTAAATATGGGTGAGAATAATCCAGTGAAGAGAAATATTTAGGATATGAGAAAAATAGAGGCACACCATATTTTTAAGAAAGTTTGAGGACATAGAGTCCAGACATGTGGAGAAATTGGTCTGAAATAGAAATGCTTTCTCTTAGAACAGTGGTAAGAAAGAAGCAGAGGATCTGGATGTAAAAAAGTTTGTAGATATTTTGGCAAAAAAATTGAGGAACATTCCACAAGGGAGGGAGGGAGAGAGAGAGAAAGAGAGAGAGTGTGTGTAGGAGACAAAAATAAGGAAGGAGAAAACAGATGGGGTCAGGTGAATAGAAGATTTATAATCATTGAGAAAATGGAAAAATAATTTACTAGAAAAGTATAACAAGATTTAAATATATAACCAGATGATGACCCAGACAAAGTTACAGTCCACCCCATTGTGTGGTCATACCCCCAGTACAGTGAAGGAGTTGTCAAGTTTATGCAAGGTTAGCATTTTGCCAGCCAGTAGAATATGTTGAATAGAGAAGCAAGGAAGTTTAAGGCAAGAGAATGATTGAAATGATGGATCTTGGAGGTTAAAGTTGATGGGGGAGGAAGTGAGTACAGAATGAGGTTGATGAACAGAAAGTATGGTGTCAGGAGACTGGAGGTCCAATCATAGTGATGTTGTGAGAGTAGTTGAGTAATCAGATCAGATGGATAAGAGCTTGTGCTTAATTATAATGCACTTGGGATTTTTACTTAGTCATTTTGGTGAAGACCTAACCACAGCCTCTGATGATGCTAATAAGATCCAAGAAATAATGAGACTGGAAGGATGAAATCATTAGAAATGAAAAAATCGAACAACTTAGTGCCCAGAGGTATTAGAAGGGTCATTCATGTAGAAATTTAATGCACCTTAAGTCAAAGAGAGATTGGGGTAAAAAGGCAGTTTGTGAGCCAGTTGAAAATCTTCAGTAAATGAGCAGGCCTTTCAAGATGATTCCTAGTGGAAAACGCGGCTGAGGGGAAAGGATGATGCAGTCAGATGGCAGGAGCTTCACACCGAAACATGTTGTACAGAAATGGGTCAGGGATTCTGGAAGTACTTCAAAATTTTATAAAAAATAAATCTGTGTCAGTGTTAAGGGTAGGCTTGAGGGGACTTTATCGTATTCCATAATTTCTGTCAGTCCCCACTGAAAGCCGTCTCAAATAATAATAGAAACTCTCAAGAGGAAGAGGCTGCAGGCCCCACGTTTGAGAGGGAAATGCACAGGACACAGCCTCCAGCTCTTGTTTGCTTTCTTGATGAGCTGTTGGCACACCCCCACTAATACCTCCAATAATTGCTCCCCATCTTTCTCCAGTAGAAATGTTGGGACCTCATTGCTCTTACAAATCATGGAGGAAAAAATATTAGAATGAATCAAGATAATAGAGATCCTTGAAAACCAGCCTGGGTGGCTCAGTCGGTTAAGCGTTCAACTTCGGCCTAGGTCATGATCTCGTGATGCATGAGTTTGAGCCCTGTGTCAGGCTCTGCACTGACAACTCGGAGCCTGGAGCCTTCTTCAGATTCTGTGTCTCCCCCTCTCTCTCTGCCTCTCTCTCTCTCTCTCTCTCTCTCTCTCTCTCTCTCTCTCAAAAAATAAACATTAAAAAATTTTTTAAAAACAAACAAAAGAAAACCTGAATGGGGAATTTAGACTTGGTAGTAAGATGTGACTATGGCACTAAGAATCCTGAGTTCAGAATCCCAAACCTTAACTAGTTCATTTTCTGTAGAATAGCTGGATATAAAACTTTGAGAAATTAAATATTTAGCCTCTCCAGAACTGACTTTTCTTGTCTCTAAAATAAGCATAATTAGGTAGAATAGGTAGATTTGAGCCATGTTCTGTAGAAATACTTTTTGGATTCTGGAAATGTTTGCTTCAAATTTCATTTTAAAATGAGAGTATAATTTAAGATTGTAAAAATCAGTACAAACACTTGCTTTGTACTCAGTTTTAATCCACTGGAAGCTATTAACATGTTAATCCACACTATGTACTTTTTTCCCCTGTAGATTCACTAATAAAGCTGTTCCTGTCCTATTTCTCTGTATATTTGAAATTCTTGTAATTATGTCTTTGCTTAGGAACATTGTACCTTGGTATTGATATGTTGGTTAATGTGGTCCAATCCATGTCTGCCCAAAACAGTTTTACTAAGTTGATGCATTATGGTCAATACTAGTCAGTGCTTATGCTGTGACCTAGTAATCAGGTAGTTTTAATGATTTTTGTAAATTCAAGGCCACACATTCTTTAAAATGTAAGTAATTGTTAGATACCATTACTGACTTAACTGAAAAGTTTAATTTTCCATAACTTTATCTTTCAGTTTTCTCAGTCAGTTAAATGGATTAATATTCTGATATTGCAAGGCAAGGTAGTTCATAATTCATCAGGACTTTATTGATACTGTAAATAAAATGAAACACAAACACTGGATGCCAACCTAATACATGACTTTACTGTTGCCCACAACTTACTGTCTAAATTTTGTTTATATCAAAATAGCCTGTTGTAAATTAGAACTCAGTAATAAGTGCATTCCCGGATTCCTGGGTGGCTCAGTCTGTTAAGCATCCAACTCTTGATTTCGGCTCAAGTCATGATCTCACTGTGAGTTTGATCCTCACGTCGGGCTCTGTGCTGACAATGTGGAGCCTGCTTGGGATTCTTTCTCTCCCTGTCTCTCTGCTCGTCCCCTGCTCATGTTCTCTCTCTAAATAAATAAACAAATAAATAAACATAATAAATAAATAAATAAATAAATAAATAAATAAATAAATGAATGCATTCCAGTAGAACGCTACATCTATCTATTTCATGTGTTTGAACTTGGAATAAGATTTTATTTTTTTCAAAGAGTACTGTTAGTAAGTTTTTTGAAAACCACTGGATTAAATTTCTTTGAGCTTATTTCTAAAATTGTATCATTCTGATATATGGAGCCCTTAAATAATTTTTCATAACAACTATTTTGAGATATACTTCATATGCCATGAAATTCACCCTTTTAAAATATACAAATCGTGTGTTTAGAATATTCACAGAGATGTGCAACATCACCACTAATTCCAAGCTATTTCTAGCATCCAAAAAGAAAACCCTATACCCATTGACCCATCACAGCCCCTGGCAACCACTAATCTGCCTTCTGTCTTTATGGTTTTTCCTCTTCTGGACATTTTATATGAATGGAATCATACAATATACGCTCTTTTGTGTCTGGCTTCTTTCTCTTAAGGTGATGTTTTCAAGGTTCATGTACGTTTCAGCATGTATCCACACTTCATGCTTTTTTAGGGTTAATAATATTCCATTTTATGAATATACAGCATTTTTTATGCATTCATCAACTGATAGACATATGGATTGTTTGTATTCTTGACTATTATGAATAATGGCATTATGAAGATCTGTGTACAAGTTGTTGTATGGACATATGTTTTCATTTCTCTTGTGTATACACCTAGTGGCGTAATTGCTATGTGGCAACTCTATGCTTAACATTTTTAGAAACTGCCAGTTTTTCATAGCAGCTACACTGTTTTACTATGCCACCAATAATGAGTAAGAGTTCCAGTTTCTCCACATCCTCTCTAACACTTCTTATTGTGTGTGTGTGTGTGTGTGTGTGTGTGTACATATAGAGAGAGAGACAGAAAAAGACCAATATATATATTAGCCATCCTAGTGGGTGTAAAGCAGTCTCATTGTGGTTTTGGTTTTTATCTCCCTAGTAACTGATGATGTTGAGCATCTTTTCATGTGGTTATTGGCCATTTGTATATCTTCTTTAGAGAAATTTCTATTAAAATCCTTTGTCCGTTTTTGAATTGGCTTGTCTCTTTATTGTTGATATCTTGGGAAACAAGTCCTTCATCAGATAAGTGATTTGAAAATATTTCTCCCATTCTGTGTGTTGTCCTTTTACTTTCTTGATGATGTCCTATGAAGGACAAAATTTTTAATTTTGAGAAGGTCCTGTTTATTTGTCCTTTTGTTGTATGTGCTTTTGGTGTCATATCTGTGAAACCATTGCATAATCCAAGGTCACAAAGATTTACTCCTGTGTTTCTTCTAAGGATTTTATAGTTTTACCTTTTAAATTTTGGTCTGTGATCCGTTTTTAGTTAATTATTTTATGTGGTGTAAGGTAGGAGTTAAGGTTAATTCTTTTGCATATGAGATATCCAGTTGTCCCAACACCATTCGTTGAAGAGATTCCTCTTTTTCCATTTAATTGGGTTGGCACTCATCAAAAAAAGTTTACCACAAAAGTCAAGTTTTATTTCTGAACTCTTCATTTATATTCTCTTGATCTATATATCTACCCTATGCCAGTACCACACTGTCTTGATTGCTGTACCTTTGTACTAAGTTTAAACTTGGAAATGTGAGTCTTTCCAACTTTGCTCACCTTTTTCAAGATTGATTTAGCTGTAAGCCCCTTGCTACACATGAACTTTAGAATTGGCATCTCCGTTTCTGCCAAAACTGCCATTGGAATTTTGATAGGGATTATACTGAGTCTGTCGATTGCTCTGGGAAGTATTACCGTGTTGTAATGTTAGTAAGCCTTCCAGCAGCGCCTGGCTGGCTCGGTGGGTAGAGCCTGGGACTCTTGATCTCGAGGTTGTGAGTTTGAGCCCCATGTTAGGCATAGAGATTACTTTAAAGATAAGTAAATAAAAGATGAAATTCATGATTTTAAAAATAATAAAAAATATTAATAATAATTAATCCAGTCTATTAACAGAAAATGACTTTTCATTTATTTGGGTTGTCTTTAATTTCTTTCAAAAAATGTTTTGTTTCCCTGTATAAATCTTACACTTCTTTTGTTAAATTTATTCTAAGAATTTTATTCTCATTGACGCTATTGGCGAATGGAATTGTTTCTTAATTTTGTTTTCAGATTGTTCATTGCTAATGTATAAAAATACAATTGCTTTTTGTATATTGATCACATCCTGCAACCTTGACTAATGCTTTCATTAGTTCTAACAGGGTTTGTTGTTTGTTTTTTGAGTTATGTTAGGATTTACTATATACAAGACCATGTCATCTATGAATAGAGAAAATTTTCCTTCTCCCCCACTCCCCGCCACAATCTGAATGCCTTGACAAAAACTCTTCTTGAACAAAGTTTAGTCAGGATCCCCTGAGCCCTCTTTTTGACTAGACCTCAAACCTGACGGTGGTCCTGTCTTTGACCAGCCCAGCACAATCCAGTCTTAGCAAAGAGTCCTGCTAAGTCAGTACAGTGCAAATCCCCCCCACTTTTCATATCTGATCCAGTTTCTCACCCCACCTTGATGTAATAGTCCTTGACCTGCCAGTAGAAATGCTGTTAAGTCAGTTTAGTAAGAATTTTCCCATCCTTGGTTTCTCTTTTTGCAAATTTTCATTCACTGACCCCCTCACTCTACTCATTGGCTCTATATCCCCACTTGTCTCTGCTGTATTTGGAGCTGAGCCTAAACTTTCTCTCCAGTTGTGATAGTCTTGACACCTATTTCGATAGTCCTGAATACAGGTATATTTCATTTTATTGCACTGCACTTTTATTGCATCTGCACAACATTCCAGATGCTGTGTTTCTTACAAATTGAAGGTTTGTGGCAGCCCTGCCTCGAGCAAGTCTGTTGGCTCCATTTTTTCAACAGCATTTGCTCACTTCATGTCTGTGTCACATTTTAGTAATTCTCACAATATTTCAAAGTTTTTCATTATTACTGTATTTGTTATGATGATCTGTGACCAGCGACCTTTGATATTACTACTGTAATTGTTTCAGAGTACCACAAACCACACCCATAGAAGACTGCAAACTTAACTGATAAGTGTTGTGTGTGTTCTGACTGCTCCATCAACCAGCTGTTCCCTCATCTTTCTCCTTCTCCTCAGCCTCCCTATTCCCTGAGACACGACAATATTGAAATTAGGTCAGTTAATAACTCTACAGTGGCCTTTCAGTGTTCAAGTGAAAGGAGGAGGTGTACATCTCTCATTTTAAATCAAAAGCTAGGGGGCGCCTGGGTGGTGCAGTCGGTTAAGCGTCCGACTTCAGCCAGGTCACGATCTCGCGGTCCGTGAGTTCGAGCCCCGCATCAGGCTCTGGGCTGATGGCTCAGAGCCTGGAGCCTGTTTCCGATTCTGTGTCTCCCTCTCTGCCCCTCCCCCGTTCATGCTCTGTCTCTCTCTGTCCCAAAAATAAATAAACGTTGAAAAAAAAAATTTTAAATCAAAAGCTAGAAATGATTAAGCTCAGTGAGGAAAGTATGTTGAAAGGTGAGATAGGCTGAGAGGTAGGCCTCTTGCACCAAAAAGCCAAGCTGCGAATTCAAAGCAAAAGTTCTTGAAATTAAAAGCACTATTCTACTGAATGCACGAATGAATGGTAAGAAAGTGAAACGGTCTTATTGCTGATATGGAGAAAGTTTGAGTGGTCCGTATAGAAGATCCAACCAGCCACAACATTCCCTTCAGCCAGAGCTTACTCTCCAGCTAAGCCCTTTCTCCCTTCAATTGTATGAAGGCGGAGAAAGGTGAAGAAGCTGCAGAAGTTTGAAGCTCGCAGAGATTGATTCTTGAGGTTTAGGGAAGGAAGCTGCCTCTGTAACAGAAAAGTGTAGCAGCACGTGCTGATGTAGAAGCTGCAGCAAGTTCTCCAGATCTAGCTCAGATAATCCATGAAGGTAGCCACACTGCATCAGATTTCTTAATGTACTGGGAAAGAACAGGCTGACTCTGTTAGGGGCTAATGCAGCTGAAGCCACTGCTCACTCACCATTCTGAAAACCCTAGGGTCCTTAAGAAATATGCTAAATCTACTCTGCCTGTGGTGTATAAATGGAATAACAAAGCCTGGATGACAGCACATCTGTTTATAACATGGTTTACTGAATATCTTAAGCCCACTGTTGAGACCTACTGCTTAGGAAAAAAAGATTCCTTTCAGAATATTACTGTTTGTTCACAATGGTACCAGGTTACTCTAGAGCTCTGATGGAGATATACAAGGATATTAATCTTGTTTTAATGCCTGCTAATAGCATCCATTCTGGACCCCATGGATCAAGGAGTAATTTTGACTTCAGGCCTTATTATTTCAGAAATACATTTCATAAGGCTATGGCTGTCATAGAGACTAACTCCTCTGTTGGATCTGGGCAAAGTAAATTTAAAACCTGGAAAGGAGTCATCATTCTAGATGCCATTAAGAACATTTGTGATTCGTGGGAAGCGGTCAAAATATCAACATTAACAGGAATTTGGAAGCAGTTGATTCCAACCCTCATGGATGACGTTGAGTGGTTCAAGACTTCAGTACAGAAAGTCACTGCAGATATGGTGGAAACAGCAAGAGAACTAGAATTAGGAGTAGAACCTGAGGATGGGGCTGGATTGCTGCAATCTCATGATAAAACGTGAATGGATGAGGAGTTGCTTCTTATGGATGAGCAAAGAAAGTGGTTTCTTGGGATCTACTCCTGGTGAAGATATCGTGAAGATTGTTGAAATGACAGCCAAGGATTTAGAATATTACATAAATGTAGTTGATAAAACAGCAACAGAGTTTCAGAAGACTAAAATCCAGTTTTGAAAGAAGTTCTGCTGTGGGTAAAATACTGTCAAACAGCATCACATGCTATAGAGATATCATTCATGAAAGGAAGAGTCGCTGGATGCTGCAAACCTCATTGTCGTATTTTAAGAAATTGCCAGAGCCACCCCAGCCTTTGGCGACCAGGACCTTATCACTGAGCAGCTATCAATATCAAAGCAAGACCCTCCACCTGCAAAAAGAGTACCACTCATTGAAAGCTCAGATGATGGTTAGTATTTTTTAGCAATAAAGTATTTTTTAGTCAAGGTATGTACATTGTTATCTTAGAAATAATGCTGTTGCACACTTAATAGACTACAGTATGGATAAACATAACTTTCATATGCATTGTGAAGCCAAAAAATTCATTTGACTTGCTTTATTGCAATATTAGCTTTTTTACAGTAGTCTGGAACCTAACCCATAATATCTCCAAGGTATACTTGCAAAGTCTTCCTTGCTGTATTAACAGGTGTCAGAATAATTTTTTTAATGTTTATGTATTTGTTTTTAAGAGAGAGAAGGCATGACAGGGAGGGACAGAGAGAGAGAGAGGGAGACAGTATCCATAGCAAGCTCTGCATTGTCAGCACAGAGCCCAAAGTGTGACTTGAACTCATAAACCATGGGATCATGACCTAAGCCAAAGTCGGATGCTTAACCAACAGAGCCACCCAGGTGCCCCAGGGTCAGAATTATTTTTAACAGCCTTTTGTTTATTTTTCTTACTAATTGTCTTGATAGATACTCCAGTATAATGTTGAATTGGAAGTGGTGAGAGCATTTTTCTTGTTCTTGTTTTTAGGAGGAAAGTATTCAGTCATTGGGCACTAAGTATGATGTTAGCTATAAGTTTTTCATATATGCCCTTTATCAAGTTGAGAACATTCCATTATATTCCTAGTTTGAGTGGTTTTTTATCATGAAAGGTATTTGGTTTTGTCATATGCTTGTTCTGCATTTGTTGAGATGATCATGTGGTTTTTGTCCTTTATTCTGTTACTATGATGTTTTACATTGGCCGATTTTCGTATGTTAAGCCAACTTTACATTCCTAAAACAAATCTCACTTAGTTATCATGTATAATCCTTTATATATGTTGCTAGATTCGATTTGCTAATATTTTATTGAAGATTTTTGTGATATCGTAAGATATCTAGATCTATAGTTTTCTTTACTTGTGATGTCTATTCTTGGCTTTGGTATTATTGGCCTCAAGGAATGAACTGGAGAATATTATCTCCTTTTCTATTATTTGGAAGAGTTTTTAAATATTTGGCAGTGTATTAGTTTACTGGGCCTGCCACAACAAAGTTTATGGTTGGTGCTATAAAACAACAGAAATTTATTCTCATAGTTTTGGAGGCCAGAAGTTCAAATTTAAGATGTTGGCAGGGTTAGTTCCTTCTGAGGGCTCCAAGGGAGACTTGTTCCATGCTTCTCTCCTGGTTTCTGGTGATGACTGCCCTCCTTAGCATTCCTTGGCCTGAAGTAATTGCATCACTCCAGTCTCTACCCCCATCTTCACGTGGTGTTCTCCCTGTGTGTCATTGTGTCTCTGTTTCTCTTCTTATTGGACACCAGTCATATTAGATTAGGGATCCACCTATTATTGTAGTATGACCACTTATTAACTTACATCTTAATAAGAGGGCCCTGTTTCCCGATAATTTTACATTTGTAGGTAACAGGCATTAGGATTTGAACGTCTTTGTAGGAGACACTTTCAACCCACAACAGATAGAATTTACCAGTGAAGGCATCTAGGCCTGGTATTTACTTTGGGAAGTTTTTGATTACTGATTCAGTCTTTACTTGTTATAGGTATATTCATATTTTCTTTTTCTTCTTGAGTCAATTTTAGTAGTCCATGTCTTTCTAGGAATTTTTCCATTTCATTTAGATTATCTAACATGTTTAATTGTAGGTAATATTCCCTTATAATCTTTTTTACTTCCTGAAGTTCAGTAGCGATGACCTCTCTTTTATACCTATTTTTAGTAATTGGAGTCCCATCCCTTTTTTCTTGGTCTTACTAGCTAAAGGTTTATCAATTTTGTTGATCTCTTCAAAGAATAGCTTTTTGGTTTTGTTGATTTTCTCTGTCATTTTTCTCGTCTTTCTATGCGAGTCTTTATAATTCCCTTCCTTCTCCTTGCTCTGAGTTTAGTTCTCTTTTCTAGTTTCTTAAGGTAGAAAGTTAGGTTCTTGATTTGAGGCATTTCTTCTCTCTAAATATATACATTTACTGATACAAATTTCCCTCTAAGCTAGCTTTCATGTCATCCCATAGGATTTGATATGGTATGTTTTGGTTTTATTCCATTTTTTTTTTTCTAATTTCTCTTGTGATTTCATCTTTGACCTATTGGTTATTTATGATTGTGTTGTTTAATTTGTACATACTTGTAAGTTTCCAGTTTGTTTATGTTAATGATTTCTAATTTAATTTCTTTCTGATTCAAGAACATAATTTGGATGACTTTAGGGTTTACATTATTGAGACTTGTTTTTAGTCTAACATATGGCCTTTCCATAAAGAAATGTTCCATGTGCACTTGAAAAGAATATGTATTCTGCTCTTGTTGGATAGAATGTCCCATACATATCTTTTGGATACGGTTGCTTTATATTGTTCAGATCTTCTATTTCCTTATTGATTTTCTGTCTAGTTCTATCCACTATCGAAAATGAGGTATTGAAGTGTCCAACCACTACTGCTGAATTGTCTATTTTTCTTCTGAATTCTGTTGGATTTTGCTTCATATATTTTGGGGTTCTGTTATTGGGTGCGTATATGTTTCTATTATTATATGATCTTGATAGATTGACTCTTTTATTATAAAATGTTTTTGTGTCTCTAGTATTAATTTTTATGTTATAGTCTATTTGTCTGACATTAGTATAAGCATACCAACTCCCTTTTGGTTTCTGTTTGCATGGTATATCTTCTCTAGGCATTTTACTTTCAGTTTGTGTCTTTGAATCTAACTTGTGATTCTTGTAGACAGCATGTAATTGGGTCATGTGTTTTAAAACCATTCTGCCAACCCCTCCCTTTTGATTGGACTATTTAATATAATTGCTGATTAATAAAACAGCCATTTTACTATTTATGTTCTATATGTCTTATGCCTTTTTTTTCTATTTCTCCATTACTGCCTTCTTATATGTTAAATAGTTATTTTCTAATATACCATTTTAACTGCCTTGTTTCTTTTACTCTATTTTTTTAAGTTCTTAATGGTATATTTGGGGATAACAATTAACATCTTATTTTAAAATAATCTAAGTATAAAATTTGTTGATGAATTTGTAATGTATAAAGATATAATTTGTGCAACAATAATAGCATAAAGGAGGGAGAAAGGGAGTGGAACTATTTATTAAAGTTTTTGTATACTATTGAAATTAAGTTGGTATTAATCTAAATTAGATTATACTTATTCTTTATTTCATGTATTTTAAATAGTAAAGAGTTATGTATTATATTACATATATATAGTATATATACATATACTATTACTATACTATTATATTTTATATATAGTATATATATATATATATACACACACACACACATACATATACTATTAGTATACTATAATACTATTATATTACATATATATACACTATATATAAACATACATATACTATTAGTATACTATAATACTATTATATTACATATATATATATTACATGCATATACATATATATATATTATATATACATATACTATTGTTTCTGTAACAAATTACCACAAACTTAAAAAGAACAAAAATTTATTATCTTACAGTTCCAGAGGTTAGAAGTCCAAAATATATCAGAAGGGCTGTGTTTTTTCTGGGAGCACTAAAGAAAGGTCTTTCTTTCTTTTTCTTTTTCTTTCTTTCTTTCTTTCTTTCTTTCTTTCTTTCTTTCTTTCTTTCTTTCCTTCTTCATTCATTCATTCATTCATTCCCTTTTATAGCTTTTAGAGGCCATCTTCATTTCTTCATGGGTTTCTTCCTTCATTTTCAAAGCCAGCAGCATAGCATCTTCACATTTTCCCCTCTCTCTCTGCCTCCTACTCTCCTGCCTCCCTCTTATAAGGACCCTGTGATTACATTGGGTCCATTCAGATAATCCAGGATAATATCCTCACTTCAAGCTCCTGAACTTGACCCCAACTAAAGTCTCGTTTGTCATATAAGGTAATATTTATAGGTTCTAGAGGTTAGAACCTTTTGAGGGGGGCATTATTCACCCTACACCACAACTTTACAAACTAAAGTACATTTATATTGTCTTCTATATTTATCTATATAGTTACCTTTACTGATTCTGTTTCTTTCTGTGGTTTGAGTTATTACTTAGTGTCCCTTTATTTCACCCTAAAGGACTTCTGTTAATACTTCTCGTAAGGCAGGTCTACTAGTGACGAATTATCTCATGTTTTGTTTCTCTGGGAATTTCTTGCTTTCTCCATCATTTTTGAAGGATAGTTTTGCCAGATGTTGAATTCATCCCTTTGGTTATGTCATCCATTTCCTCTTGGCTTCATGATTTTTATAAGTCAGCTATAATCTTATTAAGGATACCTTGTATGAAATGACTTGCTTTTCTCACTACCTTCAAGATTCTCTCTTTGTATTTCACTTTCTACAGTTTGACTATATATGGCTAGACTGGATATCTTTTAATTTATCCTACTTGTAATTTTTTGAGCTTCTTGGATGTGGCATACTAAATGTTTTCCATCAAATTTGGAAAGTTTCCAGTCATTATTTTTCAGATGTTTTCTATACTTTTCTGTCTCCTCTCCTTCTGGGATTCCTGTTATGCATACATTGGAATGCTTGATGGTGTCTTACAGACCTTTGAGGCTGTCTTCCACCAGATCTTTGAGGCTCTTTTCTTTTTCTTGATCATTTTTTCTTTCTGCTCATACTGCATAATTTCAGATGAGTTCTTTCCAGATTCACTAATTCTTTCTTCTGTCAATTCAGATCTACTGTTGATTCCTCTATTGAATTTTTCATCTCAGTTTTTATACTTTTCAACTCAAGAATATCGATTTTTAAAAATAATTTCTGTCTCTATAGATATTCTCTAGTGAGACATTGTTTTCATATTTCTTTAGACATGGTTTCCTTTAGTTCTTTGAACCTATTTAAAAGAACTGATCTGATTTGAAGGCTTATCTATTAAGTCATTATCTGAAATCACTTGGGAAAGTTTCTCTTCTTTGTATGAGCCATACTTTCCTGTTTCTTTTTATGGTTTATAATTTTTTTGTTGAAAAAGTGGATATTTAAAAATACTATATTGTTCCAATTCTGGAAATCCTTGTTGTTGCTGTTTTTGCTGTTTTTGCTCTTTGTTTGGTGATTTTCCTGGATTAATTCTGTAAGATCTGTAGTATTTGTCATGTCCATCCATTGGAGTCTGTTCAGTTAGATTAGCTGTCAGCCAGCTATTGGACCACAATTTCCTTAAATACCTTGTATAAATCTCCCAGCCCTTCCCAAGATTTCCTTAAGTGGCTGTATAACATCTCCCAGCATTTTTGTGTTAGGCATGCCTTCAGTGCTCCAGCAAGTTCATAGTTGTGCATGCACAACTATTCACTTTGTGCATGCACCAAGCTTCAGAGTCAGCTAGCAGTGAATGTAGGACCTTCCCAGGTCTTTCTGGGACATGCATAGCCTTACACATGTGCGTGGACTTTTGATTTCTAGGAATGTTTTGGAGTTTATCAAAGCTCCCATGAACTTCTCATTCCTAAGATTTTCCTTTCAGTGTTTTTCATCAACCTCTTGTTAGCCCCAACTAGTACTGCTTTCTCAGGCAGCTGTGATGTTAAGCAGTTGCCACTAATTGTTTCCAACAAATTTCCTTAGGATACAGCTGAACTGTACATAAATATCAAGCTCTGAGTACGTTCAAATCAAAACAAAGCTTGAGAATGAAGCTTTTCAGGGACCGGTCAGACAAGTCAAGTAATGATAGTTCTCTGGGAACCGGGCTTTGGGGAAGCTCCAAACCTTTTCTTTATCACTCCACTGTCTGCTAGGCTGATGGTTTTAACAGCTACCATAGGGATGTGTGACTGTCAGTTTTTAAGACTACCATGGTACTAGGGAGTGGAGGATGGGAATAGGGTACACTAAAAATTCCACAAAGCTTGATGTTCTCACTGATATTCAGTCATTTTTCTTACACAAACACTCCTTGGATTATTATAGGCCTTTAGTTAAGTAGGAGTTCTGAAAAAGTTGATTTGACAATTTTTGCCAGTATGCTTGTCACTTTTATGAAGGAGCAGATTTTCAGAGGTCCTTACTTCACCATTCTGCCCTTAACTGTATTTGAGAAGAGGTACATCATCATCAAAGCCAATTTTTTCCTTTTTTTTTTCTTTTGAGAGAGAGAGAGGGCACAAGTGAACAAGGGACAGAGAGAGAGAGAGAACGAGAATCCTATGAGGGACAGAGGGGAGAGAGAGAGAAGTGGGGATCACCCACACCAAGGCTCGTGCTTACCCAAAGCAGGGCTCAAACTCACCTGAAGCAGGACTCAAACTCATGAACTGTGAGATCATGACCTGAGCCAAAGTCAGATGCTTAACTGACTGACCCACCCAGGTGTCCCTCAAAGCCAGTTTTGTAGAAGTCTTGTTTACCAGTGTCTGGTGTCTTTCCTCTGGCATGGAGATAGAGTCTGGTAAGCTGACTCAAAGTGGTCATCCAATTAAGTAAGACCTAAGAACATTATAGAGGAGAGCTGTAAGGCCAAAGCTCAAAGAATCAAAAGTAAATAACAGACTGAGTGGACATGGAGCTTGACCTAACTGAGCATAGAAGATTTTTTTCTGTGCCTGCTCTCTTCCCATTCTTCCCATCCTCCATTTCCAACTCCATACATCCATGGCAGAGTACATAGATCATAGAAAAGCTAACTAAGATGTTGTTGCATTATAGAAATGAAGTTATCTTATAGTGATTTATTTTCGAAGCACTTATTATATGTTAACTCATGTAATCTTATAGCTGGACAGGACATGAAAAAGAATCTCTATTTTACAATGAGGAAAAATTAGATCTCAATAGGTAATTTACTGAATGTTTTAGGTCTAATAACAGGTAGCATTGTTCTTACCTCTTTGATTTTTTGTCAAGTACTCTTTACACTACTAGGTGATAAGACTCTATTAGAGGAGACTTCATAGTAAGGGTGAGCCAATTTTGGGGTGATTTCTGGAGGAAAAATCACCAAGATGTGTCTGGTTGTATATGTGAGATTAAAAGAGAGAAGATGCCCAAGATTTCTAGCATGAAAAGTATAAATTTAGTATGTTGCAACTAGTCAAAGTACAAATGCTATTCTAATGTAGGGAAATAAAGATCAAGTTGGTGTTAATTCAGTGAAAGAATCAGGGAAATAATTATTGAGGATTTAAATTAAGCCAAAATCGGGGCGCCTGGGTGGCTCAGTCGGTTAAGCAACCGACTTCAGCTCAGGTCATGGATCTCACGGTCCATGGGTTCCAGCCCTGCACTGGGCTCTGTGCTGACAACTCAGAGCCTGGAGCCTGCTTTGGATTCTGTGTCTCCCTCTCTCTCTCCCCCTCCCCTGCTCGCTCTCTGTCTCTGTCTCTGTCTCTCTCTCTCAAAAATAAATAGACATTAAAATATTAAAAAATCAATTAAGCCAAAATGTATATATTTTGCTAATTTTCCACAAGGTGTCAGCAGCACTTTAAACAATAGCAATTATAGTGGTTATTTGGAATGGGATATCTAAATTTGTTAAAGATGACACAGTTGGGAGCATATTACTATGTTTATTTGTTCGCACCATGAGATTGTACTTCAGTATCTTGACAAATTTCATATATTATTTAGAGCTACATTAATAGTTTCCCGTCTGTATTATTATAGTCTTCTAGCCTACCTTAGGGTTACTTAACTATTATACTAAAGTATTAAGTTTTGACTTCTCAGAAGATTCAAAATATGTTGGAGAAACCAGATCAGCAGGGGGCAGCACAGTCTTACAGTGTTTAAAATTTGGTCATCGAATGGACCATTCACAAACAGAAAGATATAAAGATAGTGTAGTACATGGTTTCTCAAGCATTCACACCCTTTGTTTCAAATGAAATATTATTTCTAACCTAAATATATAAAGCAGATAATAGCGATACTTTACAAGCAGAAATCTTATAATATTTTCATACAACATCAAACACTGAAAAGAATGGAGCTGTTTTAATGAGCAAAATATTTAGAATAAAATTTTTAAGATAGTATTAGTTCTATCTTACTTTTACAGATAAGGAAATTGAGTCTTGAGCAAATTTTTAAAAATGCCCAAAGTCACACAGATGGCAAAATGTCAGAGCTTACCTACAATTGCTGATAATACATTTTAGTCTTACTTTGGCTCTGAATACAGTTTATTTCTTTTTTGAAATTACACCATATAGAGAAGAATGTGATTCACACAGCTAAGGAGTTAGAAATGGTATTTCTTTTTAAACAGCTTACTCTGCAATCCCCAACTATTTCTCAATTAAACAGAAATGTTTAGTCCAAAATGCAAGCAATGTTGAATGAAACCTGCAATACAGATAAATGCATTCTTCTCTTGTATGTTAACAAGTGTATAACCACTAAGGAAGTAGACTATTCTTCCACATTTTTTAGGTGGAGATGGTAAATATTGTACCCAACAGTTCCATTCCCATAACTGACTGACCCTGATCATCTGACTCCAGAATTTTCCTTTCCTTACCAGTGCATTGTACTGCCTCTTTAATGCTCATTTATGTGCATATATTACTGTTATTTTCATTTTTAAATAGATAAAATTCTATTCTCAAAGCGAAATTCAATAGATTCCACTAACCACAGTTGGAAAACCAGTAGCACATGGACATTAGAATATAATCCACAACTTAGAAGGCATTTAGAAATAATTTGGAGGGAGTTGCTGTTTTCTAGTTGTCATTCCATTCAGTTTCCCAGTAGTTAAAAATATATTTTTCTATTAAAAACACAGATTCAAATCATCTCATTTAAAACAAAGTAATTAAAGGGAACATTTAACACATTTGGAATACACTAATTTGCATAGGAGTAACTGTGATTCTAGCACTCTGTAAGCTTAGTGACCAGTTTTAAAAAGCTCACGCCTCCCCACATGCATATGTGAGGGAATTTCTAGGGTACAGTCCTTACTACCTTAGCAACCCAATTGCGTTGCCAGTGACTCAGACATCTCAGAGAAAGCTTTTGCAATTTTCAGAAATGTGACAGACCAGTAAGAAGACAAGAAAGTCAGCTACATTAATTGTGAAACAAAAATCATAGTTCTTAATATGTGCTGAAGCTGTTAGGTTACAAAAATCTGACGTGAGGGATGCCTGGGTGACTCAGTCAGTTAAGTATCTGACTCCTGATTTTGGCCCAGGTCGTGATCTCACAGTTCATGAGACTGAGCCCTGCATCAGGCTCTGCGATGACAGCATGGAACCTGCTTGGGATCCCCTTTCTCCCTCTCTGCCCCTCCCCCACTCGTTCACACACATGCTCTCAAAATAAGTCAACATTAAAAAAAAAATCTCGGATTCTGTGTGTGTCTCTCTCTGCCTCTCCCCCTCTCATGCTCTGTCTCTCTCTGTCTCTCAAAAATAAATACATGTTAAAAAATTTTTTAAAAAAGAGAGAGATTGAGGGAGAGAGAGAGAGAGAGAGAGAGAGAGAGAGAGAGAGAGGGAGAGGAAGGGAGACACAGAATCTGAAGCAGGCTCCAGGCTCTGAGCTGTCAGCACAGAGCCTATGACATGAGGCTAAAACCCACAAACTATATGAGATCATGACCTGAGCTGAAGTCAGGAGCTCAACTGACTGAGCCACCCAGGCGCCCCCCCCCCCCAATTTTTTTGAAATCTCATGTGATTACTGCCACTATAACATGTTTCTAGATCTCTAAGATAAAATATTATAAAGCAGATTTTTAAAGTCTTACGTTTTGCTACAAGGTAAAAAAATCGCAGATTTTTTGCTTGAAGACATAAAATATACATAAAGATAGACCATGACTGCGGTCTCAAGAAAAGACTCGGCCATCACTAGCACAACAGAGTAAATTGTGCCCCTGCCCAAGCACTCAGTTTGGCCCTGGGTTATTTTTCTAAGACCCGGATTTGAGCATGTTACTCTCCTCTTGAAAATACCTCTCCTACTTTCCACTGCTTATAGAGCAGGCCCAGTTTTTCTTACCATCACATTTCATGCCTTTCACCATTTTTTCTTTTCATTCAACAGTAGTTATTAAATGCCTGCTGCGTGACATTTGGGGACATGTAAAGATAAATAAAACAAAGGTTCTGCCCTCAAAGGACTTACAGTCTGGTAGGAAAGACAGACAAAATAACAGTTACAGGGCCATGTGACACGTCTCTGATGGAAATAGTGCTAAGTGACTGAAATACGGCTTCAACTTTCCTTTCTAGCTACATTTTCTACCCCTTTCCCCACATACACCAACCATACCAGATCAATTTACACTTACCAAACATGCTGTCTACGTTTGGGCCTTATCTCAAACTCTATTTCTGAAATGCCCTTCACCGTGACTATTGAAACCTCCTTCGGGCCAACTTCAAATACCTCTTCTCAGGAATAGAGTTTTTGGTATCCCAGAATTAGTCATATCCACCTATATTCCCCCATAAAACCTCTCGAGGCATTCTTTATAGTCTGCTTTCAAATCAGTGAATCTCTTTCCTAGTACAGTGCCTTGAAAAGAACAAGCATTCAATAAAATTTTATACTGCTGAGTTCCCAGATAGCTGTTTTGCTTCTGTTGTATTGTTTCCTTTAGTAAGAAGAAACAGTATAAGCTTATTTAATTTTTTTTTGCGACTAAGCTGAATTCTGGTCACAAATAAATCACGACTGTGAGATGAATATGAGTGATTCTCAAAATCATTAAACAAACTGAGAATATAAATATTAGGTATGATGGTGTGATGGACACTGTTAATTTTCTACCAGTATGCTATAGCCCTATTACTTCTTTTCCTTAAATGACATTCTGTTTTGTTCAGGTAGTCAACCTAGGCCATACAGAATTCCTACAAAAAAAAAAATAATCCCCCCAAGATTCACATTTTTAAAATACAAGCACAAAGAAATGATCCACCATGAATGATAGTTAGTAGACCCCAAAGATAGGTATATTGGCATCTCTAGGACATAAACTAATAGAACACTGTGAAAGAGATTATACAACAAATATGTTTTAAATGAATAAAGAGCTAAGGAAGTAATAGAAACCACAAGGAAAGAACAAGACAATATGGAAAAGAAGACAGATTTAAATAATGACCATATGGAACTTCCAGAATGAAAAATAGAGTCATTAAAAATAGAATCAATGAAAAATATGAATAAGAGTGTAAGGAATAGGGAGGGTGGAAGGAGAATGTTAAGTATATTTTCTTATAAGAACTGCAGAATGACAGACTATAGAAAATGAGAGGCAATGTTTGAAATACTTAGATCATCAGATTGAGAAAAGACAGGTCCTACACAGGAATATCAAAACAAATGCACGCCTATAAAAGCTACAAGGGAGAGGACAAAACACCAAAGACAAAATGATGAAAGTAACCACAGAGAAAATATAAGAAAACTATTCATCTAACAGAAGGCTTCACAATAGCTGTAAGGACCAGAAGGCAGTGGTATGGTATCTTTAAGGTGCCAGGGCAAATGAACTACCAACTTAGAATATTATCACCACCTAAATATCATTTCGGGGAGAAAGCAAACTCGAGATATTTTCAGGCAAAGGCCAAGAGAGTTTACCACTTGTAGATCATTGCTGGAATAATTACTAAAGCATTATACTTTTATAAGAAGAACATTGAATTCAGAGTAAGAAAAAAGATGGAAGAACTGATGGTGAGCAAAGAGATTGTTAAACATGTAGAAAATCTAAATAAGCAGAGATAGATAGAGCAAGCAGAAAAATACAAGTAAGGATATGGAAGATTTGAGTAACACTTAACAAGTCTGATTTATATATGAGACCTCAACTTAATAAATTTAAGCATATGTAGAGCAGTTACAAACGTCAACCATATGCTAGGCTACAAAGGAAGTCTCCACAAATATCAAAGAATCAATATCATATAAACTTCATTCTTTGACCACATTGCAATGAAATCAGAAATTCATTCAACATATATCTGTTGCACACATATTTTGTCAGACATTGTTCTAGCTATTTGGTGTACATTAATGAAAAAAACAAATAAATTTTGACCTGCATGGAACTTAACTCATTATAGAGAAGGAGAGAGAGAGAGAGAGAGAGAGAGAGAGAGAGAGAGAGAGAGAGAATAAACATAAATATAAGAATACAGTATGTGAGAAGGTTATGAGTATTACGGGGGGGAAAAAAGAAACGGTGAGCAGAATCAGGAATGCTAGTGGGAAAGGAGGCATAATTTTATTTTTTTTAAGTTTTTATTTAAATTTCAGTTAGAAACATACAGTGTAATATTAGCTTCAGGTGTGCAATACAGACATTCAACTCTTCCGTACATCATCCAGGGCTCATCAAGACAAGGGCCCCCCTGAATCCCCATCACCTATTTCACTCATCCACCCACCCACCTCCCTTCTGGTAACCATCAGTTTGTTCTCTATAGTTAAGAGTCTGTTTCTTGGTTTGCCTTTCTCTTTTTCCTCTGTACTCATTTGTTTTATATCTTACATTCTACATATGAGTTAAATCATATGGTATTTCTCTTTCTCTGACTGACTTATTTCACTTAGCATAATACTCTCTACCTCCATCCATGTCATTGCAAATGGCAAGGTTTCATTCTTTTTCATGGCTGAGTAATGTTCCTGTGTGTGTGTGTGTGTGTGTGTGTGTGTACACATTTATCCATTCATCAATGGATGGACATTTGGGCTGTTTTCATAATTTGGCTATTGTAGATAATGCTGCTATAAACATAGGGATGCATGTATTCCTTTGAATTAGTGTTCTTGTATTCTTTGGTTAAATACATAGTAGTGCAATTGCTGGATCACAGGGTAGTTCTATTTTTAACTCTTTGAGGAACCTCCATACTTTTTTCTAGAGTTTTTGCACCAGTTTTCATTCCCATCAACAGTGTAAGAGGGTTCCTCTTTCTCCACATCCTCACCAATACCTGTTGTATTCTGGTGTTGTTGATTTCAGCCACTCTGACAGGCATGAGATGATATCTCATTGTACTTTTGATTTGCATTTCCCTAATGATAAGTTATGATGAGCATCTTTTCATGTGTCTGTTGGCCATCTGGATGTCTTTTTTGGAGAAATGCCTATTCATGCCTTCTGCCTATTTTTAATTAGATTATTTGTTGTTTGGGTGTTGAGTTTTATAAGTTCTTTATATATTTTGAGTACTAACCCTTTATCATATATGTCATTTGCAATATCTTTTCCCATTTCTTAGGTTACCTTTTAGTTTTGTTGTTTCCTTCACTGTGCAGAAGTTTTTATTTTGATGTAGTCCTGATAGTTTATTTTTTATTTTGTTTCCCTTGCCTCAGGAGACCTATCTAAAAAGTTGCTGCGGTTGATGTCAAAGAAGTTACTGCCTGTGTTCTCTTCTAGGATTTTTATGGGTTCAGGTCTCACGTTTAGGTCTTTAATCCTTTTTGAATTTATTTTAATGTATGGTATAAGAAAGTGGTCCAGTTTCATGCTGTTGCATGTTGCTGACCAGTTTTTCCAACACCATTTTTTGAAGAGGCATTCTTTTTCCCACTGGATATTCTTTCCTGTTTTGTTGAAGATTAATTGACCATATAATTATGAGTTCATTTCTGGGTTTTCTATTCTGTTCACTTGATATATGTGTCTATTTTTGTGCCAGTACCATACTGTTTTGATTACTTCAGCTTTGTGATATAACTTGAAGTCTGGAATAGTGATGCCTCTAAGCTTTGTTTTTCTTTCCTTTTTCAGAGTTTCCTTGAGTATTTGATCTTCTGTGGTTTCCTGCAAATTTTAGGATTGTTGGTTCTAGTTCTGTGAAAAATGCTGTTGATATTTTGATAGGGATTGCATTAAATGGGTAGATTGCTTTGGGTAGTATAGACATTTTAACAGTTTGTTCTTCTAATCCATGAGTACTGTATGTCTTTCTATTTCTTTGTGTTGTCTTCAATTTCTTTCATCAGTGTTTGATAGTTTTCAGAGTAAAGTCTTTTACCTCTTTGGTTATGCTTATTCCCAGTTATCTTATTGTTCTTGGTGCTATTGTAAGTGAGAATGATTCCTTAATTTCCTTAATTAATTAATTAATTAATTCCTTAATTCCTTTCTCCTACTACATTATTGATGTAGAGGAATGCAGCAGATTTCTGTACGCTGATTTTGTATCTTGGGATTTTACTGAAATCGTTTATCAGTTCTAGCTGATTTTTGGTGGAGTCTTTCAAGTTTTCTGTATATAATACTGTGTCATCTTCAAGTAGTGAAAGTTTTACTTCTCTCTTGCTGATTTGGGTGCCTTTTATTTTTTAAATTAATTTTATTTATTTTAAGTAGGCTCCTTGCCCAACGTGGGGATTGAACTCATTACCCTCAGATCAAGAGTCACATGCTCTACTGACTGAGCCAGGCAGGCACCCCTGGATGCCTTTTAGTTCTTTTTGTTGTCTGATTGCTGTGGCCAGGACTTCTAGTACCGTGTTGAATAAAAGTGAGAGTAGACATCCTATCTTGCTCCTGACTGTAGAGGAAAAGTTCTCTGTTTTTCCCCATTGAGGATGATATTAGCTGTGGGTGTTTTCATAGCTGGCCTTTATTATGTTGAGGTATGTTCCCTGTAAATCTATTTTGTTGAGGGTTTTTATCATGAATGGATGCTATACTTTGTCAAATGCTTTTTCTGCATATATTGAAATGATCATATTGTTTGTTTTGCAAATTTTCTTGCAATCCAGAAAAAAATCCCACTTGATTGTGGTGAATAAATTTTTTAATATATTATTGGATTCCATTTGCTAGTATTTTCTTCAGAATTTTTGCATCTGTGTTCATCCAGGATACTGGCTTGTAGTTCTCTTTTTTAGTTATGTCTATATTTGCTTTTGATATCAGGGTAATGATGGCCTCATAGAATGAATTTGGAAGTTTTCCTTCCTTTTCTGTTTCTTGGAATAGTTTGAGAATAGGTGTATTAACTCTTCTTTAAGTGTTTGCTAGAATTTGCCTGTGAAGCCGTCTGGTCCTGGGCTTTTGTTTGTTGGGAATTTTTTGGTTACTGATTCAATTTCTTTGCAGGTTATCTCTCTGTTCAAGTTTTCTATTTCTTCCTGTTTGAGTTTTGGTAGTTTATATGTTTCTAGGAATGTATCCATTTCTTCTAGGTTGTCCAGTTTGTTGGCATATAGTTTTTCATAATATTCTCTTATAATTGTCTGTATTTCTGTGGTGTTGGTTGTTATTTCTCCTCTCTCATTTGGGATTTTATTTATTGGAGTCCTTACTCTTTGATAAGTCTGGCTAGATGTAGACGTTTATCAATTTCATTATTTTTTTCAAAGAGTCAGCTCCTGGTTTCAATGATCTGTTCTTTTTTTTTTTTTTTTTTTTTTTAGTTTTTATATCATTTATTTCTGCTCTAATCTTTATTATTTTCTTCCTTCTGCTGGCTTTAGGCTTTGTTTGTTGTTCTTTTTCTAGCTCCAGTAGGTATAAAATTTGGTTATTTATTTGAGATTTTTCTTGCTTCTTGAGGTAGACCTGTGTTACTATATACTTCCCTCTTAGGACCACTTTTGCTGGATCCCAAAGGTTTGGGGCCATTGTGTTTTCATTTTCATTTGTTTCCGTGTATTTTTTTTTTATTCCTCTTTGATTTCCTGGTTGACCCATTCATTGTTTAGTAGCATGTTGTTTAACCTCCATGTATTAGTGGTCTTTGTAGATGTTTTTCTTGTGGTTAACTTCTAGTTTCATAGCATTGTGGTCAGAAAAGGTGCATGGTATGACTTCAGTCTTTTTGTATTCATTGAGGCCTCTTTTGTGACCTAATATGTGATATATTCTGGAGAATGCTCCATGTATACTTGAAAAGAATGTGTATTCTACTGTTACAGGATAAAATGTTCTGAATATATCTGTTCAGCCCATCTGCTCCAGTGTGTCCATTGTCTCCTTATTTATTTATTATTTGGATGATGTGTCCATTGATGTAAGTGTAGTGTTAAAGTCCCCTGTTACTGTATAATTATCAATTTGTCCCTTTATGTTTATTATTAATTGTTTTATATATTTGGGTGCTTTCATACTGGGTGAATAAATATTTGCAATTATAATATCTTCTTGTTGGATTGTCCCCTTTATGATTATATGGTGTCCTTGTTACAGTCTTTGTTTTAAAGTCTAGTTTGTCCGATATAAGTACTGCTGCTCTGGCTTTCTTTTGACATCCACTTGCATGATAGATGCTTCTCCATCCCCTCACTTTCAATCTGCAAGTGTCTTTAGGTCTAAAATGAGTCTGTTGTAGGCAGCATATAGATGGATCTTGGGGTTTTTTGTTTGTTTGTTTTTAAGCCATTCTGACTCCCTACATCTTTTGATTGGTGTATTTAATCCATTTATATTCAGAGTAATTATTCACAGATACATATTTATTGCTATTTTATTACTTGTTTTGTCATAGTTTCTGGAGACTTTCTCTGATCCTTTCTTGTCTTTCTCTTTCATGTTTTGCTGGTTTTCTTTAGTGACATGTTTGAATTTCTTTGTCTTATTCTTTGCATGTTTATTAGTGGGTTTTGATATCTAGTTGCCTTTAGGTTTGTATATAACCTCTTCTGCAAATAGCAGTCTATATTAGGTTGATGGTTCAAGTTTCAACACATTCTTTTCTCCTCGCCTTCCCATGTTTTAGGTATATGTTATTATATGTTATATCCTTTTCTGTGTGTGAGTTCCTTGACTGATTTTTACAGAAATATTCATTTTTACTGCTTGTGTGTTTCTTGCCTTTTTACTTGTCACTTTTGGTCTCAAGGAGGTATAATTTTAAATAAGAGGTAGGATGGGGTGCCTGGGTGGTTCAGTAGCTTAAGTATCTGACTCTTGACCTCAGCTCAGGTCTTGATCTCAGGAGCATGAGTTCAGGCTCCACATTGGGCTCTGCACTGGGCATGAAGCTTACTTAAATAAGAGGTAGGATAAAACTCATTGGGAGTGTAACACGTGAGCAAAGACTTGGAAGAAATGAGGAGTTAGCCATGTGCGTATGTGAGGAAGGAACATTGTAAGAAGATGGAACAGCTAATCTTGAGAGCCCAGAGTATGTGTGATGCTCCAAGGAATAGCAAAGAGGCCCATTTAGCTAGAACTCCATAACTGAGAAGTAGCATATTAGAAGGTGAGGTTAAAAGAGGCTGTTTCCTACCACTCCCACCCCTTAACTCTGTATATTTAGGTACTCAAACAAAAAAATTTTCCTTTTTTTAAAGTTTATTTTTGAGAGAGAGAGAGAGAGAGAGAGAACAAGTTGGGGGGGTGGGGGGCAGAGAGAGAGGGAGACACAGAATCTAAAGCAGGCTCCAGGCCCCAAGCTGTCAGCACAGAGCCCAATGCATGGTTCAAACTCATGAACCACAAGATCATGACCCGAGCCAAAGTCAGATGCTTAACTGACTAAGCCACCCAGGCACCCCCAAACAAAAAACTTTCTAAATTAACTCAGAGTCAAAGGAAAAAAAAACATAATGGAAATTAGAAGTATTTAAACTCAAACAAATGAAAACATTATTAAATTTGTATGGTGCAGCTATAGCAATATTAGAGGGAAATGGATAGCCTTAAATATACTTGTAAGAGGGTAAAAAAGAGTGCAGATCCTTCCACCTGAAGAAGTTTGAAACAAAAACAAATTATTGAAAGAAAAATAGTAAAGTAGTTTAACAGAAAGAAAATTTGGTTTTTTGAAATTACTAATATAGTAGATAAACCCCTGGAGATATTGATAAGGAAAAAAAAAAAGAAACAATATGTTAAATGAAAAGGAGAACATAATCACCAATTCAGTGGAAATTTTAAAATCATAAGGAGAACAACTCTAGGAAAACAAATATGAAAACTTACTGAAATGAGCAATTTTCTTGAAAAATACAGATTTCTAAAAAGTGATTTAGGGATCATAGAAAAGATCTTACTACTATTAAGAAGTTCAATCAGTAGTCAAAAAGATTCTCATAAAAGAAAGAGAGAAAGAAAAAAAGATGGTTGAGTTTCAGAGGCAAGTTTTCCCCAACTTCACTGAAGAAATAACTCTCCCAGAATAATACCAGTTTGATAAAAAACATATGTGTGTGTGTGTGTATGTATATGATTATATATGTATATGTGCATAAGTATATATTTTTGCTAAACTCAACAATCTCTAATTTGGGATTTCTGCATGTATGTTTGTAAGTGAGATTGGTTTGTAATTTCTTATGTTCTTTTTGTCTAGTTGATGTCAAAATTATACAAGTCTCAAAAGAGAAGTTGAGTACTTTTCCTTTGCATCCTCTGAAATAGTTTATATGGCATAAGAGTTATTTGACAGTGTGAGAAAAATCTATAAACTTTATAAGCCAATCTCACAAGCATATATACAAGAATGCCAAATTACATATGTTCATATTGAATGCAGCAAGAAAAATAATATGTGCATATATGTACATACATGTGTGTACCCATACATACATCTTAATCAGAGCAGGAATTTTGCATGACCATCTCTACATGATGCTGTAGTCAGGTATTGTTAATATAAAATATTTTGTTTTTATTTTACAATTAATTTTCCTTTTATCTTAAACCTCAATGCATTAAGTTTTCAGTGTTGATATGAAAAAAACTTTATGAAAGAGAAAATGCGTATTTACCACTTTTCCTTCCACTCTCCATTATCTAACCTGAATGTCAGGGCTGTGCTCCAGGAGTGTAGTAACATTCCCTTTCACTGAACCACTTTTCCTCCTGCTTGGCTATTGCAAGCCAGATGACTGCAGACCGAACCCAGCAAAGATCATGAGGGAGGTAGTCACAATTAGAGCAACAGCAACAACATAAGCAGCTCCTCAGTAGCATGGGTGATGTTCCTCTTAGAACATCCTCTTAGAGGGGCCAAGCGGAGGAAAAGCGGACACAAACAACCTAGCGTACATGTCTCTTCTTGCGGCCACAGTATCCAGATCTTGCTTGGGAGACCAGCCTGCCCTTGTACTCCTGATGAAGTAACTTTATTCCAAAGCGCTGGAATTAAATCTTCATGGGCCCTGACTAGCAAGTTCTGGAGTTTTGCTTGAAGCAGTCAGGATGCTGCCTTCCTCTTTCCTACAACACTCAGAGCTGCTGAACACTACCTGGCAACGAGGAAGGAAAGTGTCCACCTGAGAGTAAAGTCAAATTGAGGAACACAGCTGAAAAACGGATAAGGAGAACCAGTTCCTAGGGACCAAGGTTAAGGTGTAGATCAGTGAGTACCTGAAGCTACCTTACTCACTGTTGCGTTACAGATGCCAATAAATTCCCTTGTTCTGCTTAAGTTAAAGCTGAATTTTCTGTCACTTGCAACCAGAAGGATCCTGATTCCAACACTACCCTGAAATTTCAGCTCTCCATCCATCCCCAGCTCACTTGTAAGTTATCCTTTGGAGTCACTTGGTGTCTTTACCGCTACTAGAACACAGCATGGGTCTCCTTTACACTGGATTGGGGCAAGGTTTGGAGCGGTTATGCTGTTCTTGCTTTCTCTTTGCTGCAATTGCCTCTGGCTTACCTAGCCTGATAGAAGTTGAGTAACCGGGGCTGGGAAAGGGTCCTGAGGAGGGAAGGTGCTGTTAGAGTTGACACCAGCCGGCTCCAACCCTGCAGTAGGTGACTTCCTTCTTGTCACACGTCAGCACCCTCTGTGCCCTCATCACCCCATTTTCAGAAAAGTGTCATGAAACGCTTTCATGTGCAAATTACATTAAAAACTAGAGAATATCTTCCAGCCACAGTGAAAATAAATTCAACAAACTACTCAAATTTATAGCAATTATCATTGCTCAGCTCAGCAGTTTTACTTTAAAAATACTTTAAGTGGTTCCAAGTAAGATGGAATCAGTTTAGTATTAATAAAAAGCCCAGTACATTTCCTTAATAGGAATTATGTTGTTTTTTAATCTTAGGGTTTTTTTTCCTCTATCTTTGCAAGCTCCCACCTAATTTTAACCTATTGACACCATTAAGGATGTGTGATGGCTGTCATAAGCACTAATTCTGCTTATGGTAAACATTATATAGAGTTTATTCATTTCTCTGAAAAATTAAATAGACTTTTTTCTACTTTCACAGAATTGCTTATAATCCTCCACCCTAGGGCAGAGGACTCAGGGGGAAGGAGAGGAAGTATGAAAAAGAAATTAAAAAAAAAAACTATCTTAGGTGGAAAGAAGATATACTTTCACTTTGGGGAGCCTGTGGGACGACTCCTTTAAGTAGACCTAATTATGATTGGGATTTGTTTGACTTTGGGTTAATCACCTGCAGTCACTTCAACCTGGGCAAGCCCCAATTATAAATTAATGATGGGTTCTGCAGAGAGAGTAGAGATTCCTGAGTACACACTGAACAGAGCAGTATGCCCTGAGGGACAGTGAGAGGAAAGATGCCACTGGGGTATGTAGTATCTGTATTTAATTTGCCTTTGCTGCAGTTAGTCTGTTTATATAGTTACTCAACACTGTTTCTGATGTGCTCCGTGATCTCCTTGGACTGCCACACCTGTGCCAGTATTGGATAGGCATTACACCGATGGCGATGGGAGGACCTTGAGATTGGCACTTTTCCTAAGGTGCTAAATAAATTCAGAATGAATTCCTTTAGACAATAGTGGTTGTTGAGGGTTTTGGGGTTTGGTTTTTTGTTTTTGGTTTTTGGTTTTTGGTTTTGTTTTTTGTGTTAAACACTACTGTATTTCAGCGGGGCTTACTAAAATAGAATGTGATCACCAAGGATCTTATCACTCTTGCTTTTCTGTTGGGCTTGGAGACAAGGACATTTTTATAGCAGTAAAGTGAGGACTGAAGTTGGCTGTTTTCCTTAGAAGCAAGAAAAGCCTTTTCCAGGACTTTCTTGGTACATTGCTTTGTTGCTCAAAATGGGCAATGTGACCTCTGTGTTAATAAGAAAATATTAGATTCACATCTTATTATATCTGACAGTAGGTTAATGTGAAAAATACTATATTATGAAAAATGTATCTCACAATATTCTAACAGATGCTGCTAGTGTAATAGCCTAATGTAGCAAATGCACCAAATGTGCTTGAGCATGTTTTTGACACTATTTTCATAAGTGATGATATATCCTAATTGAAACTTACTAAAATTATGTTTCCTCCTCCAACTGTCATGAAAACATACCAAACTATGTGTTTTGTGTACCCATGATTTAGAAATACAAGATGTATATTCCTTTTGACTTTCTCCTCTATGATTTAGAGTTAAATTTGAAAAGATGAGACTTTTCCATCTAAATACTAGTCCAGGGAGTTAATTCAGTTTCCAGGTGTGTATTAATTCTCCTTAATTACTTATATAGCCAACTGTAGACTCAGACATGAGGATTTGTATAAAACATTTTTAGATTTTTTTTAAATCTGAAAATCTACATCTAATATATTTTAAATATGGAAGTCCATTATAGAAAAAAGCGTTATCATCTTTTTTTGTGGAACTTGTGGAGTTAATCCTCTTAGGAATCTTCAAATAAAGTCTTAAATGTTTACTTGTATCACTGTACATTAATTTGTGTATATATTATATACTTGTATCATATAATTCTTTCATTAAACCTTTGTCTTCTGAAATCCAGCACACTTTAGAAAAGTATGAAAAACAGAAATGTACTACCCATGTAACTGCAATCCAGGGCAAGAACTAAAACATTACCAGTACCCGCAGCTAGCCCCAGCATGCCCTTCCCAATCACTGTACCTTCTCTCCCCACCCCTAGAGTTAACCACAATTTTGACTTTTATATTAATCACTTGCTTGCTTGATTTATAGTATTACCACTTATTCATGCAGTGGAAATACTGTGGTTCAGTTTTGTCTGTTCTTCTGTTTTTGGTTTTGTTTTGTTTTTTTTTTGTGTGTGTGTGGTTGCTGTTTTTGAAATTTACATAAATGAAATTACACAGCCAAATATCCGTTTAGGTTCAGCATTTTTCACTCTTAAGTCATGTTTGTAAATGTAGTTATAATTAGTTTTCGTTGCTGTATATGTACAGTATTGTTGCTATATTGTATGAAGTCACCACAGATTATTTATCCTTTCGGCTGTTTGGGGCCCTTGTGAATAATGTTGCTATGGACATTCTTTCATATGGCTTTTGATAAACATGGTACATATTTCTGATGGGTATGTATTGCCATGTCATAAGGTAAGTGTATTTTTAACATTTTTAAAAGCCACATTACTTTACCACCAGAGGAACATGTAAGTTCCCAGTGCTCTGTGAACTCACCACACTCTTTTTTTAGCCTGTTTGTTGTGTATTGACACCTCATGGTTTTAATTTCCATTTCCCTGATTACTAATGAACAACATTTCATATATTTCATTGGCTATTCTTCTGTGAAATTGCTGGTTCAGATGTCTCCTCACTTTTATATTGCGTTGTCATTTTCTTATTGATTTATAAGTGTTCTTTACATATTCTGGATTTGAGCTGATTGTTAACTATATGTGTTGTAGACCTCTTCTCACAACTGATTGTTTGCCTCTTTGCCATCCTAAAAGTCTCTGCTGAAGCTTAGAAATTCTTAATTTTAATTTTGTCAGATTCACCAAACTTCTCCTTTATGATTAATGCTTTTGTAACCTCTGTAGGAAGTCTTTCCCTACCCTGCGATCATGAATATGATCCCCTATGTTAACATATAGATTAATCATTTTGCTTTTTTTTAGTTTTTTTATTTATTTTGAGAGAGAGAGAGAGAGAGAGAGAGAGACGAAGGGACAGAGAGAGAGGAACAGAGAAAATCCCAAGCAGGCTCCACACTGTCAACACAGAGCCCCACGCAGGGCTCAGTCCCACAGACTGTGACATCACGACCTGATTCAAAATCAAGAGTCAGATGCTTAACTGACTGACCCACCCAGGTGCCCCTATCATTTTTCTTTTTATATTTAGATTCAGAATTGATTTTCTGGCATGTTTTGAAGTAGGGGTTAGTTTTCATTGATTTCTGGGTGGATAGCCAGTTGTCTTAGCGCTATTCATTATGATCCTTTCCCCACTGCGTTGTGGTTCCACTCTTGTAAATTAAGTGTCTGTGTATGCCTAGGTTAATTTGTGGTCTTTCTATTCTGGTAGTCTATTGTACATTGTTTTTGTCACATTGTCTTAAATGATGTAACTATATAATAAATTTTGATAGTCAGTAGATACTCAGTAGAACAGGGCATTCTGCCATGTATTTTTATTTCATGCCATTTCATTATATTATATTATATTTTGGTAAAAAGGACATTTAACACGATGTCCACCATTTAACAAATGCATAAGTATACAACGCAGTATCGTTAACTACAGGCACTGGGTTGTACAGCAGACCTCTAGAACTTATTCATCTTGCATAACTGTAACTTTATGCTCATTGAACAGCACCTCTTCATTCCACTACCCCCACCCTTCAGCAACCAACATTCTGCTTTCTGCTTCTGTGAGTGTGACTTTTTTAGATATCTCATGTATGTGGAATCATGCAGTATTTGTCTGTGCCTGGCTTATTTCACTCAGCCTCATGTCCTCCAGGTTCATCCATGTTGTCACATAATGGCAGGATTTCCTTCTTTTTTAAGGGCGAATAATCCTGCATTGTATGTGTATATCATGAGCACTTTAGGATTAGTTTGTCAAGCTCCACAAAGAAACCTATTGAGATTTTGACTGTTACTGCATTTAATCTACAGGTCAATCTGGAGAGGATATAACAAAATTGGGCTTTCTAATACATTAATGTGGTATATCTATGTAGCACTTCTCAGTTTGCCTCAGTAATATTCATAGTGTTCTGTGTAGAGGCCTCACATATCATTTGTACATTTATTCCTGGATATTTTATATCTTATGTTCTAACAGATGCTATTTTTGAATAAATTGTATTTTCAAAGTTTAGTTGGTATGTAACAATGTGTTGATTTATAATTTTTATCTTTGTATGCAATTGTAATTCATCTGTGCACTTGTTTAGATTTCAGGTACACATAGTTACATAATAGGCACATAAGGAGTTTTATCTCCTCCCCTCCAAATCTTTTTTTCATAGCTTTTCTTTCCTTTTCCTTTACTTCCTTTTCCTTCATTTCCTCTTTTCTCTTCTCTTCTCCTCTCTTCTCTTTTCTTCTCTTCTTTTCTTTTTCCCTTCCCTTCTTTTCTTTTCTTGCCCTTAGAAGGCTAGTAAGGCTTAGTAAGCTAAGTAAGGCTAGTAAGGCTTAGTAAGGCTTCACTGAGTCGAATCTCCACTACAATGTTAACTAGAAGTGGTAATGGTTGGCATTATTGTCACATCCCCAATTTCAAAGGGGAAACATCCAAAAATTTTTCTATTAAGTATGATATTATATATTGCTAGATTTGGTTTGCCAGTTGTTTATTTAGGGTTTGAAATCAAAGTTCATGAATGAGAAAATCCTGTAATTTTTTTTTTTTTAAATAATGTCCTTGTCAGGCTTTGTCTTTAAGGTTTTGCTAGAGTCTTGAAGTAAAACTGGAGAGTGTTTCCTCTTTCCCCATCTGGAAGAGTTTTCATAAGATTAGCAGTATTAATTAGAATTCACCAGTGAAGCCATCTACCTAAAGTTTTTTAGTTTTGTTTTTTGTTTGTTTTGGAAAGGTTTTTATTTATAAATTCAATTTTTTCAGTAACACTATTTAGATATTTTATTTCTTCTTGTGTGCATTTTGGTTAGTTGTAGTAGTTTTCCAAGAATCTATCCATTTCATCAGAATTTCAAATTTGTTGGAAGAAAATTTTTTTTACCTTCCTTTTATGTTTTTATAATCCATAGCATAGGTAGTGATGTCTCCTTTTTCATTCCTGTTTTTTGTGCCTTCTCTCTTCTTAGATTGGGCTCTCCAGTGTTCATTTTTATTACTCTTTTCAGATAACTTGTCTTCATTATCATTTAGTTACCATGGGCTATTTCCAAATATATAGGGCACTTAACCTCTTTACTAGAAGATAGTTTTGATTTCTGCCTGATTAAAAGACCTATCCTGCAAGAGTTCTGCCATTTAAAAATCTTTGCTCTTTGCTTTATTTTTGTAATTAGTTTTGTAAAACTACCACTGTGTGCTTGAAAAAATGTATATTTCATAGTTGTGGGGTACGGTGTTCTACAGATTACCCTTAGGTCAGTTTTGCTTATTGTGATATTCAAATCTTCTACATTTTTACTGCATTTATTTGTCTATCTGTTTGGTCAGTTACTGAAAGAAGTATGCTCAAGTTATCCCCATTAGTTGTTGATTTGCCTACTTCTCTTTCTAGTTCTGGCAAATTCTGCTTTCTGTATTTTAAGCACCTGTTACTAAGTGCTTGCAAATTTGGGGTTACCTTATCTTCCTGGTAAAATGAAAGTTCAAATTGAGCTTCCTCTTCCTCTCTAGTAGAGGTTATTGCCTTTAAGCTAACCTTGACTTATACTGATCTATCTATACCAATTTTCTCTTGGTTATTATTTGCATGATAAGTAATTTCCCATCCTTTTAAACTTTCTATATCTCAGTTTTACATATTGACTTACAAGTAGCAGAACTTTTTGTCTTGTTTATTTAATCAAAGTTTTCCACTCTGTGTCATTAAAGACACAGTAAAGACATTTATGCTTAATGTAATTGAGTCTAAGTCTGTGTCAGTCTTTAAGGTTAATAAGTCTTTAAACAACAATTTTTCACATTCCAAAAATAGTTCACTGACACCTATGAGTTTAAGAAGTTTGTCCTTTCTGATCTGTATATAAATACATGGGGATTTATGAAACCTACTCATGTGCTATTATTTCTTTGACTGCTGTGTAGTGAAAAGAGATCCAGAGACTAAAATATGCTAAGAACAACACTTCGAATCTAGCTTTTTGGGAATTTTGCTTGCAGCAAAATTTTGTGTCTTTATTGTGATTTACCCAATTGTAATGACACAGCATTTATGCTGTATCTCTTAATATATCTTTTTTTTTTCTTTTTTTTAAAAATACTATAAAGATTTCATTCTTGATTACAGGGCTGTGACTCCCAAATGAGCATGTCAGAAATGTCCTGTAGCGAAAGTACATCCTCATGCCAGTCTCTTGAACATGGCTCCGTTCCAGAAATCCTCATTGGCCTGCTTTACAATGCCACAACTGGCAGACTATCAGCAGAAGTGATAAAAGGCAGCCACTTCAAAAACTTGGCAGCAAACAGACCACCCAGTGAGTAAAAAAAAAAAAAAAAATTTTTTTTTTTTAATTCTTCTGTTTTCTGCACTTATGGGACTCTCAGTGTTAAGGGCCTCAGTCCTATCATTTAGTCTTAACTGATCAAAATGAAATGGTGTAATAATCATCAGCTAATCTGTTTCATGCTTTCTATTTCCAGTCATTTGGGAAGTAGAAAAATTTGAAATTCAAAATATTAATTGTAAGGAGACAAGACTTTTAATTTTTCATAGTGCCTGCCGAATAAATTATCCCTACCATAGCCATTATCTTCCAGTGCTAGAAAAAGTTACAGGTTTTGTTTAAAGTTAAGAATATTCCACAGATACGATCACAGGAATCTGTATGGCTGTTGTTGTCAACCTAAGATTGATGTTGTATTTTCTGTCTGCATGCAGTACTATGAACTAATGTTTATACTTCTATATTTTTTTCTCTTTTCTCCCCTATGATAATTTAAGAAGAAACTGCTTCTTCACAGTTTTCCTCCCTTAATATTATAAATCGGTACTGCTTGCAGTCTTTTCTTAAATGGCGTGGCTTTGCCTTTACCAGGACAAACAGAATAAGGAATAGTTTGATATTTCCCCTAGACACTAGGAAAGGAAAGTGAGAAGGTATGCCTCTGCTCTGGTCCCTATGCCTTTCACTCCCCTCTCCTTGTCTCTCTTCCCGCTCACGGGCATGGGGGCGGATTATGGGAGTACAGAGAGACTGTCAGTACACCTCCCTAAATGTTTATTGATATCTGTAGAAATAAGCTAGGAATGTAGCAGCTTCTTTATACTTCTCTAAAATTAAGGCTGTTAGTGCCCCAAACAATTGAAAGGAAATCTTAACTAGTAATGGCCACCTTACATTTGCTTAAAGATTTCCCACAGACTTGCTTAAAAGCCATCTTTTACTCCAAGTATTAAATAATTATTGGAGGGGAAACTTTTTCTACCCTTGAATTAAATGAACTTTACCTCCCAATGTCCTAAACATTGTCTTTTCAACTTAAGTGAAAAGTCATAAAAATATATTTGATTTTCCCTAATATTGGAAACCTTGCTTCTTACAGACATCATGGAATGTATCTCTTCCTGAATTAAAAGTCAGAAGGCCAAAATTATGTTTATATTTCTACCCTTGGATGAATAACCTAACTCCCCCTAAGTCTGTTTCCTCATATGTGAAATTAAGGTTGTGTCTTTCACAGGGTTATCTAAGACTGAAGTCAGACGAAGGTGCATAAAAGAGGGATGGAATTATTATTGTCCCCCAATTCAGAGGGGGGAAGGAAGCAATTACTAGAATAAACAACTTTGGAAGTGTGGCCAGGGTTATCTTTATTGATACCTATTTAGAATGCAAACTCATGTGGCCTGGCCTGGAAAGTACCTTAAATGAACAAACTTTGCAGGCAGGAGATAAGGAGCATGGTGAGGCACATGCCAGATGCAAGCATGCATGCCCAGCCTCAAGACATTCAAATCGAAAACTTCTGAACACTGTGACAGATAAACAAAATAAGTATGTGGGGTTACATCCGGCCAGCAGCTATCAGTTTGCCATTTGTGCTTTACCTAACAGTTTGATTTTTTGACAAATACTCAGTTTGAAATACTAAAAAATAGCAGAATGGAATGGCATGCTTGCCTTTCTGTCCTTGCTGTACCCACTCTGATAGAAACAGAGAAACATTAACCAGAGCTAAAATGAAGACAGCGGGGGTGGATAATACACAGGGTGAGAGGTTATAATGCATCCAAACTTAGAGTAGGTGAGCGTTAGTTAGAACAATTCATAGAATAAAACAATTTAAAATAGAACAATTCTATTTTGGAATTAGATCGTCAACATCAGGGTGGTTAATGGTGTTAACTGGGAAGCAGCTAGTAGGTAAAAAAGTCAACATTAAAATTAATTGTAAGAAGTGGAGTATTTATAAAGTAATGTATCAGTTTGTTGTATACTGTATACATTATATAAGACGGTGACCCTTTGTATATACCTGGTTGTAGGCCTTGAACTGTGTTATCGACTGAATAATCGAAAGAAACATGGGGACATTCAAGAGCAAAAATTTTGACAGTTCTATTTTCTTTTGTTTAACTTAACTTTATATCACATTGAAAGTAATAGAAGTATTTGAAATATTTAATATTGCATGGGTAGACTTCAAAACTTAGCATAATAATAATTATATAATGACTTTTATTCAGTCTTTTATAGTCTGATAATTTGCATGATTCTATGTTCAATGTGCTTTAGACCAAGAGGATATCATTATAAAGATGTCCCCCTTTAAAACAGTGTAATTTTTGTTTAAGATTACACAATGACCTTAAAAATTCTCATTCCATGAAATTTACCCAGCAACCCTTTTGTTCAGCCCTCTGCCTCAATTAAAATGCTGAAGTTTTGTGTTCTTCCACCCCAGTGAACAGTGTTTCCTCTTTAATTCTAACCTTTGACCCTCTTTCACCCAACAATTGACATCTGGTCATTATTTCTTTTACTGCTTTCCACCCCCTGTTGTCAGATGGACTGTTCTGTTGTCTAAAACACTTGATAGGTGGACAGGTTTATATAATCCGAGGTGAGTTCCTGTAGAGGCTAATTGGATGTTGTCTTTTCATGCAAAAACAAAATACCCTAAAACTTGCCAGCAGTGAAGCTGTCCACCATGTTGGTTTCCAAAACAAAATGCACATTTATTATCTGTGGTACTTTAAATAAAACTAACTTAGAATTTATCTCTGATTATGGATGATGGTATTCAGAGTATGTATAAAATAAGCAAAACTTTTTAAATTAAAGGTTTTATTTTTCATTTATTGTATTTTGATTCATATAATAGATATTTCATGAGAAATATTGCAATTGTCATTAAAATTAATTGAAATTTTGATATGAAGTACACATGATGGATCACCATGCTGAAGGTCATTTGCATGAGTCTAACCAACTTGAAAACACAGTTGTTTGAAGAGAGGGTTTATCTTCCAAATAACCAGGCGATGAACTGTTATGTTTCACCTGTACACGAAACATCACATCAGTTTTTTTTCTAATTCATGAAAATAGTTAAGAATACCATACTTTAAATTTCACATTCAATTATGCCAAAAAAGAATCCCTGTAGTATTTATTTTAACTACCCAAAAAGCACATTAAATGTACTCTTGCATGAAACCAGGAGAAAGTTTTACTTGATTTGCTAAACTTTGAACCCTAATGCATTTGGCTTCATTTTGGCCCTTTTAAATGTTTTTAAAATATATTTAAAAACCACATCCATGCAGAGATTTTTTTGACATTTCATCCTAAGCTGTTTTGATGTCATCTTTGCATTCTTGTCTTCTTTTCCTCTTTTCCATTTGCCTTCATTTCTATTTGTTTGTTTATTCTTATTCTCTGAAAACACAGTGGAATGCTTTACAGTGTTGTGGCTAATTGAGCTTGCTAAGTGTTTATTAATGCTATGACGTCCTGCTTAGTGAAGCTAAATGGGGATGGGGTTGGACAGGGGTGGGAGTGGGAGGGCAAGGCTGGGGAGCGGGGCTGGGAGAGAGGGGAAGCGGAGGGTGGGAGGGTGGAGGAAGGATTATGAGGTATACCTTTAAATTCTAACCATAACGTAGAAATAGCGAGGTTAAGATATTATGACCCACAAAAGATTTTCTGCCTACCTAGCATTCTCTGTACTTGGCACATTGAATAAGCATCTACATCAAAATGGAATCAGTTGAAATTCCATGAAACATGGTATACACCATATCCTTATAAAGTATAAATACTTAATGTTCTCGGCAGATGTCACAAGTAAGGTGTCTTGAGTTTGTTTCAAATGATATTTGTGGTATGTTGTTGTTTTTTTCCTTAGATACGTATGTTAAATTAACTCTCCTGAATTCCATGGGTCAAGAGATGTCCAAATGCAAGACATCCATCCGCAGAGGGCAGCCTAATCCAGTATACAAGGAAACATTTGTTTTTCAAGTGGCCCTGTTTCAACTTTCTGATGTGACACTCATACTGTCTGTGTATAACAAGCGCAGCATGAAAAGGAAAGAGATGATAGGCTGGATTTCTTTAGGTCTGAACAGCTCTGGAGAAGAGGAGCTCAATCACTGGACTGAAATGAAAGAGTCGAAGGGACAGCAAGTGTGTAGATGGCATGCGTTACTAGAGTCATGATGAATAGGATAAACAAGCAATTACAGTCCAAGGCAGCATTATTTCTGATTGCAGCATTACTGTTTTTACCTAGTCACCATTAGAAGAGCTGTTCTTTGAAGCGTCATCCTCAACCTTCTACCAGAATGCTTTAAATTGTGTGGAAAGAGCGTCTAATCCCGACATAAAGGAAGAAAAGATGTGTCTCTGGTAGAGCTTGTTTGGGAAATGAGAAACTTACATCATCACAGTTAACAGTTCTCCAGAGTTTTAAGAACATGCTTTTGGTTTGAAGTTAATTTCACTTTAGCAAAGAGCCAGGACTTTCATGAAAAATCAAAATCGTAACCGATTTTTTAAAATCAGAATCCTTAGTTGCAACACTGTTGTAGTGTCCTCTCCCCCCCCCCCCCCCCCCGCCGCCCCCACCCCCGCAAACGCTAACCAGGAAACACGTATTTTGACTGGCTTGTCCCTGGGGTTGGTAATGTTCTTTAATCTGAAGAAGTACGTCTCCGGCTCTGTCATGAGGCATATCTAACGGCGAAGGGTTTCAATTACATAGAAAACACTTTCATTTCAGATATTTTTCCTTTGTGCACTTAGTTTCCTTGTGCCTCAGTTCTTCTTAATAGCACTAAATCTTAAGTGCAAGCGAGTCTTCATTTTCATAAAGGAATTTTTTTTATATGTCACTTTGGAAAAAAAAGCTCATTTCTTCATTTGCCTCTGCTTTTGCCTGATCCAAAGAGACCCAGTCCCTGTACTGGTCCCTTGCAAGTCTTTTAGACAGGTTGTCCTGTAGAACTACGTAACTTTCTGTTGAAAGCACTTTCTGTATTCCTGTATTCCAATGTAGGAAGCTAATAGAGCAGGACTTTAACATTTCTTTCCACGACTGACTCTTTAAAATTGTAGTAACGTGAAAATACATTTTTTACAAACTAAAAAAAATAGTAGATAAGCTGTTGAAAATCGAAAACAATTCAAGTTCAGGAGAATTTTAATTTTAATTATCTGCTCTGAGAACTTCGTAAACAACACTGCATAAAGCAGGTAGCATTCAAATAAGAAACTGTTCTCTCTCAGTCTTCTTCACTCTTGAATTTGTACTTGTGATATAAAGACTCTCCAGTTCTCAGTTTGAGTCAGAACATCATATTAAAAACAGTTCTGAGATTCCTTATGAAATTTCTAGTGACTTGTGACTAGATTTTATGAAATTTACAGATACGTTCTTCAACGTGATGTCATCCTGTGCCTTTCATGTAAGTTAAATTTGCTCATACAGCTTGAAAGTTGTATTTGCAAAATTAGGCCTTCGATTTTTATAAATGTAAAGATTCCTCAGAACAGTGTCACAAGATCTTTATTTCCTCTGAAGTCTGTAAAAGTTGTATAATGTGCTAATTTTTTTAAATGGCAAGGCGTTTCCATTTGTTGTTTTTATATTTAGAACTCTTATTAATCAGGAATATTATAAGCTGTTCTCTTTTTAATTTCGCTTCTTACCCAGTATATAATTTTATGCATATACTTTATTAAATAGAATGTTTTGTATATATGAAAAATATTTTCTTTCTCTCTTTCTGATTTCTAATTAAACTAGACAAAAACATACTATTTACCAATTACCAAAAAGCACTATGCCATTGTTCCCAGACCCAACTTAGTACTATATATTACGGTAAGCTAGGACCTGTTATTACCACAATAACAAAACCATGCATAGACATTATCACATCAGCTTGGCTCTACTGAAAAGGCCTTAAAAGAAATCCAAAAAGACAGTGAACTCCTAATATTTTTTAGTTTAAAAAATGGCAGCTCTATGCATTCATAACATGAATTAGAAGATAAAATACAAATGCCATATTGGGTGACATGAGGTTTAAGAATGTATGTTACAGAGTTGCATTAAAGGGAAAGATCTATTCTTTTATTGTTACACTAATAAGTGTTTTCCAGGTTTTTTTATAGATGAGTTAAGTTATAAAGTTAGAATGTGCATCAAATGGTGAACTCTCTCGCATACATATTTTCAACAGTGGAAAGAGATTTAAAGGTGGGGTGGGGTTAGGGAACGCAGACCTTACTGGGAAACTGGATTTAAGCATTCAATGCTACAAGTATCTCTTCTGGCTTCACAACAACGGACTGCATTGCTAAGAACTGAGATCTTCTTAATGAGAAGAGTCATATTTGTAGCTGTGACAAAGCCTAATCAATAATCAAACATATTATGAGACCAGTGTGGTGCTTTCTCCTTCACTGACGGAAAGACCTAACTAGCTGTTATTTGCTAAATCTGTCTTTCTGCAGACTCAGTCCAGAATTGTGCATGTGCTTTGATCTATCTTTATGGGGTTATCTGGTGTAGATATCAAGTCCAATGACTTAAAAATTAATCAACAATTTTAAAACTTTTCATGAAGGACCCTACCTCCACCCCAGCTGCCAAGTCCTCAAAGATTATGAATTATGTGTACGTGTATCTGTATACACACACACCTACATGCATACTACACACATACACACACATACACACACACACACACACACACACACACACACGAAAAGGTGAAGGTGCCCTGGCTTTTTCAGATAACTAATTAATTAGAAACCCATTGATCAAGTTTATGGATTGTTTTTTCTCCTCTCTGTATTTACCAGAAATTAAATTTGGTTTTGGGTGCTATTTGCTGCCATTCTCCTCCACACACAGCAAAATATATATCTTTGTACCTTGTGGATTGACACAACTTAGAGTAATTACTCCCCCAAATTTGTCTATTCTTTTAGAAAAAGATTAAATAGGTCTCGAGAGACCCACTTCACTCTACTGAATCTAATGTACAAGACAGTACTACTGCTCTTTTGTGTGCTTAAATTTGCATGAAAGCATCAAGGCAAAATCTTATATCTCAGTGATTTACAGCAAATAGGAGCCCACTGGTGGGCAGCAGGTGTTGTCTCAGAAACTTGTGAGAAAGACAACCCACTTTCTTATTGTTCTCTTAAAACCCCCTAAGTTCTTTAATAAAGTGAGATAGTCCAAATATGGCAATTGACTGGCATTCAAGGGAGCTTCTGAGCCTGGAATTAGAGGCTTTATCTGTCTCCCAGATGAGCTGCAAAACGTAGTCATTTATTACTGCCCAGGAAACAAAGTGTGTTTCAAATCAGTAAAAAATTTGGTTAGTATACTATCCTCTTACCTTTCAGAGGCTTTCTTCTGTAACCTTGTGTCTTCTGTACTGTCCACATTTTGTGTGAAATCCGTTTGACTATCTTACTGCTATGTATCCAGTGAATTCTCAATAATGTAGTATTTAGTGACAAAAGTAATAAATTGGACCACGATTTTAACAAGGAAAAACCAATAAGAAAACATCTAAGCTACCTTGATTAGCATATGCATGCTTAGGTGTAGGGCCTGGTAGGGTGGTTTCATCCAGCCTAGTGCAGATGACCAGGGCTACATGTTAAATCATTTTCTCAATACCACATCATTATTTTCATTTATTTATCAAGTGAATCAGAAGCATAATCAATGACCGCAAAGTAAGATAGCACCAATGGGGGAATAGGTCATAGAATTAAGGATGGTCTTTAAGATGACGATGGAAACCAAATGATATCATAGCTTTTCAAGTGAACTGAGAGGCTATTTGAAGGTATAAATTTTAGATGAAGTAAGAGCAGTAGTCATCAAATTTTTCCAGGTGTGAATAGAAATGACACAAATCCACCCACATAAAATTGCCGTTTGCCCACAAGGACTAGATGGTCAATTCATAGAGATTTTTCTCATTGATAGTTATTACATTATTTCACACTGATAATTATTATCCAAAAGCCTTTATTTCTTGTTTTGTTTTGTTTTTTTCCATTCACCATTCCCGGTTCACCTATGGCCTGCACTGGAGGTAGCCATCATTATCGTCACCAAACTCCATATTGAGCAGAAAGTTAAATACATTATGAGACATTTTTTAAATTAACTTTAAAGTAGCATCTGTGCCCACCAAAATGTATAATAAGATAATGGTAACTTCTATAATTAAGTTCTAGCATAGTAACTTATTATTTTGTTTGATTCTCACAACAGTGCTATGAACTAGGTAATATTTTCACATCTTATAGCCGAAGAAACTGCAGCATAGGGGTTAAGCAGACTTGCCCAAGGTCATCCAGTAAGCAAATAGTAGATCGAGGATTAGAATCCAGCTGTAAATTACTCTAAAACCTATACTACACATACTGCAATCGCACCCCTTTTTACTAGTTGCAAGAAAAACAGAACATTATATTCACCAGTAATGCCACCCACCTAAATGGAATGGCAGAACTGGAAAAAGAGAAGAACAAAACAGAGCTTGGGAAAGAGAAATACAAGACAAAGAAGAAAAGAAGATCAGATTTTTTTTTTTTCTTCTCAGGATATAAATGGTACTTCTGTGTGATAGTTTGTAGATGACTTTGATTTCCAGGGACTTGGAGATTAATTTACTCCACAAGTTTAGCCTATGCTTATATTCTGAAAGTATGTTAATCAATTTGTTCTCCTTGTCCAGTTTTGGGAATCCAAGATACTTTAATTGTATATGATCCCCTTTCTACCCCATGAAGGAGATATCCTGTATCCTTTAGCAGGTATCTCGCCCATATCAGTGGTGAGAGGAATGACTTCTGTCTTCCTCTGTGCTCTCATTGTACTTTATTTATGTTTCTTACATACTCATTGTTAAGGTTTAACCGCATTACAGCTTATTTTATTATATGTTTTTCTTTCTCCCTTAATATGAGTTAATGCCTTGTCTTACTATCTTTATGTGCCCTGTGCTCATAGTAGGCACATAATAAATACTGAATCGAGCTAAATTTCCTACAGAAGAAATCAATGATACTGTTATATAGGTCTCTGTTTTTTATGAATTTTATGCAGTGCATGGATTTATTTATTCCTTTATTTTACATATATTTATAACAGCACCTACTATGTGCAACGTATTGTTCTAAGTGCTACAGATGCAGAGATAGTATATAAGATAGACAAAGTCTCTGCCCTCACAAAGCTTGCATCCGAAGGTGAGAAGATAGCCGCAGAATGATACACATTTAGTAGAGGAGTACAACATGGGATCAGAAAAATCTTCCTGGAGAAAATTACCCTTTAGTTGGATCTTAAAGAATAAACACAGATTAGATTGCCATCAGGGAATATATTCTCTCCAAGGGCAAAATTTGAAACAACTATAGTGTGCCCCAAACTATCGTGTGTTTTAAGAATTATTTTGAGAGCTTAATTTGTATTCCAAAGCCCCACCTCCAGAGATTTTTGTTTTATTTGGTCTGGAGTGAAACCTATGAATCTGTATTTTATTAAGCTTCCCCGGAAATTTTGCCTGAGTTACCTTGGTGTAGAATATTGAGCTCATGATAGAGAATTACTGACAGCAATGTTTCAGCATCCACAGATTAAATTTAAGTGTAACTGTGATAAATAAGAGTGACGTTAAGACTAGGATTAGTGCTTTTGATCTTTTATTTGTGCTTCCTTAAAAAGAAAAATATTTAATAAAAACATTAAAAGCGATATTTAATCATGAGTCCCTGTACTTTCACATTCAACATAACTTTTTCAAAGTGTTCCTTGGTATAATAAATTCTATTATGTTGGTTTTATGATTCCTGAAAATTACTTTGGATTATTATTCAAATATTTCCCTGTGAACTGCCTTTACAGTGATAAATATAAGGCAGAGAGTCTGAGGAGATATTTGCCTCTCTGTCTCTCTCTGTCAGTATTCTCCTTGAAATGAGACTGACCTGTAGGTAAGTTTTGTAGTTAACAGCTGAAGGTGGTGGCATTTTTCATTCCTGTGTAGAATAAGGTCTGTTGCCTTTTATTGTCATCTTAAATGGCTTCTCTGTCTTCACACTCATCCTGGATTCTTCACTGGCAACACCAGTGTTTCTGTCACCTCTTGTCTAATCTCTATTTCCTTGATGGTTTTTGCTCTTTCTTAGGATCTTTTATTTCAAATATCAAGTTGATACAGCAGCCTCAGGTCTTTCTCGTCTCTAAAGATAAATGCTGTGTATTAGGTTCATCTGAGTTTCTGTTTTCCGTCATTTAAAATGTCGCTGTACCTTCTTCTCTGGTGTAATATTTTGCATGAATATATTTTACATGTTGGAAGTTTTTTCCCCCAACAAAGATCTGTGATTAACCCACTGAAAAATGCAGCTAATTGAGTATTTGAAATAATGTGGTATGGAATTGGGCTGTTTTGTAACTGCTGCTGTATCATTGTGTTTGGTCTGGTCATAATGCAAGTTTAATGTGAAAGTGTATAATAGACTAGAATTATTAGCCCATTATCAAAAATGAAACTTGTTCTTTCTCTCCACATTTAGACAAGTATGTTTCATTTTATTTGTATTTATTATTTACTTATTTAAGACAGGTAATGTTTCTTTTTAAAATTGTTCTTTTTCTCTTCCTCTGTGCCTTTCTCCCCCACTTGCATTCATGTGCATTCACATTAAATACCAGAGTTCATCAAAGCTGAGTAATACCTATCGAAAAGTGATACCTGGACTTTTTTTTCCCTTAGTCACAGGGATCAGACAGGTTTTGTCCAAGACTAGAGAGAGCAAAGCATGGTCATATGTAGCCACTAGAGGTTAGCTGTTGCTCTGGTGATTATTGTTGTACTTTGCCTCCACGAGTGTGAAGTACTCTAGGATGTTGTGTGGGTTGGGGGCAGAGAAGGAAACTTGATTATTAATCTAACAAAAGTTTGGCATAATTTTATCATGGAATCTCAACCGTTAGCACATAAATATTTCTAAATAACTGAAAACAAAGTCACTGCTATGGCAATAGTTTTGCAAGATTTTTGACATTATTTCAATGTCAGTCTGACAGTCTGTATCTTAAATTGTCCTATTATTTGAGTTTCCTTCTACACCCTTTTCTTTATTATTCTGATCAGTATTTGATGTTTGAGCTTGTCTTTTAAATATTCAAGACTACTTTAAAAAGAAAACCCTTACTACCTTTCTGTTTATTCCTTTAACATGTGATCTCTCACCTGACACATTGTTTTTAAAATGAATACCCAATACATGAAATGCAATACCCCATTATACACTGAAAAAATAATCTTACGAAATTTGTTTATAGATTCAGATATTGCTGGAATGCTTATTTCCATAAATCTAAGCAGTTGATATTAAATACGACTATTCTGTGCTAATGAGAAAAAATAGGAATTTTCCCATATCTCTAAGACTGATTGCTTATCTTGCCTCACATCTGGTTGAAGGGGGTGGCTGTGAACTTCTTACCAGCACTTGTCTGTCGGTTTCTGAGTGTGCTCACGTCCTCCACACGCTATTGTTTTCAGTAACAACCAAACCTTTTATACGCTGGGGGTAGGTCCTCACCAGTGATTCCTGTTCATAACCTTCATTAGTGCTGATGAAACTAATACATAACTACCAATAGGAGAAAAGACCCCTAAAGCCTAAAAGAACAATATCTTAGAGCCCTGGTGTAGGATGGCAACTTTAATACCTACAAGTGATCCTCTTTTTTTTCAGTTATTTAAATTCTAGTTAACATATAGTGCCGTATTGGTTTCAGGAGTAGAATTTAGTGATTCATCACTTACATACAACACCAAGTTCTCATCATAGCAAGTGCCCTCCCTAATGCCCATCAGCCATCTTGTCCATCCCCACCCACCTCCCTCCATAAACCCTGATTCTAATCCTAATGGAGTGGAAGCCAACTTCTCAAAAATGAGATTTTAGGACATTATGGCCTAAATTTCCTCCAATTCCCTCCTTTTGGTCTTCTCTCTCTTGCTTGGACATTTTGTTTTTTAATTTTTGTGAGGAACGCTTAAAAAGCTGTGGTTTTAATGATAACCAGACAGAATTTCAAAAAAGGAAAACTGAAGTAAAGACCATGGCATCATAGGAAGGCTTGTGTTGGAGGAGGGCGTGGAGATGGCACGTTTCTGTTGGGGCAGTCCTTCCGAATAAATATTGGGAACATTTACGACATTACGACATTCTATAATTACGTCACATTTGTTTTGTGAGGGGAAACCAGGGTAGCTTTGCATATAAATCGGCTCGCTTAGTATTTAAGTATATTTAAACAATATTTGAAGCACAGCTAGAAAATAATGGTGATACTTCTAACAGTATTTTGAAATTATAAATAATTACTTTAAATTTACTAAGAGAAAAGTTTCCAATAGCAGCTTGCATTACAAAGTTCATTTATAATGTTTCTGCATAATTTGAATTAGATGATTTCTGTTTTTGTGGTGAAAATATAGTGGCAACAATTTTGAGGAATCTTTAAAACTATCATAGAGAGGACAGCTAACCTTTGGCTGGATTTCTACTAGAATTTTGAAAGAAGAAGTGTTATCCAAGTTCCTTTTCAGTTCAGTTAGTCTTGATGAAGAACCAGTTACTATATGAGCTTTAAGGGTCTTGATAAATGTTAGGATCTATTCCTTTTCTAAAACTCATGATGTTCAGCACTGCTCAGTACTCTTGCATTGTGCTTTATTTCTCAAAATAATGTAATTTGTATGGAAAATTCAGTTAGCGGAATCTTATATTCAATATCCCTTACTTTGCTTCTTTCCTTTCTTCCTATTTTCTTTCTTTTTTTTTTTTTTGAGGCAAAGAAGCTTCCTTAATAGTATAGTTTCTACAGAGCTTTCTTACTTATTTTTCTAATAATGGATATAACAGTGTGATGAAGTCTAAATGCTCTGTGAGCAAAACTCTGTTAAACAACCTGAAGAAATGCACTGCTGATTAACATTTCCCTTGGTCTTAAATTGTCTCCAGCATATTTTCTAGTGACTGTATACCGTTAATGGATCTTATTAACATATACAAGTGTCTGTATGGTTATCAACAGTGTTGTACTATCGTCCCAGAATTCATTTGCTTTTGGGGTCAGAAATATAAACAGATGCGTGTATGAAATGACCCATTTTATAGAATGAGCTTATATTTAATCATTTTCATGTAATTGAAAATGTGCTGTATGTGGCGTTTGATTCTCATGTCTACTTTTCTACTATCTACCCACCGATTGTCTCGGTGCCTTTTCCCTTTTGTATAATTGTATTACATAAAGAAATTGCTGACCTCTCTGTAAACAATATACAAACTGTTAAAATTATTAATCCAAGGAGATTTTAATGGCAGTTTGGTTTTCCAGAGAATAAATTTTTGTGTGGCTTAAAAGTTCCTTCTCTTCACCTTTCTGTAAGAAATCTCTTCACCTTTTAGCCCTCACCTGGAATGGGGAGCATCTGTCTTCTCAGATGAGCGTGCTCAAAAATCAGCCCTGATTCTTACCATGGACAAATAAGCATTAATAGGATTTTTACCCAAAATAATGTCGATCACATAAGCAAATATTGGATCGATACATGTAAATGTTATTAAGATCTCCAGTTTGAAAGGATTCTCATTTCAATGTGCTATAAAATATTGCTATCAAAATGTTTGAGTCATTTTCTTTAATTCTAAGTCAAATGTGACCTCCAAAGAAAATAGATTACAGACAACTTTAAACATTTTAAAATAATCTCCTTTAAAGTTCACAAATAAATCAAGAATGAAACGAAGTGGCTTTAAAAGGATCTCAGGATCTTTAGCTGGACTCTGTGTACTCATACCCTGTTCCCTAGCTTGCTCTTTGAGTTACCGTGAACTTGTCCTACTTCATAGTGGTGTAATCAATCTGTTTAACAAAATCATTTTGTATTTGACAATAGCAGTTTGTTGATTTTCAATTCTTTTTTTTCTAGGCATTTTCCCAAAGACCCTGAGTTTAGATATGTTTTTCATATTCCATTCCCATGTCCATTTTATTTCCAGCAACAAAGATTTTATAAAAACACACTTAACAAACACTATTTTCCATATTGAAAAGAACTTTTAAACTTTCAATGCTCCTAAAACTGACAGAAATTAACGTTGTTACGCTATCTAATCTCTGCCTTTGAATCCTTAGTTCCATAAATTAACTGGGAGCCTTTTTTAGTTAACTTTTTTTAAGAGTACAACACCAATGCCCAATTTCCCTGGTTTAACTATTTTTTTTTTTTTGCAAGAGTTGCCTCTAGTGAAACACAATGAAAACATGAAACATTTCTGCTTAAAATAAATGGGTTCATAATTGAATCTAAACTAAGTTTGAAGAACTTGTATCCCTTCCCAGTACTTGCTGCGGAATTCATCCCCTGCCCCCAGATATGTTGCGCTTCCATTATTAAACCATTTAAGGTTGAAGGGCAAAAATAATAGACTTGCTTATGAGTTTACTCCAAAAAAGTGATATTCGTTTGGGTCATGGCTTACTGTCTTTCACAGAATTGCAATTGATATAAAGTGAAATTCCAGAATAGGCACATCGGCATTCCAACTAGAAAATCATTAAATTATATTTAATCATTGCAGAAGAATTCAGGTATATAATTGCAAATTGGTAGTAACTCTTTTGACATCCGGAATGCAAAATAATATTTAAGTCAACTCTTTCTTTCCACAGATCATCAAAATGTTCCACGGTTCCCATTTGAAAGTAAAGGTCTTCCCAATTTAAAAATAAAAAGTCTCAGTAAATATGTTAAAGATTTTGCTTGATTCGTACTTTTTAATGAATTATAATAAAATCATACACTAAATGCTTCTATGCAATTAAATGCCAAATAAATCTCATAAACATATTAATTAGAGGAAAAAATGAAGGCACATACTATGTTGACATATCTAAGGGAAGACTTTCCAAACAAACCTTTTAAGATAGAAACTGCCCGCTGTTACCAAAATCCATGTTTTCCTCTATTGTGTCATATGATCACTTTACATTTCTTGGCCTCCCTTGAAATTAGAAATGGTCATATGACTGAATTCTAGCCAGTGGAATATGAGCAAACAGGATGCGCACCAATTTCCAAGAGGCTTTTTAAGAAATAAATGTGCCTTTTGCATGCCTCCTTTCACCTCCCACTGGCTGGATACAGAGGAAACAGAAAGCCAAGGAAATGGCAAAATCACGAGTTAGAACGATTCTGGGTCACTGAGTCACCTCACAGGAAAGAGACAACCAGATATATTTGCCTTGGAATGTTAACATAAATAAGAAGAAAACCCTCCATTGTATTTGAGCCATTACACATTTTAAAGTCCACTTGTTACTACAAATGATCAAAACCAAAACAAATTTGGGACCTTCCAGAGACGGTCTGTGAGAATGAACATTTGCAATATGTTACATGGGCTTAGCAGCAGGCAGAAACTGGAACCCATGGTATTCAGGGGCAAAACGTTTGATGGAACAGTTGCCTGCTACGCTTGGAAGGGGGTCATGTGACGACTGAACCTGTAGTTCAGGGGAAATGAATGCAAAGAGCCAGAATAACAGCTTATTCAAGATGTTTTCTGCTGAAAAATATTACAGGAAAGCACTAAACTCAGGCAGGAAGTATATGATTTTCATGCAGAGATTGAAGGGAATGGAGAGAGCCCAGAGATTAAGTGCCTTGGGGGCTTAAAATGTTTACTGCTTCTGAACCCCAAATACTAAGACAAAAGACCAAAAGTGGTATTCAGTAAGAAAGGCCTGTCAAGACTGCACAGCTGTGGGGCACCTGGGTGGCTCAGTTGGTTAAGCGTCCAACTTTGGCTCAGGTCATGATCTCACGGTTTGTGGGTTCAAGCCCCACATTGGGCTCTGTGCAGATATGCTCGGTGTCTGGAGCCTGCTTCCGATTCTCTGTCTTCCTCTCTCTTTGCCCTCCCCTGCTCGCACTTTGTCTCTGTCTCTCTCAAAAATAAAATAAAACATTAAAAAAAAAAAAAAGACTGCACAACTAAACAAAGGGACTCACCATGTGGCAAAGATCAGATTTATTTAGTGTTGCCTCACATTCAGAGCAACCTCAGGTAAACTGCATGTTCACGAAGCATGTGCATGAAAATTGTTTAACCCCCCAGGAAGGAGACATGTAGTTCTCAAGGCCTGCTTCAAATGAAATCATAGCATGTAAACCTTCTCAGAAGCTAGAGCAGATGGCCACAGAGATAATGGATAAGGCAGGATAGATCCAGAGTAAATAAAAAACTATTCTAGAGAGAAGTAGGGGTTTTCATTGCTGTGAATCGATGGCTGATGTATGTTTCTCATTATTCCCCTTTTCAATTGAGAATTGTGATTGTATTTAGCCACTTCCTGCTCTACATTATATATTTGGTGGAGTTGGAGAGCAGGTTAACTTGTCTTTAAATTCCCAGGTCACTGAACATGATGAAAAAGAGAGAGCGTCACCAGAGATATGGGACTTGGAAAACATTGCAATCACCGGATGGGACTTGAGGATGTCTTCCTTAGGGAAAATGTAAGCTGTTTAATAAAATCTTTGTTCTCAGGGTGCCTGGTTAGGCGTCCGACTTTGGCTCAGGTCATGATCTCAAGGTCCGTGAGTTTGAGCCCTGCGTCGGGCTCTGTGCTGACAGCTCAGAGCCTGGAGCCTGTTTCAGATTCTGTGTCTCCCTCTCTCTCTGACCCTTCCCCCTTCATGCTCTGTCTCTCTCTGTCTCAAAAATAAATAAACATTAAAAAAAATTAATAAAATCTTTGTTCTCCTCTTCCTGGAGACACGCTACATTTCCCAGCCTTTCTTGCAAATATTTGTAGCTATGTGACCAAGTTCTAGCCAGATGGAATGTGAGTGGGAGTAATAAGCCTCATTTGTAGGCCAAATGCCTCCTTCAGGGTCTCTTTCCCCATCCCTTAGCTGGTTGCAGATGATGACGAGTGTCCAAGGGGACGGTGGAGCCACAAAATGAAAGGAGCTTACATCCTAGAATCACCTTCCCACCAGCCAACAGTTTCTTCAGAAGAAGAAGTGTTACACGGGCAAGAAATGAACTGTGTACTTGAGCTATTACCGATTTCAGGTCTATTTTGTGCTTGCAGCAGCACCTACCTTAACACCAATGAGTAAGTTCATGGTTCCAAGCCAGCAACTAAGACAAATGTGGTGGTGCTATGGCCAAAGGGACAAACTTGCATACAGTATGTGGAAGGACTATGTCTGACACCTGATTTGGGGGGAACCAAAACCAAAGAATGAGGTAGGTCTCAGGAACACCATCTGCCACCACGACCTGAAGAAGTTATTTGTAGGAGCGCTTTTAAGGCTACTAAGAGTAATTCAAAATACTTGTCTCCCCAACTTGACCAAACTAAGAGACACAAGGTCACTTACTGTGACCCAAGAGATGAGGTGGTGGGTTGAATGCCAGAGACGCAACTAAAACCTAGGCATCAAAACCTAGAGACAGAAGTGAAGCACTAAGAACATTAGAAAAATAACAGAGAAAAGGGAGGAAGAAATCCAGCAGCGAGTAAATAACTCAGCAGGATTAAGGCAAAGACGCCGGGAACATTATGAGAGGCAAGATGGCAGCCAGACTGTTTAAAAAATAATAAATAAATAACCTTGAATTCAGTCCAAACACTTTTGGACTCAACCCCATAAATGAGTGAGTTTAAGGATAGTCTGATAGATCAATTAGGAAGCTATTTTTTTTTTAAAAATCCGTGTGTTTTAAAAATATTGACTCACTAGATATAGAGTATAATACCAACAGCCTTAGATTAGGTGGGTAGAGAGGGTTTTTTTAAGTGAGATTTGTGAGGAGCAACTGTCAGTACAGAATGTGACTCTCGATCTCGGGGCTGGGAGTTCGAGCCCCATGCTGGGTATAGAGATTATCTAAAAAACTAAAATCTTTAAAAAAAAAAGTGAGATTTGTGAGACTGTACAGGGAGATTTTCTGGAATGTGATGAATGATTGAACTGGAGTGTGGGGTGACATGTGAAGGGATGGAATGAAATAGAGTGGTTTTGAGGAGCAGGTGAGAGGGGTGACACCACCAAATAAAGGAGTCCAGAGAAGAAGCTGTGCTGTTAACAAACGGCCGATGACATTGTGTGGAAGATATCGATGATTTGGAAACAAAAGGATTGGAATTTAGGAGAGAGGTAAAGACTGGAAGGGGTTTGGGGCATCATGCGAAGCACTGGAATGACTGAGTCACAGGAGCTAAGAGCCCACACAGCCTCTCACGGGACTGGGGGTTCTCAGTACAATATATTGACCTGTTCATAGGTCGTGAAGCTTGTTCACAGCTTCATGAAACAGTATCCGGGCCAAAACAGACATTAATGAATCTGTCTGATAGAGTTTGGGCAAGGGTAGGGGTAGTGTTTTGCTTACTGTCTTTTTTTTTCTTTTTTTGGTATTTATTTATTTTAATTCCATACAATCATTTGGGTAGGAGGTGGGGGTGGTGTTTTGCTTTTTGTCTTTTTTTTATAGTTATTTATTTTAATTGCATGGAATCATCCAAGAAAGTTTATGTTTAATGTGTGTTATTTACCAAGGCAAGAAAAATTATACAAGTACATTTTAGAAACACTTTCATAACCCCTGAAATGAAAAGATTTCTTTTTTAACCATGAAATTTGACTTATGAAACACCATAGCCTCTGTGATTTCTGGTTCATTAATTGATAAAACCTGTATTTCTGACACAGTAATAACTTTTAATAGGAAAACAATACTAAGCCAATATAAACTTTTTTATTTTATTATTTTTAAGTAGGCTCCACACCCAGTGTGGGGCTTGAACTCATGACCCTGAGATCAAGAGTCACATGCTCTGCCAACTGAGCCAGCCAGGCACCCCTAAACTTAAATAATTTTAAATAAACTTTATTTTGGAATAATTTTAGGTTTACAGAAAAAAAGAGATGATAATACCAGAGTTCCCATATGCCCTGCACCCAGTGTCTTCTGTTACTAACAAATGTAAGGTACATTTGTTATAATTAACAAACCAATATTGATATGGTATTAAGTAAACTAAATCCATCATTTAATCAGATTTCCTTAGTTTTTACTTAATGACCTTTTTTCTGTTTCAGGGCATCACATTACATTTAGTCATCCTGTCTCCTTAGGCTCCTCTTGACTGAGAGTTTCTCACTTTTCCTTGTCTTTGATGACCTTGACAGTTTTGAGGAGTATTTTGGTGAGTATTTGGTGAAGTATTTTGTAGAATGTCCCTCAATTAGAATTCAGTGTTTTTCTCATGATTGGATTGAGGTTATGGGTTTTGGGTGGAAGACCACAGGAAGTGTCATTTTCAATGCATTTATCATGCTACCAACATCAGTTATCACTGTTGACATTGACCTTTGATCACCTGGCTAAGGTAGTGTTTGTCAGGTTTCCCCACCATGAAGTTACTCCTTTTTCCTTTTGTATTCTTCAGTCTTTGGAAGCAAGTCTCTGTGTGCCCACTCTTGAGGAGTTACTTAAGTAGTTACACTCTACTGTCTTGAAGGCCAAGTATCTAGATATATTATTTGGAATTCTGTACAGAAGATTTGTCTCTTCTCCCATTTGTTTATTCAGTTATTTATTTAATATCAATAGGGACTCACAGATATTTTATGCTTTAGGTGTGTACTACTATGTTTATTTCATTGTTCAAATTGTTCCGGCTTTGGCAATTGGGAACCCTTTCATTTGGCTCCTGGGTCCTTTTGACGTACCTTCATCACTGTGGGTGGATAATTTTCTTTTCTTTCTCCTAGAAGTTTTATAGTTTTGCATTTTACATTTATGTCTATAATCCATTTTGAGGGGAAAAATTGAAAGACATAAGGTCTGCATCCAGGTTATTTTTTTGCATATGGGTGTCCAGTTATATCACCACCATTTGTTGAAGAGACTTTCTGTTCTCCATTGAATTACCTTTGCTACCTTTTAAAAGATGAGTTGATTATACTATATGAGCCTATTTCTGGGTTCATTATTGTTTTCTATTGATCTATGCTTCTGTTCTTTCACCAATGCCATGGTGTCTTGATTACTGTAGCCTTATAGTAAGTCTTGACTTTGGATACTCTGAGTACACTTATCTCTGTTCTTCATTAATGTGTTGGCTATTCTAGGTCTTTTGTCTTTCTATGTAAACTTTAGAATTAGTTCATCAATATCTGTAAAACAGTTTGTTGCAGCTTTGACTGGGATTGGGTTGAATCTATAGATCACCTTGGAAATATTTTACATCTTAATTATATTGAGTCTTTAATCCAGGAAACAAAATATCTCTTCATTTATTTAGACCTCTAGATGATTTCTTTATCTGAGTTTTGTAGCTTTCTATATATAGATCCTGCACATACTTCGCTAGCTTTATGCCTAATATTTCTTTTCCCTGAGTGCTATTATAAATGGTAATGGTACTTTTTTAGATTTCAAGTTCCAGTTGCTCATTACTGGTTTTTTGGAAAGCAATATACTTGTATATTAATCTTGTGTCCTATGACCTTGCTGTACTCACTTATTAGTTTCTAGAGTTTTTGTTGTTATCAATTCTTTGGGATTTTATACATAGACAATTGCATCCTCTGCAAGCAAAGGCTGTTTTATTTCTTCCTTCCCAGTGTGTATATTTTATTTCCTTTACTTATTGAACTAACTAGAACTTCCAGTACAACATTGAATAGGAATGATGACAGAGAACATCATTGCCTCATCCTAATCTTAGGCAGACAGCATCCAGTCTCTCACCATTAAATGTGTTAGCTGTAGACTTTTGTAGATGTTCCTTATCAAGTTGGGGTGGTTTTCCTTTGTTTTTAGATTGCTGAGAGTTTTTAATCATGAATAGGTATTGATTTTGTCAAATGCTTTTTCCGCATCAATTGATAATGATCATGTGATTTTTCTTCTTTAGCCTGTTGAAATAGATTACACTGATTGATTTTCTGAGGTTGATCCAGCCTTGCATACCTGGAACAAATCTCATTTGGTCATGTTATATAATTCTTGTTATATATTGCTATGTATTCAATTTGCTTCTATTTTGTTGAGGATTTTTACATCTGTTGTAAGAAACATTGGTTTGCAGTTTCCTTCTTTGTGATGTCTTTATCTGGGTAATGCTGGCTTCATAAATGTGGGTAAAATTTGTCTGTGAAAGTATCTGGGCCTGGTGCTTTCTTTTCTTAAAAGTTATTAATTATTGATTCTATTTTTTAATAGAGTAAAGCCTATTTAAATTATCTGTTTCTTTTTATGTGAGTTTTGGTACTTTGTGTCTTTCAAGGGATTTGTCCATTTCATCTAAGTTATCAAATTGGTAGACACAGAGCTGTTAACAATATTCCATTATTATCTGTTTCATGTGCATGGCAACTGTTGTAATACTCCTTTTTTCACTCCTGATGTTAATAATTTGTGTCTCTCGCCTTCCTCACTCCCTCCTTCCCTCATGCCCTCTTTTTCCCTCTCTTTCTCTCTCTCTCATTTCTGTTCTAGCCTAACTAGAAGTTTATCAATTTTACTGATATTTTCTGAGACCATCTTTTGCTTTTGCTTTTCTGCATTCATTTCCTATTTTCAATTCCAGGGATTTCAGTTCAATTTTTATTATGCCTTCTATTCTGCCTGCTTTAGTTTTAAATTGGTCTTTCTCTAGTGTCCTAAGGTGGAAATTTAAATGATTGGTTTTAGATCTTCCGTCTTTTCTACTATATGCTTTTAAAATCTATACATTTCCCTTTAAGCATTGCTTTCATGTAGCCCACAAATTTTGATAAGTTGTATTTTTCATCTTCATTTAGTTTAAAATTTTATTTTTGCTTGAGTTGCTTCTTTGGCCCAGGTTTTATTTAGAAGTGTGTTTCATTTCCAAACAAGAAAAGTATTGATTTTCAGTTTCTTGGCTTTTTGTTTTTGTTTTTGTTTTTGTTTTTAAGAATATGAATGACAGTGTCCAAGCACTACATGTTGGAGCTGAAACCAGAAGTCTTTGGAAAAATTTTTAATCACCTGGGCTTATTTTTCACCTGGCGATATGACTTAATCAGCACAGAGTTATACGTTTTAAGTGACCTGACTCAGGTTATCTAGCACTTACTTAATAAGTGTTTATGTTGTTTTATTTCTTTATCCATCTTTTCATGCTTAACAAAGGAAATTGTGAGCTTTGGCATAGTAACTTCATATGCTTGAGGGACATTATTAAATCAGCAACTTTTGTCCTACATAATACTAGTCCCATCCATAAATCCCGTTTTCCAGCTTTTCCATCTTCTAGATCCTTTTGAACTATCCTAACATCCTCTTACTCTGTGACATTTGAGCCTCTACACAATTATCTATAGAGAGTCAGAATGTGATAAGGGCTTACTTTATGACTCTATATTTTATACCACTTACCTTGCTTTTTCTTTGAGACACAAAATGACTGCGAGGACTCAATTTTGTCTGTTTATAAGCTTTTAAGCAAAAGTTTTGTTTCAACAAAACAAAAATCTTGAGGATTATTTTCAGCCACGGGCAGTATTTTGCTATAGTTGCTCTTAAACAGTCCAGTGCAGATGTTCACCCCAGTGCAGTTTCCCACCCATTCTGTTAACTGAAAGTTGCTGTCTGTTGCATACCATACACACATGTAGATACCGAGAGAATTTGAAAGCAGCAAAAAAATGTTACACTCCACTAGAGGTATGTTTTATATGCATAAGAAACTGCACCCTAGAATATTTATTAAGTATGGGTACGAACTTTACAAGTGACAGGATTTCAGACTAGAAGCATGAGTATGAGAGAGAGTGTATATTTGTGTGTGCATAAAGTCTTCTTTGTGGGAGTCTTCATAATTTACAGAGGACTTTAACCATTTATAGTCTGAATCTATACTGTCGCTTTTGTGATATCAGGTTTTTTTCTTATTTGATAGAAGTAAAATATCAAAGAAAACTATTTTTGCTTGGGCTTTGAGTCATTTAACAAATAATTATTAAACCCCTCCCATGTGTTTAAGACTGTCTCCATCTCAGGGGTGTCTGGGCGGCTCAGTCAGTTAAGCGTCCGACTCTTGATCTCGGCTCAAGTCATGATCTCACGGTTTTTGAGTTCAAGCCTCGTGTTGGGCTCCACTCTGTCAGCACAGAGCCTGTTTGGGATTCTGTCTCTCCCTCTCTCTGCCCCTCTCCTGCTCGCTCTCTCTCTCTCTCAAAATAAATAAATAAACTTAAGGGGGTAAAAAAGGCTGTATCTATCACGGGGATAAAAATCCAAATAACATATGGTTCTTTCCCAAATGAAGCATGTGTTCTGACAGAGGGAAACAGACCTGAAAAGAAGGCAAGGAAAATAATCATTAAAGATGTAATGGTAGAAGTCTGTAAATGATGCCAAGAGCTCAGAAATGCTGTAATGGTTGGTTCTTCTTTGGGACGGGGACACATCAAAAAGGATTCAACAAGGATCTAATACATGTATGCAATCTAGAAAGGGAAATAAACATTCTCTGGAGAATTGGGATGAAGGGGTAGCTGATTGAGCACAGGCATGTAGACATAGGCAGCAAATTTAAAACATACACAAAGTAAACAGAATAGAAAAAATTGCATGTACCGCTCACCCAGATTTAATAGTTACCAACATTTTGTCACTCTTACATTATCTATATATTCTACATACATATATCTACATTATCTATATATATACATATTTCCCACACTCCCTTAATTTTTTAATTGTTTTTGAGTTTTTAAGGTAAATTTTACATACATTGAAATACACAAATAGTTGTATAATTTTGACCAGTGTTTGTACCTTTATAAACACACCTCTATCACACCATCCACCATTTCCATCCACTAAGAGTGTTGTCTTGTATCACTTCTTAGTCTCACTCCAAAGCAACCTCCAGTCAATGTATTCATCTTACATTAATTTTGCCTTTTCTCGAATTTCAAATAAATGGAATCATACAGTACATACTCTTCATTTCCAGCTCCTTTTGTTCAGCATAAGATCTTTGAGATTCATCTGTGTTGTTGCATGTATCAGTGCTTTATTCCTTTTGATAGCTGGATAATATCCCATTGTATGGATATACCACAATTTCTGTATCCAGTCTCCTTGTTCGTTTCCTATCGCTGCATAAGAAAGCACTGCAAACTAAGTGGCTTAAAAAACTCCATGAATTCACTCATGAACCTGCATTTTGTGGATGGCATGGAAGAGAGAGCTTCTTCGTGTTCTATACAGCATCAACTGGGGTGACTCAAAGACTGGAGGTTGCTTGATAGATAGAAGCCAGAATCATCTGAAGACTCATCCACATACCCGGTGGTTGGTGCTGTCATCTGGGACCTTAGCTGGGGCCTTGGCTTCCACAAAGCCTGGCAGTTGGTCTCCAAAACAAGCATCACAAGAGAACAAGGCAGAAGTGCATGGCATTTTTATGAGCTGCCTCAGCAATCATGGAGCATCACTTTCTTCCTACTCTTTGCCATCAGGTTTTAGGTTCTGTTTAGGTTCCTTCATTTCCTTTCAATGAAGCCCAGGCTTGCAGCTGAGTGGTTTTATCAGACTTTTTGCCCATCGAAGGTTAAGGCTCCAATGGCCTCTTTTCATTTTGTACCATCTTTCTTCCTTTCAGTCCCAGCAGTGGCTTTTTCTGTATTAATTTCCAATCCACTCCATGCAGTAAAAGCCTCATCACAGATCTCTTTAAGAAAAACCCTTCTCCATTTAGGAACCTCTGTGACAGACATCCTCTCGATGAGATGACACCCTACGATCTTAAGAAAGATTTTTACCTGTTTGAAAAGGTTTATAAAGCACCATCTTAAGTACGTCTGAGGTCTTAACAAAGATTTTCAGTCATGACCTTAGCTTCATATTTAGACCACATTCTTTTTTTTTGGAACACCATTAATTTTCCCAGAAGCTATTTCTTTTTTTTTTTTTTAATTTTTTTTTTCAACATTTATTTATTTTTGGGACAGAGAGAGACAGAGCATGAACGGGGGAGGGGCAGAGAGAGAGGGAGACACAGAATCGGAAACAGGCTCCAGGCTCCGAGCCATCAGCCCAGAGCCTGACGCGGGGCTCGAACTCACGGACCGCGAGATCGTGACCTGGCTGAAGTGGGACGCTTAACCGACTGCGCCACCCAGGCGCCCCTCCCAGAAGCTATTTCTTAATTTGAGCATCATTCACCATCTGGAGAGGCTGAAAATGAGAAACAGCATACCCAGCAATTCCTGGCTCCTTATAAATTTAATCGTTCTTTCTCTTACCTCTTTTCTAATGTGTAGCCCCTGAGAAGTCAGGTAGCAATCCCAATACTCCACCCGCAAATCTCCTTAACTAGGTCATTGACTGCATTAGGTACATTGACTAGTTTCCATATTATGTAAGGTGACTTCAGGCACAACTCTTCATCACTGTAAAAGAAAGGTCTTCTTTCCAATAACATGTTCCTCAATTTCTTTTCAGCCCCTGCTGACAGTCTCTGGGGCCTTTAGGTGCCTGCAAATCCTCTCCTTGAGGCCCTTCCGGCTTCTGCCCACCTCCCAGTCCCCAAGCCAGTGCCACATGTTTCAGGTTTTGTTTCAGCTGCTGTCTACCCCTAGGGACCAAGATGTGTTCCAGATCTCTATCGCTAACAAACCACCCCACACTTGGTGGCTTAAAAGAACAACAATCATTTCTTTTACTCATGAATTTGCCACTTGGGCAGAACTTAGCAGAGACACCTCATCTCTGCTCCACACAATGTCAGCTGGGAGAACTCACTGACTGGAAATGATTCATGAGCGAGGGCTAAAATCATCTGAAGGCTCATTCACGTGCCTGGTGGTTGATACTGTGCTGTCTGCTGGGACACCTATGCACCAACTCTCCTGGTTTCCAGCAGCATGGTGGCTGGGTTCCAAGAGCAAGTGCCCCAAAAGAACGAGGGAGAGTGTGTGGCCTTTGTATGACCTAGCCTTGGAAGTCACAGAGTGTCATTTCCTCCATTCTCTATTGGTTTATGTAGTGACAAAGGTCTATCCAGGTACAAGTCAAATGTAGCAGATGTGATAAAAGATGGCAGCCATCTCGAAGATAATCTACTACCCTACTGTTGAGGGATATGATTTAGCTTTAACCTGTAGTTTGAACTTGTATCTTATTCACAATTCTAGATTCTAAATGATATTTTTAGGGATTTCCCTAAGACCAAACCCATTTTCAAGGAACAGTAATTAACATATTTTGAAGAATGCAGTGGAGGCTTTCAAATTCTGAAAGAGTTTTTGAAATATTTTGAACAAAGGCATCATGTTGGAAAGACTGTTTGGACCTATATAGAATTCTAACTCAACTTTTTAAAGCACATTGTTTATATGTGTAAATTTTTTTAAAATTTTTAATGTTTATTTATTTTTGAGAGAGAGACAGAGTGCAAGCAGGGGAGGGACAGAGAGAGAGGGAGGCACCGAATCCAAAGCAGGCTCCAGGCTCTGAGCTGTTAGCACAGAGCCTGGCATGGAGCTCGAACTCATGAGCCGTGAGATCATGACCTGAGCCGAAGTCAGATGCTTAAAACTGAGCCACCCAGGCACCCCTATATGTGTAATTTGATGCATTGTCTATGTTGACTGTTAGGTTGTCACTATCAACGAGAGAGTGAAATTTTTCAGGCAAGGGGCAGAAGAATTTCTGCTAATTTCAGACTAATGCCCCAATATCTGCCAATAATTTATGAGAACACAGTATTGTTAATTATTAGCATGCTTGATTTTTCTTTCCCATCAACTATTGTATACTTCCTGTGAAGACAATCCAAGATTATATAATAATCCTATTATATGCTTAATTATTCTAAGAGGTAGCCTTTTAAAAGTTGGTTGTAAGATCTCTTTTGCTAAACTCTGTATCTGAAGGAGAATATAACTGACACAGACTTTTAGGGAAATTCCCAGGAAGTACCCAATATATAAACCTTTCTGCTATATCTGAGATACCCAACTGCATGGAGAATATTCTATAGGGATAGAGAAGATGCTTCCTCTCTTGTAAACTTCTAACTATAAACATCAATCCTGAGTACATATTTCCTTGCCGCCCCTCTGCCATTTATATAAGGGAGAAAGGCAAGAAAAAAATGAACAATCATTGGAAATGATATGGAAATGTGGAAAATCAGTTGTGATTGTTTAGTCTCATTAGTTGAGACCAGTCAGAGAAGAATCTCACGTACCAGGAGAGTGACAACTCAAAGCTGATTAATAAAAGATAAGTTATATATTCGTGAAAAATTAGCAGGTTTCACCCGAGTGTTTTTCTATATGTACTTGCTATATAGGTATAACATTTTAAATCAGTGTTAATAGTTACAAGTTCAACTTTTAAAACATATTTTATTTTATTTTTAATAATTTATTGTCAAATTAGCTAACATGCAGTGTATACAGTGTAATCTTGGCTTCAAGAGTAGATTCCCATGATTCATCACTCACATACAACACCCAGTGCTCATCCCAAGTACCCTCCTCAATGCCCAAAAAAAATATTTTAAAAGAAATTTTCATGTTTACATGTCCAAGAAGCATGCCTAGAATTGGACCGTATTCATTCAGTTGGGACCATCTATTACTAAGACCTTAATGCAATCTACTGTTTCTCTGCACTAACTACAGAAGGAAGGAAATACACGACCTTTTGAGTATCAGACTTGCAAATATAATCACAGAAAGGTTCATGGATTTATTGTTTCAGAAAAGAATTTAAGTATGATTTTAGAGTATGCCATCTTTAGGAGGCTTGCTATAGCTCCTCAGCTTTCCCTCCTAACTTTAACCACTAACCTATTTTTCAAAGTTCTGTGGTCTCTTTTAATTGATTCTTAATTTCACCCTACTTTGTTATTGAGAACATTTTCTAAATAACAAACCTTCTTTAACCCTGTACAGATAATCAGTTGGCTACATAGGAAATTTTAAAAGGTGAAAGCGAATTTGGTTGTTCATATTATTCAAGATTGTTTAATCTTTATTTCTTGAAAACCATTAGTGGATGGTTGCCTTCTCATTGACACTACAAACACAATCTCTTTACTCCCAATAAAATTCTTTCTGATTCTCTCATTGACTTTGATCTTGTTTTGAATGGTTCTCTCTTTGACAGCAACAGAGTGAAAGGTCTTGAAGGGCATTTGGGAAGTTAAGTAGAGGAGGGAAGGACAGGAAAAAGGCTCGGGGTTTTCAATTCTTAGTATCAATGGCTCTCAAATTTTCACTTGCTTAAGAATCACCTGGAAAGTGAGGAGTGTTAAAAATACAGATTTTCAGGCCTCATCCTCACAGATGCATTCTGAGGCCTCCCAAAGGCGAATTAGATTTACCTCTAGGGCCAACTAAGTCTTGACTGGATCCATGCATCATTCCCTCTCCACTTGGTGATTTTACCAATCACCCTTTCCTGTTCCTGCCCTCTGAAAATATTTTAAGTGTTTCTTCTGAAGTAGCTTGAACCTGGGGCTAAATCCTGACGTAGCCCATAAAAACTTCAGGTGCGGAGTCTACTTTCAAGCATCTTCAGACTTTGAGTGTATTTGTGGTCTTTGGGGGTCTACAACTGTTACCTGGCAACTCACCATAACCAGCCCAGATTCAAGGGGAGTGAAACTAGACTCCATCTCTTAATGGGAGGCATAGCAGAGACTTTACAGCCATCTTTTTTTTTAAAGAGATCTACTTTTATGATATGATTTTGTTACTTGGAACATGAACATCTTTCTATAGCACATAGTGTGAGAGCAAACAGAAAGTGAAATGGGTGATTGAATACAATTAAGAAAAAATTCAGATCATTGGATCAGTGAGGCAGATGTGGCTATTTCATATTTGGATTTCTTTAACTTTGCAAAACTATCTTCACATATATTTAGACACCAGGTGTCAGCACAACCTTGAGCTCAATTAATTTTCATCAAAATATCCAGATAATTGGGTAGGGAAAATTTGGTCTAAGGACAGCACTGTAGCTCACCTTCTCTATTTTGTGTCAGGCATTCTGCTTAGTTATTTCATAGCAATGATTTTTAAATGCTATATATAAACTCAAAGCGATGCTCAAAAATAATAGATAAAGCACACAACCATAGGAAAGCAATAAAATGTATCCAATGGGATAGCATAAGTCATATATATTTTACAGACACAATTTATATGGTAGTAAATCCCTAATATGATTATAAACAATGTCTGAAGTTTACTGTTTGTTTTGTGCCTAATTACAAGTCATACATCTCGGACTATTAATAATAGAATGCTACTTCTACATATACATGTTATCGCTAACATGTACCTGCTCAGGCTCAAGCAGAATCCGAGCAACTGTTTCCAATGGTAAGTTAAAGAAGACGTTTTTCTAGATTTCCATTTTTTATAATAAGAATTTATTTGTATCCCTCCACTGACAGAATCTTACCCAGACCAAAGTGCTTAGGAGTAAAGCCAGACAATTACCTACTGATAAAAAGGCCAATTCAACAAAAAGACATAACGATCCTAAATGTGTATGCATTACTAGGAGAATCTTTGCATTCATCCTCAGCTATTAGGATAAACTTGCTGGGTCACAGTATGTACATTTTTAAGCCTTCTGATAAATCTTTATATCGCCCTCCAGAAAGGTTGTACCAGTTTTTATTCCTAGCCAGAAATATATGAAAAATGTCCACCTGTCTTTATTTTCACCAAAAACAAATGACTATTTCATCTAAAATAGATTTTAAGTGTTTTCATTACTTTCATTTTCTCTTAATACCAACCACAAAAGCATATGGACTTTTTAGAAAGTAAGGTTTCTTGTATCTGCATTCAAAAACAATGAGAATGATCTTATCTGTATGTAACCCTAGTGCTTCAAAACGCTCCAATGGTTCAGAATTATTCTTTAAAATTTGATATGAAATGGTCATTTCAAACAAACATGCATGTGTGCATGTGTGCACATGTGCGTGTGTGTGTGTGTGTGTGTGTGTGAGAGACAGTACTGAGGTAAGGAAATTCTCCCCTCATACCTGATGTATAAATTGTCACATCATTTTATAATTGTCAAATTATATGCTTTGCCTGATAGATTGAGACTCTCCTTAATGTCAGGGATTTTGTTTTTTGTGTTTTTGAGTTATCTTGAAATTATAGAGTCTGGTATAGTAACCACTCAATAAATGTTTGATGAAGGAAGATTAGAATGAAGTAAAGAATGAGGGAAGGACATGTAAATTTTAACGTGGTCCTTATCCAAGTATCACAAATTTTAATTAATATAGTCCCATTAAAAGACTATGTTAGTTTTCCATAGTTGACTGATTTAGAAGCCAACAAAATAATAGAACAATACAGACTTTTCTGTAATAGTATGTAAAAGCGTGATAGGCCAAATGGCCAAACACATAAACGATATCAGATCTCTATGATGAAGAAAGACTAATTTCCTAAGGTCTGAATATTTTGAAATGGAATCTCTCAGAATTGATTCTTTAGCCTAAGGTCCTCCTTCGCTTTTTATAACTCTAGTTTTAGCCCCACACTAAGCATCCGGAACCTACTTGTTAGCCGACACTGAAGCATGATAAGAATTAGCAAGAAGTAACTCAGTCCTCATTCTGCTCCCCCTTAATGACCAAGCTGAGCATCTTTATCTCATTAATGTCTGACTGTAAAGTCCCTTGACACTTGAAGAGACTAGCAATTTATTTATAAGGATCTGGAACCTGATTGTGAAGCTTTCTGCTGGCAGAGATTTCTCAAAGATTTATCTTTCTCCTGGAGTAAATATCTTATTTTTAATTATTCATAATGTTTCTCCTGTTTTACCACAAGCTTCCTCAAAGGACAGAAGTGCATTAAGTCGCTTCTATTACTATAAGCGTGTGAAGTGTGAATAGAATACATGTATATATATTTATATGTATATATTAGTATCTCATTGTTATGTTCTGGGCAAACAGGATTAAACATGATTTGTAAATGTTGTAGTCAGAAATAACAAAAGGTGTAAAGTGATACAACAGACTTTATGCTGCATGCACACCAGAAGACTTAAATGACAAATGCTCATCGTTGAGGTGGAAACTGGAAAGATTCTGTATTCTTAACAGCTATATTAGGGAGGTAAAAATGTGAGCATGCCTATAAATTGACCAGAAAAGCTTTACTGACGTTCATGCTAAGGGGGATACTCAGCAATTGTGAACGTCTTCTCTATAAGCTCAGTTTGGTAACCTTCCTTTTCTCACGACGAATACTTAATAATTAGTGAAAATAAAAAAGAGATACTGTCTCCATATTGTAAGGTTAGCTGCAACTGTTAGCTTACTATCTTATACATGTTAGAGTTGAAAGTAGTCCTATGGGCTTTGTTTTCATGCTCATTAAGGAATAATTTAAGAATATATATAGTGGCCAGGGTGTGGGTGGGCGCCTGGGTGGCTCAGTCAGTTGAGCGTCCGACTCTTAATTTCTACTCAGGTCATGATCCCAGGGTCATGGACTTGAGACCTGCATCAGGCTCCATGCTGAGCATGGAGACTGCTTAAGATTCTCTCTCTCTCTCTCTCTCTCTCTCTGCCCCTCTCCTCCACTCACACTCTCTCTCTGTGTCTCTAAAGGTAAAAAAAAAAGAATATATACAATGGGATTTGTCATTTTTAATGTACAGTGAACAGTCCTATGAGTTTTGACACAGTCACATAACCACCACTGCAATCAAGACACAGAGCATCTCCTTCTCTCCAAAAGTTTCCTCATGTTTTTTTTTTATGTTTATTTATTTTTGAGAGGGAGAGAGAGAGAGAGAGAGAGAGAGAGAGAGAGAGACAGGGCATGAGCAGAGGAGGGGCAGAGAGAAGGAAACACAGAATCTGAAGTAGGCTCTAGGCTCTGAGCTGTCAGCACAGAGCCCGACACGGAATCATGACCTGAGCCGAAGTCAGATGCCCAATCCACTGAGCCACCCAGGCACCCCTCATGTTTCTTTACATTCGATCCCTTCCCCACATTCAACCCCCTTGTGCCACCAGTCTTTTTTCTGTGGTTTGGCCTTTTTCAGAATGTCATATAAATGGACTTGCATAGTGCTCAAGCTTCTGAGTCTGGTTTCTTCGGCTGAGCCTACCACATCTGAGATTCCTCCGTGCTATCACGTCTATTGGTAGCCTGTTCCTTTTTATTTCTGAGTAGTATTCCAGGATGTGCGTGTACCAGTTTTTGTACCAACTCACCAGTTGATGGCCATTCCCCCCCCCCCGCCAGTTTTGACTGATTATAAATAAAATAACTATAAGCATTTATAATTACTTGTATGTGAACATAAATTTTTATTTCTCTTGGGTAAATACCTATCAGAATGGGGTTTCTGGATCATATGGTAAGTGCCAAACTGTTTTTCAAAGGGTCTGTCATATTTTGCATTCCCACCAGTGATGTATGAAGGGTCCAGTTGCTTTGCATCTTTGCTAGCACTTAATATCGAAAAGTGTTTTTGTTATTCATGCTAGCCATTCTCATAGGTATACAATGATAACACATTGTGATTCTAATTCGCATTTCCCTAGAGACTAATAACATTGACCATCTTTTAATGGACTGATTTGCCATCTGCATATCTCCTTTGGTGTGATGTCTGGATGTCTGTTCAAATTTTTTGCCCATTTTCTTATTAGGTAATTTGTTTCTTTATTATTGAGGGTTTCTTTTTCAAAGTTCTTTATATATGTCATGTGGTCACCAGTCCTTTAGGAGAAATGTTTTTGTAAATATTTCTATTCTCTTAAAAGTGTTTTTTTTTTGTTTTTTTGTTTTTGTTTTTGTTTTTGTTTTTAAAGGAAGAGGTGTTCAGTTTTTGTTTCGTTTGTTTTTTGTGGGTTTTTTGCATCTGGGTGTCCAACTCTTCTAGCACCATTTCTTGAAAAGACTCTTTTCTCTGAGGAGTTGCCTTTCCACCTTCATCAAATATCAATTGACCGCGTAAGAGTGGGTGTGTTTCTGTTTGTTTCCATTGATCTGCATCTCCATTCTTTCACCAAATACCACCCTGCCTCAATTGCTAAACTTTTTTTTTTTTTTGCTTTCTTTTCTTTAAATTCCAGTTTGTTAACCTACAGTGTAATGTTAGTTTCAGGAGTAGAATTTAGTGATTCATCACTTCCATACAACAGCTGGTGCTCATCACAAGTGCCCTCCTTAATCCCCATCCTTATAACTTGATGGTAAATTTTGCAAGCAAGTAGTGTGGGTCCAGTGTTGTGCTTATGTTGGTCAATAACGAGTAATGAGAAATATGAGTACAATGGGGAACACATGAACAATCTATAAGCATTCAGATTTAAATTTTAAAACTTTGTGGGAGCCAATAATACATGCCTGCAGGCTGAATTCAATCTGTAGGCTACCAGTGTGTCCGGAGGGAGAAGGTTTGCTGATGAATGTCTTGTGAAGCGCTAAGCCCTTCCAGAAGTTTTCTTAGCCCTCACAGCAGGCAGGACTTGACCTCAGCGTCATATGCCAGCTTATCCAAAATAAAAAGGAACGGTGTGGCAAGAGAGCACATGGCCCATTTTCAGTGAGTGCCTCGGGCACTCTAGAAAGCATCCATAGAGAATAAAGTCAGAGTTCCCTACAGTGAGAGCCCACTAACTCTTCAACTTTATAAATCTCACCATTCTTTACTGATGGTTGAAATCCTCTGAGGGGAAAGTCTTTAAATTCACATTCAGAGATGCAAATAAAATACAAGTTGCTATTTCTTAAAAAGCCCAACATAAACTTACCATACGAGCCAGTAATTCCACTCCCAGATATCTACTCAAGAGAAATGAAAGATATGTCCACACGAAGATGAGCACATGAATGTTCATAGCAGCATTTTTCACAATAGCCACAAAGTGAACACAACTCCAATGTCCACCAACCAGTGAATGGACAGACAAAATGGAGTACAGCCACACAACAGAATACTATTCAGCAGAAATAAAGAACGAATTGATACATCTCAAAAATGTTACGCTAAGGGAAAAAAGCTACACACAGAAGACCACGGCACATATGCTCTCATTTATATGAAATATCTTGAAAAGGCAGGGGTGCCTGTCTCGGGGCTCATTTGGAAGAGTGTGCAACTCTTGATCTTGGGGTCATGAGTTCAAGCCTCATGTTGGGTGTAGAGATTACTTAAATAAAATATATGTCTTGAAAAGACAAGATCTATAGCGACAGAAAGTAGATTAGTGGCCATCTGGGATTGGGGGAGCCAAAGGCATATATTATAGATAGATATGAGAGAATTTTAGGGGTGATGAAAATGTTCTAAAACTGGATTACAGGTATGTTTGCACAGCTCAGTAAACTTACTAAAATTTAATTGGACATAATACGGGTGAATTTTACAATATGTAGCTTATACCTCATGAGGTCAAAAAATATTTATAGTTTAGTGTAAATGAGTTTCAAGTACAGATCTTCCATAACTTACAATGGGGCTACATCCCAATGAACTCATTGTAAGTTAAAAATATCATAAGTGTGTTGGGGCACCTGGGTGGCTCAGTCGGTGGAGCACTGACATTGGCTCAGGTCATGATCTCATGTTCGTGAGTTGGAGCCACGCATTGGGCTCTGTGTTGGCAGCTTGGAGCCTGAGCCTGCTTCAGATCCTGTGTCTCCCTCTCCCTCTGCCCTTCCCCTGCTCCACTCTGTCTCTCTCTCAAAAATAAAATAAAAACATCAAAAAAAATTTTTTTTTTAATATCCTAAGTGGAGAATGTATCTAATACAGCTAATCTATTAAACATCACCGCTCAGCATAACCTGTCTTAAACATGCTCGGAAGACTCACATTAGGGTGAGTATTCTTACTCTAGAGTTGGGCAAAGTCATCTAACAGGAAGCCTGTTTTGTACTAAAGTTCAATATCTCGTGTAATTTATTGAACACTGAACGCTGAAATACTGAAAGTGAGACACGGCATGGCTGTGTGAATACACAATGGTTGGATGTGTATTGGTTGCTCGCCCTTGGTACGCATGAGGCCGACCTGGAGCCGTGGCTCACTGCCACCGCCCGGCATCACAAGAGAGAAGTGTACAGCATATTGCTAGCCTGGGCAAAGCACAAAATTCAAAACTTGAAGTATAGCTTCTACTGAATTCATATCATGTTCACACCATCATAACGTCCAAAAATCCCAAGTCGAACCATCCTAAGTCAGGATGCTCTGTACACAGCAATCAGCCCGACTCTGAACTACTACAGATGGTTAGTTACAGAGCTTACCCTCTTTGGTTTAGGAGGAGGAGGAGGGTAGCAGAAAGGCTCCGAGGGAGGGGAGGAAAAAAGACGTGGGTCCCAGAGAGGCAGCTCTGCAGAGAGATTAAGAGCTTGGACAGCTAGATCTTGATTCGTGTCCTGGCTCTACCACTCACTGACAAGCTTTGTGGGCAAGGTATTTCCCGTCTTTAAATCTCCACAGCCCCTCTGTGAAATGGTGCTTTAGGACTACAATAGAAAAAAAACAAAAACAAAACAAACAAAACAAGGAGCTAATCCATGTAAAGTACTTAGCAGAGTGCCCACAGCTGATTTAGAAAGCTTTAATATTACCTATTACTACTATTAAAATAAAATAAGTTACAGAGAGGGAGGCAAACCATAAGAGACTCTTAAATACAGAGAACAAACTGAAGGTTGATGGAGGTGGGAATCGGGGGACGGGGAAAATGGGTGACGGGCATTGAGAAGGGCACTTGTTGGGATGAGCACTGGGTGATGTATGTAAGTGATGAATCACAGGAATCTACTCCCGAAGCCAAGACTACACGGTATGTTAGCTAACTTGACAGTAAATTATTTTTTAAAAATAACAGTTTGAGAATAGAAGACAAAACTGGAAGGTGCCACGAACTTGCTGATGGTATTCCTTACTCTCAATTAAGAGATGGAACTTTATCCTTCGTAACCCAAAGTGCACGCCTGGCAATTCTCAGTCTCTTTGGCCCCGACTGTAGTTGCCCTGGGGTTTCTGCAGCCTCACGTGTACAGAACACTGTACCGCTGAGGCACAGGCATAGGATTGCTGGGTCCTTTCTCAGGGATCTCAGAGTATCACCACCCTAGTCTTGCACCTCCTGAATCTTCCTCCCTCCTCCAGTTCCATCCTTCCCCCTTATTCATTCCTTCCCGGGGAAGGGAGACACAGCTTTGTTTCACAGTCCATGTTCACTCATGCCAAACTTTATGTTCAGGTCTCCAAGCTTTTGTTTTGATAAATGAGGGGAGATCTTGAAACTTAGCTCTCAACCAAGTCTGGCTTTTAAAACTTATCTCTCATTTCAAGATGCAAAAACCAAGCAAACAAAAACTTAGCAGTCAGAACTGAGCAATAAGTTTGTGTCTGTAGCTGGTATACACTCTCTCTCTAAAGCAATGAAATATTGACTCAGAGAGTAAAGACCTCAGTAAGCTTCACATGTTTAAAAGAAATGTAAAAGAACATTGGCTTACATTTTTGAAAATTGTTACATCTGTGGCAAATGTACAAAGAAAAAACCATTTTAAATAAAAATCCAGGAACTTAAAATGACTTGATATTCTTTTTTTTTTTTTAATTTTTTTTTCAACGTTTATTTATTTTTGGGACAGAGAGAGACAAAGCATGAACGGGGGAGGGGCAGAGAGAGAGGGAGACACAGAATCGGAAACAGGCTCCAGGCTCTGAGCCATCAGCCCAGAGCCCGACGCGGGGCTCGAACTCACGGACCGCGAGATCGTGACCTGGCTGAAGTTGGACGCTTAACCGACTGCGCCACCCAGGCGCCCCGAAATGACTTGATATTCTTGCTGAGAGTGAGGAGAAGTAGACCTTTTCATGCAGTTTTCACACATTGCTGGTGGCTGTGTACATTTGCTGATGAGTGACCCTAAGGGTCCAAGAGGACATCTGCCACTGTGTGTAACCTGTTCCCCTCTGCTCATGTCTCTCCTTCTCTCTTTCTCTGAAATCTGAGAGAAATGACAATAAATAGAAATCTCTAAACATGGGGAATATTGAGAAAGAAAGAAATTAATGAGCCAATTTTCTCTTTTATGAATAATTTAGATCACAAACTTATTTAGATACATCAAGGGCATAACTTTCTGTTTCCAATTATCATCTCTTGAGATTTGGGAGAGATTAGCCAGTCCATCCATATCAAGAAGCATGTTGTTGTGAAATATATAAATGTCTTTTAATTTTGGCTATTTTGATTATATTTTTCATCTATTAATTCAGTGAATTTCTAATTTGCTGTAAATATTGATGCTTGAGGTCGTAAATGTCTATATCCTATATTCATTCACATATATTCTATATTCATGTTTTGATTCCAGTCTTCTGTTTTCTCAGTAGTAAGCTTTGCTTTCAGAAAATGTAACACTTCCATCTGGTTCAACCCCACAAGCCTAACAGGAAAAATGGTTTCCTATCCCATCCCTTAGAATGAAACTTAAGGAGCAAAAGAGACTTCTCATCAAACATGACAGATTGAACACCTGTGTTCACCTCTACTTCGTTCCAGAATCTCACAACATGAAATAAATGGATTTCCTAAAAGACACAAATCAATAAAGGCAACAAGAAAGAGAAAGGAGAGGGCATTATAACCTGGTAGAATTTAGAAAGTAAACAGCTGAGTATAAAATACTTATCAGATAAGAGAAGCTGAAACTTTTAAACCAGCACAAGGCAAAGTAGGATAACCCAGAACAGTAAAGAACCCCAGAATGGTTTAGAAATAATTTAGAAGTTTCAGGTATTATATACCTCAAAGTGCTGGTCACGTGGGGCTAAAAATGGAAGGATAGGGTAAGTCTGTATAGGAAGAACTTAGAACTCTCAGATGCCCTCCTTCACCCCACACAGTGACTACCTTTTTTCATCCCAGGGCAGGACTGGTTTGCTCTCAGAAGAAGCTCCATCAAGTGGCTCAGGACATAGGACATCAGGAAGCCAAGGGCAGAGATACTGCCTGATAATGGAAGTCTACATACAGAAGGTGAGAATTTCATTGCTTTTCTTTAATTTGGCTCCCTAGAATGCTGGCATCCATGCTGATACCCCCCGAAAAGAAGACTGGAAGATTCTTCTCTGGGAAAATTGACCAAACCGAGAGCCTCACAGATACTGACTGCTGGGGGCACTTATGACACTGTCCAGCAGGGCCCCCTCTAATGAAGACCACCGTTCCAGAAGTACCACAACCACTCGACCACTCACACAAAGGCTCCCATACAATTTCTTAGTGCCTCGCTCCCAAACTCAATACACAATAGCAGAGAAAGATTGTGAGATAGACTTAATCTCCTGGAAAGAAAAAGAGAGAGAGATGGACAACGGGGAAGAAAATTTAGAAGCTTAGAAGACCAGTGTACAATGTCCAACATGCATGCAATAGGAATCCCAAAAAGAATAAGTAGAGAAAATGAAGAGGAGGGTGCCATTATAGAAATAATCCAAAAAAATATCCTAAGACTCAGTGACATGAATTTCCAGATCACTCCCAGCACCTTACCCGCTCCAAGACACATCATGAAATTTCAGAACCCTGGTAATAAAGAGAAGATCCTAAACGCTCCCAGCTTTTTTTTTTTTAATTTTTTAATGTTTATTTTTGAGAGAGACAGAGACAGAGCGTGAGTTGGGGAGAGAGAGGAAGGCACAGAATCTGAAGCAGGCTCCAGGCTCTGAGCTGTCAGCACAGAGCCTGACGCGGGGCTTGAACCCGAACTGTGAGATCATGACCTGAGCTGAAGTCGGACGCCCAACCAACTGAACCACCCAGGTACCCCTCGCTTTTTTTAAATGTCCTATACAACAAGAACAGGAACCAGAAGAGTATCAAACTTCTCAATAATAACAATGGAAACTAGAAATAAATGCAACTGTATTCAACCTGAAGGAAATTATTTTCAACCCAGAATTCTCTGCCCAACCAAGTGTTCAATCAAATAAGAAAATAAGAGGATAGAGACATTTTCAGATGTGCAAAGTGGATCTGTTAGATGCAGGGAAATTTTAATATGAAGAATTATTAATTAGTAGAAGATGATTAACATGGTAAAAGAGAACCCTAAAGCATATAGGAATACTAAGTGTAGTGGCCGAGTACCCCAAAACAAAGAAGGAATAAACTTGGAAGACCCTCCTCTCCCGAAGGCTGAGGTCCGGACCTCCTCATACAGGGCACTGCTGATGCCCGTGGGATGGTGGAGAAGTTCACTGGGGTGCCCTGGGCCGAAGCTGCATGGGAAACTGCCCACTGGGGTGTGGCACACTGAAGCCAATGTGTAGGATGTCACCCACAGGAGTGAGCTGGATGGAGCTGGCTTAGCAGAAGTCACCACTGGAAGAACTGGAGGCACCTGCTGGAGGGGAGAGGAGAAATTGCTGGAGGGCAGGTACCAATGAGTTCCTTGCACCCTTGTTGACAGCTACCCATGGGAACTAGGAAGAGAAGACCTTTTCTGTGCCCTACCTTGCAGTGTCTTTCCAGAGCCCTCTATTGATGAAACCTAACATTGCTTCGGCTGGCAAAGGAAAGGTGTTTACAGGATCCAGCTCCAGCACCCTAAAAGAGGGACAATAATTGACCGCGGGCACACAAAGTCTCAGAAAATGTACTTCCTATGTGCCTTTTCTTGGCAAGCACTTAAAAATGTAATCCATCAGAAAGAAGGAAGTTAGAAGAATATATGGGATTTAAAAAACAAGGGAGAAGGGATTGATCACAGCAAGGAGGTAAAGGAACCCCAAGATGATGATAATGGAAAACCCAGGATGACAGCTGGAGACAGCAGGCCTAGAGAGCAACTAGGGTCTCTGATTGGATAAGAATGACATCCAGGAAGGATGCCTCACTCATGTGTGTGACAGAGCATAGGTGGGAGGTGGGGGCAGGAGTGAGGAGGAGAGGGAAGAAAAACAGAAAAGAAAAAAAAGAGGAGAGAATATATTTGAGCATATTGAAAGGACATTTATACTCTGGCAGTGAATTTGCAGGTGCATTATTGACAGATACATAGAAAAGTAAGAAGAAAAAAATAACAAGCAATTATTAATCTTTTTTTAATTCTTTTTTCAACATTTATTTATTTTTGGGACAGAGAGAGACAGAGCATGAACGGGGGAGGGGCAGAGAGAGAGGGAGACACAGAATCGGAAACAGGCTCCAGGCTCTGAGCCATCAGCCCAGAGCCCGACGCGGGACTCGAACTCACGGACTGCGAGATCGTGACCTGGCTGAAGTCGGACGCTTAACCAACTGCGCCACCCAGGCGCCCCATGCAATTATTAATCTAAGAGAGGGGGAAAAGCTTTACAAACAAGGAAATGTAGGGGCGCCTGGGTGGCTCAGTTGGTTGAGCGTCTGACTCTTGATTCCAACTCAGGTCATGATCTCACGGTCGTGGGATTGAGCCGAGTTAAGATCAGCACTGAGCTGGAAGGCTGCTTAAGATTTTCTCTCTCTCCCTCTCTCTCTGCCCCTCCCGCACTCGTTCTCTCTGTCTCTCTCTCTCTCTCTCTCTGACTCTCTCTCTCAAAATAAATAAATAAACTTAAAAAAAAAGAAATGTAATTATAGTTTACTACATGGCTAGTTTTGCAAAGTATTAACATAAGAATCTGAATGAATATTCCACTAACCAAAAAAATCATGATGTATTAAGAAAATGAGGTGAGAAGAGGGAAGAATATGGACACCTCAGAGAGAACCCAAGCCTCACCTTCCATGGTAGGCAGCCAAGAATAGATATAACTAAAATGAAAAATATAAGGAAGGAACATTTTAAAACGTTATTTAGAGGGGTGCCTGGGTGGCTCAGTCGGTTAAATTTCTGACTCTTGGTTTTGGTTCAGGTCGTGATCGTATGAATTATGGGTTCAAACCCCCTGTTGGGCCCTGTGCTGACAGCGTGGAGCCTGCTTGGGATTTTCTCTCTCTGCCTCTCTCCTGGTTATGCCCCCCATCTCAAAATAAATAAACATTAAAAAATATTATTTAGAAATGTCAAGGTAAGTACCAAAAGAAAGACCTAAAGTGTCACATGTGGTTGTTTCTAGGTAGCAATAATTGAAGATGGGTAGAGATGGGATAGAAATCATTGGGTTTAGTTGAGTCTTACAGAACTTTGACATTTTAAACTATGGATATTGGTATCTTCAATTAAAAGTAAAGGAAAACAAGTTAGTAAAAAAAAAAAAGTTCTTAAGTTTGAATTGGAATCTCAATCTGGGTTAAACATATTCCCTCAACTTATTTCAATTAAAGAGTGGTCTATCTCCCTGCATCCGACATACTCTCAGAAGCATTAAGTCCTTAGGTGGTAGGGACCCCTTCCTCAAACTGTGTGATAACCAAAACCAATGTGTTCCGGAGGGAATGAGAAACTATAATGTAAGCAGGACCCATCTTTACAGTAGAAAGTCAAGTTTACCCCAGGGTAACTCATGTAGATCTTTTTTAGATAAAACCCCAGGACACTGTTAGAGATACTTCAGAATAAAAATTAAAAACTACTGCTAGAAACTATCCATCCTGAAATAGAGGCCTGTATTGGTTTAGCTGCTGAGTTATATACATAGTTACACTGTCATTGAAGCTTACCCGTGTGTCTCATCTCAAGAAGTGATGCCCCTCTAGCTCTTCACAAGCATATTACCTTTAAACTTAGAGTGTCAAATATGTATTGAACACTTAGTGTGTGTGTTCCAAGATGAATTGCATCCCCTCCCAAAATCCATATGTTAAATCACTAACCCCAGTATCTCAGAATGTGACCTAATTCAGAAATGGATTTTCTTTTTGTTGGAAGTATTTTCCAGCAAGTCAGTTTAATTTCAGTATATCTTCTCAACATAACTGCATCATGAATCAAATTGAACCTATACATTTGTATTGGTTGTATATGACAAGTTGTAGGAAGAGATAGCAGAGAAAGAAAATGTGCTCATTTCTTTAGACTGAGTGAATGAACTTACTTTTATAGCAGAGGGTGGAAGGGATGAGACTCACTAAGATTTTCTAGTTGAATTCCTTACTTGATCTTCTGGCTAATTCAAAAGTGCTTTCAGTTTACAGTTTGGTTTGTAAGTTTCCTTAAAGCATGACTGCACATAGTTGTGTATAGATTGCTTAGGATTCAGACACTATAAAACAAGGGTAGGCCGGCCTTTTCATTGAAAATGCTCCCCACTCACAAACTACTGAGGGTCTAAAAAGACATTATCCTAAGACATATGTATCATACAGAAGTCCCAGTGGTTTAGGGTCTGTGAATACATATGGAATTGAAAGTGTTTACCTAAAACAGAAGAACTCTCTAAGCAATGATATGCACGTGTCCTGATGCACAAAGAACCAACAGTTTTTATAAAACACATGAAGTATTTCAGTGTGCACATCTGGAGTAGTATCACTAGACTAGGGGCCTGAAAGTAATTCTACTCCTCTTGGTATTAAGAAATTTCAATTTTGGCATTTGAATCTATACATTCAAAGTCGAGTTGAGAAATGTGATACAGCTATGCTGATAATTCGAGTTAAAACACATTTTCTTTGATTATCTGGATGTTGCAGGCAAATGTAGCAAACTATTAGCAAGAATTATTAGCCAGAGAATTGACTCAATTTTCCACTTCATTTTGCTCATGTAAGCGTGGTCTAAGTCATTGAGTGAGAAATATTCCTAGCAATTAACTACATTTAAAACCTTGGTAAAAAGTCATTTTTATCTAATGGCCAAACATAATAATAACATTTATTCCTTACAAGTGCATGGTTTTGCAATTTACAGGCGTTTCCCTATGTGGTATCTGATTTGATCTGCTCAGATTTGTTTTTAAGGTGGACAGTGGTGAAAAAAAATGAGGAATCTAGAGGTCAAGAGATTTTATGGAGATAACACAATTCAGGATTCATGAGTCCTAGTTCAGAGTTCTTTCCACTATATCAAAGATTAATCTTTTTTTGTGCCATGAGCCTCTTTGGGGATCTACGGAAGCTTTTGGACCCCTTCTCAGAAAAAAATTGTCTTTTTAAAAAATTGTATTTTTAAAGCTCCATAGAATTACAGAGGAAACCAATGATATGAAAATACAGTTATCAAAACATTTTTAAATGTTTGCTACAGTAATACTCGTAGTTCTTTATTAATGCATTAAATATCAAGATACAGGAGCAAATCTAATTCTACCATAATTTCAAAGTAGTGATGAGTGTAAATGATATTTTGAGATATCGACAGCAACTGTAACGCAATATGCAAATATCTGTGGTTTCTATTGGTGACATAGTCACCGATATGGCTACGGATAAGACATTGGGAGTTTCCAACAAATAGTAAGCTAAACAGGGTGTGGCATTAGAGGTTTTTTTTGTTTTTTTTTTATGAAATTTATTGTCAAATTGGTTTCCGTACAACACCCAGTGCTCATCCCAAAAGGCGCCCTCCTCAATACCCATCACCCACCCTCCCCTCCCTCCCACCCCCCCATCAACCCTCAGTTTGTTCTCAGTTTTTAAGAGTCTCTTAGTGGCATTAGAGTTTTGAATTGAATTAACTATTTGATCAGTTTCTGGAGTAATTCAGGAACTCTTGCTGGGTTCTGAATAGTGAACTAGGTGCAGGCAGGGTGACATTGAAAGGTCTGGAACCCAATTTGAATTATCCTCATCCTAGAGGCAGTAAATCTCCATAAGTGTCTGCTGCCATGGCATTTATTCACTTGAGGCATTTATTCATCCTTTCTTTAGATATTCAAAAGCTGGTAATAAAAAATCCAGGGACCAACTGGAAACTAAATTGCAGTTAATTCAAGGAAAAGCTCTCTATCTCAATTGTTGGGTCAGGTTTTTCAAGCCAGAGACATACATTCTACTTCTGGTCGTTCCATTGGTTCTGTCAATAATCTTGGTCAATTCGTGTGTGTGTGTGTGTGTGTGTGTGTGTCAATATTTTTATAGACTTTATTTTTTAGAACAGTTTTAGATTTGCAGAAAAATTGAGAAGGTAGCACAGAGTTCCCATATTCCCTGCACAGTTTCCCCTATTAGTAACACCTCACATTAGTATAGCACATTTGTTACAATTAATGAACAAATTCTGATACATTATAATTAACTAGAGTCCATACTTTATTAACATTTCCTTAGTTTCCACTTACTGTCTTTTTTATGTTCCAGGACACCACATAACATTTAGTCACCCTGTCTCCTTAGGCTCCTTTTGGCTGACAGTTTCTTAGACTTCCCTTATTTTTGATGACCTAGACAGTTTTAAGGATTCCTGGTGTGGTATTTCATATAATGTCACTTAATTGGGATTTTTCCTGATGTTTTTCTCATGACTAGACTGAAGTTATAGGTTTTTGGGAGGAGGATCACAGAGGTGAAGTGCTATTTTCTTTTTTTTTTTTTTAATGTTTATTTATTTTTGAGAGAGAGAGAGAGAGAGAGCATGAGCAAGGGAGGGGCAGAGAGAGAGGAAGACACAGAATCAGAAGCAGGCTCCAGGCTCCAAGCTGTCAGCCCAGAGGTCAATGCAGGGCTCGAACTCACAAACTGTGAGATCATGACCTGAGCTGAAGTCATGTGCTTAACCAACACGGAGCCATCCAGGTGCCCCATAAAGTGCTAGTTTCAATACAATGGATCAAGAATACATGCTATCAACATGACTTATTACTGTTGATGTTGACCTTGAACACCTGGCTGAAGTAGTATTTGCCAGATTACTCCCTGATAATGTTACCCTTTCTTCCTCCTGCCAATTCACTTTTCACATTTATGTAAGTAATCACTGAAGAGAAAGAATTCCCATAAACCAGAGTAATAGAGAAGCAAGTGTCTCTAGAAAAGGTTTTAGGAGATTAGTTAACCCTGACTCTGGTTCCTGTATCCACGCCTTCCTGCACAGATGGGTTTCTGGCTGGCCTACTTTTAAAGATAAAAAAGGAAGAGGACCCCACATTGAAAGAACTCTAAACCCTTGGCAATTGATGTTGCATGGCTCAATCAACAAATCCATAGACTGTCCTAACCATGTGTAAGCTGCTTAGATATGTGCATAGCTCTGAGGCATTTACACCATCTTAAATCATTTCTGGAACAATGTGGTGTATTCATAAATAAATAAATATATGAGTGGAAAGACAAATGACCAAATAAAATGCAAGACATATGACACAGTGGAAGTCAGTCTGAAAAAATTGTATTGGTTATGAGCAGAGAATTTGGATTCATACCATCTAAGTTGATGTTCAGGTCTACCCAAATGACACATACAACTTTAGACAAGCCTTTTAGCCTTTCTAAGCCTCAGTCTCCTTAACTGTAACATGGAGACAGTCATGCCCACTATTAAAAGTTGTATAGGGACACCTGGGTGGCTCAGTCAGTTGAGCATCTGACTCTTGATTTCGGCTCAGGTCATTATCCCAGGGTCATGGGATCAAGCCCCACATCGGGCTCCATGCTGAGTATGGAGCCTACTTAAGATTCTCTCTCAACATGGGGAAGGAAAACAAAAATAAGATAAAAACAGAGAAGAAGACAAACCAAAAGAGATACTTAAATACAAGGAGCAAACTGAGGGTTGCTGGTGGGTGTTGTGTAGGGAGATGGGCTAAATAGGTGATGGGCATTAAGGAGGGCACTTGTTGGGATGAACACTGGGTGTTATATGTAAGTGATAAATCACTCAATTCTATTCCTGAAATCATTATTACACTGTATGTTAACTAACTTGGATTTAAACTTAAAGAATAAAATAAAAAATAAATTAAAAAAAGAAGATTCTCTCTCTCTCCCTCTGCCCCTCTTCCCCCACTCAAGTGCACATGTACATACATACACTCATTTGCTCACTCACGCTGCCTCTCACACTCTCTAAAATAAAAAAAAAATTAGGGGCACCTGGATCGCTGAGCCAGTTAAGTATCTGATTCTCGATTTCAGCTCAGGTCATGATTTCATAGTTTGTGAGATTGAGCCCTGTCTTGGGCTCTGCACTGACAGCATGGAGCCTGCTTGGAATTCTCTCTCCCTCTCTGCCTCTCCCCTGCTCGCGCTTTCTCTCTCTCTCTCTCTCTCTCTCTCTCTCTCTCAAAATAAATAAACTTAAAAAAATGAAAAGTTGTATAAATCAAATAACATTTAGAAAGCATCTGGCATATAGTAGGCCCTCAGGACATATAGCTGTTGTTGCTAGATAGGGAATAATTACACAATCCTGCTTCAGAGTCACTGTAAATTAAATAAGATCTGTTTCAGATGGGTTTGCCTCTGCTGAAACTGAATTTCAGGAACACACTGTATTCTTAGTTTTCTTCCTGCTTCCCACCTTCCTCCGCTCCTTTTTCCCTCCCTTGTTTTTCTCAGATTTCATTACCTCCTTTCTGTTTCCTTAGACTGTCTGTGCCTTCATTTCATTACCTACTGCCAAGCCCCTCTGTTCCACTGATATTTCTGAAGGAGCAGAGCTTCTGAGTGACTGATATGTACTCCTTCTCCCCCAGGTAGTCAGAGAGAGAGGCAGAGAACTGGCAAGAAGGGGGGAAATGTTTCTGTGAGCAGACTTGGATTCCTGCATTTGTTTGTTTTGTTTTAAGTGGTTGCTTTGCTGATCCTATTACTGTAAAGGGTAATGATATTTGGGAATAAAAGTCTATGAATAAGTAATGATAATAGAAGTAAGAACCAGAACTGTGGGATATAAAGCTTGTGTTAAAAATAGTCTGTCGTTTTCAATTCTGCCTACTAAGCCTTTTCCTAGACTGAAAGACACAGAGCTCCAGTGAGAGGAGCAGACAGCATGGGAGTTGTTCCACAACCAACAGGAAACCACGCTCCAGAGCAAACCAGCTTCTCTGTTGTGGTCAAACTCTATCTCCACCACCACCACTAGCTTTCTCTGATACAGGCAATGAAACTTTTTTTTCAAAGCCAAGTAACCAGAATAATGAATATAAAATGTATTGATTTAAGAATGGAAACTATCAAATGAGGGTCTGCTTTGGGAACTTTATATTTCTTAAGATACAGTTATTCTTCCACAGAGCATCCATTGTTATGTACATGGCTATAACAGGCAGGCCACCCAGGGAACCAATTAAAGCCCAGAAATGAGCAAAGTCTGAACCGTAAGGAAATAGGAGAAGAGACTGTGGCTCCAGATGAGAATTCAAATCCTAGCATCTGAGACATCATTCATTTCATTATCTAGAAGACTGGTCAAAGTGAAGTCCTAAAACCTCAGCACAAATGACTGCCAAACCCTGGTTCTAGTGAACTAAGGCAAAACAGACAACTATGTAAGCAAAGGCTCTGTGCTCAAAACAGCCAGCCATCGGTCCAAGAAGACCAGAGCCTTGGACTGTAAGCCAAGGCATTACAACTGATGTGAGCAATTGCTCTGGTGCCAATCGTGGCCCCAGATTTATTTGCTTTAATGGGTAAGGTCACAGGCTCAGGCATTCTCCAGATTCTGCTATTGAACCCAGACACCATGGCCCCTCCTGCCTCCCCTCATCAAACACCAGGAGGATTCTGTTAGGGCAGAACTGCACAAATGGGAAACACCCATCAAATGCAGCAGGAATATTAACTTCACTAGGAAGCCTTTATATGCCATTACTTTAGAAAGGATTCCTTGTTAGTCCTACCATTAAACAATTAAATTGTCAGAAATGAATTCTGTGCATGTGTGTGCAGAGCGTGCGTGTGTGTGCGGGATGTGTAATTTCCCACTCAGGTGATGTCTGCGGCAGGTCTCCTCTCTCTCTGTCTCTTTCTCTGTCTCCTTCTCTCTCTCCACTCCAATTGTGTGCTTTTCCCTTTACACTGTTGAAAATAAATACGTCTTCCTAATGGCATAAGCAGTTTTTGTTATGAACTTTGATATGCCTGTACATTTTATACCACGCAGAAGACAGAAATACAAAATGAAGTGCTCAAACATGAATTTGTCTTTAAGCATTCCCCTGCCAGAACATGATTCCTTATTCCCTTTCCTGACACAGGTTACTGATACAGTCTGTTTACTCTATTAGCATTGTGTACATGGGCATGATACGAAATAGCTCTAAATCAAATCAAGGCTAATGCCTACAGATGGGAAGAATGATCACCACATGCTGTATCTCTTTTATATTTTCCTCCTAATTAGAGCTTTATGTCTTCATAACACTGACTTACTTATCCTAGGTCTCTGTTTATAAATTGTGTGACCCACAATTCAAAATCAATTGATTTTCAAAATCAAACATGCTTATGAAAAGTACACACGTTTCACTTAATCCCAGTATTGATTATTTTAGTAAAGAGACAGTATCATACTTAAAACAAATTGAACAATATTTAATAAATGTAATTAGGATCACACTTAAATCTCTATAATTTTTACATAGCTTAAATTTTTACTTACTTAGATTATATTCTTGCCTTAGTTAGCTATCAAAACTCTTATTTGAGGCTTTAATCTTTTAAAAATGCAAAAAAAAAGAATATCTATACACTAAGATGAAAAGAACTCTAGAAATTACACAGATATAAGGCAAAGGATGAGCCCAAGAAAATACTGCCGATACCTACAAACCTTCCAGCTCCTGAAACAACCATGTTAGATTAATTGTCCATGTGCCAATGCAACTATTAGTCACTTAATAAATGCTTCTTGGGGTGATGGCATAGTATCATAAATATATCCTGCTATTCTAGCAATAAGCCTCATAAAATGTTCAGCTTACCTGTTTTATAACAGTGTACAGATAAGGCAAATAGGAAAGGGAAGAGATTTTGAAATCAAATTATAAGTGGCTACAGTTTCTCCACAAACTGCCCCTCTTTGGGGTCTCATTCTCCTCGGCTTATGTCTTTTTTAACAGGATGACAAAATTATGAATTTTGGAGCCCACCCTTGTTATATAGTGAAATTTATAAATAAGCTCAGTTGGTAGAACATATAACTCTTGATCTAGGGGTCATGAGTTCTAGCCCCATGTTGGGCACAGAGATTACTTAAAAAAGCACATAAAATAAAATAAAATAAATAAAATAAAATAAAATAATAAAACAGGCTTAAGATTAGCTGGGATACACTCTGCTGTCTAGGTCTGCATCCCCTTGCACAACTCTGCATAGCCTCTCTGGGACTTCACCAAAATCTGTGTTCAGGTTTTGGATGAAACACTACGTCTCCTTCCTTAACAAATCATACTTCTGAGCTAGTGCTCTGGCACAGTGTGGACCTATGTGTTTAGATTTGGGGTCAGGAAAAACTGTATAGGCCCTTCCTCCCAATGAAAGCAAATGGGTGGGGAAAATCTCTTTGGAAGAAAACAAAAATAGAACAAAAACAGGTGATATTCCTAGAAAATATTCATATCTTCATTTTTCTTATTTATTTATCATCTCAATTTATTATGTAAGAAGTTTAAACCCACCCCCCAACACACACACACACACACACACACACACACACACACACACACACACACTTTGACCATCCCTTGCTCAGATGGAAGGCTCCTCCCTCCTCCTCTCTGGTTATCCAGGCCCACCCACCTTTTATACCAAACTTATGGACCATCTTTTCTCTGAAGCCTTGGGATAAATGTTGAGGTTGATATACATCCAATTGCCACACTCTTTCAGCTAATACAATATTAACAGCATTAAAAGTATTTCAATAGAAATGTTTATAACTGCAAAAATTACCAACTATGTTAGAAAAACATCTCTTTAGAAATAATTGGTATGTTTGCTGTAAACTGTTCCTACCTATTCACTAATATAGGCCCTCCAAAATAGTACCTTGAACAAGGGACCATATACGTTGTGTGATTTCCATTCAGAAATAATATTTGTTGGCTTGTACTATATCTGAAATCTTGTCATTAATTATTAATCACTTCAATTAAGGTTTATGTCATATTTAGGAGACTCCTGTTAAAACACAGATATCTCTGAAAGATACAACACTCCAAGCTCATTATCAATGATTTATATATTTTCAGAGACTATTTCAGGATTTTCTGATGAATTATCAAATCCCTTTCCACCTGTAATGGTGAATCCATAGCTTCAACCACACCAAGAAGCACAGCATACAGGCATGATTGTATTATGACGTCAGGACACCTAGGAGAGACTGCTTGCTATCCCAAATCTACTATTCCATCCCAAATTTCTTCTTTCAAATTTAAGCCCAAAGGGTCTTTAAAGAAATTTTTTTAATGTTTATTTTTGAGAGAGAAAGAGAGAGAGAGAGCTAGCAGGGGAGGGGCAGAGAGAGAGGGAGACACAGAATCCAAATCAGGCTCCAGGCTCCGAGCTGTCAGCACAGAGCCCGACACAGGGCTCAAACCTAGAAACCCCGAGATCATGACCTGAGCCAAAGTCGGACGCTTAACCAATTGAGCCACCCAGGCGCCCTGCCAAAAGTCTTTTTATATCATTAATACAAATATCCCTGAGGAGTTCACACACTAAGCCAAAATATTATTTCCATCTCTGAATAAATGCATTTATCAGATTTGTCAAGGTGCTAACCTAAACCCCTTACTCTTAAATGCTCTGTAACGTCTTCAACTATTTCATTAAGTCCTAAGACTTCAACCTCAGTAGTTATTGAAATAATACTAAATTTTTATAATTTGCTCTTCAATTCTGTCTTCATCTAGACAAGAACATTCAGCTGTCTACCAGACCCCTCCATCTGTCTATTCCATAAGCACCTCATTCTCAGCATAGCCAGAACCAACACGTTGTATTCCCTTCATTTGTTATGGGTTCACTTAGCCACAGGGTGACTCAATGAGGTACCCCAGAGTCATCTTTCACTCTTCCCTTCCCCACAACCAATCAGTGATTATACCCTAAAGATTCCAACTCTGCGATAGCTCTCATCTGTCTCCTTCCCATCAAGGGCTACTACCCTAACACAAACCAGTGTTTTCCCTCACCTAGACTGTTGGAATAGCTTCCTGACACTGCTTTCCACTGCACGTTACACTTCCTAAAACTTGACTTTGATCCTGGCATTCTCCAGTTCAAACACTTAAAATGTTCCCCACTGATTATTAAATTAAAATCAAACTCATCTCGTTGTTCAACGCTTGTTTTCATATGGCTGCATCTACCTTTGACTTTCACGTACCTTATCACTCTAGTAAAACTGGAATGTTTACTAAAGATGCCCTTTGCTTTCCAACCTATGTTCCTCAAATGGTTTCCTCCACTTGAAATACTTTTCATCTATACCCCATGTCCACCCATTGAGAACCTACTTATCCTTCAAAGTCAACTTCAGATTTTAATTTCTTAAGTAGGTCTTCTGGCTTCTCTCAGCTGGATTTGATTTGTCCCACCACTGAGCTCCCATGGCATCTACTATGCCCTGAATTACTAAATAGTGCCGTTATTTCTATGCCTATCTTTTGCTACTCACAATATTGACAACTCTGTAAGTGTAGGAACAGTATCTTATTCATTTATACTTCACCTGCAGTGCCTAGCTCAATGCTTGTATATAAAATGCACATAATCAGGGGCGCCTGGGTGGCGCAGTCGGTTAAGCGTCCGACTTCAGCCAGGTCACGATCTCGCGGTCCGTGAGTTCGAGCCCCGCGTCAGGCTCTGGGCTGATGGCTCAGAGCCTGGAGCCTGTTTCCGATTCTGTGTCTCCCTCTCTCTCTGCCCCTCCCCCGTTCATGCTCTGTCTCTCTCTGTCCCCAAAATAAATAAATAAATAAATAATAAAAATAAAATAGCAAAAATTTATAAAAAAAAATAAATAAAATAAAATAAAATGCACATAATCATTGAAGTGTTTCTGAGCAAATTTTGAAGTAGGTTTAGAAAGACAGTGGAGGAGTTCCTGGCTTCTGAAAGGGTGGCTTTGCCAAGAAGTGATGTTACAGGATCCTGGAGAGCAATTCTTTACACAATTCGTAATTTTCAGACTGTAGCTTAGGACAAGCATCTTGGCAATGAATGAAAATCTGCACTGGGGGAAAGGAGGGTTGGTCCAGAGCACCACCATCCACTTGGATGAGGTATCGTACTGGGGACCCTCAGGCAGGCAAATCAGCGCAAAACCATTTGGATGCTTGAAGATCTTGGAACATCTTCAGGTCCTGGACTGCTGCAAAGCAGGTAAAAGCACTGGACCAGAGAATTCTAGAAGACACTAAAAGACACAAAGGAGTTAGTGAGAAAACAAACTGCCTGCTGCACCATTCTATATACTATAGACTCTAGTGGCTCTATTTTAGCCTTTGGGATTCTGTACAAATGTGAAACTTGTCAGTCAATAATGCTCAATCAACACATATTTATTGAGTGTTTTCAGTGTGTCAGTCTCTGTGCTGGAGATATAGGGGTGAATAAAAAAGACAAAATCCCTGCCTTCATGGGCCTTAATTTCTAGTAGGCAGAGATAGTAATAAATAGAATAAATATATAAAATATAGAGCCTATTAGAAGGTGATAAATCTTGTGGTCAAAAATAAGATATGGAGATGATTAGAATTTTAAGCAAAGTGGTCAGGTTTTGTTAAGAAGGTGGTTTTTGAGCAAAGACTTGGAAAAGGTAGAATACTGATCTGTGCCACTATCTGGAGAAAGAGAATTCCAGGAAGAAGGAAAAGCCAGTGCAAGTGTCCTGTGGCAATAAGCACAGGCCTGAGTAGCTGGAGACGAGTGAGATCAGAAAAGTAAAGGGAGGGGCATGTGGATGGCTCAGTCGGTTAAACGTCAGACCCTTGATTTAGGCTCAGGTCATGATCTCATGGTTCATGGGATTGAGCTCTGCACTGGGCTTCTTGCTACCAGTGCAGAGCCTGCTTGGGATTCTTTCTCTTCCTTTCCCTCTTTGTCCCTCCCCCGCTCGCACACACATGCGCTCTCTCAATCTCTCTCACAAAATAAATAAATAAACTTAAAAAAATAGTTCTGAAAAGAAAAAAAAAAAAAGAAAAGTAAAGAGATACTTCCAGCCTATGGAGGCCATTGTAAGGATTTGGCTTTTACACTGAATGAAATGAAAGGTCTTAGGAAAAATCTTAGCAAAAGTGACATTGTTTTCTGTTGAGACAGAAAGAGCCAAAGACTGAAGTAGGGAGGCCAGTTAGGAGGCTGTTGGAATATCCCAGGTGAGAGATGGTCACAGTGGATTGGACCAGGGATGATAAAAAACGATCATTCTAGCAAAGCGTTAAGGTTACCAGACAGGAGGTGGGTAGGGGGATGTGTAAAATAGGTAATGGGGATTAAGGAGTGCACTTGCTGTGATAAGCACAGGGTTTTGTGTGGAGGTGTTGAATCACTATATTGTATACCTGAAACTAATATTATGCTGTATGTTAACTAACAGGAATTTAAGTAAAAACCTGAAAAAAATAAATAAGTCTTCAAAGAGTTCAAACCCTTGCTCCATAAAAAAATAAAAATAAAAATAAAATAAAGGTAGAACCTGGAGGATTTTTTGATGTATTAGATGTAGGGCATAAAGGGAAAAAAAAGAGTCAAGGATGACTCCAACATTTTTTGCATGAGCAACTAATAAAATAGTATGGTTTATTAGCTGGAATGGGGAATATTAAGGATGGCAGAGTTGAAGGAGCATAGACAATCAGGGGTTCCGTTTTGGATCTGTAAATCTTGTGATGTCCATTATACATTGAAGAGGAGTCTGGAGATCAAGACTGAGGTTAGGACTGGAGAACTAAATTTGGGGATCATCGGAGTATAAGCGGTATTTGAAGCCATAAGACTGGATGAGATCCACAAGAGAGTGGCTAAAAGATATTGGCAACTTTCAATGGACTGAGCCTAAAGCATTCTAACATTCAGAGGTCATAGAGAAGGTCACCAATAACGTGGGAGGCAAACAGGTGTGTATGTTTGCCATGCAAGCAGGATAAAATGTATTTCAAGGAAGAGAGAGTGATCAGCTCGGTCAAATGCTGCACACAGGTCAAGGAAAATGAGAACCAAGAAAAGGTTTTGGATTCAGCAACATGGAGGTCATTAATGACATGGACAATAACAGTTTCAGTGGATGGAATGGAAAAGCATAATTAGAGAAAGTTTGAGAATAAGAGAAGGGGAATTGGAGAGATTGAATATAGACCCCTGTTTTTGTTGTAAAAAATGTTACACTTTTTTTTTAAAGCCAGTAATTTTGACTTTTTATTAATCCAATTGGGCAGTGTCCACAGTAGTCTGAAAGAGTCAGATTTTACTTGGGAAATCTCCCTTTCAAATGATAAAAAGTTGGGGCACCTGGGTGGCTTAGTTGGTTAAGTGTCTGACTCTTGATTTCGGCTCAGGTCATGGTCTCACAGTTTGTGGAATCGAACCCCACATCAGGGCTGACAGCACAGGGCCTGCTTGAGATTCTCTGTCCCTTTCTCTGCTCCTCTCCCCTGCTCATGCTCTCTCTCTCTCTCTCTCTCTCAAAATAAATAAACTTAAAAAAAATGACAAAAAGTTTTCATGAATGGGTTTCAGTAGTTTTAAGTCTGGCACTCTGTTGACTCTATTCACTGTCTTCAGTGAATTTGCAGTTTAAGATATCTTAAGGTTTATAATCCGATTTCTGTCTTGGAACTTCATACACACATATCTAAAAATTAATGACATCATAGTTTTTGGGTTGGATATTGCAACTCATAAATTACATTTACTCATTTCAAATATTTCATTATTGATTTATAGTTAGTTCTTTTCTTATGCCATAGCCACCACTTATTCACTTAAAATTTTTATTTTTATTTATTTTTTATTGAGGTATTACTGACATACAACATTACATTACTTTCAGGTGTACAACATAATAAGCTGATATTTGTATATATTATGAAATGATCACCACAATAAGTCTAGTTAATATCTGTCACCATACATAATTACAGAAATGTTTTTCTTATAGATGAGAACCTTTAAGATTTACTCTCCAAGCAACTTTCAAATATGTAATGCATTATTACTAACTATAGTCACTATGCTGTACATTACTTCCCCATGACTTTTTATTTTATAACTGGAAGTTTGCATACTTTGATTCCCTTTACCCATTTCACCCACCCCCAGCCCCTAATTCTGACAACCACCAATCAGTTCTCTACATCTATGAGATTGTTTTTTTTTCTTATTCCACATATTAATGAGATCACACAGTATCTCTCTTTCTCTCTCTGATTTATCTTAGTTATCATAAAATCAAGATTCATGCATATTGTTGTGAATGGCAAGATTTCATCTTTTTGTCTGAATAATATTCCAGTATGTGTGTATATCCAGGTTTTTTCCTAAATAGATGTAGAGATTTATAACAGTTTTATTTATTTGTTTGTTTGTTTATGTTAAGTAATCTCTACACACAACATGGATGCTTGAATTCATGACCCTAAGATGAAGAATTGCATACTCTACCCACTGAGCCAGCCAGGTACCCCTATGTCACAGTTTTTTAAATCCATTTATCCATTCATGTGCACTTACATTGTTTCCACATCTTGGCTATTAGAAATAATGCTGCAATGAACATGGGTGTGTCTATATCTTTTCAAGGTAATATTTTCATTTTCTTTGGATAAATACCCAGAAGTGGAATTGCTGGATCATATAGTAGTCATATTTTTTAATTTTTTTTTTGAGGAATCACCATACTCTTTTTCATAGTGGCTGCACTAATTTACATGTACACCAGCGTTGTACAAGGGTTCCCTTTTCTCCACATTCTTGCCAATACTTTTTATTTCTTGTCTTTCTGATAAGTCATTCTAACAAGTGTGAGGTGACATCTCATTGTGGTTTTGATTTGCATTTCCCTGATTATTAGTGATGAGTGGTGTTTCATGTACGCATTAGCCATTTGTACGTCTTCTTTGGAAAAATGTCTATTCAGACCCTCTGTCCATATTTTAATCAAACTGTTTTTTGCTATTGAGTTGTAGGAATTCTTTATATATTTTGGATATTAATCCCTTATCAGGTATAGGATTTGCAAATAATTTCTTCCATTCAGTAGGTTGCCTTTCATTTTGTTGATGGTTTCTTTTGCTTTGAAGAAGCTTTTTAATTTGAGGTAGTCCCACTTGTTGATTTTTGCTTTTGTTGCCTCTGCTCTTGGTATCAAATCCAAAAAAATCATTGCCAAGATCAATGTAAAGGAGATTGCCACCTATGTTTTCTTCTAGAAATTTATGGTTTCAGGTCTTACATTCAAATACTTAATCCATATTCAATTAATTTTTGTATATGGTGTAAGATAGCGATCCAGTTTCATTCTTTTGCATTTTGCTGTCTTATTTTTCCAAAATCGTTTATTAAAAAGACTACTTTCTACATTGTATATTCTCCTGTGTTGTAAATTAATTGACTATATAGGTATGGGTTTATTTCTGGGCCCTCTATTCTGTTCCATTAATCCATGTGTCTGTTTTTAATGCCAATACCATACTGTTTTGATTACTATAGCTTTGTAATATAGTTTGAAATCGGGGAACATGGTGCCTCCAGCTTTGTTCTTTCTCAAGATTGTTTTGACTATTTCGGTTCTTTTGTAGTTCCATATGAATTTTAGAATTGTTTGTTTCAGTTCTATTTAAAAAATGCCACTGGAAGTTTGATAAGGATTGCATTGAATCTGTTCATTCCTTTGGATAGTACGGACATCTTAACAATATTGATTCTTCCAATCTATGAGCACAGAATATCTTTCCATTAATTTGGGTGTTCTTCAGTTTCCTTTATAAATATCTTATAGTTTTCAGTGATCTTTCACCTCTTTGGCTACATTTATTCCTAAGTATTTTATTCCTTTTGGTGCAGTTATAAATCAGATTGTTTTCTTTTTAAAAAAATTTTTTTTCAACGTTTATTTATTTTTGGGACAGAGAGAGACAGAGCATGAACGGGGGAGGGGCAGAGAGAGAGGGAGACACAGAATCGGAAACAGGCTCCAGGCTCCGAGCCATCAGCCCAGAGCCTGACGCGGGGCTCGAACTCACGGACCGCGAGATCGTGACCTGGCTGAAGTCGGACGCTTAACTGACTGCGCCACCCAGGCACCCCCAGATTGTTTTCTTAATTTCTCTGATAGTTTGTTATTAGTGCATAGAAATGTGCCCAATTTCTGTATGTTGATTATCCTTCAACTTTACTGAATTCATTTATTAATTCCCATAATTTTTTGGTGACATCTTTGAAGTTTTCTATATATAATATCATGTCATCTGCAAATAGTGAGTTTTACTTCTTCCTTTCCAATTTGGATGTCTTTTCTTTCTTTTACTTACCTAATTGCTGTGGCTAGGATTTCCAATTCTATGTTGAATAAATTGGTGACAATGAGCATCCTTGTCTTGTTCCTGATCTTAGAGTATGATGTTATCAATGGGCTTCTCATATATGGTCTCATACTGCATTGAGGTACATTCACTCTATACCCATTTTCTTAATAATTTTTGTCATAAATGGATATTTCATTTTCTCAAATGCTTTTTTTGCATCTATTGAAATGATCATATGATTTCATCCTTCATTTTGTTAATGTGTATCATGTTGATTGATTTGTGGATATTGAACCATCCTTGCATCCCTGGAATAAACCTCATTTGATCATGATGTATGGTCCATTTATTGCATTGTTGAATTTTGTTTACTGATATTTTGTTGAGGATTTTTTTCATCTATGCTCATCAGGAATATTGACTTGTAATTTTCCTTTCTTGTGGTGTCCTTGTGTGGTTTTGGTATCAAGGTAATACTGGCCTTGTAAAATGGGTCTGTAAGTGTTTTTTCCTTTTATTTTTCAGTACAGTTTGAGAAAGATTTATGTTAGTTCTTTGTTTGGTTGTTTTAAAATTTTTTTTGTTTACTTTTTTGAGAGAGAGACAGAGCATGAGTGGGGGAGGGGCAAAGACAGAGGGAGACACAGAATCTGAAGCAGGTTCCAGTCTCTAAGCTGTCAGCACAGAGCCCAACATGGGGCTCAAACTCACAAACCATGAGATCATGACCTGAGCTGAAGTCAGACACCCAACCGACTGAGCCACCCAGGCACCCCTTATGTTAGTTCTTTGAATGTTTGGTATAATTCACTGATGAAGCCATCTGGTCCAGGACTTTTTTTATTTGTAGGGAGTTTTTAAATTACTGATTCAATCTCCTTAATAGTAATTGGTACATCCACATTTTCTAATTCTTCATGATTTAGTCTTGGAAGATTGTAAGTTTCTAGGAATTTATCCATTTCTTCTAGGTTGTCCAATTTGTTGGCATACATTTTTCATAGTAGTCTCTTTTGATCCTTTGTATTTCTGTGGTATCAATTGTAATGTCTCCTTTTCATTTCTGATTTTATTTATTTGGGCCCTCTCTCTTTTTTTCTTGGTGAATCTAGCAAAATGTTTGTCTTTTTTTTTCTTTTTTATCTTTTCAAAGAAACAGCTCTTGGTTTCATTGATCTTTTTTATTGTCTTTTTGTCTCTATTTCATTTATTTTTGCTCTGGTCTTGTTATTTCTTTTCTTCCATCTTTGGGCTTCATTTGTTCTTCTTTTTCTAGTTTCTTGAGGTAGATATAAAGGTAGCTTGTTGATTTGATATTTTTCTTATTTTTTGAGGTAAGCATTTATCGCTGTGAAATTGCCTCTCTTCCTATAATTTTGGTATGTTGTATTTTCGTTTTCATTTGTCACAAGGTACTTTTTGATATTGCTTTTGATTTCTTTATTGACCCACTGGTTTTTCAATAGCATGTTGCTTATTCTTTACATATTCGTGAATTTTCCAATTTTCTTCTTATAACTGAGAAACCCCCTAGTTTCAAACCATTGTGGTCAGAAAAGATACTTGATATGATTTTAATCTTCTTAAATTTGTCAGGCTTGTTTTGTGGCTTAACATATGTTCTATCATGGAGAATGTTCCATGTGCACTTGAGAAGACTGTGTATTCTGCTACTTTTGGATAGAATATTCTGTATGTATCTGTTAAGTCTCTCTGGTCTAATGTGTCATTTAAAACCAATGTTTCCTTACTGATTTTCTGGCTGAATGATCTATCCATTGATGTAAGTGGGGTATTAAATTTCCTTACTATTATTGTATTACTGCTTATTTCTCCCTTTAGGTATGTTAAGATTAATTTATATATTTAGGTGCTCTTTTGTTTACATAGATATTTACAATTATTACATCTTTTGTTGGATTGATCTCTTTATCATTACGTAATGCCCTTCTTTTTGTTTCTTGTTGTCTTTGCTTTAAAGTCTATTTAGTCTGATGTAAATTCAGCTACCCCAGCTTTCTTTTGGTTTTCATTGCATGGGATTTATTTTTCCATCTGTTCACTTTCAGTCTGTGTGTGTCTTTAGATCTGGTTTCTTATAGGCAGCATATAGATGAGTTTGGTTTTTTATCCATTCAGCTACTCCATGTCTTTTGACTGGAGAATTTAGTCCATTTACATTTAAAGTACTTTTTGATAGGTTTGTACTTATTGCATTTTGTTGATTTCTGGCTGTTTTGTAGTTTCTCTCTTCCTTTCTTCTTCTCTTGATCTCTTCCTTTGTGGTTTGATGATTTTCTTTAGTGTTATGCTTAGATTCCTTTCTCATTATCTTTTGTGTATCTACTATAGTTTTTTGCTTCACTTAGACTCATAACAGTGTATAGATCTTTCTCTAATTATAATAGGGTTACATCTCAATAACCCAATATGAAGTTGAAAGTATTATTAATTGAAAATGCATTTCATACACCTAACCTACCAAATATCATAGCTTAGCCTATCCTACCTTAAACATGTTCAGAACACTTCCATTAGCCTACAGTTGGGCAAAATCATCTAACACAAAGCTGATTTTATAATAAAATGTTGCATAGTTTATGTAATTGATTGACTACTGTATAAAAGGTGGTTGGGTACAGAATGGTTGTAAATATGTCAGTTGTTTACCCTCATGATAACATGGCTGATTGGGAGCTGCAGCTCACTGTCCAGCCTCATGAGAGTGGATCTTACTGCATATCACTAGGCCCAGATGCATTCTAAAGTCATACATTTTTACTACGTAGCCTCCCATGATTTTGTTTCTGATGTCATATTTTACATCATTTTATCTTTTATGTCCCTTAACTAATTATTGTAGCTACAGTTATTACTACTTTTGTCTTCTATTTTAACCTCTACCTAGCTTGATATGTGTCTAATCCACTATCTTTCCTATATATTTACCTTTACAGTGAAATTCATACTTTCATATGTTTTCTTGTTATTAATTAGCACCCCCTTTTCTTCAACGTAAAGAAGTCCCTTAACATTTCTTCTCTGATTTAGTGGTGATAAACTCCCTTAGCTTTTGCTAGACTGGAAAACTCTTTATCCCTCCTTAAATTCTGAATAATAATACTCCTGGGTAGTGCGTTTTTGGTTGGAAATGTTTTTCTTTCAGCACTTTAAATATATTGTGCCACTCCCTTCTGGCCTGTGAAGTTCTAGCTAAAAAAACCTGCTGATAGTCCTATGGGGGTTCCCTTGTATATAGCAAGATGCTTTCCTCTTGCTGCTTTTGAGATTCTCTCCTATTTAATTTTGATATTTTAGTTGTAATGTGTCTTGGTGCAGGTCTCTTTGGTTTCATCTTTTTTTGGTTTCCTGGATCTTAATGTCTGTTTCCTTATCCAGGTTAGAAACATTTTCAGCCATTAGTTCTTCAAATACGTTTCCCACTTCTTTCTCTCTCTTCTTCTTGGACCCCTACAATGTGAATATTAGTCCCCCTGATGTTGTCCCATAGATCCCTTAAGCTATCCTCACCTCTTTTTTCACTTTTTCTTTTTGTTACACTATTTGGGTCCGTTCCTCTGCCATCTTTAAGTTCATTGGTCCTTTCTTCTGCTTCATCTAGTCTCCTGTTGAATCCTTCCAGTGTATTTAGTTCAGTTATTGTATTTTCAGTTCTGTGACTTCTTTTTGGAACTTTCTTATGTTTTCTATCTTTTTGCTGAAGTTCTCACTGTGTTCATACATTCTTTTCTTGAGTTCAGTGAACATCTTTATAACCATTACTGTGAACTCCTTGTCAGGTAAATTACTTATTTCCATTTCACTAAGTTTGTTTTCTGAGGTTTTATCTATCTTTTGGAACATATTTTTCTTTTGTTTTCATTTTGTTCGACTATGTTGGTTTCTATGCATTAGATGAAACAGTCACCTCTCCTAGTCTTGAAGGACTGGCCTCGTACAGAGATAAAACATTGTTCAACCCTGCCCTAGCTCTTGGTTGTCTCTCAAACCTTTGTGATTTAAAAAAAAAATTTTTTTAATGTTTATTTATTTTTGAGAGAAAGAGAGAGAGAGTGGGGGAAGGGCAGAGAGGGAGGGAGACACAGAATCCTAAGCAGGTTCCAGGCTCTGAGCTGTCAGCATAGAGCCCAATGCGGGGCTTGAATTCACGAACCGTGAGATCATGACCTGAGCCAAAGTCAGACACTTAATGGACTGAGCCACCCAGGCACCCCAAACCTTTGTGATTTTTGAAGTCACCTATTTTATTTTTAATAGGTCCCAGTAGTTGAGGGGGTGCCAAGGCTAGTCAGTGTCCCAAAGGAGAGCGTGTCAGTCAGCATCCAGATTCAGGCTTATTGGAAGCTAGGCTGTTGGGCAGCAGCTTTTAAAGAATGTCCATGTATGCAGGCCTGTGGGACCATAAGCATATAAGCCCCATGGGCCCCCCGAACCAAGCAATCTGAAGGCGTCCCCTGGTCAGCAGTTACAAAAATCAGAGCTCCAAACAAGTGTACAAGCTCCTTTCTGGGAGAGACTAATGACTTGTAGTGAGGGAGTAGGGAATCACAAAGATGGCGTCCCATGGCCTATGTGCCCTAAGAACACCTCCAAAGTCTCTAGATGTGTGCCCAACCTGAAGCCTGCCCCTACAGCCAAAGCTCCAGGACTAGCAACTAGTCTTCCTTCACAGAAAGACTGGGTGTCTGGTTCAGTCTGCTGTCTGTGCTGTGTCCTGGAGGTGGAAGTCTGCCAAGAACCGTCTTTCTGGTTGTTACAATCCCCTGGGACCCAGGAATGCAAATCCCCTGCCCACCAGAGCTCAGCAATCCGGGGGTATCCCATGAGCAGCAGTCAGAAAAACCAGGGCACAAGTAATAAAAATTGGGGTGCCAGACATGTGTACGAGCTTCCCTCCAAGAGACGCTCGAGCTCTGGAGCACAGCAGAGGGAGAATGCAAAGATGATGCTCACATCTCTGAAGTCGCCGGAAATATTTATAGTCATCCCTTAGAGGTGTGTTTAATTTGAAGCCTGCCCTTCGTGCTACAACAATGATGAGCTAATAGGCCTCTTTTATGGAAAGATTGAGCTCCTGGGTCTGTGGCCTCTTGCTGGGCCCTGGGTGTGGCAGCTGTTTAAGAACTCTTGGTTGGTTCCATTCCTGTGGGACATGAAGCAAGTATAAGCTCCACTGTTCACCAGAGCCAGGCCCTGGAGAAATGTCCCCTGGCAGCAGCCACAAAAATCAAGGCACTAGACAGGGTATAAACTCCTTTCTAGACGATATCAGCAAGCTGGCATGAGGCAGAGGGAGAGGGCAAAGTTTGTGTTCCACTGGCCTCTGTTTCCTGAGGGCACCTCCATAGGCTACTGTAAGTATGCAAACCAGAAGCCTGCCCCTCAGGTCACAGTTCCTGTGACCTATTTGCTTAAATAGGCCTCATGCTAAGAAAGACTGGGAGTGTTTCTATCTACGATTTGTGCAGTGTGCTGGGAATGATGGTCTGCCAGGAACTCTCACTCCAATTGCTGCAGCCCCATGGGACCCAAGAATGCAAGACCCCTGGGCCACCAGGACCAGGCAATCAACGGCCATTCTCCGGGTGGTAGCCACAACCACTGGGGTACCAAATGTAAAACTGGAGCACCAGATGTAGAAGCTCCCCTCCGGGAGATACTGGGGCTCTGTAAGTGCAGCAAGAGGGAGAGCGTAAAGAGGGTGCTCACTGGCTGGAGCAAAGCATAGGGGGAGTGAGAAGACAGCACCTGCTAAAGAAAAGGAAGAAAAGGAAAGAAAAGGGAAAAAGGAAAAGAATTACAGAGGGAGGAAGAAGAAAAATGAAAAAAGGGAAAGAAAGAAGGGAAAAGTGATGGTGCTCGCCAGCTTTAGCAAGGCAGAGGGAGATCATGCAAAATGGTGCCCGCTGGCTGCAGTATAAAGACGGCACCCATGGGAAAGGGGAAAACAAGTGGCAGTGACAAGCTTTAGCAAGGCAGAAGGAGAGGAAGAAGGTGGAACCCACCAGCTTCCAACCCTGGACAATATCTCAGCAGGCCCCTTCCCCCCCAGATCAATGCTTTAAAATTAGGAAATGTGTCCCACTCACATACAGTCTGGCTGTTTTTCAAAGGGTTGCTTCTGCCTTGGGCCCTGGGGTGAGTGAGTCTGTGCAACGGCCCTTTAAGAGCTGCTTCTCAGCTCACCATGGCCAACTAGGTCTGGTGGCAATGAGCCACACGTTTTAGGGGTCATCTCTCAGACGCCAGCCTTAGAAGCTGGGATGAGGGCATCCTGATGGCTCAGTCGGTAAGTGTCTGACTCTTGATTTCTGCTCAGGTCATGAGCTCATGAACCATGAGATCAAGCCCCGCATCCGTGCTTTGCTGAGCATGGAGTCTGCGTGGGATTTTCTCGCTCCCACTCTCTCTGCTCCTTCCCCACTCAGGCCTGATGTGCAGCACAAACACTTCAACCCTCCGGCAGAAGCTCTGGGTTGAGTTCCCTCCTGACTGTGGGTCACTGTACCAGGGATGGGGCTTCTGGTCTACCACTTTGATGTGGTTTCCCTCTTCTTTGGCCCCATGCAAAGGAGTTACTCCACCAGTTTTTAGATTTCTTTTCAGGGGAGATTGTTCCACACTTAGCTGTGGATCCCTTGTGTCTGTGGGAGGTGGTGAGTTCAGGATCTTCCCATTTTGCCATCTTCAACAAGAAACTCACTTTAAACTTTTAAGTGATATTTCTCCTTCCATGGAGGTTTGACTGACTTTTCTGCTTGTAGACATTAGTTCATGTTGTCAACAGTTGGGCATTGAATCTCAGAAAACATTAAGCTTGAGATTAAAAATTAGGGCAGGGAAAGCTGTTTAGTAAAACATGCTAACCTAACATATCTGAACAGGACACGATCAAGTTCATACTCAAAACCACAAGGGTGCTGTGAAGTACAATGATTTCATACTTGTGTTGTGAGGTCATTTTGTTGTAACATTAAAGCCAAGAGCCCTCCCGACCCAAGGGCAATGCCAATTTCCCAGAAGGCTCATTTCTCAGAGCCAAAGCTCCAGAAGATGCCAAAGCAACCCATGCTGATACTTAGTCTCATGTTATTTCTCAATTTTATGCTTAATTTGCTCCTTTTGGTTTTATGTATTTTGACAGAGCCAAGTGTATGTGGGGATTTCCCCACAGTCCTTTAAATGCTATAAAACTTTAATATAGGAAGATAAAAACAATAATAAGCCATGCCTCCAAGCCCTCACATTTAGTTCTTCATTTGAGTTAGACACTAACCAGTTGTAGGTACTGATACAGATTTTCAAGTACTCACACTGCTTTAAATGCCCTGTGCGTTTCCTTGCCCTCTTCCCTCTACCCGAATGAAAATTATATTCTGCCCATAAGCTGGGCATGCAACACCCAATGATTGCACAAAATGGCATCTTTACAATTCTTTTTTTTTTTAATGTGTATTTATTTAAGGGAGAAAAAAAAAAAAAGAAAAGAGAGCATGAGCAGGGGAGGGACAGAGAGAGGGAGAGAATCCCAAGCAGACTCCACACTGTCAGCACAGAGCCCAATGCAGGGTTCGAACTCAGGAACCGTGAGATCATGACCTGAGTCGAAATCCAGAGTCAGATGTTTAACCGACTGAGCCACCCAGGGGCCCCCTCGCCTTTACAATTATTCTCATAATGGCCAGTGTCCTATGTGAGTGGATGCAATTTTTATAAAACTTTTCAGTGTATATTTTTGAGAGGGAGAGACAGAGACAGAGCATGAGTGGGGGAGGGGCAAAGTGAGAGAGAGACAGAAAGACAGACCCCGAAGCAGGCTCCAGGCTCTGGGCTGTCAGCACAGAGCCCAATGCAGGGGTCGAACTCATGAGATCTCGTGAGCCCTGAGATCCTGACGTGGGCTGAAGTCAAACGCTTAACTGATTGAGCCACCTAGGTGCTCAGAGCCAATGCAATTTAATATGGTTTTAATATGGTTCAGAATAAAGCCAAGATGGCTGCCCAATTCCCAACTTGAGGCATGCAACCCTGAAATGTCTTTTTGGAAAAAATGAAATCATGCTCCTGGAAATCTGTGGAGTTAGGCTGTTTTCAGCATAATTACCTTCTCTCAGCTTCCTAATACCCTTAAAACCTCTGAGAGACTTTAAGTGTACAAAGTTCAACAAAAATACCTTCAAAGTAGATTAGTTCTAATTATGTCTAATATTTGTTTGCCGCTTTATTGAATAAACTACATTTGTTTAAAAAAGAAAAGAAATTCACTTAACTGCATGTCAGTCACCCAAATTTTAAGTGTACAAATGAAATGGAAAACATTTATTACACAAATTTAATTACAATTCTAAGAAATAAACATGCAAATTAGATAGAGTTCAATTTGCAGATGCTAATCGTCGTCCTTGATCTTACTCCTTCCCTCTCTGATTTTCAGTCTGTGCCTCTCCTTGATTCCTAGGGAGCCAGGCAGCAAGAGGTTTGGTTTTTCACAGTCGGAGGATCACTGTTTTAAAGAAGTGTTATATTTAGCACATCTGGCATAGTAGCAGTAAACAAACATTATAGTCTTTGTAACACTTTTGTGCAGGTGCCTTCCCCCGGATTTTATTAGGTCTATGCCTTCCAAGCCTCTGTGTTCATTACACCTGAAATGACCCATCTCGACTATGGAGGAGTCCCTAGACAGAAGTTATGAATTAATGTTTCAAAAAACAAACTCCAATTGAGACTAATACAGGGGAAAATTACTATTTGCAGAATAATGTGATTCCGGGGCTTAAATTACATTCCCTTGACCAAGGACAACGTCCTTTATTACTTTTTTATTTCCTGGAGGTATTCCCTCGAGGCTCCCCACCCAGAAAGAGTTGCCAATTCAAGTTGCAGTAGGACCCATGTTGCTTTTTTATACATATGCAGCTCCGGAGGGGAACGGGCGGGGGCGGGCGGCGAGGGGAGAATAACTGCTTGGTCCTGCAAAGACATCTGTTTCTCATCTCCGTTTGCCGTGGCAAAGGAGAAGAAAGTCTTTTCAAAGGGTGGGAAAGGCACAGATTTTTTTTTTTTTTTTAAATCACACGCACACACAACAACAACAGAACCAAACCAAATAAAAAAAAAAAAAAGAAGACATCTCAGAAGGTTGCAGAGTGAATACGTTATCCGGCTGGAGCCGGGCCCCCAGGGCTAGGGCGGGAGCCGGGGAGCGCGTGGGGTCTGGGCTGCGGGCTGGAGCTGGGCCCGCGTGTCCCCGGGCACCGGGAGGGGAGGGGAGGGGAGGGGAGAGAGGGGAGGAGAGGGAGGAGGGAGGGCGGGAAGGAGGGAAGGAGGCAGGGGGCGGGCTGGGGTGGGGGTGAGGGGAAGGCGCCCCGTGTGCTGCCTGAGGAGCGGCGGCGGCGGCGGCGGCGGCGGGAGCAGAGGGAGGGCGGGAGAGCGGGCGCGCTTGTCATGTTCCCTCTCTCACCCTGGGGGCATCCTGCAGAACCTCTCCTCGGAAATCCACGGGGAAATGGCAAACAGGATTGACGGGTTTCACACGCTCCTCGCTAGACAGAGCCGCTCATTACCATAACCGTCTGCAGCGACGGCGGCGCGGCGCCCCAGTCGCGGCGGCGGGACCTGCCGGGACCCTCGCCCGCCGCACACCAGCGTCCACCGTCGACCGGGCCGCCGGGCCGGGCCCCGCGCGACTGTGCACCGGCGGCCGGGCTGGCGCCGAGCCCGGAGCGGACCAACGGCAGCGCGAGCGCTCCGGCCGCCGCCTCCCGGCTGACCCCGCGGTAAGAGCCGGGCCGGGCGGGGGCGGCGAGGCCCGGGCGGGTGGAGGGCGAGGGCCGGTCCCCGCGGGCAGAGTCTTCGCGCGCCGAGTGGCACCCGCGCGGCCTCCCGGCACCAGGGCCGCGCCGGGGGCGCCGAGCGGACGCGCACCGGCCGGAGCGGGACCCGGGCAGCGCGGGGGCCGGGACGCCGCCGGGCGCCGAGGCGGCGCGGGCTTTCCCCGGGGCTGGCTTGCGCCGCGGGGCCTTCACCGGGGCGGGAACCGCTGCCGCCCGCGCGCACCCAGCCGACTCGGCGAGCGGGTGGGGATGGCAGCCCTGGTGAGCCCCCAGGGCCCGCGGCGGCCGCTCCTTCCCTTTCCCTAGGGGACGGGGGGTCAGTAGGAGGGATGCCCCCGGGTCTGGTCGCCGCGACGCTGGGCAGGTGGAGAGGGAGGGGTTGTGGATGTCAGGAGCGCGCGTCTTCGAGAAAAGGGAAGAGCTGCAGGAGCTGACACCTTCTGTCCTCCGCCACCTCCGCCCCCGCACTCTCCTCCCAGGCAGCCGAGCCTCGCTGCGGGCGGCGGCGGCTCCTCTGTCCTCAGCTCACCTCCCCGGCGGACTCGGCTGCTGCCCGCCTGGTCCACGCCTCCGCCTCTCTCTCCTCCCTTCCTCCCCTCCCGCCTCCTGGGCCCTAGCAACTTTCCGGAGTGCCCGGCTGGGGCCGTGGAGGCGGGCGGAGAGGCGCCCCCCACCACCCGGCCCAGGGTGGCGCGGACAGAGCGCACGCCTGCGGGAGGTGCGGGCGCTGTCCCCGCCGCCCGGGTCCCACGGCCGCGCCGGGCGCTCCCGCAGCCGCGGGCTCCGAGCGGGCTTGGCCGGCGAGGGAGGGAGGGAGGGAGGGCCGGGCAGGCATCTGCTGCGGACTGGAGCGCGGGGACGGGGCCAGCCTCGCCAGAGCCCTGCCAGCCGCTGTGAGTCATTTCCTTGGAATCCTACCTTTGGTGTTTATTTCCCTTAGAAGGAAACTTGTTTAAAAAAAAAAAAAAGAAAAAAGAAAGAAAGAAAAGAAAGAAAGAGTAATAATAGCTCTTATTCTTCAGGAGAGGCGCACGGCTCGCGCACCGTGGAAAGACAACTTGCCTTTGTTCCCAGACACTTGGGGTGTTGTTTACTTTCTCCTGCGGCCGCCGGCCAGCAGGGCTCTGCTCCCTACGTGAGAAGGGGCTCAGGGGCCCAGGCACCGACCCCTTGGGGTGTGTCTGTGCCGGAGTCTCCCGGACGTGGTGCCTGCAGGGGGGTCGGTTCTCCAGAAGTCGCGACCCTGGGCCTGAGATGGGGAGACCTGGCGCCAGGGCTCGGACACCTGGACACCTCATCTTCCCCCTCAGGCCCAGCACCGGCCCTTCTCGCCCTAGGACCTGACCTAAAGCTCCTGATCTCTCGAAGCTACAGCTGAGAAATGCACTTCTAGGGCAGACAGGTGTACTGCAGCGAGTGGCAGAAAAGCGACATCTGTCTATTCGGAAGGGTTGAAGGATTTTATTCCACCCATTCAGCCCCTTCCACCACCACCAGCAGCAGCGGCAGCTGGACAAGCTGTTGGGATCTTGTTAAGGACAAGGAGGAGGTCGGGTTGGGGGTGGGGTGGGGTCTTGGTCCACCTGGGCAGCACATTTTAAGACTGGCAGCATTGAACATACCAGCCCTTCTCTGCGTTTCAGTGTGGGAATCAGATCTCTAACTGCTGTGATGCTTTTAATATTCTCTAATTTCCAATGCTGGGGAGGGGGAGGGGGAGGCAAAGAATGACCAGGAGCCCCTCTTAGATTCAAGGTGCTGCTGAACCTGTAGCCACACTGTTCTATGTGCCTACCTCTCCTATGAGCGTTATCATGGCTCTGAGGAAGAAGCATGCGTAAGTCATCTGGAAAAACCAAATTGTATAGCAATGCCTGGTAACTTTACTATGAATATTTCCTGAAAAAGCACGACATTTTAGTCGTTAGCCTTTTGGGAATGCGTGAGGTGTCATTCTGCTACGTCCAGGTGGGTGACAAAACTGACCTGCAGGAACCTGGGAATAAGAGGTTAGGACCTTTTTATTTTTTAAACCCATGTGTAGACAAAACACACTTTAACAACCTTCTTTTGAATCCACTCACCTCTGATGTTAAAAAATACAAATCTTACCATAAATGTACATCTTTGTGGTTATATCTAATAATAACAGCACATGAATTTGTGGATTTAAACTTCTGAACTCAGTAGCAGAATTACAATGTAAATCTCATCGTACAGAGAATAGTGACAGTTTGGATCTGCACGTATAATACAAATAGTCGTGTGAAACATGAGCGCTTAGCACCGCACACTCCCAATTCTTCCTGAACATTGAACTTGCCTTCTTAATTTGTTAACATCCTGGTGTAAATTCTAAATAGACTTCCTAGGAAGACTCCATTGCAGAATCTTCTCCCAGCCCCCAAATAATCCAAAGTCACTCATATTTTATTCAGACTTACATAAATCACTTATGGAAGGAACTCAGCTTCTCAGCATATTTGTGTGTACAGGTTTCCAGTTCAAAAAGGAAAAACTTACAGAAATTAGATTTCACGAAGGAAAGAGCCAAGATAAGACAACTATGCCGTGTTTCAAGTTCAAATGTGTAACTGATAGAATTTCATGTGTTGGAATCAATACTAACAAGTAGAAACACTGAAATCCTTAACCAAAAAAGCTACAACAATAAGTTATTAATATGTAAACAAACTCTTAGGAACATAAAACAGCACAGGGCCCATATAATGTCCTATTAAACAAAGGTAATTGCTTCTAGGGGCCTACAAATGCTTTCTTAAGAGGAGTGGATTTGTCAACCCTCCTCTGGTTTTATGTAATAAAAGTTCAACAGACAAAAAGCTTGGGTCTTATTCCCAGAATCCAGCACAAAAGTGAATGTGAATTTCAAGCTGGAAACCACCACTGCAGTCAACGAGAAAGGGCTACTGACCGAGAAAAAGCTATATAACTCGCGTGCTCCTGGAATAGCATTTACTGAAACAACTGTCTGTTATCATAGGTTAAGAAATTAGACCATTTATGAGAGTCTCCCAGGGAATCTGTCATCGTGAGGCTTGATAGCTTGTTTGGTTGCCGAGTTTGAGGGGTGATAGAACAGCTTCGTTTGTTAAATCAGGGTAGCCCTAAATTTTTTGATGACTCAAGAGCAAAATAAATGGTATGTCCCACTATTGCCTTTTAGAGAATTAATCAAACACCTCTTTTTTTTTTTTTCTTCTAATAATGTTTACTAAGTCCTTGCTGCTGCCTCTTTGCAGGGAGGACAGTGTAAAAGAGAAGTGGTAGGTCATTTAGCAGCCCAAATCATTTGGGTCCTCCTTCCAGTCCAGGGACGTGGACACTTCCCCCTGTCTGTCAGAAGGCCTTGCTTCATTGTTCAGTGAGGTTGGGACAGAATTTAGGATCTCCAGGAGAAGCCCGAACAAAGAATGGAGTCCTGGCTGCCAAGAGCCGCTCTGTTAGCCAGAGGACATTGTCTCTTCAGTGAAGCTATTTCCCCTTCCCCTGGTGTTTTTCCTTCTGTTACCTGGAAGTGGACCCTCCGTATAACATGTAGGTAATCACAGTCTCCTAGACAGCAGGAGATTCACCCTTTCCCCAAAACATTACAAGCTGTATAATTTGGAGAAGGAAAACGTGAAGTAGACCTTTGGCGTATGTTTGAGACAATCAGTCTTCAGAAAGCAGACCTGACATCACTCCTTGTGACAGTTCTTTAAATGGCAAAGTGGGATAGTGGAGGTTCAGGTCTTGTAAAGGAATTGGCAGCTAATAAAGGTGCTGAGGCCTCTCTGCCTTCACCACTGATCTCTGGCCCATAGGTCTTTTTGCTTTAGTATCAAATCCTTTTCCCCCTTGAACTCACTCTTCACCTTGCCTCGAGCCTTACTCAGGACCAAGTGGAGACACTGAGCCTCGCTGGAAGTGGCCTGGTCCACCTGAGTTAAGCAGGGGCCCAGCGCTGCATCACAGAGCAGAGAGGCTCCCAGTCTCCCCGCAGGCCCTAGGCAGGGGCGCGAACTGGAGAGGAGGGCAGTGGTGTGGTGCCTCCTGGAAAGTTCTGCCTTGTGTCTGGGCCTCACCGAGGAAAGAGTTGCCGGCTGCCTCTGGCCCTGAAGCCCTGGCTCCTGTTTAATATTCTGCCTGCTCCGTTGATGTTGTGCTTGGCTCCTGTGGGGCTGCAACTCCCGGCTAGAAACTGGAGCCAATTTTCTGTCTTCATCTCACAGTGTTTTGACTGGAGGCAGATCCAGTTCAGGCCGATCAGGGCTGGTGGAAACAACTACCAAGTGTGTCTCTGTCTGCTTCGTTTTGGGAAAAGAAAGTGGAGGGAGCCCCGGAATGTTGTAGAGGAGCTGGCCCAGCCGAAAGGAGACAAGAGGCCCAGCCACACAGACCAAACCTGAGCGCATCAGTAGGGATTAATGGTGGAGATTTCTGCCTCCCCACCCTTTCCTTTTGATTGATTAGCGGATTTCATCAAAGGAGACTCTCTGGGGACTGACTAGAAAATTGATTTTGCCTTATTAATAGAAAGGAAGCGCAAGGGTCCGGGACTTGCCTCTGAGGGGTACATTTTGTGCGGGAAGGTCAGGGGGAAAATGTGTTAGGAGGCAAAGCAGCTGTCTCAAAGAGGGCTGAGGGGAATCTGAGAACAATAAGAAATGGGATTTTAAAGATCCGCCCATGAAATGCAGATTGCCGAACACAGAGGCTGAGCTAATAGCAGCAAGAGAGTTTGCTGAGGTTTTCTTTGAAAAAATAATCAAATGTTTCAGGGTGAAGGGGAGGACTGAGAAGTAAAAGTTTCCCAAAGCAAAGGAATGAAAATGCCAAGGCCATTCCCTGGCTTATTCTTGATTAGGGCTGTTTTCTTTCTTTCTTTCTTTCTTTCTTTTTTTCTTTTCTCTTTTTTTTTCCTTTTTTCTTTTTCTTTTTCTTTTTCTTTCTTTCTTTTTTTTTTTTTAGATCTGAGGCTGTCAGAGATGACTCTGGTTCTGTCCATGAATAGATTCTGCGAGCCCATTGTCTCGGAAGGAGCTGCTGAAATTGCTGGGTACCAGACACTATGGGAGGCTGACAGCTACGGAGGCCCAAGCCCCCCTGGGCCAGCACAGGCTCCTCTGCAGGGAGACCGGGGAGCCGGTCCCCCACTGGCAGGTACTGCCCTTGACCTTCCCCTGCTGCCCTCTGCAGCTCAGCTGCCAGACTAGTGGGCGGGGGTGGTGTCTGGGGCGCCCTTCTGAGCTGAGAGAGCTCATGTTCCAGGGACTTCCCAGGCTGCCTGTACACCTCTCATAAGTGAGCCCAGGGCTCCTGGGAGGGGACCAGACGTGATACTCAAGTTGCATTCAGACCTGAGGCTACACAAGCTGCTGCTGCGTGTATAAGTCATGCACCTATATTTTTAAAAGAACCAAACCAGATTTTGGAACTCTTGAGTTTGGGTTTTGGTTTTTCACCCTGTAGCACTGCATGGCTCTCTCAGAGCTACACAAGTCCTGGTGAGCTTGACAATGAAATCTTTATCCCATGAGACATAAAGGAATCTACACTTTGGGCCAGAAGCTGTGTGTCTCTTCTTTTTATTAAGCACACAACTGGCTTTCATATTCAGGGGGAAAATTTTTGAAATCTAGATATATGTTCTTCCTGATTCTTTATTCTTATATTTTAAGGTAAGTTCCTTGGGTTTTTGTGTAGTACCCCTTAAAAAAAAAACCTATAATGTAAAATAAGTACTCTTTGAAGTTTGTTTTGGATTAAAAGCTCTGTTCTTTAAAATTTAAACCCTACTTTTATTCATGGCTGACATACTACGTTTTTGAGAGGAAAAAGACTTTGGATAGCCCAAATTTTACTTTTAAATTAAAAAGTTTTTAATTTCACCTATTGAAAGAAAGAAAATTATAACTCTAATATGCAGGTAGTCATTTGCTTCCTTACCTACAGCCAATAACATTTTAAAGTTATTTGGTTGTTAGTGCTGACAGTTAAAGATGTATACATTTGAGCAGTGGTGTTATGTTATCATGGATTTAATTAAACACTTTGAACAAATACTGTTCTTTCCTTTTATGAATTTAGCTGTTTGTGCATACAGTTAAGATTCTGAGTATTTAGTAAATGCTGAAATAGATCATTTTCCTTTATAATCACCTCGAAATCCTTGCCTAGCCTGTGTCACAATTCTGTATGATAGCAACCATTAAGACAAATGTTTATTTTTAATCACCACATGTACAGACAGATACGTAGCCAACTTATCTTCTATGAGGAAATTAAAGGAAAGTATTTTGTTTGGAGAGTCTGGCAAACCGCATGTCATTTGTCATATCTGATTTATTACCACAGGATCACATTACAGGGGAATTTCAAATCCTATAACAACATCCAAGATCACATACTTTAAGAGGAAGTATGTGGAAGAAGAGGATTTTCACCCACCACTCAGCAGCTGTAGCCATAAAGTATGTTTTTTTAATAGTCATTCTTTTTATTAAGAGTTTAAGATACTTAGTAACAGTTGCTTGATCCATTTCCAGAAATTAAATTGTTCCACCCAAGCAATGAAAATGAGCCACTTCTCAGCAGAGCCATATTAATCGTTGTCCCTTTTTTGGGTCCTGTGTTATTTTCACAAGGAATTGAGGAAAGAGCCAGCAGGAGCTCCTCTACCCAGAAATAACAAAATTACATAATCCAAGGAACATCTTTTTTACAAATGATTTGATTTTTCTTAAGTTGCATTAATGGTTATGAATGGTGTGTGCTTTCACGTGTGCACAGAAAAGCACTTGTTCTATCCTGACATTCCCCTTCCCCAAGCTCTAGCTCCAGTGGCCAGTGCCACTTCTGTGGGTGCCCACCTGGGAGCGGTTCCCCAGGGCTTCTCAGGACCCTTTACAGGTGGACTCCCCATCTGTTGAAAGCATGCGTGGAAGTAGAAACATGCACTTGTACACTGGCTGCATATGTTTACTTTGTTAAAATATGTAATTCATTCCCAAGAAAAGACCACAGCTCACTCTTTTGCATACATAAGAAGTAGGAAACTGGCCACTAAGCTTTTCAAATACCATTTCTTTTCTTTATGGTTATCCTCCTTTAAAAACTATCTACAGATTTAATCGAGGGAGGGTATAACCCCAGGGCTTCTGGGTGGCCCCGGTTAAACGTCTGACTCTTGATTTTGGCTCAGGTTATGATCTCACGGTTCCATAAAGTTCAAGTTCGAGCCCCACTTCAGGCTTCGAGCTTATAGTGCAGAGCCTGCTTAGGGTTTTCTCTCTCTGCCCCTCCCCTGCTCACTCACTCGAAATAAGTGCATGAACTTAAAAATAAGAAAAGGGAGGGTATAAGCCAAAGCATAGTTGTCTGAAACATGGAGAGGATTTTTAATTTTTTGATGCACTTCCTCTCTGTCTCCTGTTACCCCATCTCCCCACCACCCCACAAGCTTATCCTTCAAGGTGTTGGCTTTGGCCTTGCTCATAATGACCTCGGCATGCATTGGTAGGTGCTGAGCTTTTCTCTGAATGTATAGTTCCTGCCTTTGATCCTGGGCTGGCTTTGTTCATAGCTCCTCAGGTCATGCTAACAGTTCCTTTTTTTTTTTTTTTTTTTATGGCCTGGAAGAGGTGGCCCCCAGGACACAAGCTGTTTATTTCCTCTTTCGTTTTTGTGTTATGGTTGCAGCGAATTTCTAGTTGCCTCTGTACCAATCATCACATGGTGATGGTGGCACACTGCTCAGAAGTGAGTCTTTCTCATTTCTTCCTTGCATCTCTTCTCCTGCCTGGCTCCAGAAGGAAGCCTACTTTGGCCCTTCAACTGACAGATCCTTTCAGGGGAAAGGCTGTTGTCCCTCGTTCAAGCAAAGATAATTGCAAGTGTTAAACCCACAGGGACAGCCCTGAAAGCAGTTCGCATGCTCCTGGCCAGGGTTTGAAGTATACTTATTATGACCTGCATTTTGCCATCTTTCAAAAGACATTTATTCCCATGTAATGTATGAGTATATGTGTGCGCGTATGCATGTGTTTGTATACACTCACATAAAAGCACAAGTGTCTTAAGGGTACAGCTTGATGGATTTCACATAGTGAACATACCCATGTAACTAGCACCCAGATCAAGAAACATCATAGCCAGCAACTGAGAACCTCTCTTCGTGCCTCTTGTTACTACTTTTCTGCTCACCCTCACCCCCACCCCCGCCCCGAGAAACTGCTCTCCTGATTTTTAGCAGTGTAGATTTGTGTGTTTCAGCATCTCCCTCACAGGGCCATATAAGAGCGAACAACCTGACCTCCCCCTGCTGAGGTCTCCATTGTGACTGGATTCCCAGGTGCTTGACCACACCAGGGATTCAGGAATGGGGGTGGGGGGGAGACATTAGTAACACCAGGGACAGCATCCCTAAATGAGTTTGGGAGAAACAGGAGCCCAGTATTCCCAGATCCAGAGACTACCAAGAAAGAAATGTACTGTGATGACATTTTCCTGTAGCCCATGACCTAAGTTTTCTCTTCCTTTTTTGACTTTTAGACCATCTCAATTTTTGAGGAACGAGCCCACATCCTTTATATGTCATTAGAAAAGCTAAAGTTTATCGATGATCCTGAGGTATACCTGCGAAGATCTGTCCTGATAAACAATTTGATGAAAAGGATCCATGGAGAAATCATCATGCAGAGTAACTGGTGCTTTCCTGCCTGCTCTTTCAATGGCACCTCTGCTCAAGAGTGGTTCATGGCTCAAGACTGTCCCTACCGAAAACGACCACGGATGGCCAAAGAGGAGTGTGAAAAATTTCATGCCTGCTGCTTTTACCAAGAATGTGGTGGTCACTACCTAAATGTACCCCTTTCTGTCCATGCTAGCGTTGGAAGTGCCTCCACCACTGTCCCCTCTTCCTCCTCATCCTCCTCTTCCTCTCCCCCTCTACCTTTACCGAGTTGTTCCCACCAGGTGGATTTTGACGTAGGCAGCGCACCTATTTACAAGGGTGATGGCCAGATACCTGCCAATGAAATCTTTGTTACTAATGTCAGGTCGCTAGGTGTTCAGGAAAAGGCCACCTTAAGTGATGAGAAGGCAAATCATGACACCAACAGGGATGGTGGCCCCATAAGCCATGAACCTGTGGGAAATGACCTGGCTTTTGAGTGCAAAGGCCAATTTTATGATTATTTTGAGACTGCATATAATGAAAAAAGCAATGTGAGCGAGTCTTGGAAAAAATCCTTAAGGAAAAAGGAGCCTTCACCAAGTAACAAACTGTGCTGCAGCAAAGGGAGTAAAATATGAGCCATCTTTTCACCGAAACTCTGAAGCATGCACAGCATGATCAATTAGCTCTCATAAATTTTATTTTGAATGGATTTTATAGTTTTGTACAACTGATAAAATTATGCCATGAACATGCCGTGTCGTTTTAATGCCTGGAGAGCAGATTGCATAAAACATCTGTATAGTAGGCATCAGCGAGCTACTTATAAATGTGGTGATTTTGCCCAAAAACCAGCTGACTTAATGCTTAAAAGTAGACCTTAGTTTTCTTATGGAAAAGGTCAGTAGATTAGCCTGGGGGCAGTGTGCCCTTGTGATCTTTCCATTACCCCCAAGGAATCTGTCACTAGCTAGGAAACTTCCAACATGTTCGCCAACTAATTAGGTAGTTATTTTGGTAAGGAAACCAACCAGCAAAAGATGCCTGCTTCTACGTGACTATTTTTTTTCTGAATAAAAGACTGAAGACAGGGAGCTAGATGAAGTGGCCTCGTGGTGCCGTTAAGTATTTATATTTAACAGTCTTGCGTGACGGATGAAAAGAGGATGGAACATAATGAAACACCAGTCTTGGGGTGGCAATCAACAATATGTGTAGAGGGGTGATCCCTGCAAGTTCCTGGCTTGCCTGTGATGGGTGATTCGGCTGTTAAAGAGAGGTGTTATACAGGGCGATTTTTGGTGCCTTACTTTATCTTAATTTTTGCCAATGTGCAAATTAAGGATAAATCAGAGTTACAGCAGGGATTTAACAAACAGGAAAAAAAAAATACACAGGGTGGATCAATATCGTTTGGAAACCGTTAACTTCGAAACTATTGCGTTCAACTTTTGATTCAACATCTCTATCCTTTCTTTGTTTTTGATGCCCAATTGCTTTTGGATTTGGCATTTTTAGAAAGGGATGGGGGCAACAATAGAGCTGTTAGAAGCCAGCACTAAGCTGCTTGAGCTTTTTCTATGGCAACGGTCTGTTGCTGGGGTTTGGGTTTTTTGGGTTTTGGGTTGTTTAGTTTTGTTTTGTTTTCTTGTCCAATGAAGTTCATGAACCAGTGGCATGCATTATACTTTAATCTGTTTTGCATCATTTCACTCGTTTAGATTATGAAAGCATGTGGTTTTTTATATATGACTTTTGCTGTTGATTAAGAAGCACAATGTTAATAAATGATGTGGTGATCAATAAGGTTTAATCTTAAAGAATGTAAAGATTTTAGTTTTTGGAAAGTTATTTTGGAGAAATGGGACTCAGCTGGCAATAGCTACCATGTATCTGGTCAACATGTTTCTCAGTGATTTCTTTAATTTGTACGTTTGCAAGAGCGTGTTCAGAGTGCCCCTCTGACCGTCTGCCCTTCTCCAGCCAACTTCTTCCACACTGTATTGCAGTTTCCAAGGTTGCTGATTGACTCGGGCCTCCTTAAACAATACTTCACAGGAACCAAATGCCAAATGGAGGAAATAAGTACGTCCTCCCAGTTTCTCCAAGATAAAGCTTTTTTATTATTGCTATTAATATTAAATATAGGTCTCATTCATACAGTGTATGAGTAGGATCATTTGGACAATGTCCACAAGGACCAATTTTTAAAACATGTTCTTGTGTTATGGCTAAATAGTCTAGTAATGTTTTGTCCTTTATTTTCAATATTTGATAAACATTTGATGTTGAAAACTTAGATGATAGATGCTTGTATATGACTGTGTTGTTGTAATAAAGTGAGGTTTTCTTGATATATATTTATTAAAATGATCAAAATTCATTAAGATTTTGTTATTTTAATAATCCTCAGCAGTGTTTCTCTTTTCCATTGCTCTTTCTCTTTTAAAAAACTCTAAATGTCTAGTGGACAGTGGCCATGCAGGTGTCTTCAAAATGAAAGACTACTTTAAGAGGTCAATTGGACAGGTATTTTAGAATGATGCTAGTTTGTAAGTTTAGATTCCTGTGGATTAAGAGGACAGTGTTTTTTTTTTTAATTTTTTTTAACGTTTATTTATTTTTGAGACAGAGAGAGACAGAGCATGAACAGGGGAGGGTCAGAGAGAGAGGGCGACACAGAATCTGAAACAGGCTCCAGGCTCTGAGCGGTCAGCACAGAGCCTGACGCGGGGCTCGAACTCCTGGACCGCGAGATCATGACCTGAGCCAAAGTCAGATGCTTAACCGACTGAGCCACCCTGGCGCCCCAAGGGGACAGTGTTAATAAATGATGTGGTTGGTTGTCAAGGCTTCATCTTAAAGAATCTAAACATTTTCCATTTTTGCAAAGTTTCTGACAAAAACATAGCATAATGTAAACCCTGAGTAAATCCTAGCTGATTTCCATTATGAAATGCCAAATTGTCAAAAAGATGACTCATGTCAATGGTTGAAATCGCCATAGATCATTGCTAGTGTTACTCCATACGACTCTGTATTAATGTTATTCTTCGAGGCTAATATTTCATTTGGTAAGAGAAGGCTAGTTGAAAGCTAATTAATTTGTCGAACATAGCATTCTTACTCTGTCCTACATCATAGAGATTTAAATATGAAAGAAAGAACATCCTTTTGCTTTTTAAAATCCCCCAGCATTATTAATGTTTCTCTTGATGGCCAAAGCTATAAAATGACTGAGTTGGTGATTTCCCACAGCACTCACCTGAGCTGGGGTTCAGGCTTCCACTCTGTAGAACCCACCAGAGCTTCTCTGCTGGAAGATCGGTGCCTTTGAATTCAGCAGCATTAAAATTTGTAATTTTTAGTCATCCAGTTTTTGTTTCTAGGATATTTCCAGCATACCAAAAGACCTGCTTTCTCTTTCCCCTGCCTCCCAAAAACACTCCTACTAAACAACCCATCGGAATAAAAATGTTCCTTTTGTTGGTGTGAGAGCGTCAGGGCCTCCTGTGTGCCTGGATTGCCATGTCTACTCAGAAGATACTCCGATTTTTCCAGAGTGGCCAAGACAGGTAAATCTAGGGACTGGGTTCTATAGCTGCATCCTCAGAGACTGGTAAAGCTAAGACACTCTTCACCCCACACACTGTGTCTGTCCACCTGGAAGGAGCACCTTTTCTCACTGCTGTGCTTTGCTCTAAGGAAAACCTGATAGGGCAAGATTCTGGACTTTTAAAAGTTAAATGAAGGGAAATACTCACTTAAGAAAATGACCCACCTCCCCCAAGAATGCCATTAATTGCTACTCCCTGAGGCATCTTGGTGCATCTCCTTAACCAAATCATTCACCTTTGCCTCTGGTCGTTCCTCTCTAAAAGTGGAGCGGAGGCCCTTTAAGAGAGCAAAGATACCGTGGTCCTCCTAGCTTCCACTCTCAAAAATCCTATTATTCTGTGCTTCACCTTGAAGGGGTCCCAAGGACAGGATTACAGCAGCCAGGATGTGGGAGGAAGGTAGAAACACTCAAAAACTTGAAGTGACTGCTGACCAATTAGTAATTAGGGTCAAGCATCTTTGGCACGATCTTTTAAGACTGTGGTGATTTTCCTTTTGGGATGAGCACTGGGTGTTGTATGGAAACCAATTTGTTAATAAATTTCATATATATATAAAAAAAAAAAAGACTGTGGTGATTTAGAACATTTTGTTTCGTAAATGGTGAAGCCAGCGAATGAACATTTAGTTTTGGAGATCATAGTTAACTCCATCAAAGCAGGGCTACCCACCCCTCCAATCATGAACTTGTATTACAGCTCCACTGAATGGCTTCCTTTCTGTGTATCTAGAGAAGAGCTGGGAACAACTTGGCAGCAGACATGGGCGTTAAGAGATGTCAACCTCACAATAAACATCAGACAAGGATATAAGGATTCGTATGCCACGCAGCTCAGGCTTTTATATTCCTCAAACAAATTGTGAGCAGAAAACGTTTTTGAAAATAATTAGTTGTTCAAATCCATTTTCTGCGACAGCCCCTGAAGTTTGAAGCCATTTCATTTCTACTGAAGGTTATCCATGCCAGTTTTGCTAGGCCTTTTCAAAAACAGGGAGTCGGCAGGCCATGAACAGTGATGGTTTAAATGAGATGCAGAACTGTCCCAGGAAGAGGGGAAGGAAATCAATAGTTCGGTAACAAAAGAGACAATGTATGGTTTCTAGGAATTCACATTAAGATTGCTGTGTTTTGATTGTGGTTTAAAATAAAATGCATTCAGGATCTTGCAAGTTACTACTCACTGCCTCCATTGCTCTCCTAGAGTGTGTAAGCAAGGTAGATTATCTCCACATGGCTAAAACTTCTCCATTGGATGTGAGAGCTACATGACCAGGGGTGAAACAGTTACCAGTTGAGAGATTGTTTCCAGCCCTGTGTACATGCCACATTTCAGCTGGGGGAATTCGCTTAGGAAAAGCACTTGCAAAGATGTAAGTTATGAACACTTGAATCTCGCATCCTGCCATAAAGTGCATCAGCAAGTGAGTTTAATAAAACATGCTGTTTAAAATAGTCTGTAATTTCCTGTTTCTGCGTTTTCCTTCAGTATGTGTGACAAGCTGAGGAACCATGACTACACGAAGGGCATTTACACAAGCTCGTCTGGTGGTGTTTGCAAACCATTGCCACGAGCTTCATCTTCTTTGGTAAACAATTCTCTGGTGGGCTGTCTATGATTGTTGGTTTTTTTCCTTGGTGTTGGTCCAATTTGTTAATTCTGAAAATGCAAACTACTTATTCATAGCCTGGAAACACCTGCTTTTGACCGCAGTGAAACTGATAGAACGTATGGAGATGAATTAGTCATTTCTCATGAAAGTACCCACGTTTTTCTCAACCCCATTTTTATAACTGTTCCCTTGATTTAAAATTATAAAACGTTACAAAATGCCAGATCTTGGGAGATAGAACACACATAGAAAAGAACTTGCAGAGACGGAAGTTGTGATCTTGCCTCTTGCCAAGATGCCAAGACAATGGACAAAGCAAAATTTGGGAGAGGCCCAATCCACGCGAAGGCCTGTACTGCCCAGACTGGCTTGGCTTTCAGCAAGCACTCCCTTCATCCAGGTCATTCCATGGCAGCAGCTGGATTCAAACATCAGGCATGTGATGCTCCCTGCCCCCTGATACTAGCCTGGGGTACTTCTAGACACAGTGTTTTTTCTGCAGATGTTTTCTGAGGTGACTGCAATGAGCTACGATCAGATGTGACATAACCCTGTATCCTGGTGATCAAGAAGTGAGCAGAGCTCTCTCAGTGCACCTGGCCCAGAACTCAGGCATCTATAGCTTCCTCAAAACTCACAAACAGCTCTGTGCGTGATTGGGAAAAGATGGAGAATGACAGATTATAAGGCAAGGGAATTCAGCAAAAGGTTAGGAGTTGCTCTCTGATAGAGTAGAGTGTGAGAAGTCTGAGAAACACAGTGCCCCATGTGCATTGCAGAGTGAGCTCACTTTCTTTAAGGAAAAGTGTAAAGATCCAAACAGAAAGAAGAATTTCCCTGGGGGGGGGGGTGGTGAGTCAACCTCTTTAGGGAGATAGGAAAACTATTTCAGGGACTAAAGGATTTCCTTTACGTTTTTGCAAGAAGAGAGAAATGGTTTGTTTGCCCTTTCTGGGAGCTGGGTGTGTTTCTCATTGTTTCCCAAGTCCATAGATGCTGTGCTTTTCAATTAATCCGCCAAATGATCTTTGTGACTAGGTATAGTTCTTAGCCTAACGTACCTCTCTCCTATTCAGTTCAGGCTCAGCAGTTGTGGTTTTCTCGTGAGACTGGACTATAGCAGAGGGTTAAGAGTGGGATTTGGAATCCCGCTGCTTGGATGCATCTGTAGCTATGCAAGCTTGACCTTGGCCTGCAGCCACTTCACTTCCTGGTGCCTTGATTTCCTTGTCTGTACAATGGGGTGGCATAATGTACCCACCTGACAAGGTTGCCAGGATTAAAGGCTTTATTTAATATTAGGGAAGTGACGCACCCTTGCCTAGATGCACATGATGGGTATGCGGTGACGGTGAGCCCCCATGACTTATTCACTAACGTCCCTGGATGCCCTGAAGGCTGGACCCTGATAAAACCAGATTCTCCTTTTTTGTGGAAAGCGCTCAGCCTTTTGGGTTCCGTATAACAAGCTTGAAACAAATAGAGGTGTTGTCAAACCCGGGGAATCAAGACCCTTAAACACCTATAAAATAGTCATTGGTGTCCTTGAGATATTTTTAGCATTTCAAAAGGTTTACTGGAAATCAAAATTTCTTGAAAGCAGTTGCATAGACTAACCCATGGCAGATTTCTTTACTGTTACTTGGAATTAAACCAACTCTGGGTTAACACAGCACAAACTGAGAAGAAACTCTGGGAAAATGAAAGCGTTATCCTTAGTAATTACAATTGGTTTCATAGATAGAATCTCTGAGAACATGGACTATATTAAGGGAATAAGAGGTATCCCTTATAAGTGAAAAGATGAAAAACTGCTAACCTCTGACTCATCCCTAGGATTTGTCCAAGTTCAAGTTAATTCAATCGCTGTATTAAATGATTCTCTTAAAGTTAGTTTTTACTCAGAAAAAATACAGTTTTGAGTATTTATATAATGTGGACAATTTAGACCCAAAATGATTCCTAGTGTTCTTACATCTGGTAATGGAGGCCAAAGCAGTATTTTCTGGATAATCCTAATTTTGGGGGACATGGCCTATCATAAAATAAGTAGGCTACAGTTTCCACCTATAAGATAGAAGTTTAAAAAGCAGATCAGCTAGGGAGTAGTTATTCCCACTTCAAAATTTCATCTTTACCTATGTTGCCTTTCAGCTCAGAGCCCAACTGATGGCTTCAACATAAGATTCCCTTTAGCAAATGAAATTTCCACTCTCTCAACTTTTCGTAAGCGTTTGTTTTTCCATGGGGCAAAGTACACTTGTAGTGATGCTTGCTGACTGGTAAGTCTTCAAAGACCACCAAACTGAACCGTACAGTTTGAGAATGAGAAACAGGCACCTGGATATAATGAAAGGAAATGGCAGTGCTGTGCCATGACCATTCCAAGACTTCTCCGCAACAGGTTCTCCTCCTACACTACCAGGCTCTTAGATCTCCTGATTGGCACCAGTAGTTGCCATTTCAGCTGAGAGAGGCACTGGGAAGCCAGGACACCTCATTGTGCCCAGGGAAATCTAGGCTGGCCATCTCTAGACCCTCCCCCTCTCTGTATTTGGAAACTCAGCAGCTAGAATGGATACTTTTATTTTCCTGTGAGTAGAATAAATACCTACCAGCAAGGATGATTGATTAGAATTCTCAACCAGTCCAGGGGTGCCTGGGTGGCTCAGTTGGTTAGGCATCAGGCTCTTGATTTTGACTCAGGTCATGATCTCACGGTTCGTGGGAACCCCATGACAGTGCAGAGCCTACTTGGGATTCTCTCTCTCTCTCTCTCTCTCTCTCTCTCTCTCTCTCTCAAAATAAATAAGTAAACTTAAAGAAATTATATTAAAAAAAAAAGTTCTCAACCAGTCCAGCCTTAACCCAAGCTGGTTTTAGCCAAGATGACTTAATGTAGAAGGGCAGTGGGGGATGGGGGCTGGGGGACATCTCTCTGTCTGAAAACAGTATCAGTCCCTGCACTGAAAGGACCCATAAAGAAATCCTGGGGCCATCAGTCCATCTGGGTGTTGTAATGGATGAATAAATAAATACATGCTAGAAAGAACCCTGGGATGGAATTTCTAAGAACCGACTGATTTCCAACTCTTATTCTCATTACAGATCAAACAAGGTTTATAATAACTCAATCTCTAAGATTTTCTAACTTTTTATTTTCTTGAGGTCTATTGTACTGATTTCTGATCAAATGACTGCTGTTTCTTAACAACAAAATCATTACCAAGTTAATGTCGCGCGCATGAGAGTAGGAGTTAGGAGACAGGTTCTTGCCCATTCCTGCCACCCACTAGCTGTCTAACCATGACAAACCCCTTGACATCTCTGGGTCTTAATATCCCATCTGTCAAATGGTGAGGCTGGACTCAAAGGGCATCTAAGATCTCTCTCCTTGGGAACTAACATTTGTGATTCTAACAACCAGTGGATCTTCCTGAAGATTTTTCACCTTCATTTTCTGCACGTCACCCCATCCTTTCCTTCCCCAGGATGCCTCCCCACCACCCCTACACCCCCGCCACCAGTCAAACCGGGAAACTGCTTCTGGATGTTACTTAAAAGGAATGAATCTCTGAGTTTTCCTGTCCAGAATGATTTTCTGCATATGGCTGCTAACCTATTGTCTGAAATACATTCCTCCAGATACGCCATGCTCCCCCCGCGGTGTCTCAGTACAGCCCCCTCGCTCTCCCCCCCCCTCCCCGGAGAGTATCTCCCCCCCCCCATCCCATTAGCCCATTAGCTCCACACATCCCTAGCCAGCCAGCCACAGACAGCACTGTTCCTCCTGACACAAAGTTATCCTCCCCTTCAAGCAACCAGCCTGCCTGCCCTACGCAGGCAGGAGATCCGCGAACCCTGTTTTCTCTCCTGTTTATGAGTAATAAAATAGCGGACTTTCCCCCTTCTTTTTCTGAAGACAGTCCTTGCAGCTGTGACTATAACTGTTGGGTTTTTTCATAGGAGCCAAGATTATGGTCCCATAACCCAATTAGTGTCATTTGGTGGTGGTCCAAGTGCTTCCCCTGCACGAGTTTTAATTTGGGGATCCCCGGAGGCTGCACTCCACATCTGTAGCCGGCCTGTTCTTCCTCTCCCCTTATTTGCTCGAGGTTTATGGGAGGATTAGCTGTGTGGTCTGGGAGGCGGCTGCTTCTCTTTCATCCGCACTGCTCTCGAGCCGCCGAGGAGCCTTTTACTTTTCATCAAGCCCTGGCACCTGGAGGGCGGGCAGCCGGGGCGACTGGAATGAATCAGTGGATGCCCTACAGGCCCCGAGGGGCGCGGCCCTGCGAGCGTGGGGGAGGGGAGGACGCAGGCAAGGACGCTTATTGGGCCGCTCACCACCTCGCCAGGCTGGGCCAGGCTAGGATCCCGCGTGCAGGGCGCGGAGCCCCCACCCCCACCCCGCCCCCACTCCCTGGCTGGCGAGGGCTGGCGAGGGCTCCCGGCGCTCATTGTGCAGGCAGCTGGCACCAGCTGGGAAGGGGAATTAGCATAACAAAGAGCCGGAGCGAGCGCGGCGCGGCCCGGCGGGGGCTCTGCGGAGCGCCCCGGGCCCAGAGGAGCCGCGCTGTCACCGGCAGCAGCGCGCCCCGGGCCGCGGGGCCGGAGACCCTCGGAGCGCCAGGGTATCCGCGCCAGCCGGAGGTCTGCCGGGGTCCCGGCCGCAGGGCTCTCCGGGAGAAGACAGGCGGTGTGGGTGTGAGTGTCCGTGACGGCGCGAATGGGCGTGCGTGTGCGTGTGTGTGTGTGTGTAAGCGTGGGTCCCTCCGAGTGAGCGTGCGTGTGTGCATGAGCGTGCATGTGGTTGTGTCCGCGGGCATGTGAGTGTGGTGCGAAGGGGCCGCCTGCAGAGGGGAGAGGACCCACCTGCTCCCTTCCCTCCCTCCCCACCAAAGCCTCTTTGTTTATTTCTTCCGCGAAACTGGTGCTCAAGTCTGGGAGCACCGAGGAACCCCCTGGGGAGCTCTGACGAGACACCCAGGCCCCAGCCCCACCCGGGAGACAAGCGGGTAGTCGCCCCCCGCTAAGGTCTCAGATTCATCTTGGGGCGCTGACCTGCCTGCCCGAGAGCCCCCGTGCAGGGAGGAGCCGTCTGAGCCTTGAGGTCTGGCCTTGAAGCTTCTGCACCTGCACCTGAGTGTGCAGTCCACTGACCCTGGCGCTTGGGTCACCAGCTTCCGACTGGGCGACCTCACCGCCCTGGTTGCATACAATCCTTACAATTGCTCCGTGGGAAGAAACTAAGGCTCAATGGAGCCACAAAAGGTCACAAAGCTAGTAATTCGGCCGACCAGCCTGGAGCCCAGGTCTGTGGGACTCAAAAGCCCACGTTCTCCACTGTAACACTTTAAAATCTTTTTAATAGGCTGCGGACCAGGTTCCTGGAAGGACCCGGGGAGGACAGTGGGGAAGGGGGAGTCAGAGCACGTGGACTCACGGCCCCTGAAGACATACACAGCCCAGACGACGTCCCTAAAAATTCCCCGGGGCCTCTCTGCACTGCCGCATTGCTGCACCACCTTCGATCTGAGTTGTCCCCTTCCGCGCCCCCGTCACGGGTATTGCTTTAGGTAGCGGTCCAATCCTCTCCAGGCTCTGGCTCCCAGGCTCCCTGCAGGAAAAGATGACAGCCGTTCGCCCTCACCCGGGAGTTGTCGGCAACTGTGCAGCCGGGGGCGGGGTGGGGAGGGGCAGGGGAGAGAGCCTCGGTCGGGGACCCAGGGACCCGGAGATGGGGGATCGCAGAGCTACACCTACACGCCTCGGGCCCGGCGCCTGGGTCTCGCCTCGCTACACCGCGCCCCGCTTCTTCCTTGCGGGAGGCAGGGCGTCTCTGAGGCTCCTCATGCGTTTCGCGACAAGAGTGCCTTGCCTCGGCTGCCTGCACAGCCCTCCCGAAGAGGGAGGGGAGGAGAACCGCAAGGAGCCGCGTGGCTCTGCCGGTCCCAAGCTCCCGCATTACCCAGAGGTGTGCCTTTCTGGGAGTGAAGGCTCCATCAGATGCCTTAGCATCGAGCTCCAAGAGAGGTAGGGACCTCTGAGGCCATGCAGCCCACCCACCCTTTTGACACATAGTCTGGGAGGCCGAGACCCAGGGAGATGGAGTGAGGCCTGAGGTTTCACAGCCTGCCTGCCCAGCTATGCTCGGTGCGCACCAGGCTCTCTGACAGGCAAACCGCCCTGCTTCCATACTCGGCCCAGACTCTACGGTAAGAACCCTAGTGCAGGAGGGGGGTGGGTGGGAAATGAGCATCCCTAGCAACGCAGGCAGCATGTGGTCCTGGAGGCGCCTGGAGAGGGAGGGGTTTGAAACCCTGGGCCCCCAGGCAGAGTATCACCCCATTTGAATTCAGGAATGGGGCAGGTGAACTGGTGGCCCACAGGGCTGCTGATGGCTGCTGTTATTATTATTAAGAGTGCAGAATTCTCCTAGGTTCTAACAACTGTGTTCATTCTCAATAAATGGTTTCTTAATAATCATTTTAATTAGCAAAAAGGCTGTCTTATTAAAGCTAATTAAAGGCAATTTGGGAACCTTATTTTCATACAATCATAAAATTAGAGAAACAAGAAGCTGGAGAAGTGAGGGATGTCTCCAGCTTTCTGCAGAGGGGGTGGGGAGGAGCTGGGAAGGGAAAGCCCAACCCCAGGTCCTGCTCTGTAGGGCAGGAGTGCCCGGTGGGTGGGTTGGAGCCTCCAGACTGGGATGAAGCCTATGCCCTTCTGGGGGGCAGCTGCTGGGAGACATCCTCTGGTCACGTCTTTGAAGCCAAATCAGAGTCACCAGAACTTCAATCCCCTGTGTTTCCACAATTGGTCACTTCCCTCCCACTAGTTACCTTTAACTTGAAAATGTACTACTAATCTTACTATGTAAGATTCCCCCCTCTCTATAATGAGTTTTCAATGAGACTCATAGGCTTTTGGGTTTTCTTTTGTTTTTAGAAAGGCATTAAAAGTAGGAATTAATCATGGGTTTTTGGAATCAGAGATCTTAGTTACTAGCCTGGTTTCACATAAATTTGTGACCACAGGACAATGGTTTATGGGTACATAAATGTACCCTTTCTATAAATGTCTTGTGTCTAGCAAATGACTTCCCTAAGCTCTGGTTTCGTCATGAGTAGAATGAAACTCATGATAAAACCTACACCCCTAGGTTGTTGGGATGTGTAAACAGATAAAGGATAGAAGTCACTTTACACAATATAGGCATACAATACTAATAGCTCTGTGATTCTTGTCCTTGTTGATATGGGCACAATTCAGGGAGCACATCCATGAGGGAGAGATAGACCACAGTCGGAGGGATTCCCTGGCTGCCTGCCCTACTGTCAGCCTCAGTCTCCAGAGGTTTGGGTGCCTCAGCGCCTGCCCTGCATTCCTTCTCTGTGGGGTCCCTTCCAAACCCTAGGACAGGACTCTCCTCAGCCATCCTTGGGACAGTGGTTTATGGGCATATACCTAATCTCAGTGTCTATTGTCAGAACTCAGCACAAGAAGGACACTGGGTAGAGGCTCAGTTCCTTGCCTTCTTGCTTTAAGCTTGTCAACAGCCATCCTCAGCAACCCTCCCAATAAATGAACCCTTTCTGGCAGGACTCTAACAGTTTACAAGAGCTTTCCAGTTGGGGCACCAAAGTGGCTCAGTTGACTAATCGATTAATTGATTAAGCATCCGACTTCAGTTCAGGTCCTGATTTCGAAGCTTGTGAGCTCAAGCCCTGCGTCCGGCTCTGTGCTGATGGCTCAGAGCCTGGAGCCTGTATCGGATTCTGTGTCTCCCTCTCTATCTGCCCCTCCCCCGCTCACTCTCTCTCTCTCTCTCTCTCTCTCAAATAGATAAACATTAAAAAAAAAATTAAAAGAGATCTCCAGTAAATCCTACCACAACGCCAAGAATTCTTGCCTGTCCTTGAAAGCTCAGGCTGGGGAAATATATAGATTTTGCACAGGAGGGCTTGTGCCTCTCCTTATCTGTTGCTTAGGCCATGGGACATTGAATGGCCATGAACTGGCAGAGGGCTCCCCTGCTGTCCACCCCTGAGCACCTCTGGATGAGGCCTTAACCATGGCAGAACTGACTGCAGAGAAAGGACAATGAGCAGATCTACGACATACTAGTGTTCAGCTGCCTGTTCTCAAAGTAATTGTTTAAGTAGGGACTTCTATCTTGATAATAACTATTATCACAGGCCTTATGTTTATTAGCCTCCTCACCAGAAGGAAATGCAAACCTATAGCCTTCCGATTTTGATAAGCAGTCCACTTTCACGTAGCAGGGGCTGTAATCAAAGCAGAAATGACACACAAATTAACCAGCAATCCCCTGCATATCAGATACAGTGTATATTTTCTTCATCTCAGCCAAGAAAGGGACTTATTTCCCATCTGTGAGCATCAGCGGATTGTTAGCCCCACCACAGCTTCCGATGGGGCCGGGACTACCCTGACATATCTGATTAAAGCTCCATGTTATACAGCAGTAGCTGTGTTTTCAAGGAGACAGAGGGAAGCTCACAGGACCCCTGGGGCAGGACACAACACTGCTCCTCTGAAAATTCCCTTTAAAAAAGTTGTCATGAAATCCAATTAACCAGCTGGAAGGCCAGCGTGGGCAGCCCTCCTCGGGGTTAATAAATAATAGAACACGCCCTGCATTGCAAGGGCTATCTCTCTTTTCTGAGTTGGGAGGCTGTGACAGCCTTCCTGGCAGGAAGAAACATGTACCACCACCACCCAGGTCCCTGAAACCTCAGTGGGTCCACGAGACAGAATGCCCCAGAGTCCTGGGGACACCTTCTCCCTGGCCTCTGCCCCAAGCCAGTTGTTCAACAGCTCAGCCCTGAGAGTGAGGGAATGAGTGAGGCTTGTCTTGAGGGATTTGAGCATTGGAATGGGCATCAGGTGTTCTGCTTTCTAGCTCAGTTCTGGCTCATTCTCTTGTAAACTCTTCAGAGGCTCTGATCCTAGCTGAAGTTCTGTGAGGTAGGCTTTCCTTACTGGTCCTCTCTCCAAAGCTGAGTGTCCTGGGTGGGCTTTTTGCTTTGCTTTTGTAGGACCTGCACTCTTCAGTAGAAATTTAATGTGAACCACATATGTAATTTCAAATTTTCTAGTAGCCACATCTAAAAAAATAAATTCAAAGAAGTGGGTGACATTAACTTGAATAATATAATTTACTTAACCTAATATATACAAAAATTATCATTTTAACATATAATCAATATTAGAATTATGAATGAAATATTTTTATATTCTTTTTGTTTGGCATTAAGTCTTAAATCTAGTGTGTATTTTGCATTTACAACACATATCACTTTGGACAAGATACATTTTAAGTGCTCGATAGCCACATGTGTCTGGTGGCTGCCATATTGGATGGTGTAGTTCTGGACCCTTGGCCCAGGGCAGTGGGTCTAATGTTGGATTCCCTTGATCCCTTGTGCAGGGAGACATGCAGCCCCTCCACCCCCCCACTCCCCACACCTCCCCCACCCCCCATTCCCCCACCTCCCCCACCCACCCCCCACCTCACAACATCCCTTCTCCTCTCTGCTGCTTGGGCACCATGATCTTGCTTCTTGGGGAAGATCCCCCCGTTCTCTAGTTCAAGGCTACAGAACCACAGAAAGGTATTGAATGCTGCTGCTACTCCCAGCGATTGTCCAGAGAAAACTTCCAGGCACTGGAGAGTCAACATCCTGGGGTGTCCTGGCTCCGGTCCATTCCCTCCTCACATCATCCACCCTACCTGGGAGGGGGGATATGTGGAGCCATCCCAGAGTGAGTGGAACCAGGACTGTGGGGGGGGCAGGTAGTGGAAGAGGCTGCAGGCAATAATGTTCCCTGGGGTGGCAAGGGCCTTTGTTAGGAGCAGAGCGATTGTTAATCCTCTCTGCTACCTGAGAGGGAGGATGTGGGTGGCAAGTAAAGTCTTGTCAGGGAAAATACCGGCAGGAAGGTGAGCCACATGCCCGAGTAACCACCAGCTCCACCACTCCTCTTCTTTGATGTAGTGCCTTGGTGCCGTGCAGGCCGGGTCAGGCCTGTGACAGACACAGCCCTCCCCAGGTGAGTGTGACTGTGTGTGTGTGCGTGTCTGTGTGTGAGTGTGTGTGTGCCCTAGCCTCTAATCAGGCTGCACATGCCTGTCTCTATCTCCCTCCCACCTGACAGTACCATCCCAAGGAGAAATGAGTCCTGGGTTCATATGTTCTGAGCCCCAAGTTTAGACATGTGGTCTGAGAAATAGGAGTGATGGACAGGACGACAAGGCTGAGACAGATGTCACCGTGCTTGTTGCATCCATCCACACTCTCTGACTGCTCTCTGCCATCTTGTAGAATAAAAGTAGATGAGTGATTATGTGCCTGTCCTCAAAGGGACAGGGTCTGAGAGATGCCACCCTAAGTGTGTTGAGCGGAGGGGGTAGGCTGCAGAGAGCTTTGAGGGCAGCCATGTTCAGGGGCCTGGACTGTGGAACGTGATGCAGCCTCAGTGAGGCCCCACAAGTGGGGAGAGGGCCACCTGTTGGTAAGAGAACATCGGAGGGGTCCAGTTCTCATGCCAGGAACTGGGAACTCTGACTTAATGTCACCGCCATCCCCCAGATGTTAGGAAGAGCATGCTGGCTAATTGATCTCTCAAAATTATAAAACATTTTGTAGCTGACAAAACCCTTGTAGCTCAGTTTTGGCCTAATTCTCCTAACAATTCTATATGGTTGCCCAGGCAGGTATTACGTCAGAGGATACAATCCCTTTGAAATTTTACAGAAAATATCTTGTGTGCATTGTTGAGGGGTGGAGGCAGGGACAGGAGAAAAAGGATCAGACTTTTAATGGCGTCTATGACATCCAAGAGGTTAAGAATTAGCAAGCTGTTCCAGTTTCTTCATTTAACAGGAAAGGGAACTGAAGCCCAAAGAAGATCAGTGACTCACCAAGGATTACTCTGCCTCAGGGCAGAGATAGGACTCGAAATCTGAGTCCAACTGCTCTTTTCACTGTACACCAAGCTAATGCAGATGGCTGAGGGGCTCAGGGCTCCAGGGATTCCTGGCTTGGGAAGCACCGGACTCCTGAATATAGAGATGGAGGCCGAGAGCAAAGGCGCCATCCCGGGTCTACCCTTAGCCAGCTGCACAACCATGGCCAAGACCTCACCCTCTCTGGACCTCATCTTACCCCCCGGAATGATAGAGAGACATGTCCTCTGACTCTCTACATCTGAGGGGCAGTGTAAGGACATGTGGACAGGAAATGTGATGGAGCTCCAGAGATGGGGGCAGGGAAGGTGGGGAGGGCAGAGGGAAGCAAGTGGATATAGACCCAGGTGGAAAGAGGGACTGGTCACTGGATAAATGGGATGGTTTATTTTATAGTTTCTTTTTTAAAAAAAAATTTTTTTTAACGTTTATTTATTTTTGAGACAGAGAGAGACAGAGCATGAACAGGGGAGGGGCAGAGAGAGAGGGAGACACAGAATCTGAAACGGGCTCCAGGCTCTGAGCCGTCAGCACAGAGCCCGACGCGGGGCTCGAACTCACAGGCCGTGAGATCATGACCTGAGCCGAAGTCGGACGCTTAACCGACCAAGCCACCCAGGTGCCCCTGTTTTATAGTTTCGTTTCATCCCCTGGGGCTAAATCTCTCCTGGGGGGGGTGGGATGAGCCTCAGCCCTCACCCAGTGTGTTACGAAAAACCCCTCAAACTTTGCCTCTGAATCATCTGAATTGATCAGTCTTTCTTTAAAGCAAAACAAAGAGGCTGGAACCTTTTCCATCTGGTTTAAGCATGAAGAGACTTAGTAAGGATATTGGAAGGACTGAAAAACTAGACTCCAGGCTGAGTTTTTAGGATGTTCCCAGAGTCACACTGTAGATCTGGCTGCCAAAGGAGATGCTGCCTGTCAGGAGCAAGAAGCCGCTGTGATCTGGTGCCAGCAAAGAGGATGACCCCTACCATGTCCCTGTCTCCAGGTAATTCTGTTCTGAGCCAAAAGTGCATCTGACTGGTGGCACCGAAATCACTAACCTGCCCCCTCACGGCAAGGGAAACTGGAAAGTGTGGGCAGTTTCATTTTGTCTTACTTTTCCCTGGGAAGGTGGCAGGTATATCCTGAAGAATTATTCAAATATCAAGAGGGCATCCAAACGATTAGGGCAATCACAAATAACATACATCTGTGATAGCGTCCCTTGGGATGCTAAGGTTTTCGAGGTCTCTCATTTTAAGTTGAACAATCTTTGAGGGGCGCCTGGGTGGCTCAGTCTGTTAAGCTTCTGACTCTTGATTTCGACTAAAGTCATGATCTCACGCTTTGTGAGATCGAACCCCACATCTGGCTCTGTGCTGACAGCACAGAGCCTGCTTGGGATTATCTCTCTTCTCTCTCTCTGCCCCTCTCCTGTTCAAGTGCTCTTTCTCCCACACTCTATCTCAAAATAAATACAAAGTTTTGAAAAAAAAACTTTTTGAAAATTCATTGGGGTGCCTGGGTAGCTCAGTTGGTTAAGCAGCCGACTTCAGCTCAGGTCATGATTTCACGGTTCGTGGATTTGAGCTCAGAGCCTGGAGCCTGCTTTGGATTCTGTGTCTCCCCCCTCTCTGCCCCTCCACCACTCATGCTCTATCTCTCTATCTCTCAAAAATAAACAGTAAAAAAATTAAGAAAAAGAAAATTCATGAAACTTCTATATTATATGGGTATATATCTCTGTTTAGCTATCTATATAGACAGAGATGTATGTCTATACATAAATACACACATACTATTCATAAGTACACATGTGCTACATACACACATATTTTATTTAGTATACTAATCATATTTGTCTAAAAATCTTTGAGCACAACTGAGGCGCTGAGGAGGATATTTGAAGCTAATCTTCAGTTTCTTGAAACCTCAGCTGCACACACACCTAGACTCGTAAAGATTTTAGGAAGGGAGAGTAGCAAAGTGTCTTGGTTTATCTGGAATAGGCCTAATTTATGCCTGTGGGCCCAGCATAATTACCAATAACATTCCTATCCACCTCCAAAGTGTCCCCATTTAGATGATAAATTATATGGTCATCTTATTCTTGGGGACACCTGACGTGACTGGTCTCTGGCCTCTGGGACGTGCTGACAGCAATGTCACTGCAGTTTGAATCTCTCCGGGAAAACTTGGCAGTCAGTGGACTCGTCTTTATTTTACTGTCAGATGTTGGACATCCAGGCCCTGCCTCACTACCTCCAACCAATCAAACTGAGACCTCTGGGGCTGTGGGCTTCTAAGTCCTGCTCCCTGTGAACTAAGAACGTGTAACAGACTCTCACACAGGCTATTGTCCTATTGTTCTTGCCAAGCATGTCCCTCCTGCTGCTCAGAACTACCCTCCTCCAGGAACCATCCCTAAACTCATCTCACTGTAAATAAAGTCCTTTAATACACCTTGTCCTCACTTTGCATGAAATTAGCTGAAGCCTGCTTTCATGCTGATTTTGTATGAGTTTGATAGCCATTTCATTTACCAAGGCTCTGCCCCTGACCACCGACATGGACTCCCACGTCCCCATCAGACTAGAGACCCCGGGGTCAGGGCTATCTACTGGGGGTTCCTAAGAGCAGAGACTGAGTCTCCCGCATCACTCCTGCATCACACCTGGCTCCTTAAGGGCAGGGAACCGCCTCCCCTATCAGGGGCTCCCGAGATCAGGAATCCTGAAATCGGGAAGACAAAGATTGAATCTCCTCCTCGTTCCCACCTTTGCCTTCTATGCCTGAAGTCAGCTCCCAAGGTTCAAGGGAAGGTATAGGTATGAGTCTTTTTCTCCTGATTCCTCACCCACTTGGGCTGGTGGAGGGGTAAGGTTTGTCCCTGCAAGTCCCCCCCCCCAGTCCCCCCTACTTAAAGCAGTTCTGATTTTTCCAGTCTGCCTGGGCCTCCAGGCTGCAGAGCACACTCCGTGCTTAATGAAGCGCATTCTCCATCTGTGGTCTGACCCTCCTGGCAGCTCCAGCTGCCTGGGGCCTGGCTTTGGGGAAAGCAGTCAAGAAGTTCCCTCATCCCTGGCCCCCCCCCGCCCCCCACGTACACACCAGGGGATCCACTCCCCCACAGCCCGCCCTACCCCACCCATTTTAGGCTAATGAGATCCAGACCTCACACCAGAGCGGCTCTGACTGGGTTGACCTATTTAATTAAAACAGCAGCTTCCAAAAATGGAGGTTCAGCTCCAAAAGCTCTGCCCCTGGCCACAAAGACAGACTCTGGCTGTCTCTGGCCAGCTCGGGCTTTGGCATGCCTTCTCGGTCCCTGACTTTCTTCTCTCCCTCCCACCTTCCCTCTCTTCCCTTTTCCAACATCTGTGTCCAGAAAGGAAGAAAAACCCTGTTTGGACTGGCCTCCTTCCATCTGTCATTTTTTCCCCCCTTTCAAACGTCTTGTCTAAAGCAGAGTCAGTTACATAAACATTCCACCTCTTTCCATAAATTGGCCGCAGTTTCTGAACAATAGGGTTACTGTGAAGGGAAGAGAGAACCCAAGGCCACACCCCACAAGTGCTGGTCCCCCCCCCACCGACTCCCCCTCTCCCCCCAAATAGAACCAGAGACTTATTCTTTGAAAGAACCAAAGAGGAAATCCAGAATCTTCAGGCGAGACCTTTTCTGTTGTGCTTGGAACAGTTTCTTCACCAACTCCCCTCCTGGTCTGCCCCTCCCGCTGCCGTTCCTCTCCTCAGCTTCAAGCCCTTTGAGCTAATGCCCAATTTCTGTTTTTCCCTTCACTGCTTGACAGTGTATGTCAGTGTGCGTCCCTGTCCCTAGGGCAGAGCGTGTGGATGATGAGGTTGGTGGTGGTGGTGGTGGGTGTGTGTGTGTGTGTGTGTGTGTGTGTGTGAGTCTTCTGGCATGATTTTTGGAGGCACGCCCTGAAGATTTTGTTGCCTTTTTCTTTAAATAGAAACAGTTGGACCTTGCTAATTCAGACCAGTTGGAGAAAAGTCCAGAAGGGAAGGGAAAAAAGTCTGACTTAACAGAGTATGCTTAAACGTAGGCCTTCTTATTTTTCCCGAGTTCATCCAGTCGCTGGAACTGGACTAACCACATTTGCAGATACGGTCCTGCCAGGCCTGCTTCACGTGTAGATGAAAATCGTTCTCAGCATTATCTTGAACACCTAATTAAATGTGAGGGCTACTCAGGGTGTGAAAACACATTTTTCCTTAATAGGTCAGATGTCTTCAACATTAGTAACTCTTCTCATTGGCTTAGTGAACTGGCTTCTTAGCCAGACTGTGTGCTCTTTAAGGACACATTCCATCTCTCTTTTTTTTTTTAAGTTTATTTATTTATTTTGAGAGAGACAGAGCGCACAAGCAGGGGAGGGCAGAGAAGTGGGGGGTGGGGGAGACAGAGGATCTGAAACAGGCTCTGTGCTGATAGCAGAGAGCCTGATGCAGGGCTCAAACTGTGAGATCATGACCTGAGCCAAAGTCAGAGGCCTAACTGACTGAGCCACCCAGGCATCCTAAGGACACATTCCATCTCTTAATCAATTTGCTATCCAGCGCCTATTGTAACTCCTAGCACATAGTAGGTGTGCACAATCGATGTTGAGTAGGGGATGGATGGATGGGTGGATGGAAGGAAGGAAGGATGGGTAGATAGATGAAACGAGTGAAGCGGGAGTAGATGGGGAAAGAGCGTTGGTATGGGGTGGTTAAAGCAAACTTCTATTGGCCTTACCCCGATGAGTGGGAGGAGTGGCAGAGACATGCATCAGAGCAAGAGCAGGGCACTGAAAACACCGTCATTAGCCCCCACAGAAAGTGATAGGAGATGGCGAAGGCAGAGATGGTGGGGATGTGGCTGGGGCAGTGAATGAGTATTGAGAGCTCATGCAAAGCAGGGGTTAGGAAGGCTAGGATTGAACAGAGCTGGCAGAGAGGTGTAATTGTGTGAATGGGTTTGTGAGAAGGTCTGGGGTTAGAGGCAGATGTGGGCATGACAAGGTATAAAGAGATTAATCTCTCGTGGGTAACAAAGATCACTGGGGTGCTGTATCAGTGCTTTTGGCTGCAAATAACAGAAAGTTTAGTTTCGTTGGTTTATACCAGTGGCTCTCGAGCGAGGATGACTTTATCCTCTAGAGGACACTTGGCAATAAAGGGAGACAATTTTAGTTGTCAAAACTTGGCTTTGGGATGCTGCTCAAATCCAGAGGGCAGAGGCCAGGGGTGCTGCTTAGTATCCTACGGAGCCCAGAACAGCCCCCACAACGAAGAATTATGCTTCCCCAAATGTCAGCAGCGGTGTTGTTGAGAAACCCTGGCTTAAACCAATTGGAAACTGTTTTGTCACATATCCCAATTTCAAGTTGGTGATTTTGTCCACTCATTGAAAAGGTGGGTTCTCTCCATCGGTAGGCTTTACCTCTGCCATTTACAGGGCCTGTATTCTCTCAGGGCCACAAGACACTACCATGGCTCCAAATGTCACATCTTCATTCAAGAGCATCTTCCTGTCCCTGGTTAAAGCTCAACTTCCCTTGTCGTCTCCCTAGCCTTGTGTTTCATGCCTTTTACTAAATCAGTCCTGGGCAAGAGGATTGCCCTGATTGGTTTAAACTAATTGAAATCATTCACCTCCACCCCTGGAACTGGTGCTGGGGTCTGAAACCTGAAGAAAAATGATATTTTGTTAGAAAGAAAAAGTGTCTTATGGAGAGGGGAAAGGGGCTGCATAGTTCACGTCAAAATCTCCCCCAACTTACTAGGTTCATAAAACTGAGCAGTGAGCTGCTGGCCCTCAAAGCTGGAGCTTTTGCTGCTCAGTCATTCACTTTGCATCCTCCCCCACCTCAACCAAATCATTTCTTCCAGAAAAAAATAGATACTTACAGAATGCCTTCTGACCATGCTAGTGACAAAACAAGCACGAGTGCTACTGGCTTGGAGCTTGTGGTCTTGTAGGGGACATATTAATCAAATAATCTCACACATGATATGTAATTATAGACAGAAATATGCTGTGATTAAAAAGTAGCCAGAAGGGCGCCTGGGTGGCTCGGCCAGTTGAGCATCTGACTCTTGATTTCAGCTCAGGTCATGATCCCAGAGTCATGGGATCCATGTCAAGCACGAAGCCTGCTTAAAATTCCCTCTCTTTCTCTGTCTCTCTGTCTCTCTGTCTCTCTCTCTCTCTCTCTCTCTCTCTCTCACACACACACACACACACACGAAGAAAAAAAGTAGCTGGAGCTATGACAGCATATAACAGGAGACCTTACATGGGGAGTGAAAGAGAATCAGGAGAGGTGTTCTTGGTTGGGCTAAGATCTGAAGAATGGAAAAAATTAACTACATGAAAGATGGGGGCAGAGGAGATTTTCTGGGAGGGTGACCACATCTGCACATCCCTCTGTTGAGAAGAGCACAGCTCAATCCAGGAACTATCCTAGAGCCAAGCACAGATCTAGGGGAAGCTGGCACAAATATTGAGAGGTTAGGCAAAGGCTAGATCTCCCAGGTCCTGCAGTGCATGCTAAAGATTTTGCTCTTGACCTTCACAGCAAGGAAAAGGCATTCAAATGCTCAACAAAAGGATCACATTGGTTGTAGCATGAAGAACAAATTGGAGAGAATCAAGTGGGATTTGAGAAGACAGGGAACCACTGCAGGGATGAAGGCAGGTGAGAAGTGATGGTGGTTTGGACCAGGATGGTAGTGACAATGAGGACAGGTTGTTAGATCAAAGAGACATTTAAGAGATAAAACTGACAGAATTTATAGAAGGATTTGTTGTGGATCAGGGGAGACAAGAAAGCGTTAAGGATGGGTTGTACAATTCTGGACTGTGAAAATGGTTAGGAAGGTAGAGCCATTTACTGAGAAAGAAAACACTGGAAAAGGAGCAGACTTGTGGAGAAATTAGAGTTTAGTTTTGGAGATGGTGAGATTGTAGTTCCATTAAGACATACAAGTGGTGATGATGAGTAGGCATTTAGATACATGGATCTAGTGATCAAAGGAGAAAACTGGGGTGGAAATATAAATGTGGGAGATACCAGCATACATGGTGTAGTGTTATCTATTGCTGAGTAACAATGACCTCAACACTTAGAGGCTTAAAACAGCAATGATCATTTATTATCATTTATTTATCTCTTATGGTTTTGGTGTATTGGGACTTTGGACAGGGTACAGAGAAGATGACTTAACTCTGTTCTACAATGTCTGACATCTCAGCTGGAAGACTCAATGGCTGGGAGCTGGAATTATCTGATGTTGATATTGGCTGTTGGTTGAGACCTTAGTTTAGCTGCTTAGCTGTTGGCTACAACACCCACATGTGGCCTCTCCATGGGGCCTGGGCTTTCTCACAACAGGATGGATTGGTTCCAAAAGTGAAACTCTTAAGAGAGAGAGCCAAATGGAAACTGTATTTTTTATATGACCTAACCTCAGAGGTCATATAGTGTCACTTCCACCATACTTCATTGGCCAAGGAAGTCATAAGCTGCCACTCAGATTCAAGGGGCGGGAACTCAGATCCCACTTTTTGGTGGCAGAGTGTCAGTTACATTGCAGAGGGGGTATGTGGGATGAGATAGATACATAGATGTTCTTATCCTTATCCTTATCCTTATCCTTATACTCTGCCACAGATGGTAATTGGGAGGTAATGGATAAGACCTCCCAAGGAAAGAGAATATAGAGAAAAGAGCCTACAATGGAAACTTGGAGTGATCTCACATGGAAGGATGAAAATGAATCTACAAAGGAGACAGATAGGAGCAGGGAAGGAGGTAGGGGGAAAATTGGAGAGTATGACCTTACAGAAAGCTTTGGAAGAAAGTTCATTCATTCATTCATTCATTCATTCATCACTTTCTACACCAGCTGCTCTAGGTGTTGGAAATATAGGAGTGAATGCAAAATTTCCTGATTTTGTGATGCTTACTTTCCAAGAGAGAAGTATCCAGCTACTTGAGAACTGCAAAGATGTGCTTTGGAGATAGTCACAGGAAGGTCACTGGTGACCTTTGTAAGAATGACTTTATTTAGAGTGATGGGGTGGAATGCAGATTGGAGTGGATTGAGGAATGAGTGTAGTAAACGGGTTGGGAAGGCAAAGATATCTCTGGTTTCCTGAAGGTAAAGATGTCTGCCACAGAACGCCACCCTGGGCATTCCATCTTCTGTGTACCATGACCTGTTGTCAGGGTGCATGTCTGCATTGGTTCTTCATGCCCAGGGACTCAGAAGTTGGAAGAGGCTGAAGCCCCATTGTAATTGGTAAGGAACCTGGATGAATTTTCCCTTGGCTCCATTCAGTGTTATTTGAGAGCGAACTAAGAGAATGTGCTGCCTTGTATAGACCCAGCCTCCAAACCCAGCCATACTGGCCTATCACAGGCTATACCTGTTCCTACCTTCCTGATGACTGGACTTCCATCCTTCCTTCCCTCCTTCTTTCTATTCCCTTCACCTCTTGAAGCCCACTTCATGACTCCTTCTGCATGAAGAAGTACATGCTCCAGTCCTCATGGATCCCCTCCCCCACCGAAATCCTGCCCCAAGCTTGGCCCTGCACCTGGCATGGATCTGACCCATTATGGGCCCATAATCTATGTGTCCTATTTAGTCTCTTCATATCACACGTAACCTTCCTAAAGAGGACCAGGATTGAGATGTTTCCTATGTCTTCACAGTGACTGAGCAGAGCTCAGCATTGGGCTAAACTAATAGCAAGGGGCTGATATTTGTCACATCTACCAAATGAATCAATGCAAAGCCTGCCCGTGGCCTCCCACACTTGCCCCAGACTACATGCCCCTCATGTCCAGTAGCTGGATCCGGGAAAGGAATGGGTCTGACTTTTCAAGAGTCTGCTTGTGAATCTCTTGGGAAATAAACAGTGGGAGAGAACCTCTCTATACTCAGGAAGCTTCAATATGGGGAAGGAGGAAAAGGGACCTGGTCCCTCATTCCCAGAAGAGTGCCCAAACCAGGTAGCAGAACACATCAATTCACAGCAACAGCTGAACAAGTCCATTTAGTTACAGTACATAGATACAGAATAAAGGACTGACTAAGGCGGGATGGTCCTCTCTTCTCTGGCAATATTTTTTCTAAGTGAAATGCCTTAAATTTGCTGTGGGAGAAATACAAACACCACTGGTTAGCTGTATCACCTTGTGCAAACTGCATAACCCATCTGATGCTCAGTTTTCCCATTTTTACCAGGGCAATAATAATCCCACTACATGGGATCATTAGAAGAAGTGAATGAGACAATGTACTGTTGGTTTGTATTATTTGCAGACTCTATAAGTTACAAATCCACCAACTCACTAAAATTTATTTGTAAACCCCAAATCAATCTTCGCAGGACTCTCAGGATCATTCTGGAACACATACAAAGAGGTGGAAAATTTGAGTCAGCTGACACACGTTTCCAGCTGAAGTCAAACAAGGCACAACACCTTCTCATTTCAGCTCTCATACTGTAAACCAGTGTCCTTTTTGTGACCAATTTATTGCCATATTTTTGGCATTTTTGTATTTTTTTTCTTTCACTGATGATTTTGCTGTTTAAATTTTTTTTTAACGTTTATTTATTTTTGAGACAGAGAGAGACAGAGCATGAACGGGGGAAGGTCAGAGAGAGGGAGACACAGAATCCGAAACAGGCTCCAGGCTCCGAGCTGTCAGCACAGAGCCCGACGTGGGGCTCGAACTCACAGACCGAGAGATCATGACCTGAGCGGAAGTCGGCCGCTCAACCGACTGAGCCACCCAGGCGTCCCTGGTTTTGCTGTTTAAAATGGGCCCAAGCAGAGTGCTGAAGTGCCGTCTACTGTTCTAAGCACAAGAGTGCTATGATGTGCCTTGAGAGAAAATACAGGTGTAAGGTAGGTTTGGTTCAGGTGTGAGTTATAGTGCCCCTCAGCCGTGAATTTGATGTTAATGGATCAGCAGTATCTATTAAGTAAACACAAGCACGCATACATAAAAGGAGGTTGTGTATTGATGGGTTGATGAAAATGTAACCAGGGGCTCTCAGGAACTTAACCCTGCAATTCCCCCAGAAACAACGGTTCGGTATTTGCTAGCTCAGTGAGTGTTTGCAGTGACTGTATAGAACATAACTACTGGGACTAATGAGAATCCACTGTATATAGAAGCTCCTACACATTGTGTGGTGACGACAAGGCTTCAGGAAGTGTTTATTCTGAATCTCAGTGAGAAGGCAGGAAGCACTCCGGGCAGGTTTTTGCCACAGTTGTTCAAGCTTTGCCAGGAATTTGGTTCTGAAAAGAGTCAAAAAGGAATTTTCACATATCCCCACACCATGCTCTCCTGTCAAATACAGTATAACAACAATGGGTTGTAACCACCCCTTATACCTCAGTCACTGCTACGAATAATGTGCTCATGTTAATAAGTTTCTTACTCCTCTTCTGCCCTGTGGGTGCCTCACGTTTCTGCCTCCAGAGAGGGAGCTCTAGGCTGAGCCGGTGTCTTCTCGCAGCCTGAGGGGTCTGAAGGGGGTCTCGTCTCCTCCTCTCTGGGTGTTTTCTGCCCTCCTTTTCTCTCTGTCCCGACTAGCTTGTATTTGTTGCTTCTCCTTTCATTGACCCTGGGGGAAGCAAAAAGCAATCAAAGCCTTGTCTGGATCCTGGCTCCCTGGCAGGGTGACAGGGCGTCTCTAAGCATAGGTGGTGGAGCGGGACGTGTGGAGAGGGTGAGGGGACTCTGGCCACCAGGTTTCTCCCCATAGGAAAGGCCCTCCCCGATCAGGCCACTGCTGGCCCCCACCAAGGTGGGGGTGGAAGCAGCAAGAACAATGGGAAGCTGCAAGATTTACTCTACACCTGGGTCTGATTAGAGTCCCATTCCTGAGGCTCTCCGGGCTGAACGCGTTCTCCCCAGGCAGCCAATTGGAGAAAATCTGCAAACCTGTGCTGAGGCCAGGCTTAGGGAGGCAGCCCTCCCCCTCCCACCCCGGGTGAAATGGAAGGGCTGTGGGTACTTGATCTTTATCTGAGCCCTCTCCGCCTCCCGGCCTCCTGCCAGCAACTAGTAGCCCCCAGCCAGGATCCTCTAGGAATTCAGAGCCTGGTGATTGTATTACCTTCTGAATTCCGTTAGCACACGCTGGCTGGGGAAGGGATGGCGGGATTGGGGGGGGGGGGAAGTAAGGGGAGCCATCCAGCAGTGCTTGGTGCCAAGCAGACACCTTCCTTTGCTTGTCTCTGCCTTTCCAGCTTCAAATCCGTCTTTGCCCCCATCTCTCATGCTCTCTGCAGGGAAGGACATGGATTATGTATATATAAACTAAAAAAAATAAGCATTTTACAGGTTGTTCATAGGAAAACAGAAGTTAACAGTAATAGTAATCATAGGAAAACTATGTGCCAGGAACTGATTGAATTGCTTTACACATATTAGCACCTTTAATTTTCATATCTCTATTTTACAGATGAGGAAACTGAGGCAGAACAGTATGACCTTCAGGATGTCAACACTTCCCCATTTTGAACTGCTGTTTCCTCATAACTATAAAGAGGCATTAGACAAGATGAATATACAGTACCTCCCATCTCCATTTTTTTCTTTTCTTTTCTTCCTTTTTTTTCCTTTTTTTTTCTTTTTGGTCTCTTTTTATACCAGGAAGGAGGAAAAGGAAGGAGAAAAGAATTTATTGAGTCCCTACTACCTTGGGTTCTATAACAGAGTTGGTAAAGTTTCTCATAGAGGGCTAGAGACTAAGTTTGTTAGACTTTGAGGTCCATCTAGTCTCTGTCACAACCACTCACCTATACTTTTATAGCATAGAAGCAGCCATTGACAACATATGAATAGATAAGCATAGTTGTGCTTCAATAAAACTTTATTTAGCCAAAAAGGCAGAGGGCTGCATTGGCCCTCTGGCCTATTTAGCTCAATAAGAATCTGATTATCCAGTCTGGGGTCCTACCTTCAGAGAGCTTACACTCTGCTCCAGGCTTCGTCATGAGCTCCATGGCTATGACTGATCTATTCCATCTGTGAACATGCAAAATATACAAAACATGTATATACACACACACACACAGTGCTCCCCAGCCTTAGTCCATTGCACGAGCCAAAGGTCTCTTTTACACATTGTTTGGCAGTTCGTATGTCCAGAAGGGCATTTACTGGGCATCCACTGAGTCCCAGGCACTGTACTTAATGCTTTCTTATACATTATCTCAATTCAGTAGGAATTATGATCCCTGTATTAATGTTTTAGGTCTACCATAACAGAGTACCACAGATGGGATGGCTTAAACAATGGAAATTTATTTTCTTACAGGTCTCCAGGCTAGAAGTCCAAGATCACAGTGTTAGCAGGGTGGGTTTCTTCTGGGACCTCTTTCCTGGTCTTGTAGATGGCCACCTTCTCCTTCTCATGGTCTTCACTTTCTGCTTGTCTTTGCCCTAGTCTCCGTTTCTTATAAGGACACCGGTCGTATTGGATCAGGGCCCACCCATATGACCTCATTGTACCTTCATTACCTCCTAAAAGACCCTATCTCCAGTCACATTCTGAGGTGCTAGGGGTCAGGACTCCAACACAGGAATTTCTGGGGAGGACAGCTCAGCCACACATTTCCTCCTACAGAAAACATAACAGAGACTCTGAGGGGCCAGGTTATCTACCCAAGTTCACACAGTAATTTGAATGCCTAACTCCAAAGCCCCTGCTCTTAATCTCTTGGAGGTAGTTTGTTCATCACAGGAAAATCACAGCCTTTTTTGAAAATCAAAGATAATAGTTTCAGGGAGCTTTATAATTAAAGGCTTCTCTATGGACAATCTTTAAAGTAATAACTAAACACCAGCTTGGCCATTTCTTTGGCCACTAGAAATGTGATAACTTTCAAAAGAAGGATGCTGTCTCCTCCACTGACTGCCCTACCCACTAGGAATTGTCTTGTAGCCCACTGCACACTACCTCTTTCAGTCCTTCTCACCTCCAGCTTCTCCCTCCTCTCCCTTACTTAAGTGTCCTCTCAGAAGTACAGGTTTCATCCTAAGTGCCCGAAAAAAGGCACCAGGTCCCGAGAGAACAACTGCTGAGACAGAGGAGGGCTTTCCCAGGACCGCTTTAGCCACAGCCCCACAGGGACAGGCCCTGCCCCATGAGACTGGTGGTCAACAAATGACCACCAAGCTGTAGGTCTGCAGTGGCCACAGGGCAGACCCAGGACAACCGTAGTCACTGAAGTAAGTAGGCAAGGGGTTGTTTGGCTAAACATATTTCTCAGATGAGGAAGAATCACTCACATTGACTTTCATTAAGTTTTGCAGAGTATTCTTTTATGTTCTCTATATCCTATCCAATCTTCAGACATCTGATTAGATTCTTGACACTCCTCCACAAATAAGACATTTCTTTTTATCTTGGTCCTTTTTTCCCCTTCTAAGTCCATGTCTTTCTTTACTTATGCTGTTTGTATATATTTATCCCACTGACACGGTTGTCTCCCCTGGTCTCTTCCTTTAAGAGGATCCAGGCTGTCTTCTGTCCTTGCATTATGCACTTTGTCTGGTTTTTCCTTCATTTTCTAATATTGGCTTGACTCACATTTAGTGAAATGCACAGCTTTTAAGAGTAAAAGCTCTATGAATTTTGACAACACTGGTATAAGCCATACTTTGGTCAAGACACACGCCACTTCCATCACTCTAAAAAGTTTTCCCATGCTTCTTCCTTGCCAATCCTGTTTCCATCCCTACCCTGACCCCCAGGCAACTGTTGTCCCAATTTTTTCCACCAATTTTCATCAATTTTTTTTGAATTTTCTAGAATTTCATATAAAAAGAATATACATTTCTGTCTGCCTGGTTTCTTTGGCTCAGCCTGATGTTTTCGAGATTCAGCCACATTGCTGCTTGTGTCCATAGTTTATTCCCTTCTATCCTTTTTTTTTTAATCTTTATTTATTTTTGAGAGAGAGACAGCATGTGAGCAGGGGAAGAGCAGAGAGAGAGGGAGACACAGAATCCAAAGCAGGCTCCAGGCTCTGAGCTGTCAGCACAGAGCCCGACGTGGGGCTTGAACTCACGAACTGTGAGCTCATGACCTGAGCCAAAGTCGGACGCTCAACCGACTGAGCCGCCCAGGTGCCCCATTCCCTTATATTCTTGAGCAGTATTTCATTGAATGCATATATCAGTGTTTTTTTTATCCATTTTCTCATTGATGGACATCTGTGTTGTCTCCAGGTTATTATGAATAAAGCCACCATGAGCATTCTCATACAAGTCTTTGTGTGGACATAAGCTCCAAATTCTCTTTGCTAAATATCTAGGAGTAGAATTGATGAGTAATAGGGTATGTGGAATGCTAAGTTTTATAAGAAAGTGCCAAACTATTTTCCAGTAGTTTTTGTACTATTTTATACCCCACCAGCGATGAATGAGACTTCTGATTGTATGATATCTGCATCCACATGGGGTTGTCTCTTTGATATTGAGTTGTTGGGGTTTTTAATATAAGCTTATGTTTGAGAGGTTGGTTTCTGGCATGATGGTGTGAAGAGCTCTGCAGAACCACCCCCTAGTGAAATTGGCGAAAAGCATTTTTTAAAAAAACACGATACTTAAAGGCTCTGGAAATGGGAGTAAGGACATATACATTTTTTAAATGTTTATTTATTTTTGAGAGAGAAAGTGAGACAGACAGAGCACGAGCAGGGGAGGGGAGAGAGAGAGGGAGACACAGGATCCAAAGCAGGCTCCAGGCTCTGAGCTGTCAGCACAGAGCCTGATGTGTGGCTCAAACTCATAAACCATGAGATAATGATCTGAGCCAAAGTCGGACACTGGGAATAAGGACATATAACAAATAAAGAAATATTTATTGAAGGGGTGCCTGGGTTGCCCAATAAGCTAAGCCTCTGATTTCAGCTGTGATCAGGATCTCCCAGTTTGTGGGTTTGAGCCCTGTGTCGGGCTCTGTGCTGACAGCTCAGAGCCTGGAGCCTGCTTTGGATTGTATGTATCCCTCTCTCTCTGCCCCTCTCCTGCTCTTGCACTGTTTCTCTCTCTCAAAATAAATAAGAGTTAAAAAAATTAAGAGAATTAAAAAAAGAGAAATATTTATTGAAGAAAATCTACAAATATCTAGTAAAATGAAAGTGACAGTCTGTAGCATTTGAACCACTAGTTCTTCATAGACATTGATAAGCTGATTCAAAAATTCATATGAATTTTCAGTGGACCCAGAATAGTCAAGACAATCTTGAAAAAAAAAAAGACAAACGAGTACTCAGGTTTTCAATTTAAAAACTTACCAAAAAGCAACAGTAAACATTGTTGTGCTGGCACAGGAAAGACATAATCAACAGAATACAATTGAGAGTCCGGAAACAAAAACCGTCTGTCTATGGTCAACTGATTTTTGACAAAGGTGCCAACACCAGTTAATAAGAACATAATAGTCTTTTCAACAAAGAGTTGAAATGTGAATAGGTACGTGCAAAAGAAGGAAGTTGGATCCTTACTTCACAACATATACAAAAATTCACTCAAAATGGATCAGTGATCCATAGGTAAGACCTAAGAGTATAAAACTTTTGGAAAAAAAAATAGAATAGCATTCATAACCTTGGACTTGGCAAAGGAGTCTTATGTATGATACCAAAACCATCAGTAACAAAACAAAAATTAGATAATTTGGACTCCATCAAAATGAAAAACTTCCTAATTCAAATGACACCATTGAGAAAGTAAAAAGACAACCCATAGAACAGGAAACAATACTTGCAAATCATAGATCTGAAAGGGAATTGTATCTAGAACATAAGAATTCTTACAACTCAGGTTACAACAAATGATTCCATTTGAAAATGGGCAAAGGATCTGAATGAACATTTCTCCGAGGAAAATAAACTAATGGCCCATAAGTACATGAAAAGTTGCTGGACATCATTTGTCATCAAAGAAATATAAATCAAACCACAATGAGATACTAGTTTACATCCTCTGGGATGGCATGAATCAATCAGAAAGTTATGTAATAACAAGGGTTGTTGAAGATGTAGATAAATTGGAACCCTCATATATTGCTGGTGGGAAAGTCAAATGGTGCAACACTTTGGAAAGTAGTCTGGCAGTAACATAAGAATCCTATCCAAGAGCAATGGTGACATATGCTAACATAAAAACTTGTACACAAATGTTTATACCTTTACTCATAATAGCTAAAAGATTGAAACAACCCAAATGTTCATTGACTGACAAATGGATAAACAGAATGTGGTATATCCATACAATGGAACATTATTTAGCCATAAAAGGGAGAGAAGTACAACATAGATGAAATTTGAAAACACTATACTAAGTGAAAGAAGCTAGGCATATATTATGTATTATATGATCATATGTTGCATGCATATATTTGTATTAAATAATCCAGAATAGTGAAATCTTGTTTGCTTAGGGCTCGGTGGTTTAGAGGACAGGGAGTGATAGCTAAAGAGTACAGGGTTTTGTTTTGTTTTGTTTTGTTTTGTTTTTTTTGAGGTGATAAAAATGTTTTAAAATTGCTTGTGGTGGTATATCTGCAAATATACTATGTGCTATGTGAATTATATCTCAATCATGTTGTTAAAATAATAATCCTTTGCTGATATAGGAGTATAAGTTTTCATGTGTGTGACTGTAGTATTAGTTTCCTACTGCTGCTGTAACAAATTACCAAAAAGCTTAGTGGCTTAAAACAATACAAATTTACCATATTACAGTTATGGAGGTCAGAAATCCTAGGGGCACCTGGGTGGCGCAGTCGGTTAAGCGTCCGACTTCAGCCAGGTCACGATCTCGCGGTCCGTGAGTTCGAGCCCCGCGTCAGGCTCTGGGCTGATGGCTCAGAGCCTGGAGCCTGTTTCCGATTCTGTGTCTCCCTGTCTCTCTGCCCCTCCCCCGTTCATGCTCTGTCTCTCTCTGTCCCAAAAATAAATAAACGTTGAAAAAAAAAATTAAAAAAAAAAAAAAAGAAATCCAAATGGGTTTCATTGTGCTGGAATAAAAATGTTGGCAGGGCCATTCTTCCTCCAGAAGCTAGAAGAGAGTCCCTTTCCATTCCTGTTTCAGCTTCTAGAGACTACCTGCAGAGTGACTTCCTCCATGTTGGCAATGCTTCACTCCATCCTCTGCCTCTGTCCTCACACCTCCTCTCTGTGACTATCACCCTTGTCCCTCCCTCTTATGAGGACCATTGTGATTACATGGAACCCACTTGAATTATCCAAGATAACCTCCCCATTTCAAGATTCTTTTTTTTAAGTGTATTTGAGTGAGACAGAGACAACGTGAGTTGGGGGGGGGGGGCAGAAAGAGGGAGAGAAAGAAAATCCCGAGCAGGCTCCGCACTGTCAGCACAGAGCCCAATGTGGGTCTTGAACTCATGAAACCTCAAGATCATGACCTGAGCCAAAACCAAATTGGACGCTTAACTGACTGAGCCACCCAGGCACTCAAGACTCTTAATTTAGTCGTTTCTGCAAATTCCCTTCTCTCATTTAAAGTAATGAAGTCACAGATACCAGGGGGTAAGATATAGACATCTTTGGGAGACCCATTGTATGTCTACCAGAGTATATGTGCATGCGTGCATGCACGTGCATTTATATCAAATATTTCTGCAAATTCATGGCTTGTCTATTCACTTTCTTAACTACATTCTAAGATTAACAAGCTTTTTTTTTTCTTTTTTGTAGAGCTAGACAAGGTGATTCAAAACTTTATATGAAAATGCCAAGGACCTAGAATAGCTAGAATAGTCCTGAAAAGGAAGACTATTTCATTTCCTTTTCTATGCTTTGTGGATTCCATTTGCCAATATTGCATTAAAAATTTTTGTATCTTTGTTTATGAGAGATATTGGTCTACAGTTTTCTTTTCTTGTAATGCCCTTGTCTTTGTCTAATTTTGGTTTTAGTTATAAAGTAGTTTTATAATATCAGTTGGGCAATATCTGCCCATCATTTAGTTTTTGAAAGTGCTTTGGTAACGTTGGCATTATTTCTTCCTTAAGTGTTTTATAGAATTTACTAAAGAAGCTATCTGGGCCTAGAGGCCTTTGTTTTGCTGTTGCAGTTTTTTGAAAGATTTCAAGTTATGAATTTGAATTCTTCAAAAGAGATAAGACTACTAAGATTTTTCTATTCCTTCTTGTATTTACTTTAAAATGTTTATTTATTTATTTTGAGAGAGAGAGAGAGAGATCGGGGGAGGGGCAGAAAGAGAGAGAGAGAGAAAGGGAGAGAGAGAATCCCAAGCAGGCTCCACACTGTCAGCACAGGGCCCTACACAGGGGCTTGAATCCACTGTGAGTTCATGACCTGAGCCAAAAGCAAGAGTTGGATGCTTAACAAACTGAGCCACCCAGGCGCCCCTCTTTTATCTATTTTTATAATTTGTATCTTTCAGTGAATTTCGTCCATGTCACCTCAGTTGTGAAAGACCCCTTGTTTTAACAAACACAGACATCTTTCCCTTTGTCTTTGCCTTGAAGTGGTTAAGATTCAGTAACTGCCTCTGGCTTCAATGCAGTAGTTGCTCACAAGGTATGTTTTCTTTTTTTCTTCTGATTACAACAGCAATACCAGCTTATTGAAGACAGTTTTGAAAATATATGCAAGCCTAAAGAAGAAACTAAAATTCACCACCAATCCCACCACCTGGAAACAAATCACTGTTAACACTTAGCTCTAATTTTGTCTTCTGGTACCTTAGGACAATAGTAAATAATAATAAATATTGTTTAACTGTACATATAGTAAAATTGACTTTTTTAGTAGTGTATAGTTCTAGGAAAGCACAAAATCCACAACATGAGAAATTCCAAAAAACATTGCACTCCTGGGATGAGTTCTCTCTCTTTTGTGGGACAGGGGTTCAAGTGTTCCTAGAGGTGGGGAAACAGCAGGTTCTCCCTAAGTGGCCCAAGCACTTTGTGAGCAGTAACCAGACATACGCTAAGTGCAGTCCAATGGTGGGGGTCTCATACGGGGTTTAAATAGACGAAGGATTCTTTTGGTTCATCCACAGTGGAAATAATTAAAATAACCCTATTCTAAGTGGTAATTCAGAGGGGATCTTGTATCTCAGGGTGGAACTTGTAGATGGCTCTTCCCCCACCAGAGTCCTTGATGATGGTTAGAGAAGGGCCTGGGTTCCTAAGATTTTTATCAGCTGAGTCTCCTTTTGAGCCATTAAAATAGCTCCCCTCAGATGTAGGGTCCCAGTGAAGGCAACCTAAGAAAAGATTGTCTCCTGGGGATTCCTGAGGACACATGACAAGGTACCACTGTAGTTATCAATAAGGCTTCTGAGATTCTGGACTGATAGCAGTCTCAGGGCCCTAGCCAGTATCATCCACCCTATTCTAAGTTTGTCTGTGTGAGGAAGCACCCAAAGACCAAAGTTGAGGTGTATCTGGCCTTTGTAGTTCCCCTAGTCTAGATCCATTGTTGAGGTAGAATTAACCGAGGGGTGAGAGGTTGACCCCCTCCCATCCTTCCCTATCAGTCTATCTCTCCTCTGCCTCTTTTCCTCAAAGAGTTCTTTCAAAGGCCAGAAGCTTCTGCTATTATGAAAATAGCCCTGCTCACTGAATATGTTATCAAGAGTACAACTCATATATTTATCATGAAGTTTTTACTTTTGGGGAATGGATCCCAATATTGAATCTCTGCTCAGTGCTATAAGACAGGAAGGGGCATCTGGGCAGAGGCCCTAGCAATCTGTTCCTATGGGGCCAAGCTGACCTGTAGTAAAGACACCTGTGCTTTGAGCTTTATGGCAACAGCCTTCAAATTCCAGGTACGTGTCCACAGGACACAAGTGACTATATGTCTGGGAAAGAGTGTGGACCTATTTTGTAGTGACTTCATGTGAAGGGGTGCGTTTAAATGCTCAGCTAAGGCAGCCTGAATAGTTGAGACTTGGGCTTGATTTGAAGAAAGTTGACGATCTAGGCATGGGAGGAAACCAAGAGAGTCCTTCCAATGGGTCCACAGACCTCCAAATTAGACTTCCCTGAGTAGAACTCTATCACAACATAATTGCTTTCCTGGGTAATGCTATGTATTTATTTTATGTATTTGAAAACACTATCATGGAGAAAGGGGTCCACTGGCTTCACTAGTCTGTCAAAATAGTCTATGGTAGGAAAACAAATCAAAAGGTTAAGTGCCTCTCTCTCCTCTCTTGTCTTCTCTTTTATCTCCTTTCTCAGTTTTCATAGCCGGGCAATTGCAAGACAACAAAAAAGCCCCCTGATGCTAACACTGATCCCTTTTCATAGCATACTTTTGATGTTTGTTTAAAAATGATGCATCCCTATCAGGAGAGTAATGGAGAGAAACAAAGGATCTGGATCATTCCCACTTTCTAGTTGAGAAGGTATCCATCCTGTGGTTTATTTGTATCCCAGCTCCCTCCAGAAAGGCCTTGGGGCAAATAAAAACATGTGAACGTATGCAAAGCTGTGTCTTAGACATTTAACAGCAGGACAGAGAACATGGGAGTGATCTTGGAGTGCTTGCACAGATCTTGCTCAGCTGTTGAAATCAGCATTAGCATTTGGCTCTATTCCAAAAAGCTCCTTCATCACCTTCCGAGCCTATCTCAAAATCTAATAATAATCTAAGTGAGTATTTTTGTCAAACTTAAAAAGCTTGGCATGTTCTGTCCTTTCATAATCCTTTCCCAGAAAAAGGTAAGCTGCTTAATAAATCTCGGTGGCAATGGATGGAATCACTCAAGAGGAAGAGTTTATTTAATACTCATTTGACTTCATCTTCTAAACATTTTCTGGGAAAGGAATTGGACAATTCAAGTCTTTTTCCATCGACAGTGGTAAAAGAAGAGGCTTTGGTACTCAGGTGGTAGTGAGGGTCACTGTAGGAAGCTTCCAGTTTTGAACTCCATGTACAGGTTGGCCTTTTGAATATGGCATAAGTTTGCTGGTGTTTTCAGAAATCATTAGGAATAAATATTCTATCAGAATCCCAAAATATGCACAAGTGCGGTAGCCAACAGTACTGGTCATTCCCCAATAGCCATTTTCCCTTCCTTTCTTTAAGAAAAAAATCACCAAAATTTAGCTGGGCACATGACTACTCGGCAAAAGACCAGATTTCTAGCCTCTTGCATTTCAGTATGTACACATGACTGAGTCTTGACTAATGCGATGTAAGCAGAAGTGACATGTAGTTCTTCTAGATCACTCTTTTAGGAAATGGATGTGCCCGCCATCACCTCTTCTTCCCTTTCCACTGGCTGGAAGGTAGAAGTTGTGGCAGGGACTGAAGCACTCACCCTAGAGGAGGAGGTAGAGTCACGTGTCACAAGATAGAAGAAACCTTCCTCTCCAATAAGAGAGAAACCTGGATCTCCAAACACCACAGAACCACCCCTCTCAGTCCTGAATTATCTACCCTGATTTTTATGTAAGAAATATACTTTTTTAGAGACATCATTATTTTGGCCTCTAGTAGAACAGCCACATATGTATTCTAACCCATATCGGCCCCGGCCAAGTTTCTTCCTGGTCCTAGTTACCTTTATTCTCTTGGATGCTCCATTCCATCTTACTGGTCAACCTCTGATCCATTGCCAGTTTTCTCAGTCACTTTCCCTTGCTGCAGCTTGCATCGCTTCCCCACCCAACCTCCTCCCCATCCATTCTCACCTTCTCCACCATGGGCTGTCTCTAAATAATCTGGGATCTCCAACTTCTGGAAAGAACCCATTGGAATAAGACAACAAATGCTGACAATGGTTACTCAGCGCTTATGATGAGCCAGTTTCTGTTAGAAACTAATTGCATGTTAATGTAATGTCTAAACAAATTAGATCTCCATTTAACCTTTCAACAACACTTTGAGGTGAGTAGTTTTATTCCCTCTATTTTAGAGATGAGGAATCTGAGGTACAGAGAGGCAAGGGAATGCTCTTACCACTAATCTGACAGGGATCCTAACTCTAGAAATCCTGAACAGACATAAGCAAGGGAAGAGAAATCCTTGAGGTCACTGAAGAGTATGAGAGGCAGGCTGCATGTGACCAGGAAGGTCCCAGGGGCAGCTGCTGGCTCTTCTCTGATGGCCCTGCAAGCCTACCAGCAGAGGGCAGCCTCTTGTCCAAACTGCTTCAGAGGAACAGCACAAGGTAAAGAAGCAGAGTCCTGGTTGTCTCTTCTTGTTATTCCAGGCTCTTGAGCTTTATAGGACAAGCTAAAGGGTCCTCCAGGTGGACTTTCCTCAATGTGCAATTCCATTTATTACCACCCCCACCCTTTTCTCTCTTATCACCATCTCCATAGCTCCTCCTGGCTAGACCTCATTTGGTCATTGACCAAATCGGTCTTACTCTCCAAGGACCAGGTCTTTGGGCAGTGTTCTTGAGCGGGTCTTAACTCAACAGGTGGGCTTACTCCAACAAGGGAGTCCTGCCATTGATTCACCAGCTCTAACCAGGGGAGAGGCATCCAGAGCCTAGCTTGTTCTGGTGCCAGGGATGGCTCTGGGTAGAACCCTAATGGGGGTGTGGAAACAAGCTGAGTAGCTTGGGGGCCTCTTCCTATGCTTCTGGTTCTTAAGGAGCTGCTCCACTATTGTCAGGGTTCTGCTGTCACTTACACACTGCTCTGCACTGTCTTCTCTCCCTGGCACCAAAACACTCATTGTTCCATTGTTGTTCTCCTCAGTGGCCCCCCAGAATCCTCCAAATCCCACCCTCAGGCCCTCTCCATTTTATCTCATTTTTTTTCTTTGTCAAGCTTTGTGTTTAATTAGAACCACATTAAGCTTTGTGTATTATTAGAACCAAGCCAGACCCCCAGGGGACCCTAGAAGGAAGAACTGGGTCTCTCCCCTCAGCCTGGGGACAGTTGTGTCTCTTCCCCACCCCACACACTGACCTGCTGAAAGACATTCAGTATATCCACAGAGAAGTCAGTATGAAATCAAAGATATGTATTCAAAGTGGGCAACTCTTCTCCCTCCCTCATTCTTCCTTTTACCATCTAAAATGTCTCACTGTTCCTTGCTCCCTCTGCCAGCTTCAACAAGGATGGTGTTTGCCTTCACATTAACTGGGTTGAAATTCCTCTTCCCATTAAAGTGGGTTTGTTCATGGAGTTTAACACTCTCATACTAGGGATGCCACAGATAGTTGTTTCTTCTTTAAACTGGCATAGAGTAAATGCCATATGTTAGCTGTATTGTTATTCTTCCCCCAAATGGGGGAAAGGACTGGTTACGGTTGCTTGGCACTCAGTATCTATTCCACACTCCCCACTACGATTTTGTTATACTGCAGGCTGGTAAACTAAATTGTTTCCGACTCCCTTGCAGCTAAGGTTCTGGATGAGGATTAGGTTCTGCAGATGAGATGTACTCGATGCAGGTAGGCAAAGGCTCTCTTCCTGCAGCTGTGGTTGTTAAGCAACCACCTGAGAACCAAGCATCCCAGCTTATCCTACCCCAGGGTCTTGCCCAGAGTCATCTGGAACCAGCCGGAAGCATGACTGTGGAGACACTGTGTTTTTCTACAGCATCCTTCAGTGTTTTGTCACTAGCTTTGTAGATGGCGAGAGGTCGTGGCTGTGGTAGCACTGGTGACAGATTACCAATCCCTGAATCTAGCAATGGCCTGTGGGTTTTTAAATTCATCAGTTTCAGATTCACCCATCTGGCAGCTCTCTCAGCAGGCCATTTCCAGGGTGTGGTTCTGGGAGTCATTCCAGGAGACCTTCTACAATCTGCTGCTTCACCTCCTGCAATAATTTTTCAGGTACCTAATGCCTAAACATTTGTATTTAGCATGGTTATAATGGTTTCTGTTCCTTACAGCTACACCCTCTTGAGACAAGGGACTTTGGAAGAAAAAGAGCTGAAAAACATGGATTTTTTTTTAATTTTTATTTATTTTTTATTATTTTTTTTAGAATTTGCCAGTGGAAAACGACAGTCATAATATTCTTCTTGCTGAAATGTTCATAAAAAGCTGAAAAGGTATTTCCTTATGCCAGTATTTATTCCAATTTGGATAGAGGACTCAGACTTAAAGCTTGCCCTAGGAAAGTTTAATTCATTCATTCAACAAACATTTATTCTGCACCAGGGATTATATCAGACACTGGGGTCAAATGGAGAATAAACCGATAATCTTTGCCCTCCAGGTACCTGGGGCAAATACCCTAATTAAAAAAAAAAAAAATTAAAGGTGATTTGGAAGAAGCATTTTAATAAAAGTTTGAGAATAAGACCAAACTTAAATTGAGATTGATGACAGTCAAAATTAGTCAATTCTGTATGTTTTTTTTCCCTCAAATCCTTTTTGAAACCGACACAAGTCAGTAGATAGATATCCTTGCCTATGTGCTTTATTGAAAAGCTTGCTTCCTGAGTATCTTATCCAAATGAAATGCCTGGGTTCATATGCTTTAGCAGAGAATTCTATTTTTCATTTTTTAAATGTCTGAAAATTTTATCATTCCAAACTAGATCTTAGGTACAACACATACACTGAAGTTGGAATGTGATATCAAGGCATCTACCACCAGCTGGGTGCAAAACATTCCAATTCTGGAAAAAATAGAGCATCCTGAGTGCTGAATTTGTTAAACTAAAATTTTAAGAAACAACAATAAAGTGCCACTGGCTCATGCTGTATCCACATATCCAAACGTTTTTGATAATATTGATCAGCTACACCGATTGCTTGTTTTCACATGCACAAAACAAAACTCTTTTTCATTTTTTTCTTTACATCTTCCTTCCTAGAGGGCAGGAAGCTTTTAAATTTAAATTTTGTTTAGGGCTGAATATCCAGCCACTAAAACACACTCTAGCACATAGCTGGGCTCAATAAATACTTGTTGAATGTTGAATAATTGTTGGGAAAGGATCCTCTGACTACTGGGTAAAGGATAGGCTGTGGGGGACAAGATGGAAATCAGGACGACTGTTAGCAGGTTGATGTGGTAATCCAGATGAGAGGTGGTGGTGGCTGGGATTAGGGTTGTTGATGGAAGTGATAATAAGTAGTCTGATTTGGGATCTCTTTAGATGTAAACCTGTCAGAACTTGCTAATGGATTGGCTGCGGAGTGTGAGAAACGAAAGGAGTCAAGAGTGACTCTTAAACCCATGGCCGGAGCAACTGGATGATTCATGGTCCGTTTATGGGAACTCCAGGCCTAGGCAGGTGTGTGCTTGGCCTGTTAAGGAAGAACAAGGAGGCCAGTGAGTGAGCAAAGGGGAACATGGTGAGCTGAGGTCAGAGAGGTATTAGAACCAGATCCTGGGGAGCTCATCAGCCAAGGCAAAGACTTTGAGGGTTGTTTTAGGCGATGGGAAACTCCTGGAGGCTTTTGCACCATGTTGTAACATGATCTGATTTGCATTTTAAAGGGATCACTCAGGCTGCAAGTGTGGAAAATTGACCATAGAAAACAAGAAACAGAATCTGGGAGACCAGCTAGAGGTTATACGGGCGGACCAGGTGGGAGGCAGTGGTGGCTTGGACCAGGCTGGTAGCTGTGGAGGGAATGAGACAAATCTGATGGTCTCCCTTCTGCTTGCAAATTTGCTCCTTCTGAGATGTGCCAAACTCACGTCCTCCGGTCTAATTCCTCCAGCTGGACTGTGCTTTACTCACTGCCTCATTTCACCCAGATCTCTGTCCAAATATCACCTCCTTGGAGGTCTCTTCTCAACACCTTGAATTTGGTGCCAGATACTCCTCCTCTGTCTCCATCTCTTTCCCTGCTTTGTTTTTATTCATAGTCGGTATCACTCCCTGTCCTAGGTTTTATTTACTTGTATTTATCATCTGTCTCTCCCACTGGGAGGTAAACTCCATGAGGGCAGGGGCTTGGCTTTGCTCTCTGCTACATCATGGCCCCTCCACTGGTACCTGCACAGAGAACCTCAGCAGGTCTTCCTTTAACACAAATGAAGCACTTGTGGAAGTGCTGGGAAGGTTTTCTTCATGTGTGAAGACATTTTATTATGCAAATTTGTAGTATAGACATGATTAAGGGGCAGGGGAATAGTCAGACTGCCTTAGGGAACTTTCTATTTTAAATACCCAGTGACATACAACCAACTTGTGATTGAAGCACCTTACGTGGGTACGTACTTGTATGGGAGAAATCTCTTGCATCTTGACACGAGTTTAAATGAAACATTTTCTTTATTTCTTTACTTATTTATTTATTTATTTATTTAAAGTTTATTTATTTTTGAGAGAGAGAGAGAAAGCACCAGCGGGGGAGGGGCAGAGAGAGAGGGAAAGAGAGAGAATCCCAAGCAGGCTCCACGCTGTCAGCACAGGCTGACATGGGGCTCAAACCCACAAACTGTGAGATCATGACCTGAGCCAAATTCGGATGTTTAACCAACTGAGCCACCCAGGCACTCCACATTTTATTTATTTAAAATAACTTATGACTGACTCAGCTTCTTAAAATAACACATATCCACAAATATATATCTTCACACAAATGCATGGATTTGAGCATATACATGCTCTTTCATTAATTTAATTAATTTATTTATTAAAGTTTATTTACTTTGAGAGAGAGAGAGAAAGAAAGAGAGAGAGAGAGAGAGAGAGAGAGAGAGAGAGAGAGAGAATTCCAAGCAGGCTCTGCACTGACAGTGCACAGGGCTCAATCTCACGAACTGTGAGATTATGACCTGAGCTAAAACCAAGAGCTGGATGCTTAACCAACAGAGCCACCCAGGTACCCCATTATTTTTAAATCCAATCTTCTTTCCCATTTTTTTTATGGTCAGCCCTATCCCTGTTTTGTATTCCCTTTAATGCCTTAAAAAATTTTTTTTAATGTTTATTTATTTTTGAGAGAGAGACACACACACAGAGTGTTAGCATGGGAGGGGCAGAGAGAGAGGGAGACACAGAATCCGAAGCAGGCTCCAAGCTCCGAGCTGTCAGCACAGAGCCCGACGCGGGGCTGGAACTCACGAACCAGGAGACCATGACCTAAGCTGAAGCCAGACAATCAACCGACTGAGCCACCCAGGCGCTTTCCCCCTTTAACGCCTTTAATAAAAAGTACATATTCTCATATTTTTCTCTTTGCTCAGATAATTCTATGTAGAATACATGCACATACACACACTGGAGGGAGTGCCATTTGTTGTTTTACAAATGTGAGATCACTTGTACACCTTTTTCCACATTTTTCGCCTCCAACAGCACTGCATAGAAATTCCTCCACGCTATCTGGCATAGCTCTGATTTTTCATTGTTCATTGCTTACATACTGTTTCAAGGTGTGGATGGGCAATCATTTTATTCAACTATTCTCTCTTGGAAGACATTCCTTGCGTTTCCTGGCTTCTGCCCCTTTGAACTATGCCACAAGGAATCCTTGACATCTACAGTTTCAGAGCTGAAGGTGAATCACGATACATGTTGTTTCATTCAATCACATAGTTTTACAGTTGAGACAAATGAGGATCAGAAAAGTAAAGGAAGGTGCCTAAGATCACACAGCTAACTACTCTGTACTTGGTGAAAATTTGGATAGCCATTATTTCACATAATCTTCACAAATAGGGCAAGTATTATCATGTCAATCTTAAAGGTACAGAAACTGAAGCCAAGACTAATTGCTTTGATTTCATGGCCAGTAAGAGCTAAAGCCAGGGCTCAGAGCCAAGATTTGATTCCTGGTCCCTAGTAGCTTCCTCCAATTCCTAGTTTCATCTGTGCCGTTAACTTCTACAGGACAGCATTTTGTTAATTTATTCTGGACTTTAAGACTCTGCGTTCTGCCTGAAAAAAAGTTTTGCTGAAAGGATGACACAGTTCAGATTTGCCCACGATTCAGGACACACTTTCGTGACCCATCAGGGTAAATCAAGAGGCTGCTTGCTTCTTGGCCCTTTGGCTTAGATCAAGTGTAAGAGGTTGTTTGAAACAGACTTTGGAATCGGACAGACTTACTTCTGAATGTTGGCTCTGCTGCTTTGTGAATTTTGGCAGATGACTCAGCATCCCTGAAAACCAGTTTCTTCCTTTAAAAACTGGGGACATAATTGTAATGCACTTACCTTATTGGGTATTCTTAGGATTGGATGACACAAGGTATGTGTGCAGATAGGACAGTCCCTGGCATATAATAAGCTGTCAATAAGTATTAGCTATTATTTTGGATGTCGTGATTGTTTTTGGTCCCATTTAACTGAACTGGTAGATAGCTTTCCTTCTTAACTGTTCTTTATCTGAATAGGAAAAGGCTTTCTCATCTACAGATCCAGGACACTTTGGATGCCCTTGCTGGTTGTTGTTTCCTCACGGGCAGAATGTAAGAGAGGGGAAGACCTCGAACGAATTTTCTCTTTTTGCATTGTACATTGGCATCAAGTGGAGGAGAATCCGTCCCTTACGAAGGCAAGTGGGAGCATTCTGACCTTCCTGAGTGTGCCTGCCTGTGTGAGACATGGAGCGCGCAGACATTTTTCAGCAACAGACCATAACTGTCATTGGATGTGTTACAGCTATTTTAGCGCCTTCTCCCTTCCTAGAGAAAAGCCATTTTCAATCCAGTTGCTTGCAATGCATCAAGTGATGAAATACAGATAACAAATTGTGCATTTGTTGGGCTTCATGCTTATTACACCCCCTGTTCTGGAAAGCATTGCACTTAGCCCCTTAATAATCCCTCTCCCGAGATCAATTACCAGGATTTATCTGGTTCCTTGAGCATAGAAGTGTTTTATTGTTTTTATTTTTGCTGAAAGTGAAGTGTGAGGGGATAGGCGGGGTTGAAAAGGACTGTCCCAGGCAAGAGTGTGAAGCTGGGATCATTGGCCCTGCCTTCCTGTCTACTAAGTCCCCATGAAACAGGAACGTAGGGAACATTTGGAAGTGTGTCCCCTGAGGAGTGACCAGGTCCAGATGTTCTCATCTCTGGTTATTTGCACATAGAATGTAGGTCTGCAGGTGCGTGGGAAGGTGGGTGCTTGAGGGGAGAGGCTGGAAAGCAGAGCTGAGTTACCGTTTCAGACCAAATCATTTTTCCTCTAAAGTTTCGCTGTAATCCAAACCAGTTGAGCATTTGAGAAGAAGTAGGTACCATGAAAAGGGGTAATGGAATTAGCTTTCATGTTTTTCCAGGACTCTAAACCATATTTCCTGTCACAACTGTACATTATTAATACAAGGCATCTGTTAGCGCAGAACTGCCCGAAAATGTGCACCCAAACCCTTACATCTGGTTTCGATAATTTATTTCTGACATTTGTAGTTTGGCGAGGGGGGGGAGGGGGAGGGTTGGGAAAAAAGGGGGAATTAAACCAAGATGTTGCCTTTAACCCATCAGAAGCTCCTAGATGCAGCCAAAGGCCGGAGTTCTTAACGTAGTTTTTGCATTAGGTAATATAATTATATTAATTTAGCAGCAAATAGCATGACTCCAGGCCTGGTGGGTGTGGGTCCATGCTCGCTTTTATCCTGCTTTCTCCGGCTGCAGCAATTAGCTTCCTCTCGCGAAGGGGATTAGCAGGACCACCCCCCAGCGGCGGGGGTTGGGCGGGGACGGGGCGGGGTGCGGGTGGGGGGACTCTCTCAGAGCTGTCAGGTGTCATTCGGCAAACCGGGTCTCCTCCTCCGCCCCGCCCCTGCAATTAAGTCCCTCTCCTACTTTGCCCAGAGACAAAGCCGCCTGTTCCCTAGGTGTCCGACCTCCCGCCCCCGCGGCGGGCCCAGCCTGGGTTCCTCCGGCAGGAATCGCCCCGGGCGCTGGGAGCCCGAGCCGGCCGGGTCTCAGACCCGCCCCAGACTTTCCACGATCAGATTTCAGCTCCACTAACGAGGGGAAAAGAAAGAAAGAGCGCGACTTCCGCGAGCCGCAGCCGCTCGGGGCCCGGGGGTGGGGTGGGGGGAAAGCGCCGGCCTGGCCCGGGCGGGAGCGGCGGGCGCGGAAGGGGACGCCAAGAGGTCCCGCGGCCCGGGCCTGCGAACTGGGCCGGGGCACAGGTGTCCCAGGCGGTCCACCTGACTCTCGGCGCCAGGCTCCTCCAGCCCTGCCACGGTCTCCCCAGAAATGCCGCTGCTTCTGCCGGGAGCCAGAGCCACAGCTGCGCTGCAGGGGATGCCCGTTTCCGACCCCCTGCCCCCCCCCCCCCCCCCCCCCCCCCCCGTCCCCGGAACTGGGGCAGCTTCGGAATGTCCTCAACACAAGACTCACAAACCCCGGCACTGGCGGCCTGCGGGGCTCTGGGGATTGCTTTTTAAAAAAGCAACGGGTGTATTTTTCAGGACTCTGCAGCTTTAGCAGCACAGGTTTTCTGTTTGCCTAATTTTTGGAACCTCGAAGATCATCGGGTCCAACAGGCTTTTTATTTCCCAGATGAAGGAACTGAGAACCAGAGAGGTTTTGTCAAGGTCAAAGCTCAAGTTTGTGGCCTGGCTAAGGACTAGAGGGACCAGGTCTTTTGAGCCCCAGCTCAGTGCTTTCTGCAGCTATAATATGAAAAAAATATCAGCCTGGCTCAGGGGGGATTTGGGGGGAGACATCCAGGCCTGGCCTGGACAGCCCGGAGTGAGGCTTAGTCCAGGGTTAAGATTTTCCTGGAGCCAGTCCACCAGCGGTCAGGCCACATGTGAGCAATAAAGGATTGAGTGTTGTATACTTTAGGCTGGTCCCGCTCTTCTTGGCCCCCATCCCCGACCTTAACTTCCTTTTGGAGTCCCTACTGACTTCTGGGTGTCCACCATAGGCCCTTTTGGAAAAATTTCAGCTCCATTTCAGAATAAAAGGAATGAAAACCTGGGGAAAGAAGCCAAGGAGGAAAGCCACAAATACGCATGTGGCCGCAGCTGAAGGAGCAGCTCCAAGAGTCTGCAGACATGCACCGTGACCGGCTGTTTGCAGATGTTGAGCTGCCCGAGGCTTGGGGGCCTTCCCCAGTCCTGTTTCTGAGAAATGAGAACAGCCAAGAGAGAAGGCACATGTTCCCCTGCAAAAGGAAGCACCCACCCAAGTCTTTTCAGTTTCTACAGATCTTGGGGAAGAGCCGGAGCTCTGAGTGGCAGAGAGACCTGGGCAGGAATCCGAACTCCCCAGCCCATTAGCTGGAGCGCTGAGCAAGAACTTAACTTCCCTGAGCCTCCATTTGTTATTTGTTACATTAGGGTAACATTAGGGCCAGACCTAGGGCCACGTTGTGACTTTCCTGGGTCCTAGGTACTTGTGTCTTTGTGGCCATGGGCCCTTTCTTCAAAAAAAATAAGCAATGTATTTTATGATCCTATTATTCTCAAGATGAATATGCTAGTGTTATGTATTGAAACATTTTTATTTTTATTTTTTTAATGTTTATTTATTTTTGAGAGGCGGGAGGGGCAGAGAGAGATTGGGGGACAGAGGATCTGAGTCTGGCTCTGCACTGACAGCAGAGAGCCCGATGCGGGGTTCGAACTCATGAACCGTGAAATCATGAGCTGAAGTTGGGCGCTTGACTGACTGAACCACCCAGATGCGCCTGTGTTGAAACATTTTTAATCTGAAATTTCATTTATTTTTCCTCTTGCTTCTTCAAAGAAAACATTTTCATGAGCCCTGGAAAGATTATGTGACCCCCGTTTTGGATAATCCTAATGGATGAAGTTGGCCCTATTTCTATCCCCAGTTCAGAGTCTGCTTTTGGGGTAGCCCAGACTAAGACAGAGGGGCATGCCTAGTATATTTGAGGAACCCTAGCAAAGAGACTATTGAGAGGAGAGGGTAATGAGTGTGTAGGGGTGGAGAATGATTTTCATTAACTCAGGACCTACTCCTCCCATCCACTCTTTGCCCCATGGGCACTGCAGTGCTACATGTTTCTGCAGGATCTGTCAGGCAGTGCTTCCTCTACGTTAGGTGTGCTAGATGGCACCACCACCCCTTCTTTCCACTTCCTCTGCTTATACTCAAGCAAGCAGAATGCAGTCCACCTACCCCCTGGAGCCCCATCTCCCCAGCCCCTCTTCACAGACAGGCATCTATTCTTGGGGACGCCATTTCCTCCTGCCACGGGAGATCTTAGGCTCTGGGCCCCCTCAGCCAGACTCCCTCATTGCCCCAGCCTCTCGAGGCCCACATCTGGAATATCTGGCTGTGCCCTCCTCTCCCCCTTTCCACCCACGCCCCCCCACTCCCCATTGCCCAGCAGGGCCCCTCGGGGACACCGTTCAGCTTAAAGGGCCTCAGGAAGAGAGTGGACGTGAGCAAAAAAGCAGCTCTTAACAGTTTTTCTCGTGCCTGAAGTCACAAGGCTGGATCATACAGTCCTTGGGGGTTCATAGCTCTTAGGATTCTCTTCAAGCTACCAGGCAACTGGCAGGGACTAAAGAGCTTATGTTTCTGAAGTGGGAGTGGCTGGTGTTTATCAAAGACTGATGTGTGGGCTCCAGCGGCCCCTCAGACGGTGGCTGAGGCCCATCCCGAGGTCTGTGGAAGCAGGAAGTTCCCGGCTGGGCTGGGGCTTGCTGGCTTTGCTGGCACACTGGCAGGATCTGAGGAAAGCATTCCTCACAAATGTCTCCTTCAGAAGCTGCCGGATTCCTTAACAGCTAATTAGTGAGAAGTTGCTACTGTAATGGGGGCTGACCTAGGCCTTCCTCCACCTCCTCATAGGGGTCAAGGCCCCCGGGGAGGCCAGCAATGCCTCGCTAGGGCCATATTTCCTTCCTACATCAGAGGTTTCTTCAGGAGTCACTGCTGTAGCTTAAGCCTTTTCTCAGGAACAAGCTTTTCCCTGACAAGTTTGCAGCTCAAAAGGAACCGGCTCCTCTTAACTGTTGAAATCAGGCGCATCTGGAAGCAGTAAACTTTTCAACAGGCTGAGAGGGAGAAAAGACATATTGTAGGGGATGGATTCACCTCTGGGACTAATTATTCTTTATATTTCACCCGTCACATTTACAATCTTCGTCAGAGCAAAGAGACAATAAATGATCTCATTAAACCCCAGAAAGATGCTTCTCCCCACCGAGAAGAACCTCCTTTCAGCACCCCGTTCTCTGACAAGGACTGTGTCGGTGAGGCTGGTGCAGGGACCCAGGGAGCCGGGGACGGAGGTACAGAGGCTCTGTCAAATGCTTTTCCTCGTTTGAATACAGTATCTATTTTTTCCATCGCTGGAAATATCCCTGTGAGTCTGAAATCAAAGTCTTCTCTGGCCACGTTTTCCCCAGAGGCAGGCACTCACTGGGGAGACAGTAATCAGGAGGAGGTGTTTGGGTTGTCGAGTTTCAAGAATTATCTTGCGGGAATTCTGATCCAGCTCTTCTCTTCCTCCCCTATCAAAAACTCATCTTGGTAAAATGATTCTAGAGAAGACACGGAGTCAGATTCTTCTTCCAGAATTAATATTCTGGAATGACCTCACACCCCCACCTCCAGGCTGACAGAAAGCCATCTCTGTAACATGGGGATCTGAGCAGTGTTTAGGGGATGTTGTTACCCTTTTTCCAGCCACATAAAGGGGCAGCCCATACAGGGCCACAGCATTCTCTCGCCCACCCAATCCGTACTGCCTCATTCTCCACCAGGCACAGTGACCTTAGGCAACTTAGAAGGGATCCCCAACTCCTACCCTACTCCTCAGTCTTGGGGATGTGTCCCAGAAGAGAAATTCTCTCTGTAATCTTGTCAGGCGTTGGCCTGAGGTGGCCTTGCAGGGTGGAAACTCTTTCTGCCAAAGGGGACTAGTGTTTTCCAGGTCTTTGCTACCCTTTCGGCCTCCCCACAATCATCCCAGACATTTTAACAAGACCTTCAGGTCAGCTGTATGAGCACTCAAGCTTGAGCAGTAATGCCCTAGACCAGTGGTTCCCAGTTTTTTACTTGGCTTAGAATCACCTGAAGGGCTCCTTAAAACCCCGGATGCAGAACTTTACCCTCAGAGTTTCTGATCCGAGGCTGGCGTGGCTGAGAACTTGCATTTCTAATAAGTTCCAAGGTGGTGTAGTTGCTGCTGGTTTAGGGACCACACCGAGCTGATTCCTCAGCCTAATGGCACAATACTTTTTAATCGCGTTTAAACATATAGATTCCTGGGATCTACTTGAAGAAATTCAGATTCAAAGATGTTATAATCTGGGGCGCCTGGGTGGCTCAGTCAGTTGAGCGTCCAACTCTCAATTTTGGTTCAGGTCATGATCTCACAGTTCATGAGATCAAGCCTGGCATCACGCTCTGTATTGACAGTATGGATCTCCCTTGGGATTCTTTCTCTCACTCTCTCATGCTGCCCTTCCTGTATTCCCATGTGTGAGTGTGTACATGCAAACTCTCTCTCTCAAAAAAATAAGCATTCAAAGATGTTATCATCTAACAACAGGGTTCTCAGAACAAAGTACATTTGCCTAGCACTTTACAGTTTACAAAGCACTTTGGCAACCGATATCTCATTTACACTTTGTGAATGAGAAATTTCTTACAAAGGATGAGACAGCTCAGCCTCTGAGCAGTTACCTAACATTTCTTAGTAAGTAAGCCAGGATTTGAACCCAGAAATCCTGAAACCACAGCCTATACCTTCCCACCTCACTGCGACCTGCATTACAAAATCATTTTATAAAATTTTTTTTTCAACATTTATTTATTTTTGGGACAGAGAGAGACAGAGCATGAACGGGGGAGGGGCAGAGAGAGAGGGAGACACAGAATCGGAAACAGGCTCCAGGCTCCGAGCCATCAGCCCAGAGCCTGACGCCGGGCTCGAACTCCCGGACCGCGAGATTGTGACCTGGCTGAAGTTGGACGCTTAACCGACTGCACCACCCAGGCGCCCCTACAAAATCATTTTAAAGACTGTTGAGTCCATTTCAAGCGTTTTTTAGTTTCATGATCATACTTGTGTCAACTTCATAGGGTTTCCCAGAGGCGGTTTTACGGTTCTATGGATCTCGGTTAATGAACACGTAAAACTGTTTTGTACTGAACAACATGTATTTCTATCCTAGCAATATCCTACAATCCCTAGAAGCATGCTAAAGAGATTGAGCGTGCCTTCTCTGATTTTGACTACCCTTTCAATTACCTTTTTAAGTAAATTGTTTTAAAGACAGTAAAAGGGCCCTTTTTCCAAAGGCCAAAATGATCAGATTTTGATTTGCTGTGTCTGAATCAGTGAGTTCACTGTGTGGGCATACCCCCAGTCCCCACTGCCATAATGCCCAGGAGAGCTTTTCCTGTCAAAGAAAAGGCATCTGTTTGCATTGTAAGTACTAGTTGTTGATGACAAAAAGAAAGGAAAAGAAAAGAAAACCCACAAAACTTTATGCCTCCAGCCGTATCTATGGAAAAAAAAAAAAAATCTTCCCCTGAATCTGTCCTCAGATCCTTTTAAAAGTGCAAGTTGAGACCAGGCTTCCAAGCTGGCTGGAACCAAGAACAATGCCCTGTGGGAGTGGGTGTGGCTTGTCATCAGGCAGTTTTTGAACAGGTGTCAAAAAAAGGCCATTTTGAAATAAATGCTCCTGTCGCCTGAAAGAGAGCAGTGCTGAGGTCAGAATGTCCACAGGTCTCTTTGAAGAGAAAAAGGCAAGAAAAGCAACTTTCCTGCCCTTCCGTGTCTGGGGAGCAGAACTGATATTCTCCCATTGACTGAGCACTCTCTCCCAGAGGTGTTTCTGGAAGCATCAAGATCAAATTACGAAGCCATTTTCTGCCTCGTAATTACTTAGTTGGGTTTTTTTTAACTTGTAAAACTTTCTTCTTTCAAAGTCTAGCGCTACCATCTATTTTCCCCTTTCCCCCTCTCTGACAGGGGTGGGAATCATGTGTCATTAGCCATCACAGAAAGTAAGCCCAGGGTACCTGTGCTTTAAATCACATGTCATAACCAGGAAATATTTTTAGAAATTAAAAAAAAAAATCTCCTGGGCGAATGATGTCGATCTTATGCTGTTTGGGGAAAGTGGCTCATCAGAGTAAATGCTGCTTTCTCTGATGCCTTAAGTATCCTCCCTGCCTCAGATGAGCGGGTTATTAAGGTAATGTTACTCTTTATTGCTGAAAAGCAGTGTAAATAGACACCCAGACTACAGAGATTACCTGCTTTCAAACTGCAGAAATGAGACACTTTCTCTTACAATTTCCTTTCCACCAAATAGCATACCCTATTTACTTGAGGGAATAGTCACCTTCTTATAATGACCACACCCAATCACTCAGACAGAAAAAGCTGGCAAAGTAAGTGTAGCTATTATGTGGGCAAATCTTTGAGTTTCTTCCTCCCCTTGTGTGCTCTGCTGTGTACTCACTGCCCCCTCTTCATTTGGGCACATCCAGAAGGTACTGTCTCTTCTCTCCTAAGTCCTCTCTGACAATGGTCAAGGAGTTCCCAGTCCTGGGACAGAGAATGCCTTTTGATTGATGGGACAGGCAGAGCATCATCCCAGGAAACTGTTACTGAGGGAGGAAACATCTGCCCTTGGAGAGCTCCCAGCTGATGGAGAAGGCACAGCCCTGACAAGGAGGAAACTTACATGTATACATACATATATAAACACACATATGTGCGCACACACACATGTACATGTATATACAATACATCTATTACATGTATATAAAATATGTATATACACATACATGTGTACAAACATGCACATGTATATTATATATTTTGCACTGAATATTGACTTATTAATACATAAAAATCATATATATATATATTTAGAACTTGTATAGAAAAGTGGCATCGATTAATAACACTGAGACTTGGAGGGGCGTCTAGGTGGCTCAGTCAGTTAAGCGTCCAACTTCAGCTCAGGTCATGATCTCACGGTCCGTGAGTTTGAGCCCAGCGCCAAGCTCTGCGCTGACAGCTCAGGGCCTGGAGCCTGCTTCGTATGCTGTGTCTCCCCTCTCTCTGCCTCTACCCCTCTCGCTCTGTCTCTCTCTCTCTCTCAAAAAATAAGTAAACATTAAAAAAGTAAACAAATAACACTGAGACTTGGAAACAAGGGCATAATTAGTATTGGTTAACCTAAACTATAGAGTTAGTGCTGGGAGAAGAGGTCTTGAGGTGGGGGTGGGGAGGTGTGGCCTGGGTATACACTGAGGGCTTAATATTAGGCTAGGAAAGAATGGCAGAACTCCGCCTACTCCTTCCCGACAGAGATTCCTTCGTAACTAAAGCCCGATAGCTTTACCCAGCCCACTGTAGCAGGATAAACAAGTTTGATGTAACTTCCAAACCTATTTTCTATTGTACATCCCATTTATTGAATAAAATAGCAATTCAACATGTTTGCAAATCATGGTGCCGTAGACGCCAGTGCTGGCAGAGATTCATGTGTTCACTGTCCAGTTAGGCACTGCAACTCTGCGGAGAATCGATGTGGAGTTCCAAGCAGCTGCAAGTGGTAAGTTGAAAGCGATGTTGGCTAATCTTCCAGGGGGTTATGTGGCATGGTGGAAGCTGGTTCCAGATAGCAAAAGATATGCGCTTTTGAAGTCATGACTTGGAGCGGCTTCTGGATATTTGCTTTCTGGACTGATAAAAAAACGAGAGCAAGACCGTGATGCGATTTTGCACATTTACATTTTGTATCATCTGAACGTGAGCCTGAGTTTGTTTTACATTGGAAAACCCCTTCCTGTCAACATTTTTTGGGCCTGGTTCCCAGCCTCTGGGAAAATGCAGAAAAGCAAAGATATGGTCGGCTTATGGAGGATCACGGGAAAGCTCACACTACCTCCTCATACTTCTCCAAAGGATTCAGAAATTCTTCCAAGGATTTGTTGTTTAGCTATGCGGAATGCAAAATTCACCTGCGTGCATTCGGCCAGAGAAAAGGTGCTCTTTGTTTCTCAGTACAAGCACATTTTCAAGACACAGATGCAGAATTTGGTGGGGGTCTACCAAGAAGCACACCTAATCTGTGACTTGTTCTGCGCATTTGGATACTTCAAACTCAGGACTTCCTCAGCCTGATGCTGGGCACTACATTTTGCACTCATCCCCAGCCCTGTCCGCCCCCCCTCCCCCCGGGACTGGCTACAGCCCAAGGGAGCCTTGCCTGGAGGTTGCATTTTTTTCCCCGTTAAGACAGGGATGTAAAGACCTTCTGCTGCTGCCTTTTGCCTGTGGTTGGAGCACTGGGAGCACAGCCTTGGAGTTGGCTGTAACATACAAAAAATAGAAGCACATGATTAGCCCGGCTGTCTGCGTGGTCCCTTCTGCCCTGGTCTTTGGCATTGAGGTAGGCCTAGCCTGTGTTCCAGCCGCCTAGCCCATCGCTGCCAGTTCAGTTTCTCAGGACTTGGGCTTAGTCCCAGTCTCACGCCTCACATGGAGCGGGCTGGTTCCTGTTAGCATTTCAGTGTACCCCTAACAGTGAGCATTGCTGCTGCCAAGAACTCATGAAACTGGATTCCCATTTGGCCCCTTTTGATCAGACCCTGCTGGATCATTTTGCCCGCTTGGAAACAGACGGTGGTTGTGCCACATGTCTCGGACTGGTCTATTGCTGCACGGGGAAGGCTGCATCTGGTCCATATATTCTGATTCAAGTTACCTGCGGTACCCCTAGGTTGTGATGCAGCTATCTTTGATCTGGAATTCTAGGTAATGCTAATCCCCTTTTCAGAATAGTTCCTCATAGCTCTGACCTGTTCTAAACAAAATGAGGAAATCTAATCAAGCCGAGGAGACTTTCAGAGAACTTTACCTACCTTTCAAAGGCTTCCAAGTAAAGTTCCTGAGAATATTCTAGAAGATCACATGGTTTTATTTGCTCAGAACCTTAGCTCAAGCCAGAGGTGATTTGATAGATTTACGAGTAGGCCATTTTCAAATCTGTTGATCTAGCTAGCTTTGACTGGCCCTCAAAAGAATGCTCTGCCCTGGAGCAGGTCCATCTGGTCAGACATAGTTACACAAATGGGTAAGTTCTTGCAAATGGCCCATCAACTCACCATAGAGAAAAACAATCAGCCAAGTCGTTAGTTGTGCTTCAATGTACTGCTATATTCAAAGCTCTTTTCATGGAGACCTTCTGCCTGGAGGAAAATACTTGTTAGATCTGTGTATTATGAAGTGTTAGGCTAGTGACATTTAAAACTGTTAACATTCAGACAGTATTTATTTATTAATGGAGTTTAATCCTTTCAGACTCCCCTTTTTAAATCAATAATAATCTCTGTTAATCAAAATGCATACAGAAACACAATTTATGAGGTGGTCATTATTCTTTTTTGCTATGGAAAATTAGCCAACAACTGTTTAACAGACCCACACAACCAGCCATAACTTTGAAATATAGTTAGTAACAAATGTATTCATGATTTTTCACTATCTTGCTCATTTCCAATGATAAGAATCAATATAAATGTCTCACATTAAGATTTGTGCTTGTTCACTTCTGGTGTGTGCAAAAGAAATAAAACAGTATTCCCAACACTTGATATTTTAATTGCTTTGTTCTTTTCAATATATTTTAGAAACAAATCATTTACTCTGGTCTCATCCATTAATAAAAAGTTATTATCACTTCCAGTCCTCTTTTGGCTAGATTGTTCATACAAATAAATATAGAATCCATTGAAAATCTATTATGTACAAGTCATAAGAAGCTTAGTCAAGAGAACCCTAAAGCAGGGCAGTCCAAGACCTTTCTATTAAACTATAAAGACCTTCTGTTAAGTTACAAAACTTTCTTACCATAGGGAAAATAGATGAGGTAGTGACTGCTGTTGGTTGAGTTGGTGGTTGGAGGGCAGAACCTGCCGTGAGCTACTCCCCCAATCTCAGAACTTAGGCTACTACAGAGCACAGTTGAAAACTACAGACTGGGGGTGCCTGGGTGGCTCAGTTGGTTAAGCATCCAACTTGCGGTCAGGTCATGATCTCACAGTTTGTGGGTTCAAGCCCCACGTCGGGCTCTGTGCTGACAGCTCAGAGCCTGGAGCCTGTTCTGGATTCTATCTCCCTCTCTCTCTGCCCCTTCCCTGCTCATGCTCTGTCTCTTGCTCTCTCAAAAATAAAAATAAAAAACATTAAAAAAAATTTCCCCCAGGTTTATCCCCTTTTCTGTGACTCCAGCTCTATTCAGTGTCCCCTGTCCACACAGGGACCTAAGAGTGCTACTACAACTTCAGTCCTCACAGAGAGTCCTTCCTGAAGACCAATCCTATAGCTCTGGCTCAGAACCTTTTCTATAGGGCTCACACACCAGGTTAAAATGCCACGTAGGGAATAAATCTCATGCTGGCCTTTAATTTTCCCCCCACCAGTGGTCATGAAATTTCCTCCTCTTTCAGCCGCATCCTACAAACCTGCAGATTGACTGCAAATGCCACCTAGTCATTTAGGTACCTTCTCTGACATGTATGAACCTGAGTTTGGGATCAAGGTGGCATTCATTAGACTATGTTACTTCTAACCAAGTTTCATAGCAGCTGCCCTGCTTTTCTTAGAATGACACCATTGACTTTTTCAAGCAAGAGCTCTGAGCCCAGCCCAAAGCGGGGGGGGGGGGGGGGGGCAGGAGCTCAGTCGGAGAGATAACTTCAGCAGATGCATCAGTCCTGTGGCCCTTGCAATGAATGTGCTACCCAAAGGGAAGCTACTGTCTTCATTATACTTCCCGGAAAACTACAAAGAAAACCAAACAAACTAACCAACCACAAACGCTATTTCCCGGCTCTTCTAGCAATTCTGACTAGTTTTGAGTGGTTGTTTTTTATTATCCCTTTCTTTGGGGAACAAATTAAAGTTGTGTGTTTATTTCTGCAACACTGAGAAACACAAAGAGAAAGCCTCCCAAAAGGATGATCCTGTTTCCCATTCCAGATATTTGCCAACAACCACATGAAAAGGAAAAATAAGCTAGAAGGCATTATGCAATAGATTTGGCCTTTAATATTATTTACATTCCACTTCTATTTTAAGTTTACTTGAGGTATAATCCTCCCCACCCTTCCCCAAAAAGTCATTACCCACCCCAAATCCCACCCCTAGGGGAAAAAAGTGAAAAATCATTGTTTTCCTAGTATATCTGTTATATAGAAGTTCCTATTCTGGGTTTCTCAAAGTGGCACATATCTGTGATTTTCCTTGATGTCTGTGTGATTCAATCCAACTCTAAGGGATCTCTTCTGGTGAGTTGTATGTGGCCAATGCCATGATCTTCCCTGTCTCTCTGAGACTATGTGTGATACAAATTGAACTGAGATACATATTTTTTAATGTTTATTTATTTATTTTTGAGAGAGAGAGAGAGAGAGAGAGAGAGAGAACAAGCAGGGGAGGGGTAGAGAGAGAGGGAGACACAGAATCTGAAGCAGGCTCCAGGCTTCAAGCTTTCAATGCAGAGACTGACATGGAGCTCAAACCATGAACCTGACTGGAGCCAAAGTAGGATGCTCAACCAACTGAGCTACCCAGGAGCCCCTGAACTGAGATATTACCACATATACTAACTGTCAGGGACAGGTAACTGTCAGGCCATGGCATCCTTGCCTGGTCTAGCCTAGCTTTGGTCTTCATGTGAACACCCAGACCAGATACATAGACTAATTTCAGTTAATGAGAGTCTCCTACTTAGCCCTCACACCTAAGGTCTAGAGGCTGACTTGTGTGAGTGGATAAGAAGCAACAAACCTGGGTTATAAGTACCACAGGTCTTTGAGCCTTTCCTGTGCTACCCAGTTGCAGGTTTCTGCCCTATTCTTCCTAGTGCATGGCCCCTGGGATTTCCAGGGGATTGACCATAGACAGATAGTAACAGAAACCACTTAGCCCACATGTTTCCCCAGGAGATCCTGCCCCTATCAGTATGTACTGGCCGATCCCAGAGCCCAGGAGCAAGATTTCCTTGGGATAAAAGGACTTTCCAAAGAAAGCAGCAAGAGAGCATTGCAAACCTAAAGGCAGCAAGCCCTATTAGACTAGAAGGACTTCAGTGTCAGTTTCCTAGGGGGGGAGGAAATTTTGAATGACCCTGAACGTTCTCTTCAATGCATGACTCTGGTTTTAAGTGACCACATCACTTGGGATCAGACCTCATAGAGCTAGAGAAGAAATGACCTGCTCCTGATCCCAAGTGAGAAAATCAGGGGCAGGATAGGGACAGATGCCAAGGACCCGGCTGTGTGTCTGTCTGTGTCTCTGTGGAATGTGAGGCTGCTTGCCTAGGACCCCTGGGAAGCTCATATCCCTCCTCCCTAATCCCTCAGGGTCACCACCACTGGCTGCTGTTTCTCTCTAGCATTTCCATGCTCATGGTTGATCTGAGCCATTTTCTCAAAGGATCAAAGTTCCTTCCTTTCCTCATTCTGCTCATCAGACTGTATGGGATGCTCTGCTGTGTCTCCAGCCACTCAACTGTGAACACTGACTTTTATGTTTCTGGACCTTATGGGTATTTGTACACGAGGGCTGAAGCATCTCTGTGTCTATCTATCTCAGTCAGCTCAGGCTGCTCTAATAAAACACCACGGATGGGGTGGCTTGAACACGGATGGGGTGGCAGGGATTTATTTTGCACAGTTCTGGAGGCTAGGAAGTCCAAAACCAGAGTGCTAGCATAGTTGGGTCCTGGTGAGAGCTCCTTTTCTGGCATACAGATAGCTGCCTTCTTGCTGTGTCCTCACAAGACAGATAGTGAGTGTAAACTCTGTTCTCTTCCTCTTCTCAGAAAGACACCACCCCCATCATGGACCCTATACTTTTGATCTCATCTAAACCTAAAAACCTCCCAAAGGCCCCAATTCCTAATACCATCATGTTGGGAGTGAGGGTTTCTGGGGCTGGTGTTTGTTAGTGGCTCCTCTGTGTCTGACGTTTTCAGATTCTTCCAAGAGCACCATCCCTAAGCAATCTTTCTTCTGCCAACAGCAATGGCCTCTCATAACTGGGATGTGTTCTTGTGCTAAAAGAACTCATTTCCAAGGTAAGGAAGAGATAAGAAAAGGTAATGAGGGGGAACTGAGAGACGCACATGGATTAGTTTCCTACAGCTGCTGTAACAAACTGCCCCAAACAATAGAAATTTATTCTCTTGTAAGTCTGGAGGTCAGAAGTCCAAAATCAAAGTGTTAGCAAAGTTGGTTTCTTTTGGACGTTCCACAAGAAAATCCTTTCCATGCCTCTCTCCTAGCTTCTGGCGACTGCTGGCAATCCTCGGCATTCTTTGGCTTGTCGAGGCATCACCCAATCTCTGCTTTTGTCTTCATATCACTTTGTTTTCTATATGTCTTCTCTCCTAAAACAGCTGTAAAGACACTTGCCATTAGATTCAAGGACCACCCTAATTAAGGAAAATTTCATCTCAAGATCCTTAACTATATCTGCAAAGACCCTTTTTCCAAAGAAGGTCACATTCACAGGTTCCAGGTAGACATATCCTTTGGAGAGGAGGGAGACCACCATTTAACCAATACAGAGTGTCAAGGAAAATCAAGTAAATTCAAATGTGAAAGGCAACTCACACCTCTATAACACTTGTAGAACAGAGAAAATAGACAAGTTGAGAACTGGGAGACAAGATACTGGGTTATAGTCTCATGTCTGTGGTCTCAAGCACAATCCTCCCTTTTGTAGGCCCAATTTCTACAACCCTAAAATGATGGATTAAATGAGCTCTTCTGGTTCTGTTGTTCCATGATTCCACATGAATAGTCTTTCCTCTAGCTCTCATCTGTGCTTGTGCACACACATGCATGCATGCACACATGCATGCAAAGCATATCCCGACCTCTTGTAGATCAAGCCAGACAACTCCCTGATCCATGGGGGATTTCCACACTGAATCTAGGATTTGTACTTTCTCATGTAGGGAGTCTGGAAGCTAGCTTCCATTGTATCATGTTTGACTTGGCTAGAGAAATACATTTGGCAGTGCTTAAAAATGCCACACCTTTGTATTCTGAGTTATTCCACAGCCTCCTTAGTATTCTTGCTTATTTTCCAATTGAGTACTTAAGTCTTTGTTCTTGAGCACGCACACTGCTCTTTCTGCCCCAGGAATGGTCCACATCTCAGATGGTACGTCTTGGCTCTGGCAGATCATTTAAAATGTGGGTGATGGATAAAGAGGAGAGGCTTGGAAATTCCACGGCATTGTTTCTTCATGGAACCCCTGATGGTATAATGACCAAGTACTGGAAATTATATCGCAACCTTCCTCCAGGAAACATGTGTGCATCTAATTTTGGTGGGTTAACTGTGTCTTATTAGCCCATACTTCTACATGTGAGGGCCAGGCAAGGGAAAAGTACGGTCATGGAATCATAGAATAACAGAACTGGAGAAAACCTACGCAATCTTGATTACATGTATGCATTTTTCCAAAATGTAAGTTAAACTGTGAGAATACTGGGGTCTTGTCAGTCTTGTTCACAGCTGTGTCCTCAGAGCCTAGTCATCCTGTAGCACATAGTAGACACTCATTAAATTTCTGATTATGAATGAAAAGGAATGTACAAATCAGACTCTTAGAGGTGTGCAGGTCTCACGCAACATCCTCACTCTTGGTTCATTCTCAGTAGGCAGTAATGTTAGTAGGCTAACACTTTCTCTGCCAAACAACTGATGATCTAAAAATGATTAAAGGTATTAAGGGAATTCTGCTCCTTATTAACTCTGAGCTCCTTCTAATTAATAGGCGTGAATAACCCATTACTTAACTGTTTTGTAAATTTAGGTGTTTTGATACTGGCTTTTCTTAAACTTCTGTTTTTGCCTCTCTGTTCTGCCCAGTGAGCACCCCGTAAACACGCGCGCGCGCGTACACACACACACACACACACACACACACACGCAGTGAGGAAGTGGCTGGCTGGCAAGAGTGTCTCTTGCCACCAGCTCCTCCGCACCTACACCAAACAAACAAGGTCTTGTGCGGCCACCTAGTGGAGTCTCTTCGTCACTGCAGGCCCCCGTAGCTTCTGAAGGTAAACTGCAGGCACCGGCTGCTCTGAAGACGGCCCACTTCTTCAAGACGCCTGCGACCCGCCCTGGAAGGTGAGCCAGGCGAGAAAGGAGGGTGGGCACGAGGGCGTGCCCAGCTCTGTCGCTGCTCCACTTCCGCTGGGCTCGGTGGCCGAAGGCTGCCCGTGTGAGGCCTGGCGGCCCAGATCCAGAGGAAGGAAGTGATGTCATGGCTGCCTCCTCAGAGCCGCCTTGGACTAGAGGGTGGGGGTGGGGAGAGTGGATGAGTGCCAGGGTCAGACACACAGCCCTTGTCTCCTGAGAAAGGTCAGCCTTTGAGAGACTTGTTTAGCAGAGATTCCTCGCCTCAGTTTTGAACTCTCCATTGGAGTCCTTGACAGAATTGCCCCTTGGGCAGAGAAACGGGTAGAGGACACAGAAAAGGAACGGCAAAATGGTGACCAGAGAACAAGGTCTGCAAAACTCAGCAGCCCCTGGGCAATGGGGTTTCAGTGACGAGGGGTTTGGGCCATACCATGGAATGAGGCTCCTAGGAGGAGGCACCCTGGAACCATCCCACAGGGTCCCGCATATTTATAGATCTCTGAGTTCTGGGCCCCAAGAAGGAGATGGCACTGGGAGATCAGCTGTGATCAGACACACACCATTACTGACACCTCTCCCAATTTTATACACTCCATCTTGCAGGTGCTGAAATGTGTGGTGCCATTGGGTGACATCACCTTTCCTTTGCTAATTTTATGTGTTCACCTGAAAACAAAATGTATCCAATGTGTACCACATTGGAAGTTACCTTTAGCCCTAGTTCCTACCTTTACCCAAGATAGCTCTGTGTGAGCCTTTCTCACGTGCCTGCAAATTCTGCCTGGAGAAACCTTACTTAGGTTTCTCCACTTGAACAGTGTCTCCAAAGAGCAGTTTAGGCTGACCACTCTGTCCTTACCCCACATTCCCATCTGGCTTGCGTCCTAACCATTCCATGGAAACTGCTCTTTTAGAGATTGCTCGGGACTTTCTCATTGCCAAAACTGAAGGCCTCATTAATAATAGCGTGTCAGGTTTGATGTTTTATACAGTCACAGCCCCTGGTATTCAAAGATGTAACTTTATTTTCCTAGAACTGACCTCAGACCGGCATCGCAACCTCCAGTGCCGGCTTGGCAGCAGAAAATGTAGTCTTTCCTAATTCAAGGTAAACTCAGCTGCTTCTGTTTGATTTTTTCGATCCGTTTACAGGCACTAACCCAGGGTATTATGATTCAAAAATAAGCTTTGTTTTCTAGTTCTCTGGGCAGGTCTGTTTTCTACATAATTGTATAGTGCTATGTCTTTTATATTTAACATTTTTCTTGAACGTTTATTCATTTTTTGAGAGACAGAGCACGCGAGCGGGGGAGGGGCAGAGAGAGAGGGAGACACAGAATCTGAAACAGGCTCCAGGCTGTGAGCTGTCAGGACAGAGCCTGACACAGAGCTGGGATCCGTGAACTGAGAGATCATGACCTGAGCCGAAGTTGGTCGCTTAACCGACTGAGCCACCCAGGCGCCCCTTTTCAGTTCTGTTTGGCTGGGAAGTCTCAGGACTTCTTATCCATCCTTCTTGGCAGCCACAGTAACCTTCTAGACCTTTCCCCACTTTGCCAAGGTGCCTGGGGCTCTGGCAGCCACCTTAGACCATGACTACTTTGCTCTTCCAACAGTATTCTGGACATGGCAATTCTCTGAGGAGCTGTTGTTCTCCCTGGGACATTCTGAGAGGAGTGATGCACATGCCCTCTGCTATAGCATCCCTGGTGATATACAAATTTCATTGGCCGTGACTACAATAGGGAACACAGTTTACATCATGGCTAAGTACATGCACACAACACAAATGAAACAACAGCTTCATGAAATAATACTTAGCATTACTCCTTGCAGTATACTCTGGTATTTTCTATTCCATTCCATTTCTTTTCTTTTAATGCTGGTTTTGACCCAATAAATAAATGCATTTCATGATCCAAGAGTAAGTCTCAACCCACAATTTGAAAAACACTGCCCTAATAGTAGGTTTCTATTGTTCCCTTCCCCTGGGGTTTGGCTCATGGGGTGGGTGCGGGGTCCCAAACCAAAACTCAGGAAAGAGTTCCACACACATTTTTGTTCTTTCTCAAAATGCACAGCTTTCAGAATAAAAGAAAGTCCTGTCTTTCAAGATGTTGTCTCTACTATGAGTTTAAAATAAATCCATTCAGACATTCAACAGACTTTTTATTTTCAGCTTCTCCACTCTCAGTCTGAGAACAATGTGTATGGAATATGACAGAGTGGTAGAGGAAATAGTGTAAGGAAGCACAAGGAAATAAAACCTCACTGAACATTTCCAAGCATTATATGTTCTTTTGGCAATAGTCATAATCATAGCTAATAATGACTCAGTGTATATTATGGGTCAGGTACTGTGCTTGGTCTTTTGCATTTATTATTTCAGTTAATCATTATAGTATACCTATGATATGGCACAAATATTATCCCCATTTTATAAAAAGGAAACAAAAATGAATCTGTCCCTTCCCTGCACACCTGAAGACCATTTCTCATGTCTGTTTCTTTCTTTGCTTCATCTATGAAATGAGGGAGGGGGACTAGACTGTATCTTTCAGCTCTAAAAGGGCTCAACTGCCTTGTCAAAGCATGGCTGCTTTCTACTCAGTTTGAAAAGTAATGGTTTTATTGTAAACTGTGTTAGGCCTGCACGTGATCCCTTCTGCAGCTCTCAGTCATTTCCCATCCAGGGCTCCCTAAGCCCTAAAACTCAAGGTCATCCACAATCTTTTCCCAAACTAGAAGGGACTGGGAGTCCTTCCTAGTTCTTGGCAGCCTGAAGACCCTTAACAGAAATGACTGTAGTAATTTCTCCTTTTTTTTTTTTTTTTTCTAAAACACGTATCTATAAAAGGAAGAAAGATGCTTGGGTAATGCAAACAAAAGGCAATTACAAACTATTATTTTTCCCAATTTGGTTAGTTTGTGTATCCAGCAAGCACATAGTTATTAAATATATACTAAGCACTATACTACATGCTACTAGTGGTGAACAGGACAGATCAAACTCTCGCCCTTCTGGAGTTTATATTCTAGAGGGGCTGGTTTCAGGGGAGGGCAGACATTGACTGGTGCTTTTCAACCTTCTTTTATTTTATTATTATTATTATTATTTTTTAAGTTTATTGATTTATTTTGAGAGAAAGAGAGAGAGAGAAAGAGGAGCAGAGAGAGGAGAGAGAGAATTCCAGCAGGCCCCTCATTGTCAGTGTGGAGCCCATTGCAGGGCTTGAACTCACAAACTGTGAGATCGTGACCTAAGCTGAAGTCAAGAGTCAGATGCTTAACTGACTGAACCACCCTGGAGCCCCTCAGCCTTCTTTTAAATCACACCTCTGAGCAGTGCCTGGGTGGTTCAGTTTGTTAAGCGTCCGACTTTGGCTCAGGTCATGATCTCGCGGTTCATGAGTTCAAGCCCCGTATCAGGCTCCGTGCTGACAGCTCAGAGCCTGGAGCCTGCTTTTGATTCTGTGTATCCCTCTCTCTGCTCTTTCCCAGTCTTTCCCAGCTTGTGCTCTGTCTCCCTCTCTCAAAAATAAATAAACATTAAAAAAAAAACCATTAAATCACACCTCCCAGTAAGAAATACTTTTTGCACAACAATGAAGTACATGCTTTCTCTCCCTCCCCTGCCCCACACAACAGAATCGTAAGTGTGGTGGAACAATACTTACTCTTATTACATATAAAAAGCTAAAAACATAAAATATTGTTATCAATCCTCGAATGCAGCATAGAAAAAGTTCCCAAATAAGTAATACAAATCAAGAGTTAGGCAAGATTTTATTTAATGCTCCAGGTGTGCTTGTTTCCTTCTAAGTTTATTCCTTAAGACAAAGACAGATACTTTGTGCATAAACTCATGAGCCTATGTCTGTCCTTAGTATTAATAAGTTTTAAAGGTAGAAGATCCTGGCTCATACATTTGTTTATTGTCAGTGGTAATAATAGCGATGAATTCTTTTTACCTAGCAATGGAAACTCTTCTGTAGTCTTACTCTAAAGTCAGGACTCTAAGTCAAGTCTTAATGTCTTGTGATCATTTTTTAGTGCAAATGAAGAATAAAGCAGCAATAATTCACTTGCCCCTTTGGGGCACCAAGTTTGGGTCAATGAGTTTCAAAGGGAAAATGTTTTTCTTTCATCTGGAAAAATGTGCCCTAATTTTATAATTTCTTTTCTGGAAAATCATGATCGCAAATTTGAAACTGAGGGGTAAAATATAACAGTATCCTTAACTTTATTTCAGTCCCTGTCTTTATTGATAATTTCTTCTTCAATGTGCTGCAGCAGTATTGGGAACAATTAGGAGCTAAGGTGATAGCTTTTAAGTCTTACTTGCCATAACAAAATGTCTTTTGGAATCTTGGGTATATTTGACTTGCTAAATTACATTGTTTTCTCCCTAAAGTTGTAAATGGGAGTTCATTTAAAATATCAATATCATCAGTTAAATATACTAATTTAAAATCCCAAACATGTCTTCAAAAATGAGATTGTTCGCCAAACGAGATTGCTTTTCAACTAGAAAAATGTTATTGTCATTTCTGAGTTTATTCACCCTGCCTAAGACTTCCCGTTAGGTCCCCTTAGGACAATCAATGAACTTCAGCATGAGTGTCTGGTTTGCGCCAGTCTGAGCAAAGCACATCAATATTTTGTTCAATGAGCTCTCTTTAATGAATTTAATAAACTTCGCCATGGTTTTTCTAACGCTTCCATGAAATTCAGCACAACTATTTCTAGAGATGCCAAGTTTAATTCCTATTGATGCTGATTTCAAAGCACAAGTGTTTTTAGTAGCTTTTAACAAGATTTTAATTGCTCTGTTATGCTTTCTAGCCATATCTGCTGGCTCTGTCACTCATAATTCCTTTACTATTTTTCCAGTTTAATAGATGTTGACCAATGAGTCATTTTTTTCCCGTTTTGTAAATATATCTGATCCAGTGTGTGTGAGGTTAAATTTAAACATACAACATCCCTTGTCATCTTGCAGAAACTAGAAAAGTTGAATAACTCACAGCATGTGTTCTCTTTTCCAGGATGGATCACAAGCATGGCTTTAAATCTTTTTTTTTTTTTTTTTTTTAGACAGGGGAGGGACAGAGGGAGGGGGAGAGAGAATCTTAAGTAGGCTCCACACCCCGTGCCTAATTCGGAGTTCAATCCCACAACCCTGGGATCATGGCCTGAACTGAAATCAAGAGTCAGATGCTTAACTGACTGAGACACCTAGGCACCCTGAGAAGCATGGCTTTAGAAGTTTCTACGGTTCCACAGATTTAACTAGAAATCGTGTTATACCAAAGAGTTGTAAATTTTATTAGCCAACTTCACATTATAAATCACATGTATCATATCTAGTTATATTAGAAGAGTAATTTTTAAACATCTGTATGAGCCATTTTTCTTTTGCTGAATCATATGCAACTAAATCTCATTAACAGTCTGTAGAACTACTAAGAAATTGTGCCAATAATTCTTCGTCGTCCAAAAAGTGTTTGTGGGGCTTGTTGACAAGTTGTGTGCTGTTTCTCAGTGTCCTGTTAGTTTTGAAGGGGTCATTACAACATAATATACTGGGGTTTGTCACTTTTGTTGGATTTTTACACAATGAAAAAACATTTAATTTTTTTTATTAAAAATATTTTTTAAAGATTTTTTTAAAAAGTGATTTCTATACCCAACGTGGGGCTCGAACCCACAATCCCGAGATCAAGACTCGCTGGGGCACCTGGGTGGCTGTCAGTTGAGTGTCTAACTTTGGCTCAGGTCATGATCTTGTGGTTCATGGGTTTAAGCCCCATGTCGGGCTCTGTACTGACAGCTCAGAGCCTGGAGCCTGCTTCGATTCTGTGTCTCCCTCTCTCTCTGCCCCTCCCCTGCTCACATTCTGTCTCTCTCAAAAATAAACATAAAAAAAAAAAAAAAGAGTCGTATGTTCCTTGACTGAGCCAGCCAGGCACCCCTAAAAAGACATTCTGAAGACTTTATAGTCTTGTATCTTCTTTTTTTTTTTTTAAAGCATGCACCTCAACATTGTCACTCGTTACAGATGTAGATATCTGGAGGTTGAACTTGGGCATCCCTCTAATTTTCACTTCATCATCCTTTTTTAAAAGTAAGGAGAAATCCCGTGAAAGAGAAGTTCATGCTAATTTCATAACATATATATTTGATGCAAACCTGATACATATATTACTTGGTAATGTCTTTTCAGAAAAAAAATGCTTTACAATGAAGTCTGATTAATGTTACTATAAAATATAAATTCTGTTAACTGTCCTGTAATGGTGATGGTCACATTCACATCATATACTAGATAATCAAATGAGATTTTGTTAGAAGATAGAGTTTTCCTGTGTTAGCTGATATTTGTCACAGCCTTCCATTATCTCTCCTAATTCTGTTCAGAGCAATTGGATGCAGTATTTCTGACAAAGTTCACAATTCTTTTTTTTGTTTTTGTTTATTTTTAGAGAGAGAGAAAGAGCAAGCAGGGGAGGGTCAGAGAGAGAGAGAGAGAGAGAGAGAGAGAGAGAGAGAGAGAGAATTGTAAGCAAGCTCCATGCTTAGGGCAGAGCCCAATGTAGGGCTCCATCTCACTACCCTGAGCTCATGACCTGAGCCAAAATCAAAAGTCAGATGCTTAACCGACTGAACCACCCAGGTGCCCCCAAAGTTCACAATCCTTAATTAAAATCCAGTGGTGTGTTCTCATATTATCTAGCCTTTCCTATCGTATTTGATTCTCTATTCTCCTCTATTCTATTTTGTTAAAAAAAATTAAGTCTCGTGGGACCCATAGCTTTATTTTACAATCTACTAATATATTATGTCTTGCAAGTACTCTGAATAATGCTGAGTTAGATAATAAATATGTTAAAAAAAAAAAAACAAGTTCAGAGAGTGGTAGTGTTCTAGGAAAATATAAAAGAATAATGCAATGAAATAGAAAGTATCTGGGCAGGGCTTAATTTTACCAGGGTGGTCAGGGAAGTGTTCTCGGATAAGAGGACATTGAACAGTGCTCTGCATTGTGCAGGCTATTGATATGACTGCATTCTTGAGCATATGTGGGTAGTATGAACTGTATTATTTCAGATGCGCTCCTTATTTACTAGTCGTTTTGTGTATACTTGGTGAGTTCCCAGCTAGGCTGCGACTTCCTGCAAGGCAAGTCTTTTTTGTTTTTTTTTTTCATTAAAAACAAAACCAAAAACAACCAACAAAAGTCCCCTAGCATTTAGTTTTGTGCTGTGTGTAAAGTAGAGGCTGGACAAAGAAATGCTTGTTTGATGTTGACTATTGGGGATCACCATAAACCAGCGCCAACGTCCTTATAGGTGGAACAGATGAGAGCCTGTGCCCCGTGGTGAGGGTTGGGAAAGCCCTAATGCTTCTCAGTAGCTCCACATGAATGCCTGTGCCTGGAACTTCATAATTAGAAATTCTGTCCTTTATCTTTCAGCCTTTATCAATTAAGTCTTAACAAGTATTTGTGCCCCTGTTTAAGGGATATTATTTCTATGGCTAAGTCATCGCTGAATTCACAAAGAAGAGTTGGCCTGGCTAATCTTTCCTAAGTACCAGCCCTGCAGTGTGGACAGTGGCTGCCTGTCTGGATAGGATCAGAGAGAAAGCACACCCAGTGCAGGCCTGATTGACAATTTGGGATTAAAATAATGGCATAAAAAGTGACTGACCGTTAATTACCCACATTTACATACTAATTTTGATACATTTGTTCTTAAAGAAATACAGATTAGTTTCCCTTTTCAAACTTCAATTTTCATTAATTTTGGTCAATTTACTTTAGCCTCAGTTTGCTTCTCAACTCCAGGGAGGATTCTCTCTGGCTTCACAAAAGCCTTCCAAGGGAAGGCAGCTCTGGCTTTCTGGCCCTGGGAGTGGCTGCTTCAGCTCCAAGTCAGGGAGCCCCAGAACTCTGATACTTTTGCTCAAAGGCTGGCGCAGATCTTTGAAAGCCTCATTTCTGCGTATGTGTGAAGTATTGGAGAGAAGGGAAGAAAATCCTCCCCTTTTTTCTCCCCTCCTCTAAATAACCCCAACTTTTCTCCTGGTGTTAAGTCCCAGACAATACCCCTCACTCTAAACCCTGGCCTTTAAAAGATGTCTGTGCTTTTCAACAAATGGTGTTGAGAAAACTGCATGCAAAAGATATTCACATGCAAAAGAATAAATTTGGACCTTTACCTTACACCATATACAAAAATTAAGTCAAAATGGATCCATCACCAAAACTTAAGAACTAAAACTATAAAACTCTTAGAAGAAAACGTAGGGGGGGGTGCGCCTGGGTGGCTCAGTCGGTTAAGCGGCCGACTTCGGCTCAGGTCGTGATCTCACGGTCTGTGGGTTCGAGCCCCGCGTCAGGCTCTGTGCTGACAGCTCAGAGCCTGGAGCCTGTTTCAGATTCTGTGTCTCCCTCTCTCTGACCCTCCCCCGTTCATGCTCTGTCTCTCTCTGTCTCAAAAATAAATAAATGTTAAAAAAAAATTTTAAAAATAAAAAAAGAAGAAAACGTAGGAGAAAAGCTTCATGACAGTAGATTTAGCAATGATTTCTTGGATATGACACCAAAAGACCAGGCAAGAAAAGGGAAAAACTACATAAACTGGACTTCATCAAAACTAAAATCTTCTGTGCATCCAAGGACTCAGGCTACAGAGTGAAGGGGCAACCCATGGAAAAGGAGAAAATACTGGTAAATCGTGTATCTCATAAGGGGTTAATATCCCAAATAATAGAAAGAACTGCAGCTCAACAACAAAAAGACAAATAATTTGATTAAGAAACAAGCAAAAGACTTGGATAGACATTTCTCCAAAGAAGACACGTAAATGGTCAATAAGCACACGAAAAGATGGTCAACCTCACTAATTATTAGAGAAATGCAAATCAAAACTACAATGAGATATTACCTCACACCTATTAGGATGGCTGCTATCAAAAAACAAACAAAGCCACAAATAACAGCATTGGTGAGGAGGTGGAGAAATTGGAATCCTTGGGCACTCTTGGTGGGAATGTAAAATGGTGCCCCTGCTATAGAAAATGGTATGGTGATTCCACAAAAAATTAAAAATAGAATTACTATGTGATCCAGCAATTCTGCTTCTGGGTATATATCCAAAAGAATTGGAAGCAGAGTCTCAGAGAAGAGATATTTGTATCCCCATGTTCGTAGAAGCATGATTCATAACAGCCATAAGGTAGAAAGGACCCAAGTGTCCACCTACAGATAAATGGATAAAAATGTATATACATACAGTGGAACATTATTCAGCCTGAAAGGGAAGGAAATTCTGACACATGCTGCAAGGCTAAGTCTTAAGGGCATTATACAAAGTGAAATAAGCCACTCACAAAAGGACAAATGCTGTATGGTTGATGTGTATGAGGTGCCTAGAGAAGTCAAATTCAGAGACAGAAAGTTGAATGGGGGCTGCCCGGAGCTGAGGGTAGCAGAGAGTTACTGTTTAATGGGTACAGAGTTGCAAGAGTCTAGAGTTGCATGACATCGTGAATGAATTTAACACTACTGAACTGTACCCTTACAAATGGTTAAGATGGTAAATGTTATGTGTGTATTTTACTACCAAAATATAAAAAATAAAAAGGTCAATGCTATTAAGCTTGTCCCTTTTCAGAACGTAATTCAAGGGGAGAAAAACTCAAGGCCTCATATGACTTGCTGAATTTTATGAAATATTTATGGCACTTTAATTTGCATACACTTATGTGATTGACTAAGTTGAGAAATTCAGCACAGGACTAGCAATTGGCTAAGGATAGTCCCTAGGTTAACAGATAACATGCAGAGTTTGTTAAGGTGTTTATCTTTAGGGAAAATGTTTTAAGGAGCTTTTAATATTTAGACAGCCTCAACATTCAGTATATGATTATGTAAAAGTGAGATTCTAGAGTCCATAAAACTAACTTTATGGTAAGAAAAGTTTTTTGTTTGTTTTTTTCAGGGGTAACACATTAGTCTTCTATTATAAAATTAATGTGTGTTTAATAAAAAATGTGGAAAAATTAAAAATAAAGCAAGTCCCACCACCCAAATTTAACCTTATTTCCTTTCTAGTCATTTCCAGTCTTTTTTCCACACACAGCTTTAAAAAAATATATAGTCTGGTCATATTATACATGAACAGTAACCATTATTTTAAAAACCTGTGTATCTAGTAGATTGAAGAGTGCATATATTTTAGTTTAATTTCTACTTCTTTATTTTTGGAAAATTGAGATACATTATCGTATATTTTCCTTGTGATTAAATAAATTAATAGAAGTTAAAACTAAAATCTTTGTTCACAAAGAGCATTTTTCTACATTATGTATAATTTCCTTTGGATTTATTCCCATAAACAATTCAAAAAGTTTAAACATTAGGAGTTTTGATACATTGGAAGGGTTTTGATATTACCAAATTCATTACTTACCTAAAAAGTTGGGTGTGAGTGCTATCCCACAGCACCTTTGCCAGTCTTTAATGTCATTTATTAATTTTTGCCAAGTTGGTATGTGAAAATGTGTTCTTATTTTACTTTGCATTTCTTGAAGCTTTTTGCAATGTATTTGTTTCCTAATTGTATATCCCAACTGTTTTTTTTTTTTTTACTGGATTCCTTATTTCTGTGACTTGCTCATCTGCAATTGACTTCAAATGAGTTCCTATTTAATCCATATATAATACTAACACTCTGTATCATAGTGCCTGCAAATACTTTTCCTAGTCTATTGCTTCCCTTTACTTTTTGACTATTTTTGACTGATGTTTCTAATTTACCTAGGATTACATCTGCCTTTATTTATTTATTTATTTATTTATTTATTTATTTATTTATTTCAGGTGAATATGTTGTGTAGAAAGGGGTTAAGTGTAAATGACAGGGAACCTACATTACTGTCTGCTAATGTCATTTAGAAATAAGGTAGGAATCTCATTCCTGTCCCTGAGTCTGCCACTACCTGAGCTGTTACTCTATCACTCTCTTCTGTGAGGGTGCGGGTTCCCAGATAAAATGCCCAATTAAACTGAATTTCAGATGAACAACGAATACTTTTTAAAGTGTAAGTATATCCCAAATGTTGCATGGGCCATACTGATTCTACAAAAGTATTGGCTGTTCATCTGAAATTCAATTTTAATTGGGCAGCCTGTGTTTTTATTTGATACATCTGGCACTTCTCCTTGGGGCTAGAATATTAACACCTGCTTACCTAACACCATCGTATATTAGCCGTTGGGAACAGGGATGGTGGGAGCTGAAAGAGAGGATAGTTCCTGTTCTGAGAGAGTTTATACTCTAGTTTCTCAGAGAATTTTGCAATCAGAAAGATAACCTCCTGGACTATTTCAATGACTGCTAGATTAAAGTTAGAGTCTCTGTGTTTCCCTGCTGCCTAAGGCAGAGTTATCCACATTTACGTAGAGCCACCTGAGCCACCCCTTCCCTGGGGAGTCTGATTCCATTGGTTCGAAGAGGGATCCAGAAGCCTCTGATTTTAACAAGAGTCCAGGTGATTCTCTTGCTCAGGTAAATCTGTGCAACTCTGGCAGACTTGGCGTCTTCTGGGTAACAGCGCTCAGAAGTCGCTTCTAGTTTTTATAGCCCATTCTAAATCACTGGCATACAGTTTTGCAGTGGTGATTATCTTCGTAAATTGCTTTACAGGTGATACCGTTCATCCCATTCGGTCTTTACTTATTCTCCAGGAAAGCAGGGGAGCTTATTTCCGCTAGACGGAGGAGGGCTGGGAGGCTCACAGGGGCTAAGTTCTCCTGGCAAGAGGGTCAAGCAGCCGGGCCGCAAAGGCCGCCCTCTTTCCACTCCACCAAGCCACCTCCTCTCGCCCGTGGGGACCACTGGGCTGGATTTAGAGCCCACCTGGAGTTTCAGGTGACTTCCGCTCCGAAAGTGCTAGCCTGCAAGTAGCAAACGGTTAGGGGACAGGCCACCGCGCCGCTCAGCGCAGGAACCCGGGCCCTCCCCGCGCGGGCGAGCCGGGGAGTTCGGGGGTCCCCCTCCGTCGGAGCCCCGCACACCCCGAGACGAGAGGCGGGCTGTCCCCGTTCCCGGAGCGCCGCGCGTGTCCGAGCCGGGCCGCCCGGAGCCGAGGGCGCGCGGGCGCGGCGGCGGGGGCGCGCTCTCCGAGCACGTGCGCCGGGCAGCTCCTCCAACCGCCTCTCCCGGGGAAGAGGGCGGCTTCCCGGGAAGCGGGCCGCCGCCGCAGCCGCCGGGACTCGGAAGTGCCGAGAGGGTTGTTGGGGACTCGTGGCGCGCGTGAACGCCGCCTCCGCTGCCCGGGACAGCCCGGAGGTTGGTAGCCGGGGACCGCAGCGGGTCCCGGGGAGGTTAGATGTTGACTTTCGTGCTTCGGTGTACTCCCTTGAGAAACAAATGCTCCAGGAGCTTTCCGTTTCCTACTCGGGTTCCTGCTTCCGCGCCCGGGGGCGGGGCAGAGGAGGCTCCCTGTCGCGCGGTGGAGACAAAGGCGGCGGGCCCTGCGCCCCGTGCCAGGCCGGCCTCCGGGCACGGTGGCGGGGCTCCCGCAGGCCCCGCCGAGTCCGCGCACGTCCCCGCCAGCGGCTTCTCCCCGGGCTTGGTCCCCGGTTCCCGCTGGTCTCCTCGGCGGTGTTAGACGTGCGCCTGCCCTACTGCTGCGGCTCCAGTGACCGCCCCCCCAACCGCAAAGTTAGAGATTTATTTTGCTTTCTATTCTTCAGACTCAGTTTCCCTCTTCGAAGTCTAGCCTCCAGGGGCACCGGTCTTTACTTGGAAAGGCCCTCCTCCCCGCAGTTCTCACCAAAGTGGGCGGACTAGGTACTGGGGTGGCCTTGGTGTTAAGAAATGTGCTGCTTCCTTGGTTCCTGGCTCTTGGATCAGGGCCAACTAGAAGTTGGCGTCCTCGGTGGTTTGCATTTTATGGAAGTGAGACTCAATATTTCTATGTTGTATTCCTCATTCATTCGCAGAGCTAGGCACTTAGGTGCTAACAAGTACTTACTTGATTAAGTGCGATGGGAACATGAGAAGAAGGGCTTCACCGAGGAGGTGGTGGTTTTTATAAGTACAGTGTTTTTTTCCTTCCATTCGTAATGCTCCATCTTTCCTGTAATAATTCTCACTTTTCTCTGTGGCAGTCCCTGTAATTAGTAGAGGATAGGGACGGTCAGTTCTGACCTGAACGATTCAGCTAATATTAACAATGACGATGCGCTTGTCAGGTGCTTTAAACCCATTATTTTTAAACCTTAAAACCACTGGGGAGGATAGATGGTGTTATCCCTTTTCACAGCAGAAGAAAAGACTCGGAGGAGATGCCAGTGGCACAAACTGGTAAATTTCAGGGCCGAGTTTTACACTCCCTTTTCTAGATCAAAGCCTGTACTGTATCTACTGCTTATTTTGCTCCCTCCTTGGGAAGCAGGTTAGATAGACTAATTTAAGGTGAAGGCCAAGTCTCTGGAGAGAGCAGTTATTATTGTGGGAGGCTAGATGTTTGTGGGAACTCTGGTAACATCAGGAACTAGCCAGCCTAGGTGGTACTTATCAGTGTGTTTCCTGCTTGCAGCTTAGGGCCTGGCTAAGGTGAGGTGCTCCTTAATTGTTGCACTAGAGTTCCTAACTTAGGGTGAAATCCTTGATTCCTTGTAGATTTTTTCCCCCTTTTTTTGGGGGGGGAGGGTTGCCATGGACCTTTTTGGAGTTAGGGGAAGCCAATTAAAAAAAAAATTTACTTTTTTGAGAGAGAGGGAGACAATCCCAGGCGGGCTCTGTGCTGTCAGTGCTGAGCCTGATGCAGGGCTCAAACTCATGAATCATGACCTGAGCTGAAACCAAGAGTCCGATGTTTAACCCACTGAGCCCCCCAGGCACCCCTGGAGAAGCCAATTTTCAAATTATTTTTTGAATGTTTATTTTTGAAGGAGAGAGAGGCAGAGTGTGAGTAGGGGAGAAGCAGAAAGGGAACACAGAATCCAAAGTGGGCTTCAGGCTCTGAGCTGTCAGCATAGAGCCCCAAGCAGGGCTCAAACTCACAAACCATGAGATCATGCCCTGAGCCAAAGTCGGATGCTTGACCGACTGAGCCACCCAGGCTCCCCTAGAAAAAAAATTTTTTTTAAATGTTTAATCCATTTTTGAGGGGGGGGCGCAGAGAGAGAGGGAGACACAGAATCCAAAGCAGGCTGCAGGCTCCGAGCTGTCAGCACAGAGCCTGACGTGAGTCTTGAACTCAAACTGCTAGATCATGATCTGAGCTGAAGCTGGACGTTCAACCGAGTCCTCCAGGTGGACTGGAGGTGCACTAAATGATATTTTCAGGTATTTGCAGCAGGTGCACTATGGTATGAAGGTATCTGACTTTTACTGGTGACGAAGTTGCCAGAACTGCTCTTATTAGTATAGTTTGTTGTCCACGTGTATAGTAAATGAAATCCTGCATTTCAGTTAGAGGTTCATGAAAATAAAGACGTATGAGAGAATTATAGGTTCATGGCCCCCTGAATTTTCCCTATGGCCACCTTGGGGGTGGGTATCCTAGGTTACAAACCCTACTTGGTGTTTTTCTTCCGAGTGCTTGCTGGCCACCCTAGAGCATTATAAATACCTATTAACTTTCAGTTAGTGTCTCCTTTTACTCAGGTGTGGTTGTTTCTGGTGATAAAAGCTGTTGAGAGGGAATTGCTGGATTGTTTACATACTCCACTTGCTCTGCGTCTTCTATGGATAATGCTGCTGGAGAATATTCTTGTGATAGTGGATGTGTGTCATATAGTACAGGAGAGATTATTTAAAAAAAATTTTTTTTAAGTTTATTCATCTTAGAGAGCATGAACAGGGGAGGGGCAGAGAGAGAGAGAGAGGTAGACACAGAATCCGAAGCATGCTCCAGGCTCTGAGCTGTCAGCACAGAGCCCGATGCGGGGCTCCGAACTCACAAACCATGAGATGTGAGTGACTCACGCCCAACCGACTGAACCACCCAGGCACCCCCAGGGGAGGTTTTTGTTGTTGTTGTTGTTGTTGTTGTTTTTTGAGAGTGGGTATGAACCTTAATGGTGTATGATATTACCAGTGCCAGAGAAGAAAAAGGTGTTATCACTGTATATTCCACAGACATGTAAAAGATTTTAAGGTGTTTTTGTGAATAGTTTTGGTAATGGCTGAAAATTCAGATGAAATGGGCCTTAAAAATGTTTTATTATTTTTATATATACACACACACACACATACACACACACACACACACACACACACACACACACACACAGAGCGTGCACGCATACACGTGCATGAGTGCATGCCCAAGCAGGGGAGAGGGGCAGAGGAAGAGAAAGAATTCCAAGCAGGGGGTTGACGTGGGTCTCTATCCCATGACCCTGGGATCATGACCTGAGCCTCAATCAAGAGTTGGCCACTCAACTAACTGAGCCACCCAGGCACCCCGAAATGGGCACTTTTTAATAAAACACCTTATCTAAGACATGATAAAAGCTGAATACTCCTGTATCTATTAAAGAAATGACATTTGGAGTTAAAATCCTTTCCAAAGCAAAATTTCTGAGCCTACATGGCTTTATAAAGGAAATATTACAAACATTAAAAAAAAAAAAAGAAAAAGAGGGAACACTCCCTGGCTGCTTTTATGAGGCCAGCATAACCTTGTTACTAAAGCTTGATAAGGACATTACAAGAAAATTACAGGCCATAGTCCCACAGAAAAGATGCAAAATGATGTATTGGTAAATCAAATCTAACAGTCTGAGAAGGATACTAAACCGTGACCAATTTGGACTTATTCTAGGAATGTAAACTTTGGCTAACATTAGAAAATAAATGTAATTTAACCACATTCAAATAAAGAGAAAAAATATTTGACAAAATCCAACACTGATACATGATAACTTTTTGCAAGCTAAAACATTGTGAACAATTAAAGATTTAAATAAAATGGAGGGTATGTCATTGCTCTGAAAATAAATTTACAGCTTTAGTACAATCCCAGTCACAATTCTAGCAGATTTCTTAAAAAGAGAAGTTGATAAGCCAGTTCTAAAATTTATTTGGAAATTCTGGGCAATCTAAGAAAAAGCAAATTTGGACGACTAGATCAATATGTGTTATGTTAATATGGTATTGGCACAATGCTGGGCAGACCATGGAACTGAGTAGAGAATCCATAATCAGGCTCACACGTGTGGTTTGTGACAAAAGTGACAACACAGTGCAGTGGAGAAACGATGGCCAGTTTGGTGAATAATGCTGGGCCAAATGGATCTTCATATGGACAAAATGAATCTTAATCATGTCATCCCATATGCAAACATTAATCAAGCTGTATCTTGCACCTAAATGTGAAAGCTGAAATAATAAAATTTCTAGAAGAAAGCAAAGTAAAATATCTTCATTACCTACGGACAGTCAAAGATTTATTGAATAGTACACAAAATGGAAAATATTGGTAAGAACTTCTGTTCATCTAAAGAATCCATAAGGGGAGTGAGCAGGCAAGCTAGGGAATAGATGAAAATATTTGTAATACATATATCCAATAAAGAACTTATACCCAGAATTTAGAAACAACTTCTACAAATCATTGAGAAAAAAATGGACAGCCCAGTAGAAAAATGGGCAAGTCACTTCCTAAACGAGGATCTCATGTGTTCCTAAACGAGGAACACATGAAAAGAGGGTTAACTTCATTAGTAATTAGGGAAATGCAAATTAAAATTAGAGTGGGCCATCACTCTATACTCACCAGAGTGGTTAAAAGCAGACTGTGAAGGGCGCCTAGGTGGGCTCAGTTGGTTAAGTGTCTGACATTGGCTCAGGTCATGATCTTGCCATTCCTGAGTTGGAACCCCATATTGGTCTCTGTGCTGACAGTTCAGAGCCTGGAGTCTGCTCCGGATTTTCTCTCTCTGCCCCTCCCCTGCCTGTGCTCTCTCTCTTAAAAATAAATATTAAAAAAAAAAAGGTAGACTAAGTACAGGCTTCCCTCAATATCTGAAAGCAGATTGTTCTTGTGAAATCTTTTGTAACCTGAAGCGAAGAAGCAATTAACCATTAATTTATATGGAAAAATTTTTGAGCATTCCCAGACCCCCAAAATAACCCCTTTTAGGCTTTCTCTTAAAAAAAAATTTTTTTTAATGTTTGAGAGTGAAAGAACACATGCACACAAGCATGAGTGGGGCAGAGAGAAAGGCAGAGAGAATCTGAAGCAGGCTCCAGGCTCTGAGCTGTCAGCACAGAGCCTGACATGGGGCTCAAACTCAGGAGCTGTGAGATCATGACATGAGTGGAAGTTGGATGCCCAACCAACTGAGCCACCCAGGTGCCTCTAGGCATTTCTGGTACCTTCGGACACATTTTGCTAGTGAAGGCATGAAGTAAATCAAGATCGAGCACAGATGCCCACAGATACAATTCAAAGCTCTGATGGCATGATGCTGAGATGCTCAGTGTAGTTCCCTGGGAAGGAGCTTGAGGGGGGCCACTTTTGCTGCTTGGGGTGCTTGGCTGCAAAACAAACACAATGCCATTTTCTCTTTTTGCCTTTTTTTCATAAAAGTGAAAATCTTCTTGGGATTTCTTTTGGTTAACAAAAACGGGTACTAATGTAGGTCTTTTGTAAAAGTGGAGTGGCATAACCTGAACTTTCAAAAAGTGGGGGATACCTGTCCTGGTTGGGTAATGGGTGAACTGGAACTCTCATACGTTGCTGATGGGTATGACAATTAGTGCAAATGTTCTGGAAATTGGTGTATCATTTACTAAAGCTGGACATACACATCTCCTATGACCCAGCTGCTCCATCCTCAGATGAACACAGTAGTAAAGGCATATATATGTGTGCTGAAAGACGTGTAAGAGGATGGACAGAACAGTACTATTCATACTGGCCCCAAGTTGGAAACAACCCACATGTTCATCAGCAGTAGAATGGATAAATGCAGAGTAGTTTATAGAGTGGAATACTCTTTAGTAATGAGGATGAACAGATTATTGACTCATATACAACATGGATGAGCCTCCCATATCGCTGAACAAAAAGAGGGGCGCCTGGGTGTCTCAGGTGGTTAGGCAACTGACTCTTGATTTTAGCTCAGGTCATGATCTCACGGTTCGTGAGGTCAAGCCCCACGTGGGGCTCTACGCTGCCAGTATGGAACCTGCTAGGGATTCTCTCTCTCCCTCCCTGATCCCTCTGTCTACTCCTTCCAGTTTCTGCATGCTCACTGTCTTGTCTCTCTCTATCAAAAATAAATAAACTTAAAAAAAAATATAAAGAAGAGCTGAACAAAAAGGAAATAGACACAACAGAGTAAATGCTATGTAATTCTACTTATATGAAGTTCAAAGCCAGGCACAACTGAATAAACTAGGACGATAGGAGTCAGGCTCATGGTGACCTTTAGTGGAGTTACAGGAAAGGACACACAGGACTTTTGAGGCATTTTGCTTTTAATCTGAAGGCAATTACTGGAGTGAGTCTGCTTTTTGAAAGTCTTAATTTTAATTTAAGTACATTTTAATACAAAGTTTACTTAAAATAGTGTATTATAAAAATTTTTGATTCATTCAGATGCCCCTAATCTGGGGAGTGTAAGACGTAGTTGGCATGACTCTTGTTGATTAAAAAGGCTCAAAACAGGTTGAGAATTTTCAGTGGAGACAGTATAATATCACATCAGTAGCTTTTGTGAACTAGGGATTTATAAAAGTGACTCCTTTTTGGCAGTCTTTTAACAGCAGAGGTATGGCTTAATGGCAGTTCATATAAAAAGACTTAGAGCTCTGTTTGATATTAAGATTGATATCAGTGTGAGGTGGAAACTAAAAAATGTCAAGTTGAGAACTGAATGCAAAATTTTGTTTTAGATTTAATTTTCTGACAATTTAAGTTTCTAGCAGATTAAAAATATTCTGATTTTTGAGGTGCCTGGGTGGCTCATTTGGTTAGGTGTCCATCAGACACTTGATCTCAGCCCAGGTCTTTATCTCAGGGTTGTGAGTTCAAGCCCCACACTGGGCTCCACACTGGGCAGGAAGCCCACTTAAAAAAAAAAAATTCTGATTTTTTAAATGTAAATCCTTTCAGTTAGATACTTTTCTCCCAAGTGGCAGGTGTGTTGTGTTTCCTATTGTTTCTGTAACAAACTACTACAAATTTAGTGGCTTAAAACAACCCAAGGTTATTACCTTGCAATTCTGAAGGTCAGAAGTCCAAAATGGCTGGGCAGGGCTGCTGTTCCTTCTGGAGGCTCAAGGGGAGACTTTGCTTTGCTTTGCTTGTGGTCCCTTACTCTGACCCTCCCAGAAGGACACTTGTGACTGCATTGGGTCTTTGTGGATAATCAGGGATAATGTCCTCATCTTTAACTTAATGATGGCTGTAAAATACCTTTGATCTGTAAGGAAGTATATTTACAGGTTCCAGGGATTAGCACATGGGCATTTCTGGGAGAGCCCTATTTGGGGGATCTCACAGATGGGATTTTATATTTTGTCTTCATAAATAGCACACTCCCTGAATCTCAGGAGCTCACTGATACGTGTTGAATGAAGAAATGCATCTAAGACTTCATTATTTGAAGTGTGGTTTCCGGAAGAATAGAAGTGATGGTCTTGTCCTACTCTGTGCCACGTCTGGAGTTTTAAGTTCAGGTCTAGGTACCCATACTATAAAGAGACAATTGACTGAATAGTAAAGGGTCTAGGAACCAAGTCACTGAAGAAATGATTGAAGGAATCATGGATGTGTGCCCTGGAAGACGGTTTGGGATGGAGTGTGTGTCATTAATTGTCTTTAAATATTCAAAGGAGTATTATTGGAGAGAAGAATTAAGCCTTTTTAGTATAAGAACAATAACATTAAAAACAAAAAGAATAGCATTTTAGAACTTACTATGCCCAAGGCACTGTTTATCTGTTTGTAAATTCATTTAATCCTCACAGCATCCCTTGAGGGGTGCTGTTATCCCTGTTTATAGAGCAGGAAATTGAGGCACCGAGAGGTTAGCAACTTGTCCTAGGGCATACAGCTGGAAAGTAGCAAAGCTGGGATTTGGACTTTGGCATTCTGACTCCAGAGCCATCTCTAAATCCTCTTGTGACCCTGCCTCCATGCCTTTGGTTCCAGAAGGTACAATCAGACTAAGTGGCAGAAGGTTTTTTAAAAATAGAGGGGATGGTTTTTGACAGTTTGAGGAAACAGCAGGATAATAATCAGGACCTCTTAGAAAATGTTTCCCTGCCTTGTGATGTTATGGGAAATAGGTAGGTTATAGTAAAAGGAATTCCCAAACTGGCTAGAGATGAGACCAGATGGCCGTAGGGGCCCTACTGATTTTGAAATTCTGATCTGGGGAACATATTTTTTTTTCATTTTATATACAAATAACAACTTTTGTGACATGTACTAAAGCTCCCTTGTGAACTGTAGTTTTCCCATTAACTTTCCGGAATTGATGTATTAGTAACTCTGACATACTGACATACTGGGATGGTAAGCTGTGTCCCTGTCCCCTCTGAAGTTGTCATTGCTGTGCTCTCAAAATTAGATGGAATCGCTCTTCTCTTCCTGCTTGGGTCTGGACTGGTCTTTTGACCAAGAAAAGGCTTTGTGAATTCTGGAGCCTGCACCTTAAGAGACCTTGCCCCACTTGCCTTTGATCTTGTGAACCCCTGAAGCCACCATGCTGTGAAGGGTCAGGCCTACTGAGTGCCCACGTGGAGAGGCACTGCCCGTAGCTGACAGCAGGCACCTGACGCTAGACACGGGTGAGGTCATCTTGGCCCCTCCAGTCCCTGTTGAGCTGTGTGGTGACTTAGTCACGTGAGTGATGCCTGGTAAGATCAGCAGAATGGCTTGGATCGCCTTCCCAAAGAATCATGACGAAAATGGATCTTTGTCGTTTTAAGCCGCTACGTGGTGTTTATTGTGCAGTGATACAAAACCGATACATGAGGTTTTGGTGCATACTTGGAACTAGTGTGTGTATTTAAAAATACTCTGTGATTAGACATTCTGCCCAGTCCAGCAGACCTCCTCCAACACACCTAATCATCCCCCTGTGTTAGTGAAGGTTTTTTTTGGGTTTGGAGAAGTGTTTTTTTTTTCGTTAGTGTTGCACGAGTAAAAGGATAAGACTCTTTGGAAGACTCTTATGTAGGGTTTGGGGAAAACTGATGTGAGAAGACACGGTGTGTCTGGATTTGGTTTCCTGGTGAGAGCCCTGTAATTTATGTTCTGCAAAATAAGTTTCTGTTTCATCAAATGGGACCCTAGAAAAGAGCAAGTCTCATAACAGTTATTCCCACTGTGTTAGAATATTGCCCTACTATTTCATTTTCTTCAAAGCCATCGTCATTTCAGTGTGCACATGCTCTTTTTACTTTTACTACTTTGTGACTTCTAGAGTGCTAAATTTGTTCCTAAATTTAGAATGATTTCAATTTTACTCGGCCCTTATCTCTGTGTAACTGCTGACTCCCCCTTCTTATATCTGAGTAAATTGGTTTGGTTTAGTTTGTCTTCTTCAGTCAATCTTTTAAGGAATGTATGAGCTAGATGGTTCGGGTGTATTTTGATTACATCTAGTTGATTTACAAATTTTCTTTTCTTCCTAAAGGGAGTATCTAATTACATATAACTTTAAAATTTTCTTTTGCTTGTGTGTAGCTTGTATTACCTTCTAGCTTTCCTGACAGATTGGTTTCATCATAGACCTTGAAAAAAAAAAAATGAATCTGGTGCACTCTGTAAGAATAGGGAGGTGGCCGAGGGAAGGCTCTGGGGTTGGACTTGGTGGGTATGAAGCTAAGCTCTGCTGCTTATTAGCTGTGTGATCTGGGGCAAGTTTCTTGACCTTTCTGGGCTTTGGTTTAGTTTGCTTGTGTTAAATGAGGGTACCAGAAGTAGCAACCTCAAAAAGTTGTTGTGACGATTGGCTGGCTAATCCCTGTAAGAAAAGCCATTAGAGGAAGATTTCAGTTTTAGGACATGGAGCAACAGTTAGTTGGTAGAAGTGATCGTGGTGACTCTGGCATCTAAGGATTGTTAGCTCAGTGCTAAGAGTGCTGTGTTAAAGTCCTCTGGTGCATGTGGATATGTGGTTATAGCTCATTCAGTGCTAGGCATCAAGACTGAGGAGCAGGAAACGTTTGAAATGGAAGTGGTTGTCGAATCCATTTGTTGCATGCGTCAAAAATAAAGATACATTTGAAGTGGTATTGGAAATCGCTGGGGCAAAGCATCTTACACAAGTTATGTTTATGCACAGTTTGGGGTTTGGCATAGTGAGCTATGCTTCTCTGCCAAGATTAAGGAATAGGATTTCTGCCTGTAAAAGCGGAGCTGAGAAGTTTTTTGTTCCTCCCTGGCTGTTCTGTGTGTTTGGGCAGATCGCTGCCTCCTCCCTACCCCCCCCCCGCCCCCCCTGCCCCCCCAAGCAGGATTCTGATTCCTGAAAAAGAGCTAACAGTTAGCCCTCCTGGTGAGGATTAGAGTAGATGGTATCTTTGAAAGCAGGTGGAGTGTTAAATTACAAAGTAAATGCAAATGTGAGTTACTTCCGTATAGAAAAAACTGTTAGCTGAGGAATTCTTGCCTTTTTACAGCGAAGATTTTATTCTGTGGGTCTCTTGAGTTCTACAGTCCCCAGATAAATGCTTCTTTCGAATGCCCAGCCTCAGGGGCTCTTGCACCCCAATATGTAGGTAAAGTTCCTTGTTACTCCAGTCTAACTTCTTTCCCTTTGATCCCAGAGAAACCTGCTGCGATTTCCTTCCAACACCTAATGTTAAATGTCCTTTCTACCTCTTTGTCTTCGTTTACCTCAGATATCTTCCCATCATCAATAATACTTAGCTCTGAGATGCTCTGGTCTTCCAGCTTGGAGTTGCTGTTCTGTGTTCGTAGTTTTCCTCTTCTTTAATCCTCCTGCCTCCTGGACTAATTTCAAGCCAGGTACGACTTAATTTTCCTTTGTGTTGCTTGGTTCTAGCACTTTCTCTGTACTTCCTCCCCAACCGCTGCCCTCTCTGCCTCTACACTACCACAGTGTCAAAGGACTTCTTCCTGAAACTTCACTCAAATAGTTCGATTGGTTTCAAGCCTGAGGTTTCTTCAGCAAATCAAATCCAAATTTGTAATCCTGTATGTTTAAGGCCCTCTGCCACATGGCTCTTGCTTTCCCTTCACCTCCACTAGCTACATTTTTGCTTCTTCATAGTCCTGACCAATATTCCCCTTAAGGTGGGAGTGTTCTCAGACACTTCCCTTTCCTGTCATACATCTTTGCATCCCTCCTTAGCTCTCATGTATGAATGGTACAGCCTCGTGTATGTAGATTGATGAGGTAGACATTGGGGCGCCTGGGTGGCGCAGTCGGTTAAGCGTCTGACTTCAGCCAGGTCACGATCTCGCGGTCCGTGAGTTCGAGCCCCGCGTCAGGCTCTGGGCTGGTGGCTCAGAGCCTGGAGCCTGTTTCCGATTCTGTGTCTCCCTCTCTCTCTGCCCCTCCCCCGTTCATGCTCTGTCTCTCTCTGTCCCAAAAATAAATAAAGGTTGATGAGGTAGACATTTACTAAACACAGGCTGTACTGTTATAGATTGGCTTTTCCTGCAGAAGTAATTTATAAATGGTGATTAGTTTCTAGGCGGTCTCACAGATGCCCACTTAGCTGCTAATGCTGCTGCAGGACTGGATCCATGCGTGAAGGACAGCAAAGTGTTACCTACACGTTTGAGGAAGGACCTCTTTGATTTCATTGTGATAGCCCATCCCTAAAGAACATGCTTATTTAGACAATGAGAAATAGAAACTTGAGAATTTTCTGAGAGTGTTTTTGGGCACCTTTATGGGTTTGCGCATTTTAAAAAAGTTCTAGTTATATTCTCCAATGTCCAACTTGCCTTTTCTTTGATGCTGTTGGGTCATTAAATGCTTTAAAATGTATCTACTCTGATTTCGTTTCTGAGGGCACAGCTGAAATGAATATGGAAGAACACACCGGGGAGAAGAATTTTGTTTTTTTTCAATGTTTGTTTATTTTGAGAGAGGGGGGAGAGAAAGAGAGAGAGTGAGAGAGCGAGAGCTGGGGAGGGGCAGAGAGAGAGAGAGGGAGAGAGAGAATCCCAGGCAGTCTCCACGCTGTCAGTGCAGAGCCTGATGCGGGGCTCGATCTCACGAAATGTGAGATCATGACCTGAGCTGAAATCAAGAGTCAGACACTTAACAACTGACTGGGCCACCCAGGTGCCCCAGGAATTTTCTTGAGATGGGTGGGCAAGAGTTAAAAAGAGTGGTGTTGGGAGGAGAGGACTGTTAAGGACACTTGAGTGCCTGTGTGGTAGAGTTTTGAGGTGGCGTTCCTGGAACTGTGAGGGATGAAATAAGACAGGAGGGAGTATGCATGTAATTCCTTTGGGGATTAGCAAAGTAGTGGTGAGGAAGATGTGTTGGGCAGAAAGCTGTCCAGGTGGCCTCCAAGGACCGTGTGTTTGCTGTCTGGTGGCCTGGGGTTGGGCTGGGGTGTGGACAAAGTGTGAGACCTTAGCAAGAGCTCTGGGGATGCCGTTCAGCAGCAGAGGGCATGGCCACGCCCCACGGAGGGTCAGTGATATTTCATCAGCTCAGGAAGAAAAACCAGGCTCTGGCGAGGTAGGCTTCTGAGGAATTAAATTCACTAACTGGTCCCGTTGGACGGATCATAGCTAATATGTATTGGGTACTAATTCTGTGCCGGGGCTTGGAGAAGCATTTTACATTGAATTCATTCAACAGCCCCATGAGTTGTGACCCACTCAAGTTCCTCAGCCAGCAAATGGCAGAGCCGGGACTCCCCCCTAGGTCTGCTTGGTGCAGAATTTCCCAGCATGCTGGCAGATGGAGGCTATTTGGTCCAGTCCCCAAATTTTAGATGTGAAGATACAGCTCTGCTGCTTTGTTGCTCATGACTGTGTGTCTTTGTGTGGGTCTGCAAGATATACACGGTACAGCGAAGAGCACCAAAAACGGAAGTGTTTCTAGTTCCCCGAAAGAAACTTGTTAATGCAGAGGAATTGTCCTAGAAGACAGTGTCCCTGAAAAGCTGCTAAACAGCAGGGCTTCTAGAATTTTCATTTAATCTCTAAGATTATTTATGTCTACATTTCGGTAGCATTTTTAGGAGTTCAGCCCTTGCTAGTCACATATTTGTAAAAAAATTTTTTTAATGTTTGTTTATTTTTGAAAGGCAGAGAGGCACAGCACAAATGGGGGAGGGGCAGAGGGAGAGGAAGACACAGAGTCCTAAGCAGGCTCCCGGCTCTGAGTTTTTAGCACAGAGCCTGATGCAGGGCTCGAACCCACAAATCGCATGATCATGACCTGAGCTGAAGTCGGACGGACACTTAACTGACTGAGCCACCCAGGCGCCCCAACTAATCACATATTCTTAATGAGGTGAGGAGACCATCCAATATAATACTAACATCCTTTGAAAGGAGACTCCTAAAACCCGGAGGTTAAAGTTAACTTCCCACTAAAGTGGAGATTACCATATTCCCACAAAGTTCCAGAAAGAAATTCTAAAGTTTTCTAGGAGATGCCAGGTATTTAAAAATGAAGTGTGAGTAGAATTGCTTAAAGCCAGAAGTGGTTCTGAAAAATAGCAGGGGGACCTGAGGAGGTGGTGTTGTTGCTGAGTGTTTGGGCTTGAAAGCACGAGTGCCTCCTTCTGGATGCCTTCAGTTGCAGGAGACCAAACTGCCTGAGCAACGTGTAGGTCATTACCAAGGGGCACTCTGGTTGGAGGACCACTGACTTCTGGCCTTCTATTTTATGAAAGCCGAAGTGTGTATCTTTTTCTGCTGTCTCAGCCTGGAGAAAGGAGTTTGGGCGTGGCGGATTTTGAGCCAGGCTGTAGGGACAAGTAACTTTGTGAACGGGCATTAATGGGGCTAGCCGTGGCTGAGGGGGAGGCATGGGGGGCCCAGTGGTCTGACGACCTGGCTCAGTTATTTCTGACTGTGGGGCCTTATCCTGTTTCACATTTGTCATCTGTGAATTGCCTGTCTCTCTTGCTCCACCTTCTTCACTAGGGTCTTGTGAAAATAAAATGGGGTAATGTCTGAATTTTGATTTTGGCATTACTGTCCCATATGAGGAAGTATTTTTTTGGGGCTTAAAATTTTGCTCCTATTTTAGTTTGGCATCCATAGTGAGACATATTTGAGAGGCTTAAGGAAAACAATGTGAGCCATTTAACTGGCTTTTTGTTGCTTGGGAGCTGATGATTTCATTTGAAGAATTTTAGGACTTCCTATCACCTGCTCTAATAATACTTAGAATATAGACATGGCTGCCATAAGAGAGAGATCGAGAATAGCAGAGGCTTAAACAACCTGGAAGTGCATTTCTCTTTCATTTAATAGTATAGGTATAAATGGTCCAGGGAAGTTTTGGGGGTGAGGTGGTACATGGAGTCAGGGACTGAGGCTTCTCGATCTTATTTTTCCACATGGCTTTCACCTCTTGTCCCCATGTGGCTGTTCCAGCTTTTCCCAGCAGGAAGGGGATGATCATTGCCTTCTACGCAGGACTATACACAAATTTTTGAGCAGAAGAGAGAGAGACCAAGTATGAGCAGGGAAAGGACAGAGAGAGAGGGAGACACAGAATCTGAAGCAAGCTCCAGGCTCTGAGCTGTCAGCACAGAGCCCGATGTGGGGCTCGAACTCACGGACCATGAAATCATGACCTGAGCTAAAGTTGGATGCTTAACCAACTGAGCCACCCAGGACTATTCAAATGCCCACACATGGCTACACTATATAGTTGAGCTTAGCATCCATGTGTTCAGTTAAAAGTTCCATTACTGTATAGGAAGGGAGACTAAATATTGTGGGGTGGGCTGCTAGCAGTGTCTGCCATAGCTGATGGGAGTCACATTATTCACCTCCCTTAAGTTTATACATGATGGAAGACAGTAATTTTCATTCATCCATTCATATAAACAACTTCAGATGACATCTGAAGGGGAGAATGAGGAGGTTAAAGCTGTTGGCTTAGAAGAGTTTTAGAGATCTGTACTTTTCTTCTATTCAGGATTTGAAGCCATTTATTATTCATGGAGCACTATTCCCCTGTTGCTACATTCCACAGCCCATGTTGGTTACTGGGGACTCGGCGAATCATGGTCCCTGCTCTCCAAGCGCTTACCCCATAGGGGGAGGCAGGCGTGTCAGGCATTGAACACACAACTGTCTGGGGTGCAGAGGCAGATGGGGTGCTGTGGGAGCTCATAGGGAAGACCTGCCCAACCCGGGGCAGGCAGGGCGTGTGCGTGTATGTGTGCATGTTGGATGCAAGATGCAGACAGTCACTGGCAGAAGGAAGTGTGACTGGGGTTCTATCTGTATCACCTTAAATAGTGATGGGTCCTTAGGAGAGCAAGTGAACTGATAAGATTCTGTTCCTTAGTGTCATGTCTGTGGCTTAATGTTTTTATTTCTGTTTCTCTTCCTAGAAACTCTCAGTGTGTCTGCCAAGACCCTTTGTCACGAGGAGCAATGCTGCCCCGATGGGAACTGTCTTTTTACCTATTTGCTTCACTAGGCTTCCACTTATATTCTTTCTATGAAGTTTACAAAGTCTCAAGAGGTAAGACCCCAGCTTTCCTGAACTTCTCTCAAGAAAGGAAGGAGAAAGGAAGTACTCAGAGGTAGAAGAGTGAGAAAAATTGTCTAATGGGCTTGGGATAACTTGGACCCTGCTTTGCTTTCTCTTGTCTGGGACACTTTGAGTCCATGACCTGAATCAATGCAATTTTTCACCCTCATCCTGGAACTTTGAGGGGATCCGGTGGCTGGTCTTCTGTAATAGGAAGGTTTGATTCAATGGCTGCTGAAGGCTGTGGAGGTGATCTGCAGTAACCTCTTATGTTTCTCTTCCACCCTCATTGCTTCTGAGATATGTGGAGGCAGCTCAAGGTATTGGAGGCCCAGACTCCTTTCACCCTTTCGTTCTGCTATGTTTAGTGATTTTCATATGCTTGTTGAAGAAGAATCATCACTAAATCTGCATTTCAGCCCATAGGAAGGGGTATGGAAACCCTCCTGTTGGGCAAGTTACCCTTGTCACTTCTGCTTACCCCTAGTTGACCAGCACCAGGTTTTATGGCCACAGTTGAGAAACTGGGAAACATTGTCTTTAGCTTGGTGGCCATGTGCCACTAAAATTTCCCACACTGTGGAAGAATGGGAGACAGAAATGTGGAGGGACCAAGATGGCCTCTTGCATGGTCAGGGACAGTTTCCTAGTTGATGATAATTACTGGGCTTTGTTATAAGGCAGAACAGGAGCCAGGAAGGTAGAGAAGGCATCAGAGGATCTGTGGACAGAGATGGGTTTGCAAGCACATGGACAAGCCTTTGGGGTATGAGGAAGCATAGCATGGTCTGGCAACTACAAACCCCTCGGGAGGACTGGAGTGTAGAGTGTGAGGGGACAGTGGCTGGAGTTGAGCCTAGATCAAAAAGCAGGGAGAGCCTGTGAAGGACATTGCATATTGATCTGAGGAGTTTGGACTTTATCTTGAAGACAGGAGAGTATGCTGAAAAGTCCACTTAAAATTGCAAAGTTGAGAGTGCTCTGCCCTGAACACCTACCTCCTTCTATATTACTCGAACTGATTTGGATGTACATCACCAGGATTGACTTTTCTCCCATTCTACATATGTCCCACTCAGAGTCAGGAACTTGGTGGCAGAGACGGATCATCTAAAGTAGATGAGGACTATTGTTTTCTCAAGTCTGGCCAAGTATTTGCATTCCCCTACTGGAGCCTTTGAGCTCCCAGGGCCCATGTAGGAGGAGCTAACCTACTCTATGTCAGGCACTGTATTAGATACTTCACGTATTGTATCTTGTCTCATTTAATCTTTAGAACAGCCCTATGATGTGGTATATTTATTACTTTGAAGACATGTTTGGCAGCAGAAACACAGCCTCCAACATAATTGTTACAAGCCTCGTATTGTGTCTAGATAGCGTCAGAGAGCTGGCTCCTTCTACCATGTCCCTCTGCCATCTTCATCATGAGGCTTCACCTTATGAGGCAGTCTTTTCCATAAATTGATGTCCGTATTCCAGATTTTGGCCGTTCTAGTAAGTGTGTAAGTGGTATCTCATTGTTTTAATTTGCATTTCCCTGATGTAATGTGGAGAATCTTTTCATATGCTTATTGCCATAAGACTGTATATATGTATATACATATACACATACAAACATATATATATATATATAGTCTTATTTGGTGAGGTGTTCAGGTCTTTGCCCATTTTTTAATTGGGTTGTTTATTTTCTTTTTGAGTTTTAATAGCTCTTTGTGTATTTTGGATAACATGTCTTTTGCAAATATTTTCTTCCGGTCTGTGGCTTGTCCTCTTACTCTCTTGATGGTGTCTTTTACAGAGCAGATACTTTAAATTTTGGTTAAGTCCAGTTTACCAATTGTTTCTTTCATGCATTGTGTCTTTGGTATCTAAAAAGTAATTCCCATAGCCAAGCTTATCTAGATTTTCTCCTACCTTATCTTCTAAGGATTCAGTAGTGTTTATATTCAGATCTATAACATCCATTTGCTATTATTTTTTGTGAAGAGTGTAAAATCTGCATCTAGATTCAGTTGCTTTGCATGTGGACATTTAGTTCCAGCATTTGTTGAAAGAATATCTCTTCTCTGTTGTATTACCTTTGCTCCTTGTCAAAGGTCAGTTGACTGTGTCTATGTGGGTCTTTTTCTGGGCTTTCTATTCTGTTCCATTCACCTATTTGTCTGTTCTTTCATCAACACCACGGTCTCTTGAGTCATAAGGCTTTATAATAAGTCTTGAATTTGGGGGGCACCTGCTGGCTCAGTCTGACTTTGGCTCAGGTCATGATCTCACAGTCTGTGAGTTCGAGCCCTGTGTCGGGCTCTGTGCTGACAGCTCAGAGCCTGGAGCCTGCTTCAAATTCTGTGTCTCCCTCTCTCTCTGCGCCTCCCCCACTTGTGCTCTGTCTCTCTCTCTCTCATAAATAAATAAACATTGAGAAAAAGTAGACTTAAGTATTCTTTAAAAAAAATAATAAGTCTTGAATTTGGGTGATATTAGTCCTCTCACTTTGTTCTTGTCCTTCAATATTGTGTTGGCTATTCTGGATCTTTTGCCTCTCCATATAAACTTTAGAATCATGTTGTCATTTTCCACAAGAGAGCTTCCTGGGATTTTGGTTTGGATTGCATGGACTCTATAGATGAAGTTGAGTAAGACTGACCTCTTAACAATATCCATGAACATGGAATATCTCTCAATTTGTCTTTTTCATTTTTTTATTTCTCTCATCAGAGTTTTCTAGTTATCCTAACATATAACTTGTATGTATTTTGTTAGATTTATACCTAGATATTTCACTTTTTTGGTGTGCTAATGTAAATGGTATTGTTCTCAGTTTTAAATTTCACTTGTTTGTTTCTCATCTGTAGGAAAGCAACTGACTTTTGCGTATTTATTTTGTATCCTGCAACCTTGGTATAATTGCTTATTAGTTCCAGGAGTTTTTTTTGTAGATTCTTTGGATTTTCTACATAGATATTTATATTATCTGCATACAAAGACAGTTTTATTTCTTCCTTTCCATGTTGTATACCTTATTTCATTTTCTTAGTGCACTAGCTAGGACTCCCATTATGATATTAAAAAGGAATGGTGAAAGAGGACACTTTTGCCTTTTTTCTGATCTTAGAAAGCTTTCTGACCGTTAAGTATGATGTTTACTGTATGTTTTTTGTAGATGTTCTTTATCCAGTTGAGGAAGTTCCCTTCTATCTCTAGTTTGCTGAGAGTTTTTAATCATAAATGAGTGTTGGATTTTGTCAAATGCTTTTTGTGCATATATTGATATGATCATGTGGTTTTTCTTTTTTGTCTTATTGATGTTATGGATTACACTAATTCATTTTTGTGGTCTGTGAGACTTTGTTTTTAGCAAACCTCTCCTGGACTCAGCAGGGCAGGTCTGCTCTGTGTTAGCTGGGGCTGCAGGCATCTGGTGGCTCACTCACATGGCTGGCCAAGACCTCAGTGGGGGGCTGTCAGCTAGCATGCAGAGGTTCTGTCTGCATGGCTCTCCACATGGCTTACATTTCTCCTAACAGTGCAGCTGGGTTCAAGAGGGAGTACTGCAAGTGCACAAAAGCAGAAGCCACAGATCTCTTGAAGCTCAGCCTGGGAAGTTGTACAGCTTACCTCTACCTCATTTATTGGTCACAGCAAACCACAGCGCCAGTCCAGATTCAGGGGGAGGAAAGACTATACCTCCATATGGCTGGAGCAGCACGCCTGTGCATGGAATGTATGGCGGTCATCTTTGGAGTCTCTTTACCACAATGTTTGTTGTACTTCTTTACCCAGATGAGGATGCAGAGGCTGAAAAATATAATTTATCCAAGGTAACATGTCTAGTAAGTTCCAGTGGAACTGCGTTTAAACTCCAATGTGTCCAACTCTAGCCCCAATATTTTATCCTATTCTGCCTCTCCTATTTATTGATAATTTAATTCCTAAAGCATCTTGCTTTAAAAGAGGAAGCTCTTCTATCTATTCTATTAAATTTTAAAATTGTATCCCACTGGAATAAAATTTTCCCTTTCTGTGTCATGGGAGCTGCTGGGATGGGGGTGGAGGGAATCCTTCTGTGGATAGCACAAAGCTTTTCTACACCTCAGCTGACCCAGAGGTGGTCATGCTGTTTGACTTACTGTTTGTCTTACTGTCTAATTTGGGGAAAAGTGCTGTTTACCCACACGGTAGAAGTAGGTCACTGGGAAAACTGTCTTCTGTAAACTTTTTTGGGACATTTGTATCTGGAGCAAATATAGTGCCTAAAACATATTACAGGCTCAAAACTTACCCGTTAAGTGAAATGCCACCAGTGGGCATCTGCACGGCTGCTTTCTCTGGGCATGGAGCAGGCATCCTGTTCACTGTGCTCTTGTCTGTGGAAGCATGGTTGCCAGGCCATTAGGGACAGCAGACTGATTTTAATGGCCTTAGTCAAATGGAATCTTTTGGTCAATTCACAGCAGGGACTGAACAGAGCACCCCTTCTTCCTCCCGACTCTACCAGGCGTAGAGCATCTCCAAGTCATCTGGAAATACGTGGGGTGGGGTGGTGGTGATCTGCTATGCTTGGTGACCTCTCCCCTGGCGCTCGACAGCGTTGTGGCTAATCCAGACCTACTGCGTTAAGTTTATGCCCTTGTGGTTCAGTAGATGTAGAACACTTTTATGTATCTCTGCATACACTTTACATGAAGAAAGAGGAGATTATGCCATGTGGTAGCTCTGTTCATGCTTACACCTAAAAGAGGGCCGTATATTGTTGTTTTCATGTCAGTCTGGTGTAATTCTTGACATGAAAACAGTTGAATTATCTGTGAAAACCTGAATGCTGTGAGGTCACCTGGGAAAACATCTGGGAAGGGAAGTCTTAGACTCCTGTTTCAATATATTTATTGGTTTATGTTCAAATTTATTTCTTCTTGTACCTATTTTGACATTTTGTAGCTTTCTGAGGATTTATGTGGGTTTTCAGTTTGATTAGTGTATTGTTCGTAATACTCGTATTTAAAAATACTTTGTTTCTGTGGTTTGCTTTTCTCTCTTATTGTGTATTTTGTTTTACATCTTCTCCTTCACTGTCTCCCTGACTTCCTCCCTTGTTTGTCTTTTCATCCCTCCTTCCCTCCCTTCTTCTAGTTTTTTGCTTTGATCAACTGTGCCAGAGAGCTTATGAATCTTTTCAGTTTGTGGTTTTGTTAGATTTTCTCAGTTGTTTCCTTTTTTTTTCTTGGTTTATTGATTTCTTTTTTAGTTTTTAATTTTTTTAAATGTTTATTTTTGAGAGAGAGCAAGGGAGCAGGGGAGGGGCCGAGAGAGAGGGAGACACAGAATCCAAAGCAGGCTCCAGGCTCTGAACTGTCAGCACAGAGCCCGATGTGGAGCTCGAACCCACGAACTGTGAGATCATGACCTGAGCTGAAGTTGGATGCTTAACTGACTGAGCCTCCCAGGCGCCCCAGTTCATTGATTTCTGCTTTTATTTCCTTCCTTATTGTTTCTTTGGGTTTGCTCTCTTCCATTATGTTCCAACTGTATGAGTTGAATGGTTATTTTATAAGGAATCTCTTTGTGTTGTTGTATTGTACCTGATAGCTTTTCTCAGAAGCATTTCTGGAAGAAGGATTTCCAGAGGAGTCATTGAGTCAAACTGCATGAATATTTTTAAGGTTTTAGACAGTTTTCCCCTTCTCCAAGAAGGTTGTGCCAGTAATATTTCTTTTGGAGAACATCTCTCTTCTTGTATTTCAGCAACTTGAGCTTTCTTCTTTAACCCATCTCCTATGTATCTGGTATATCATATGAAGTGAAAAAATTAAAATTTTCCCAAATAGATAACCAAACACAATTAACTCTTTCTATATTGAATTATGATGCAGTCTTGATTATTGTTTAATATTTTTTTCTTTAAATGTTTATTTTTGAGAGAGCAAGCACGTGCTGGCTGTGAGCGAGCTAGGGAGGGGCAGAGAGAGGGAGACACGGAATCCCAAGCAGGCTCCATGCTGTCAGCACAGAGCCCAGTGTGGGTCTTGACCTCACAAACCGTGAGATCATGACCTGAGCCTAAATCAGGAATCAGGCACTTAACCGACTGAGCCACCCAGGCGGCCCAGTCATTGCTAAATTCTTACATATACCTCAGATTGTTTGAAGGGTGGGCATGTCTTCTCTGTTTCATTGATTTCTCAATCAGTTCACATATCATTAACTGCACGGTTTTAATTAAAAATGCTTTATAAAATATTTGAGTATCTGATAAAGTTACTATTCATCCTTCTTCATTTCCACACTTAGCTATTCTTACTGCTTTATTCTTCTTGTATACATATTTGAAACTGTGCTACAAAAAAATCTCAACAGGATTTTCATTAGAATTACAGTAAGCCTAGAAATTAATTTGTAAATAATTAACATTCTTATAATATTGTACTTTTTCACCCAGGGATATGGTATTTTTTCTTTGTGCATTCAAGGTCCTTCTATTGTTTCCCTCAAAGTTTTCTGGCCTTCTTCATAATAGGTCCTGCAAAAATTTCTATTCAGAGTCTTTCTTTTTTTTCCTTTTATGATTGGGAAATTTTCCTATTGTATTTCCTGTAACTTGTAGCTAATTATTTCTGGTCTAAAGGTATTTATTTTGATTTGTGTATGTTATATTCCAACAGTTTATTGAATTCTCTTAATGTTCCATTAACTTATCTTTGATTTTTCCTGATTTTTGTGTTTAGACAATATCATCCACAGCTGATACTAATGGTTTCGTTCTGTTATTGTTTAGCTGGGCCTTTTAGAACAATGTAGTAGTTGAGAAAGAATGCTATTTTTAATTCTAACTTAAAAAAAATTAAGTTTATTTATTTTTAATGCTTATTTATTTTTGAGACAGAGAGAGACAGAGCATGAACGGGGGAGGGTCAGAGAGAGGGAGACACAGAATCTGAAATAGACTCCAGGCTCTAAGCTGTCAGCACAGAGCCCGACACGGGGCTCGAACTCACAGACGGCGAAATCATGACCTGAGCCAAAGTTGGCCGATTAACCGACTGAGCCACCCAGGTGCCCCTAAGTTTATTTATTTTCGACAGAGACAAAGTATGAGCATGAGCTGCGGAGGGGCAGAGAGAGAGAACGAGAGGGAGACACAGAATCCGAAGCAGGCTCCAGGCTCCAAGCTGTCAGCACAGAGCCTGATGCGGGGCTCGAACTCATGAACCATGAGATCATGACCTGGGCTGAAGTCAGACGCTTAACTGACTGAGCCACCCAGGTGACCCAATTTTTAATTCTAACTTTAATGGAAATCCCTCTATAGTTTTTACCATTACTGAAAAATTGAGTAAGTTTTGCTTTTTTTTTTTAAATCATGCTAATGAATCTAGCCCCCTTTACTAAATTATTAAAATTAGCAATAAATGTTGAATTCATTTTTAAAGCAACTATACGGATGATTGCAGTTTTCCCTTTTCAAGCTGTTGACATGATATTTTAAAGTAATAAATTTTGCAGTCTAGTTTATATGGATTCCTACATCAAACCTACTTTGACCATGGTATTTTCAAATACATACCTTGTTTCCAAGTTTTTTTCTTTTAGTTAATTTCTAAGTGAGATTCGTTGGTCTGTAGTTTTATTTTCCACTTAATCAGATTTCAGTATTGGCATTCTGTTAACTTTATAATAGGAATGGAAAACTTTTCATTTTCTGTAATGTTATGGAACTGTTTAAATAGTGTGCGAAATGTCAGCATCAAAGTTTGATATTCTTCACTTGTAAGTTTGTCTGGGCATGGGGTCTCTGGAAATAGATTCACTGAAAACTTCAGTATCTTTCAGTTATTTCAGGTTATATTTAGGTTTTCTGAAGTCAGTTCGAGTAATTTATACTTCTCTTTTCTCTCTGATTTTATTTTTAAGTAATCTCTATATCCAACATGGGGCTGAAACTCACACGCCTGAGATCAAGAGTCATGTTCTCTGCCTACTGAGCCAGCAAGGCGCCCTATATTTTTCCATTTCATTGAAATTTTCAAATGTATTAACATCCAGTTGTAGGTCATATAATGTTTTTGTTTTTAATTTTTTTAAAAAGATTTTTATTAAAAAAAATTTTTTTTAACATTTATTTATTATTGAGAGACAGAGGGAGACAGAGCATGAGCAGGGGAGGGGCAGAGAGAGGGGGAGACACGGAATCCGAAGCAGGCTTCAGGCTCCAAGCTGTCAGCACAGAGCCCGATGTGGGGCTCGAACTCATGAACCATGAGATCATGACCTGAGCCAAAGTTGGACACTTAACCAACTGAGCCACCCAGGTGCCCCATGTCATACAATGTTTTGAAACCTACATGTCTCATTTTTTTTTCCTGCTTTAGGGAATTTACAAAGGTTTGTCTATTCAGCGTATTTGCTTTTTCAAAACACAATCTCTTGGGTTTATTTATAAATTCTACCACTTTTTTCCTGTGACGATTATTCTGTAATGAACAGTAGGCTACCCTAGATCCTTTTGGCTTTACAGAGCCCAGGCTTAGCTGTTATGCTGTGCTCTCTGCCTGAAAAATTGGATATTAGGATTAGTTGGATATTAAACAGAATGGTGTTTTCCATAAATTGGCATTTCCATTTCACAGACATTTTATTTTTGTTTTTAAAAATCTTCAGTGGGGGGCGCCTGGGTGGCGCAGTCGGTTAAGCGTCCGACTTCAGCCAGGTCATGATCTCGCGGTCCCGGAGTTCGAGCCCCGCGTCAGGCTCTGGGCTGATGGCTCAGAGCCTGGAGCCTGTTTCCGATTCTGTGTCTCCCTCTCTCTGCCCCTCCCCCGTTCATGCTCTGTCTCTCCCTGTCCCCAAAAAAACGTTGAAAAAAAAAATTAAAAAAAAAAATCTTCAGTGGGCCGAGGTTAATGTTTCTCTAAATAAACTCCATGGCACCAGGAAGCCCTGATATTTAAGCAAACATGCAACAAATGATTTGAGTTGCCACGTCCAATTTCTTTGTTTATATACTAGTTGTTCTTAAAGTGGGATACAACTGTAGTTGAGCATTTTCACCTTTACCTGTTGTTTATTCCTAAACTCACCTGTGCTTATCACTTACCCCTAGTCTTTGTTTATGAGGAAAGGATATAGCAGCACGTTTAGAGATTCTTTGTCACGTTCATACAACACACTAACTACTCATGAGGGATGGGCTTTGTCATCAGGAGAAAAGGTATCCTCCCTGCTTTTTTGACTAGAGGAATTTGGTTGCAAGACGAACCGGCAACTCTGGAGGGCCCAGTTCTGGGAGGGGAAATGGGGGGGCTACCACTGGTCCTGTTTTCCAACAGGTGGCCTTGCCCTTATACTGTGGAAGGGGCCACTGGGGACCCTTTAGTCAACAGGTCTTTTGTGAAAGGACCCAAATGCATAGCCCCTGTGGGAGCCAAGAAGTGGACAGCCTATCTTCGTGGTTAGCATCAGTAGTGTGGTGTCACAGCTCAGGCTCCTAGTGATCTGTTTGGCAATGCTTCATGTTAGAGTTGACCCTCTTTCCCCTGTCACCTGTGGCCAAGGTCATAGGAAACATTTGAGTTCCGGCTTTCCTACTCGGAATCTAAGCTTCCTGGCCTATCCTCTCAGGCTTGTCTGGCCTTCTCCTCCGTTGTGGACCCTGGCCCTCAAAGGAGGGGAGTGTCGGCTTCCAGAGAGGCTACTTTCTGAACACCTGCAGTAAACTTACGGTGACTTGAGACAGGGCCTGGGCTGGAGGGCATTTGAAGGCAACCCTCAGTGTTGGACTCCACAGCTCCTCACTCGTCCAGCCGGGGCTCCCTGTTGTGTCAACACAAGAGAAATGCAGGAGCTTATGACTTCCTCTTTGCTGGAGTGTTCCATCTCAGTCCCGGGCTGCTTCCTCCTTTCTCAGAGCCCTAAGGATTTCCATGCAAATCGCGCCCCTGGTGGCCTGGCTTCTTTCAGGTGAGTAGCAGATGAGCAGCCCTATTAGATTTGAAGGCTGTTTATGTTATATATTGCTTTGCATCCTATTTACATATTTGATTTGCTTTTGCTTGGGCTATTTCCAAATCAAGTTTTCATTCCCTTAGTGGGAATTGGGAGAAGGGAGGAGAGGGCCTCCCATTTCTCAGGAGTTGTCCTGGAAAAACCAGCACTTTGTCATCCTTCTCTATATTTCATGTGAATGTTTGAGAGGTGCTTACCATTAAATTCTCTTATCTTGAGAAGCCCATCTTTTCTGTTCCCTTTCTCCACTCATTTACTTACTGCCACAGTCTGCTGTACCCAGCGGCTTCCTAGAGAAATAAAGAATCAGTAGGAGCTGATTGGAATTTTTCAAATGCATAGAAACAGCAGGACATGTTAAGCCATGATTGGGCGTGCTGGTCCCTGGCAGTGGCTGGTGTCAGACGAGGGTGTGTGTGTGTGTGTGTGTGTGTGTGTGTGTGTGTGTGTGTTTCCCCCTCTTCCTGATTATTGCCCTCTAATTACCCCCACCCTACCCCAGAAATGGTTTCCTATCATAATGTTGAGGGTGAAAAGGGTAGGTTAGTTAGTGCTTTTAAGTAAATGGTTTACCACCACAGCTCATTGGCATCGATTAAAATGCAAATCCTCTCACTCAGTAGGTAGAATGGGGCTTTGATGTATCCTTTTGTTGGGTGGTGGTTGGAGTGGGGAGAATCAACAGCTGATTTAGTAATGAGGGCTCATCAGCAGAAATTGCTTCATTTCTATGCTCTCAGGCAGTTTTGTGGAGCGAGCGTGGAATTTTGGGAAATAGAACCAGGGCACCTCGAAGAAAGAGTTGGCTCTGCCCGACAGTCAGGCCTGTGTGGTGTGGAGAGAAATGCTCAGGCAGGGAAGGCTTCTCTCCATTTGCAGGGCCCTTTTGCTTGAGTGTGTGTGAGGTATGATGAAATCTCTTGCCTCTAGTATGGGAATATGGGATCCCTACCTGGAGGGTCTCGTTGGAGAGGTTCTGAGGGCTGAAGCTCTTCAGGAAGGATTTCCCGCTACACGTTTTCAGCGGCCATTCTCTTCTCTCAACCAAGTTACATAGCAGCACATTGTCAACTAACTTAAGACTGTTTGGAGGCAGTGATTTCCAAAGGGGTTGCGAATGTATTTGTGTGTGTGTGTGTGTGTGTGTGTGTGTGTGTGTGTGTGTGTAGAAATCAGACGAGGGTGAATTGTAGAAATTCTCTAAACCTGAGAGAGGATTTTTGGTGGAGAGCTGTGCTGTCCAATACTGTAGCCATTAGCCATACAACACTCAAAATGTGACCGTTTCCAATTGAGATGTGCTGTAAGGATAACATGTACATTGGACTTTGAAGAATTAGTAAGAACAAGGAATGTAAAATGACTCATCCGTAATTGTTTAATACTGACTCCATGTTGAGATAAATAAAATATGCTAAAATTAATTTCATCTTTTTATATTTTGTATGACGGTGTCTCCTATAGTAATTTCAGTTGGTCTGTAGAAATTCTTCTATCTGTGTAGGATTCCTTTTTCCCACTAGAGGGAGCTCTGTTCCAGTTTCAAGAAGTCTGATGCTTTAGCCTGTAAAATTTCACTGCTTCTGCGTTGTACTCTTAAAAAAGAAGAAAAAAAAAAGCAGGTTTCTGCTTTGTTTCAATTCTGCACAATTCTGATGTTTCTGGAGGTTGCTCTTTGTATGTTAGTGAAGCCAGAACAGAAGAGGCCAGAGGCCTAGAGGTTTTCCACCCTTTTTATGTTAATGAATTTTAGGAGGTTCCTGTTACTTTTATTTCTTTGTTGGATTGCATAATGTTCTGTTTGTTTGTGGGCTCTTCCCTGGGACTTGAGTCTGTGCACAGTTCACACACACACACACACACACACACACACACACACACACACACACAACGTGATGTGTGTACAGCAGTAACAGAAAGGACCAGAGCCCTGTTGCAATCCCACATCTCCCCAGCACCTCTTGGACCACTCGGGATACAGTGTGAATGTGTCCTCGAGTTGTGCCCTGGGGCACCCTGGGCCAGTGCTTACCACCCCTCCTTTTTCTGTTGTTCCTAGAGGCAGTATTGCCTGTGGTTGGAGGCTCGGGCTGCTGTTTGCCTCTAGTGTGTGTGAATCTGCCCCTGGATCCTACTGTGAAACCAGCATCATTTTGTGATTCTTTTTTAATGACTGCACACTCACTTGGTTTTCCTGTAATCTTTCTGGGTAGTTCCTTTTTGGTTCTTCTGTGGCTTTTGTAGGGTGTTGGTCTGATGAGCATTGGTTTTCCCTGGTCTATGCACTCTGTGCCTTTTGGGGGCGATCTCAGCCATTCTGGTGGCTTCATCACCCTTATGCTGAGGACTCCTCAGTCTTCATCTCCAACTTAGGGTACTTGTGAGCTCCATTCATACCCATCGGGCTACCTACTGGACGTCGCACAGACACCTTAACATTCCTCACTTCCTTACATGGTATTCATCAGCACTGTTGTAATTTATCATTATTGGTTCGTCTCTCTTCCCTGGGGTACCATGAGCCCCAGGAGGGCAAAGGCCATGCCAGTCTTGTTTTGCTTCATTCCTGATATAAAATGTGGGCCTGGTTATTGTACACCGTTAAGAAATATTTGAATGAATATTTTGTTATACTTTTTGTTTTAAACCAACTGTATGCTTATACTTACTACCATTATATGATTCCATTTTATAATCTTGTTAGCATTATGTCCATATCATGGAGCTGTGATCATCATTTTGTGGTGTGATCTGTTTAAGATAATTTTTCACCAGCTATACAAGTGAGGCATTTTTGCTAATTCCTCCCTTGGTTCCTGGTGCTGGAAGCTTTCTCTCTTGATCACTCTCCATTTGTGACCTTTATTACAAGTTGAAGGGGGCATTTCTGTCAGCCCCACTACGTACGTAGTTCCAGGAACTTAGGTCACAGAAGGCTGGCACGGCAGGTCAAGGTGTGTGACCCGTTTCCATGCCTGTAGCTGAGACCACCGGCAGCTTTTCCAGGATAGCACACTTTCTCTTCATGCGTCTCCTATTTAACCAACCCAGTTTTATTTAGATCTGTGACTAATGAAACACTGTTTTTCTTGTCAGAACATGAAGAGGAACTGGACCGACAGTTTGACCTGGAGGCCGGCACTTTATTTGGAGGATTTAAGAAGGTACTTAGTGGGTAAATGATAAAGCTTCTCAATTTTCAAACCTCGTTTCAGTATTTTGCATCACTTTTGTATTTGGCCAGTGATGAGCTGTGTCTTTGTCTTTCTGAGAGCTTTGATAGATTTTTTAAATGATATAAAGACATTGCTTTTTTATTTTTATTTTTTTGCCGTGGGTGGTGTGCCAGATGTATTTGAAGTTCCGTCAGTGTTTGTGGGCTGGCTTGGGATATAAAAGGATGCATTCCAAGTTCCGAACACCCGACTTACAAATTGAACTTTTGGAAGACGATTCGTTTCCAAACTGGGCACTGCCTGTGCTGATAGTTTTCTACTGTGAGAGTTGCAGGTCTTGCTTAGAATTGTAGCAATTTATTCAATTTCCATTATGATTTTCTAGGGTAATCTGTCCCTTCTTTCCAGTTCTGGCTTTGTATGGAGCCACTCTATTAGATGGAAGGCCTATGTTTTTCTGGGACTGGGAAGAATGTCCTGCCTCGCATGGGGCACCATTCCTGGCTTTTTGTTCTACTCACCAGAAGTTCCCATGAAAAGTTGGATGTAAATTGAGTTTTCATTCACTGCATCCATTTGTAAATGTTTCTGATTTAAATAAGCCTTTTTAGGGACCCCTGAGTGGCTCAGTCCCCTAAGGGTCGGGCTCTTGATTTTAGCTCAGGTCAAGATCTGACAGTTGTGAGATAGAATCCCGTGTTGGGCTCCACGTGGAGCCAGCTTAAGATTCTCTATTTCCCCCTGCACATGCTCACTCATGTTCTGTTTCTCTCTCTGTCTCTCAAAGAAAAAAAAAAGCCCTTTTAGGATATTAGTAAGACTGTAAAGTGGATGGTGTCATGCTCACTTTAGAGATGAAGAAATCTGGGAAACTGCTGCCATGGTGGAATTTGAGATGTAGCAGGAGGTAGCCCTTGTGAGCTTTAAGATCCACTCTTCAGAAATATTCCCCTATTGGATCTTTTACAACAACAAAAAAATGGTGATCTCTCTTTTTTTATTTTTTTTCCCTTCCCTCTTAGAGTTACAATTCAGGCGTTTCAGACAATAGCGAATTGTGTTTGCCAGGGGCAAAAATAAACAAACCCATTGTAGACTAAGAGACTTTCAGCTCTTGAGAAGAGAAGTGATTGGGAGGCAGTGTGCGCAGCTGAACTGAAAGTCAGGCCCCAGCATGTTCTGGAGCTACCGCAGATTTCATTGTCAAGGGGCAGGCTCAGTCCTGCTGTGTGTGCCACTTCCAGACAAAGGGGCTTTGTCTTTGCTGACTTCCCAGCTCCTGTTGCCACTCCTTCAAGTCCAGCTGCTTGACTCCCTGCCAAGGCCACGGAGTCTGGGGGAGATGACCTTTGCTAAGGATTCTCCATGACAGACCACTCCCCCGCCCCCACCACCCATAACAGGGCTGGGGGAGGCGTGGGTGTCAACTTGCAGCACAACCCTGCCTTCCTGGAAAAGTGCACAAGGCACAGATGCATGCCCTTGGAGCTCCAAGGACTCCGTCTTTTTCCACTCTGAAAAATCTGTCCATCCCTCTGTTTATCTGACCGCCCATCCATTTATCTGGTGCTATTGAGCACTTCTTGTTGTCCTCATCTTTCTATGTCTCATCCCTTGCAAATGGGTTGGGTAGTTTGGAGTCTTAGAATTTAGAGGGAAGACAGAGAGTTCTGGTGGATAGTCAACGGATGAGGGAAATTGACACTATGTTCTTGGTGAAGATCATAAAACAGACCCAGAGGCCAAATGTAGCATTAGGGAGTGCACGGATATCTGCTGAAAGTCTTATCTCAGCTAATAGAGAGGCCAGATAGGTTCTGGACACTCCTTGCTGAACATTTCCTTTTGTTGAGGTTACAGGAGGTGGTAAGCAAATGCTACCCTGCTCCAAATTCTAATCAAAAGAAGCTATTTGGTGAGTGTAGGAATTGTGAACTTTAGACAAAAGCTTCAATGTTCTCTGACCAACCCATCCCTTAAATGTTAGGGTTGCTAAACTCAGTGCTACTGACATTTTAGACCACATAATTCTTTGTTGTGGGGGAGCTGTTCTGTACATTGCAGGGTGTTTCGCAGCCTCCCTGGACTGTACCAGCAACCACTGACCCAAGTCATGACCGTCAAAAATGTCTCCAGGCATTTACCAGAGTAACTGGTCTGCCGCAATAGTTAGCTCTCCCTGCACTGCCTTTGTCATTTCTGATTTGCCCTTTCTTTTGGTCATCCGGTTTCCTCTTCTGGATTGTGTCTCTCCCTTTCCCGGTCTGGTCCTTACTCCCTCTTCATATCCAAGCCCAGTTGTCTCCCTGTCACAGAAGCGTTGCCTGGACCTCTAAGTTGGGGCTTTCGTGCTCATCATTCCTGACACTTCACTGCCTCTCTCTTTATCTCCTTCCACACGTACTACTTTTAATGAGTGTGGTTCTGTGCCCATGTCTGAACTGAGTGTTGGGGACACAGTAGCAAACCAGACAGACAAGGATCCTGTCCCGTTGTCTCTTGGTGGGGACAGATGGACGGTAGGTAAATGGACAATTGTAACAGCCACAGATTGAGCTAAATGATATGAAGCAAATAGATGCCGTGATGTGATAGAATGCTTTGGATTGTATCTTGTGCCTTATGATGATAAATGTATTTGGACAGTTGTATCTTATATTATCCATCCTTCACTAGACTGTGAGTCCCACAACGTCAGGGCTGGGATTTAATCATTCTTGCCTCTTCAGTGCCTAGAATAGAAGAAGTGAGTGTTTTGTTGAATTTAACTGTGCCAGGTTGTGACACTGGAGTTAAATGCATCAGAACTAACTGCATCTGGATAGACATGTAGGTAAATGCTAAGTGCGCCCGTGTTTATAGTCAGGGTAGGGGGAGACCACTGCGGCCCAGGCGTTCAGAAACCGCTTTGGGGAGGAGGAAGTTCCCGCACTGCTGAGCTCCACAGAATGGTAGGATTTGGGATGGTCCTCAGTAGGGAGATGTTGTTCCAGAGGGGATCGCCATGACTGGAGAAGAGAAAGAGGCACTGGGGAGATGCTGGCTCAAGATGGAGCTTCCTTGGATAGTGAAGGGGGTCTGGGCTGGACCATGGTCCTCCAGTTTTTGCTGATTAACAGTTTGGAGGATTATAGCCCAATCAGGAATGCCTTTGGGCCTGGTATAAAGTCAGTCGCACTTGCTGAGACACCAGATGTGGTGGGAGAGCTTGTGTGGGTGCAGCCGTCGATGACTGCTCACGACCCATATGCTGAGACATTTGCATCCTTTGCAATATCTGCTCTCTGGGCCTAGAAGCGCCCTTCCCTGCAGGCTCCAGTGCTTCTTGGAGCAGTTGTGTGCTGGGAGCCCACGGGTGGCCAGGGATGGGTCCTGCCTGGTACCTTTCCAGTTCTGGCCGTTCTCTGTCTTGGTGTTTGACGGTCCCCTTGTCTTTGTCTTCGTGCTGGTTTTCTTGCTCGTGGTCCCAAGAGATAAAGGAAACTTTTTCATGCCCATGTTCCTTGCCTGATATAGGAAACTTGCTTCTGGACAGGGTCTGAATCAAACTGATGACAAGCGAAACTCTATGTCAGGTCATACTGTCGTGACTTTTTCCCCTTTTATCATTTCTGGTTCTGGTAGCGTAATGGAAAGAGTGCAGGTTTGGAGTTGGTTGGACTTGAGTTCACAATGCAGTTTACAGCATTTTGGAAAATGCTTTACCTCCTCTGAGCCTTAATTTTATTACACGGGAAGGGGAGGTTGTGGGGAAAGAGATGCTGGACAGAAAAGGCCCAGCATGTGTGTGCCTGGTGCAGAACGTATGCCCAGTACGTGTTGTTGTTGTTGTGCTTGTTATTTTTTACCTTCTGTGGAAAACCTCCTTGTTTCCGAGTTGAGATTTGCTGATTCCCCTTCTCTGGCAAGCAGGTAATGTTCTGCAGAGAAGCATTTAAATCCAGAAGCAGACTGTTGCTGGAGAGAGCACTCAAAAGCCTAATGCAACACGAAGGATTTTACATGTAATTGATTCCTCCTTCTTTCCTGAAGACACTCCTTCCTGTGGCAGGTTCTGAAACGGGGGCATCCTTGTAGGTAAGGAGTTCTTTCAGAAGAAGAGGCAGAGAGGGATTTTCGGTGCCTGTCAGAGGGTTAGGAAGAAAAGACACGATCAGAGAAGGGAAGCTTGTTCAGTTAAGTCTTGGTGAGGAGAAAAGAGGTACTATTCTGAAGTACAGACAGTTTTTAGCTACTGAAGTTTTTGCCTGTACAGATTTTCAGGTTCAGCTTAATTTTTAATTCCTCTGTATTTCAATACTTAAAAACACAACAAGCTCTGTTTTGATTCACTCAACAGATATTCAGGTTCAGCTTAATTTTTAATTCCTCTGTATTTCAATACTTAAAAACACAACAAGCTCTGTTTTGATTCACTCAACAGATATTCCTTGCGAGTCTACTGTGTAAGAGGTTTGCAGGGGATGTGCTGGGTGTGGGGAGGCCAGGACATTCCGGGCTCAGTGTGTCTCCTGACTGGGCTCTGGGTTTGGGGGAAAGGTGACGATGGGTGGCGAGGCGTGTGGTGCGACCCTCCGTGGGGCGTGCGGAAGCAGAAGGTGCATATGACCTAGACTCATGGCAGTTCCAGCGGGGGTGCTGGGAGCCAGTGGGGAAGGTGGGTGAAGGGCGTAGTGTGCATTTGGACCTGGATGAGAGAGCGAGAATCATTCAGCTTGGCTGGGAGGCTGGGTGTGGGGAGGAGGCGTAAGATACAGGCTGACCATGAAGGCCCCTGGGCGCCATGTGTGGAGTCCGGACTTTATTCAGAAGGCAGTGGACAGTCTCTGAAGGGATTCGGGTCTTCTGTGGCCTCTTCCAGGAACCTTGTGATTTTCCTGCTTTGCCCACCCTGCACCTTTACCTTACCTCCCCTCAGCCCCCGAGATTTGTGCATCTCTGGAGTTAATGTCCGAGATGGGTTATCTCCTAATGTTACTCAGAACCCATTCGTGGCCCCCCATTTCTGATGTGTGAAGTACAGACTCCGTAGCTGACATTCAGGCCTAATTGTCCACTGACCCTACCTGGTTACGGCACCTCAGATCCTCATGGTCACCCTTTGCTGCTACGTAACAGGATTGTCTGCCATTCCCTGAAGATGCCTTGATGTTTCCTACACATGATGCTTCCTGCGGGCTGGTGTGCACCTCCCCTCTGCTGGAGGAACAGCCCAGAGGGGGCCGTCCCCGACTCCTCTCCCCTTGCTCCCGCCTCCGGTTGGCATTTCGTTCTCTCTTCTGTGAGTTCCATTCCCAGGACTCCTTCCTGAACCGTTGTTATCTAACCGTCATCTGTTGTAGATGTAAGAGGATCTTTCGTCTCCACCTCTCCCTGCCTGAGAGTCCACTAGTGTTTGCTGGATTATGGTGAACCCGCCTGTCTTGTTGGGGGCTTACTGTGAAGGAACACTGGTCCCTCAGCAACATTGGCTTTGTTTCATGTGCGTAAATTCTGTCGGGTTTAGAGAGTTTAGGTTTTTTACCTCATTTTTGTTAGGCCATAGCCTCTCAAAGATGATGCCAGTGTCATTGTATATCTCTGCCTCCCTCCATCTGATGGGAACAGATTAATAAGCACTTGGGCTGTGCGTGAGAACTTTAAGCCTATCCTTATTAACAGAAAATTGGATTTTATGCAGCTTTGCCCCTTCACAGAGGGGCTGCTCAGCAGAGGCAGATTCTTGTGCACTCTGCCAGCCCCTCCAGGCAGAGAGAATGTGGGCTGAAGAATCTCCACATGGTGGGGCCAAGAAACCCACAGCCTGGTGATGGAAGGAAGGTTCACGAGCACACGTTGGGCTTGATTTCCCTCTTGTTAACATAAAGCACTCCTGCTTCCTACCTGTCAGTATACTCTTATCTAGCTTCATCCCAGCTGGATTTCCTTCTTGATGTGTGGCAGGGCGAAACTGAGGTGGTGGTGACACAGACTCTCTGCCTTGTGTCCAAATGGGATCTGCGCTGCAGATGGGTACACATCACATTTGCTCATTCACTCTGAGCCTACAGGCACCCTGCTCTGCCCTCCTCTCTCTCATATCCACTAGTTCATAGAAAATATTGTTTCATTATAAAGGCACTTGAAGAAGCCAGGGGAAATAAGGTGAAGTTAGAACCAAGAGTTTAGCTCTGCAAAACTAAGTGTGTGTGTGTGTGTGTGTGTGTGTGTGTGTGTGTGTGTGTGTGTGTGAGAGAGAGAGAGAGAGAGAGAGAGAGAGAGAGAGAGAGAGAGAGAGAAGGGGAAAGGGAGAGGGATGAGTAGAAACGGGGTGTTTCCCATGAATACTTAGACCTTGCAGTGGGGAAATAGGTTTTGAGTGAGAAATTTCTTGGCCACAAAGCAGTCAGTTTACATGTGACTGTTTACTTACCAACTGCTTTGGGGCCCAGGCTGCGAGAGGTGCCAGAAGCCGAGAAGTAAGAGGTGTGGTTTCTTTCCTTAAGTTGCTTACACCGTGTCTGAGAATGCCAGGCTGACAGATAGCTTTAACAGGGCTGCTGCTGTCTGTGTTTAACAAAGGGGAGAGGCCTCAAGCAAACTGAACAGATACCAGTAATATACAGCCAGGACAACTGGCCCTATTTGTGTGTCCTGCCTGAAAATTGACCCTAGCGTTACACTTAACACAATGTTTCCAGGCGGGTGAGTGTCTCTTGTTAGTATAGCCAAAAATTTCTGGGAGAATTTCTAGCCTTGGAATGGCCAGAGAAGGCTCCCTGGAGGAGGCAGATTTGAGCTGAGGCCCTCCCTGGAGGGCCATGCTTTGAACTGACCCAAATCTGCTTGGTGGTTCAACAAAAGTCAGATTCTTCGGTTTTACTCTTAGTAGCTTCCAGCAGGTGGAGGTGGGTAGCAGTTAAATATCTTCCTGTCCCACAACTTTGCTGCCAAGTAGTATGTTCTGGGAAAAGAGTCTGGATGTGAATTGTGCCATGTGTGCAACATTTATTAGTAGGCGGGTGCCAAACTTCCCATTAAACCTGTTCCTGAAAGCTCGAGAAGCCTCTGCTCTCTGACTTTAGGTTCTCCAACGAGCCCCTTGCAGGACGGATTCATCCGAGGCTGAGGCAGCCCTACTCTATGGTTGGGAGCAGACGCCCTGTTGAGTCTGATCAGGGGATAGTCTTAGGAAGTGAAGGGACATAGAACCAAAGGAGGGCTAGACTTAGGGCCATTTTCCCTGAAGCTCTGGGTGCTGGGCTTTTTTTTTTTTTTTTTGAGGGATGACTTTTATTTTTATATTTGAAGAGAGAATGATGATTTAATTCGCAGGGCATTTTAAATGATGGGTCAATAGTACTCCTCCAGGGACGCCCGGGTGGCTCAGTCAGTAAAGCATCTAACTCTTGACTTCGGGTCAGGTCATGATCTCTGGGTTTGTGAGCTTGAGCCTTGCATGGGGCTCTGTGCTGATGGTGCAGAACCTGCTTGGGATTCTGTCTCCCTCTCTCTTTGTGCCTCCCCTGCTCATGCCCCCCCCCCCCCCCCCCGGCCCCTCTGTGTGTGTGTTTTCAGGGCTGAACTCACTATCCAAGTACTCTGAAGAGGGGGCCACTGGCTGAGGGACTGTTGTGCCTCATCCTTATGAAGAGTATTAGAGCCTGAGAAAATCTCTAACCCACCATATATATTGAACACCACTTCTTTCACTTATAAATTATTTATTTCTAACATTGCTTATGGTAATAGACTCTCAGGTGCGGCTTTAGATAACGATATTGGATATTATTTGAATTGCAGCCATCTGGGACTGGATTTCCGATTAGAGCCCTTCACATGCCAACTCACTCCTTCTTTCCGTGTTCTAACGGCATTCAGAGGGAAGCAGCAGATCCTTCTAGCCTAGGCAGTGTGAACTGCGGCCTGGAGCTGAAACTCGGGCAGAGATGCGGGGAGGAAGGGAAATGCTTCCTTCTCTCAGTAGTTTCCTAGAAGTAGTGCCTGTCAGCATTCTTTAAAAGGTTATTGCCTTTTAAAATCATGACATCACAGTTGGTAAGTCTCTGTTAAAAGAAGTTAGAAGCAGCTGCAGGGTGAGAGTGAGATCGAGATCATGGGACTTGTGGGCGAAGATGTAAATAAAGGTGGGGGTGGGGGTTAGTTATTTCATCATTTGGCAAACCAGGTTTCATGAAAGCAAACCTCAGACCAAATTCTATCACACAGACATTTATTAGGCAAGCAGAAGAAATCAGTCCCAGAACCCTATGAAATCCTTTTGGAGCTTGTGCTACTGTGAAATTATATGGAGAGGGATTCCAAGCTATTTGTCACTAGAAGACCTTTCTAGTAAACTACTCACCCTTAATCATACAGTGAAATGCTTCTATCAGGTAATGTCCCTAATTAGAATCTTGCTATTTTAGAAGTCTGCTGAGTGTCACTCTGCTGACACTCAGCATAGTGGCTTTTAAAGTTAGCAAAAGGGAAGATTTCACACGTTCTGTAAGAACTTATTTTTTTCTCTCCCTCCTACAAGATTGGTCTTTTGTTACAACAACCAATACAGCCTTACACAAAGCAAGGCCTCAAAAAATTGTCCAAAGACTCAGAATTGTTTCTCTCCACGGAAATCTTTAGTAAAAGGCGAAAGATTTATTCGATCTGAAGAGAAACCAGAGTATGCCTTTGGGTTGTCAATCTTACTAGTCCACCAACCACAACGCCTAGTTCACTGATGGTGACTCTTTATCCATCAGTACTACTCTCTACCCAAAGTTTGTACAAGAAATTCTGTAAGTATGCTTCTCATAGTTAGAAATATTGAGTTGGAAGAAATATTCTTTTAAATTTGAAAAGACTGTACTCTATGAAGGGTACTATGGGAATGCAAATGAGAAGCCTGAGTCATCCACTTTGAGAGTGTTCAACTAACTTTGTAGTCACTGCCGCTCCTGGAGCCACCATTAGGGGGCGAAGCAGAAATCTGTCTGTATGCCTTGTCCTGGTTCAACCACAGAAACTACAGTTTTAGCCCTTTTGTATATTGGGACTTTGAGTATGGTTCCATTCCTTTCCTTTTCTATCCCCTAACCACCAACACAAGCAAGATACAGAACCACAAGATACAGAACCCTCTTGCTGCTTCTTTCTAATCACACCCATCCTGTTCTCCCTGTCCCTAACCCATGGAACCAGTTACATTTTCCATCTCATAATTTTGTCATTTTGAGAATGTTATACAAATGGAATCATATAGTATGTAACCTTTTGAGACTTTTTTTTTTTCTTCCACACTCTAACATAACGTCCTTGAGATCCATCAAGTTATGTGTATCAGTAGTTCATTGCTTTTCACTGCAGGGTGTTAGTCCATGATGCAGATGGACCACACACTGTTGAACCATTCCATTGTTGAAAGGCATTTTGGCTGTTTCCAGTTTGGGGCTATTATGAATACATCTAATGTGAGTATTTGTGTACAGGTTTTTGTGTGGACATAAGTTTTAATTTCTCAGGCATAAATATCTAGGGGCTTGATTGCTGGATTGTACGATACAGGTATGTTTACTTTTGTAGAGAGCAGCCCAAACTATTTTTCAGAATGGCTCTACCATTTTACACTCCCACTAGTAATACATGAGATACTTAGTTTTTCTGCATACTTGCCAGCATCTGGTATTATTAAGACCCTAAATATTAGTTGTTGTGATAGCCGTGCAGTGATATCTCATGGTTTAATCTGCATTTCCCTAACAGTGATGTTGTACATCTTTTCATGTGCTTGTCATTTGTATATTCTCTTTGGTGAAATACTGTTCATGTGTTTTGCCAATTTCCACCTGGATTGTTTATTTTATTTTTACTGTTGAGTTTAGAGAGTTCATTATATACTCTAGATACTAGTCCTTTGTCAGATTGGTGGTTTGTGAATATTTTTTTGGTCAGTAGCTTGACTTTTCATCCTCTTAGGGTCTTTCACAGAAGTCCAGTTTAGTAATTTTTTTTTCTCTTGTGGGTTGTGCTTTCGGTGTCATTTCTAAGAACTCTTGGCCTAGTTGTATGGCTCATAGATTTTTAATTTTTTCCCAGATGTCTCATAATTTTGCATTTTACATTTAAATACATGATCCATTTTTAGTTAAATTTTTTTAATATTCTTAAGTAATATCTTCACCCAACGTGGGACTCAAACTTACAACACTGAGATCAAGAGTCCTATGTTCTACTGACTGAGCCAGCCAGGCACCCCAAATTAATTTTTATCTTTGCCTAGGTAGAGGCTCATTTATTATTATTATGTTTTTTGCTTATGGATGTCTAGTTACTACAGCACCATTAATTGAAAAGACTATTCTTCATTTCATTGAATTGTTTCTATACCTTTGTCAAAAATCAATTTGCCAGGGGTGCCTGGGTGGCTTGGTTGCTTGAGTGCCTGACTTCCGCTAAGGTCATGATCTCACAGTTCATGGATTCAAGCCCCGCATCAGGCTGTGCTAACAGCTCAGATCCTGGAGCCTGCTTCAGATTCTGTGTCTCCCTTTTTATCTGCCCCTCCCCTGCTCGCACTCTGTCTCTCAACAATAAATAAATTAAAACAAATCAATTGGCCAGACTAGTATGGCTGTATTTCTGGGTTCTCACTTCTGTTCCATTGATCTGTGTGTCTGTCTTTCCACTGATGCCACATTCTCTAAGATTACTGGTAAGTCTTGAAATCAGGTAATATAATCTTTCTAATTTTATTCTCTTTCAAGATTGTTTTAGCTCATTTAGTTCCTTTGCCTTCCCATATACATTTTAGAATAAGCTTTTCTGTGTCTACAAAACATTTTGCTAGGATTTCAGTAGGAATTTTGTTAAAATGTTAGATCAATTTTGGGAACACTTATGCCTTTACTACGTTGACTCTTCGAGCCCTTGAGGGTAGCGTATTATTCTATATACCTCTTCTGATTTATTTGTGTTTGTAGTTTTTAGCATACAAATTTTATACATGTTTTGTTAGATTTATACCTATAATTTATACCTATAAAATTCCTTTTTTTTAACACTTAAAATTGTTTTTAATTTTATTTTGAATTTAAACTCTACATTTGGGGTTTGAACTCAAAATCCCAAGATCAAGAGTTGCATGTTCTTTTTTTTTTTTTTTAATATGAAATTTATTGTCAAATTGGTTTCCATACAACATCTAGTGCTCATCCCAACAGGTGCCCTCCTCAATGCTTATCACCCACCCTCCCCTCCCTCATGAGTTGCATGTTCTACCAACTGAGCCAGTGAGACACCCCTAAGTGTTTAAATTTTGAGCAATTATAAATGGTCTTATAGTTTTAATTTCAATTTCTATGTTAATTGCTAGTATATAGAAGTATAATTCACTTTTATATTTTGATCTTATATCCTATGACTTTTCTGAACTCATTTATTATAGGAGGTGTTTTTGTTTTCTCCCTTTTTGGATTTGTCAAGGTTTTCTACTTGGACAACCAAATGAGGATAATTTTATTTCTTAATTTTCAATCTGTATACCTTTTATTTTCTTATTGTACTGGCTAGGACTCCCAGTATTATGTTTAGTAAGAGTGATGAGAGTCTACATCCTTGTCTTTTTCTTATTCTTAACCATTCAGGCTTCACCAATAAGTTTGGTGTTTCTGTATATTTTTTGTAGATATTCTTTATCAAGTTGAAGTTCCTCTCTATTCCTAGTTTTCTGAGAATTTTTATGAAAGAGCATTGAATTTTGTCAGATATGTTTTTTGCGTCAGTTGATATGATCATGGGATATTTTTTCTTCAGAATATGTTAATATGGTGGGTTACTTTGATTGATTTTTCGATATTAAATCAGCCTTCTATCCCTGGATAAACCCACTTGGTTGTAGTGTATAATTTTTTTATACATTGCTGGAGTTCATTGGTTAATGTTCTGTTTAGAATTTTTGTGTCTATATTCATGAGGGATATTGGACTGTAGTTTCTCTCTTTTGGTACTGTTGGATTTTGAGCAATTATATATAGTCTTGTATTTTTAACTTCAGATTTCATGTGTTTATTGTGAGTCTTGCAAAATGTGTTAGTGTTTCCCTCTTAAAAAGAACATCTTTAGATGTCTGATAGAATTCTTCAGTGAAACCACTTGGGACTAGAAATTTCTTTTTAGGGAGTTTTTAAATTATGAATTTAATTTTTTTGGTAGTTGAAATGATATATTTTGTATTGGGTGAGTTTTGGTAGTTCGTGCTTTTCAAGGAATTATTCTATTTTATCTAAGTTGTCAAATGTATATGGAGTTGTTCATAATATCCCTTATTAGCCTCAGTTTCTGTGGAGCTTGGTGATATCCTGTTTCATTCCTGATATCTGTAATTTAGGCTGTCTTCTCTTATTCTTTCTCCATTTGCTAGAGATTTGTGAACTTGATTTTTACAAGGAACTAGCTTTTCATTCCGTTGATTTTTCTGTTTCCTTGATTTCTGCTCTTATCTATGGTTCCTTCTTCCTGCTTACTCTGAGTTTATTTTGCTCATTTGTTAGTTTCTTGAGGTGGTAGCTTAGAGTTTTGAGACTTTTACTCTTTTTTTTTTTTAATTTTTTAACATTTATTTATTATTGAGAGAGGCCAAGCATGGGGCAGGGGGGAGGGCTATTTAGAATGGGTTATTTAGAAGTATGTTGCTTAATTTCTAGGTGTTTGGAGATTTTCCTGTTATCTTTCTGGTACTGCTTTCTGGTTTGATTCCATTGTGGTCAGAAAATACACTGCGTATGATGAAATTCTTTTAAATTTGTTGATTTGTGTTATGGCCCAGGATATAGTCTATTTTAGTGAATGTTCCATGGATCTTTAAAAAGAATGTGTGTTCTGATGCTGTTGGATGGAATGTTCTATAAATGTGGATTAGATCCTGTTGGTTGGTGGTAAGTTTTCCTGTATCTTTGGTTTTTCTGTCCAGCAGTTTTATCAACTGTTGAGAGAGAGGGGTGTTGAAGTCTTCAGCTGTAATGGTGGATTTGTCTTTCCTTTTCTGTCATTTCTTCATGGATTTGACAGCTTTGTTATTTGGTGCAGACACATTTAGGGTTGTCATGTCTTCTTGTCGGATTTACCCTTTTATCATTATTGAATGATCCTTTTGAGCCTGGTGATTTTCTTTTACCAAAGTCGTCTTGATCTGATATTAATATAGTGACTGCTGCTTTCTTTTGTATGGTGTATCCTTTTCTATCCTTTACTTTCAGCCTACCTGTATTTGAAATGAATTTTTATAATTTATTTTTCAGTTTATTTTGAGAGAGACCACGAGCTGGGGGGAGGGGCAGAGAGAGAGAGGGAAGGAGGGAGAAAGGGAGAGAGAATCCCAAGCAGGCTCTGCAGGGTCAGTGCAGAGCCGGATGTGGGGCTCAAACCCAAGAGAGTATGAGACACAACCTGAGAGGAAATCAGGAGGTGGATGCTCAACCAACTGAGCCACCCAGGTGACCCTAATGTGAATTTTTATAGACAGCATAGATTTGGATCATTTCCTAAAAATTCATTCTGCCATTTTCTTTTCATTTAAAAAAAAATGTTTAACGTTTATTCATTTTTTCAGAGGCAGAGAGAGACAGTATGGGGGGAGGGGCAGAGAGAGGGAGACACAGAATCAGAAGCAGGCTCAGAGCCCGTTGCGGGACTCGAACTCAAGACTGTGAGATCATGACCTGAGCCAAAGTTGGACGCTCAACAGACTGAGCCACCCAGGTGCCCCTGCATTTTCTTTTAATTGGTGTATTTAATTTGATTTGGGTTCATTCAGCATCTGTAGGTTTATGCCTTTTATCAAATTTGTGTGGTTTGTAGCCATTATTTTAATTTTTTTTTCAGCCTTACATTTTTTTCCTTTCCTTCCAGGATTGCAGTGACATGAAAGTTATATCTTTTATAATTGTACCACAGGACTCTGAGGTTCTGTTTATTTTCTAAGCCTATTCTGTTTCTCAGATTGTATAATTTCTATTGACCTATCTTTAGGTTCAGTGATTCTTTTCCTATGTCATCTGCTCTATGAAGCCCATCTGTGGGTTATATTATTTTGTTTACGTCATTCCTCAAATCCTGAGTTTCCTAGCCAGGCTGCTTTCTTCTTTTCATCTTTCAGAGTCGTCTTATGTTTGTTTTATAGTTATATCCAGAGTTTTTAGCTATCCTTAATGGGAGGGTTAGGGAGACAGGAGTTTATTATACAAGGGTGTGATACTAGATACATGTGAACGTCACATGGAAGAAGTACATAGGCGGGATCTGTGGAAGGGGTGTGGGGCTTCCATGCCCTTTCCAGGAGTGCCCTCTCCCAGCACCTCCGTGCATTCACCAACCCAGAGGCTCTGTGAACCCTGGTACTTGTGGAACTTTGATGGAGGCTTCCTCACCTAAGCATGAACATTCATTTGACTTCCAGCCTGCCTCCCCTCTCTGGAGAGGGGGTGGGGCTGAAAATTCCAAGCTTCTAATCATGGCTTAGTCTTTCTGGTGAGCAGCCCTCATCTGGGAGGCCACCAAGAGTCACCTTGTTACAACAAAAGGTGTTCCTCCCAACCAGAACATTCCAAGGGAATTAGGAGCTCTGTGTCAGGAACTAGGGTCAAAGACCAAGTATTAGAACAAAAAATGTTCCTATGCTCTTCTTACAAGAAATTACAAGGGTTTTAGGAGCTCTGTGCCAGGCACTGGGAGCAGAGACCAGTATACGTAATATCTCTTTCACAGGGAGGTGTCTCTTTGAGAGCTTGGGCAGCTAATGGGCAAAGGGGACAGATAGAAAAGGTGTGTGGGAGAACCCTTCATACATTCTGCCACTTCCCTGGTCTTTCATGCAGTGTGTAAAATTCAAGGAAAAAAATGGTATCTGGGATGATGAAGACTTGCCCTCCTGTACCCCCTGGAGAGATGACAAAAATGCCAGTTTTTCTTTTTTATCACTCATATCTTTCTTTTAAAAAATGTTTTAATGTTTATTTTTGAGAGAGAGATAGAGACAGGGACAGAGCACAAGTGGGGAGGGGCAGAGAGAGAGAGAGGGAGACATAGAATCTGAAGCAGGCTCCGGGCTCTGAGCTGTCCGCACCGAGCCCAGTGAGGGGCTCAAACCCATGAAATGCGAGATCATGACCTGAGCCGAAGTTGGATGCTTCACTGACTGAGCCATCCAGGTGCCTCTATCCCTCATATCTTTCTTAATTGGCCTTCTTCCCTGAAGACTTGACATTTGGGGATTCCACCTGGAGTTCTAGTTTGCTAGTTTTTGCCCACTGCAGGGATGTTGTGTATTAACTAGTTTTCTTGTATGTATGCACACTTCCTAAGCAGAAAGCAAATTCTCCGAGTGGGAGGTCCATGTTAGGGGCCAAGGCCCTCAAAGGTTGGCGGACCATTTTTTTCTTCTATGTTACTGTGACTCCTTTTGTATTTTTGGTATTCAGGAGAAGAGATGCTAATAGAATGCATGATTTATTAGAGTTTGTAGCTGGGAAATCATATGTTAATAATTGGCTGTCCAGCCATCCTGTTCTATTACTTTTTTGTCATGATCCCTAACTTATTTATCAGCCTTATTACTCATTTACAACTCATTTCTCCATATACTTGGTAGAAAATGTAGTGTTTTTCCAGTTTGAGAGGTGTGGAGAAAGGAATATAATTTTTATAAAGCCTTGACTTCATACTAGAATGTACTATTTGTTTTTAAAAATTTGATTCTTTTTGTTAGCTCCAGGAAGAAAAGGAGAAATATAGAGTAGACAAGGCAGAGACAGAGTCTTTACATGTTTGATCAAGTATATGCATAAGTCCTGAATACTCTGGAACAACTTCTAGGAAGTAGGTAGGTAGAGGGGTAGTCAGAGAATGTTACTGAGTTTAGGTTGTTAGTTGGGTTGAAGAGATTCGAAGAATTTAAGTGTTCTTGATTTAGTTAAGTCATCTTGAGAGGCTTTTTCTTCTGCAGAACATCCGTCTGCCCCCATTATGCCCTGGATGGATTGTGAGGCTTAGATCATGAAGGCCAGTTAAGAGACTGGGAATGACACACAGTAGAACCATTGTAGTTTACGCCAACCCTGTCGATGGATCCCTATCCTGTGAGTATCTTCTTTACCTGTGGAGGCCGGTAAAGACATTTAAGCAGAGACTTTATTATTTACAGAATAAAAAATTTGGTAGGGAAAACATTTTATCTTTGAGGAAATGTTGGTTGGGGGAAGAGTGTCTCTGGAAATTGTGGGCAGTAAAATAATTTTGTTCAAATTATTTTAGAAATAGCAAAGCATCTGTTGAAAGATAAAACTATTCCAATAATTGCTAAATGAATCATTAGCCTGAGTTCATTCAGAGAGCAGTGCTTCTTCTGTGCGGAGTTCCTACATATTAGTCCTTTTTTTTTTTTTTTTTTTTTTTTTTCTTTTTCTTTCTCCTTTGGAAATTTATAGGCCATTAAGGTGAGCTTGTTGCTTTTGAACGTGCAGGGAAACGTTTCTGGATTCAGGTATCTTATAAAGGTTTTCCCTGTTCAGAGGTGACTTGCTCAGTGTGATTAGGAATTGGGTCTTGAGGTAAATAAGATGAACATAATGCTATGTAGGAAATAGATACACAAAAGTGTCTAATGTTTCTGTTATATTTCTTTTTTTTGGTGAAATGCTGGATATGAGGGTAAGGAAAATAGTAATATACAGTATATTCAGCTCTCTGTTGTTTTCTCTGAGAAAAAGAGAGTTATGGTAATGAAAAATACAGATTGGTAAGTAAGGTAGATCATTTTCTATTTGGTTTTGAAATATATAAACAGATGCACTTGTGAATGTGCAACACTCATTGCCTTCATTATCCAGTTCTAGAACCCCTTGGACCGGCTAGGCTGGTGTTTTGCTCCATTTCATTTTCCTGCAATAAATAGACTTATTTTGGAATAGTTTTCTTTAAAGTGAATATTCTCTGCAAATTGGTGCAGCCGCTCTGGAAAACAGTGTGGAGGTTCCTCAAAAAATTAAAAACCGATCTACCCTATGACCCAGCAATAGCACTGCTAGGAATTTACCCCAGGGATACAGGAGTGCTGATGCATAGGGGCACTTGTACCCCAATGTTTATAGCAGCACTTTCAACAATAGCCAAATTACGGAAAGAGCCTAAGTGTCCATCAACTGATAAATGGATAAAGAAATTATGGTTTATATACACAATGGAATACTACTTGGCAATGAGACAGAATGAAATATGGCCTTTTGTAGTAACATGGATGGAACTGGAGGGTGTTATGCCAAGTGAAATAAGTCAGGCAGAGAAAGACAGATACCGTATGTTTTCACTCTTATGTGGATCCTGAGAAACTCAAGACCTTGGGGGAGGGGAAGGAAGAAAAAAAGGGAGGGAGCCAAAGCATAAGAGACTCTTAAAAACTGAGAATAACCTGAGGGTTTAAGGGGGGTGGGAGGGACAGGAAAGTGGGTGATGGGCATTGAGGAGGGCACCTGTTGGGATGAGCACTGGGTGTTGTATGGAAACCAATTTGACAATAAATTTCATATTAAAATAAATAAATAAAGTGAATATTCTCGTAGTGGCTTCTGTTACACAAGTAGAACTGGATTGCAGTCAGGAGAAAAATCCCTTCCAAAGTATGCTGATCGAGGTTCTGTTCCAGACAACAGAATCCACCCTGGTCTGCTTAAGCAGAAAGGAATGTATTGCAGGGATTTAAGGAGATTTTAGAACAGTCAAAGGGACTGCAGGGACAGGCACGAAGTGAACTTCCAGGAGCAATTTCCAGAGCAAAACTGTGGCTGCTGCACAGGTCCCAGCCTGAGTGGACAGTGCAGCGAGTGTGCTAACCAAAACTGCCAACCCTCCGGATGGACTGACTGAACCCTGGAGTGTCCACTGATGGTGCTGTGGAAAAGCAAGGGCCTCTGCCACTATACTTTCAGAAGAGTCTCCCAGCCTGCACATCTTTATGTTCTTATCAGAGTCATTGTGTATTTGTTCATCAGAAGCTGGGGCACATGTAGACATGCTAGCTGCAGGGAATTCTGGGAAATGTAGGTAATGTAAGGTTTTTGTTGTTGTTGTTGTTGTTGTTTTTTGCCTTCTGACCTCTAATGTATAGGAAGTCATGCTAGAAAAGGGTTGGAAGAGTCGGCCATACAGAGCCAACATTTTATTTTGAGAAGAAGGTAGGATGGTCCCTTTCCCCTGGCATTTCAGATCTTGTAGCTTTTCTGAATGTTCATGTTTCCCTTTGGTTAACCATGGATTCACTTCTCTTCAGTCCAGTTTCTAGAACCTTTCTGCCTTCCTTCCTTTCTTTTGAGTGGGTTTGGGGGGTCTTGAGCATGTCAACTCTCTCAGATTTGGCCTGTGAGTATCTCTATCTGTTTCAGGATATGCGCCTGAAAACTCTTGAATTTGTGTTTCTGGGACTATCAGACTAAAATAGTTTATTGTTTATCTATACTTAACAAATCCATGCATAGCACAGAAACATACACGGTACTAATCACTCTGTGGGAATCTCCATCCATCCTCCCTTCAGGGCTCCAGAGAAGCATGGAAATGAATGTCAGATTTAACTCTGAGTCAAGTAGTTGAACATTCTAGCTGAAGATTCTGGAGATGGATGGTGGTTACAGTTGTGTAACAGTGTAAATGTACTTAATGCCACTGAGCTGTGCACTTACAATTTACCATCTTAACTATTTTTATGTTATAGGTATTTACCAAATGAAATATGGGCCTTGTGGTCTAGTACCTAGGGCTTTAAAATCAGCCTTTGTCATGTATTTGCTCTTGGACCTGGGACATATGCTATGTAGCCTCTCTGAGGATGGTTGACTTATCTTGCTATGGGCAGAATCCTACGACATAGTAAATATACTGTAGTAGTTTCTACCCAATCTGGGGAAGAGGGCAGGCTGGTGGACTTTCTGGAACAGAGCAGGTGGACTGTGTGGAGGCCTGGATTGGTCATTGGGGGGGTGATGGGAGATCAGCCCCTTGCCAGAATGGTGGGTGCTCAGTCAGCAGTCTATAGACACTCTATTAGTAGTGTCTCTTTCCCTTGGTCTGGAAAGTAGCTTTTTTTTTTTTTAATTTTAATGTTTATTTTTGAGAGAGAGTGATAGAATGAGAGTGAAAGAGGGGCAGAGAGAGGGGGAGACACAGAACCTGAAATGGGCTCCAGGCTCTGAGCTGTCGGCACAGAGCCCCATGTGGGGCTTCAACTCACGAGCCATGAGGTCATGACCTGACCCAAAGTTGGCTGCTTAATGTACTGAGCCACCCAGGCACCCCTACTTTTTTTTTTTTTTTTTTTTTTACTCTCTTAAGGGCATCTTAGACATCATGCTAGTTTAGCCTTTCGTTTTAGACGTAGAAGGCTCAGATCCAGAGAGCCTAGTGACTTACCCAGGTTTGTGCAGGAGTAGAAATGAACATAGGCTGATTTTAGGGACGCCTGGGTGGCTCAGTCAGTTAAGTGTCTGACTTCAGCTCAGGTCATGATCTCACGGTCCATGAGTTTGAGCCCCGCGTCGGGCTCTGTGCTGACAGCTTGGAGCCTGGAGCCTGCTTCGGATTCTGTGTCTCCCTCTCTTTCTCTGCCCCTCCCCTGCTCATGCTCTGTCTCTCTCTGTCTCAAAAATAAATAAAAACATTAAACAAATTAAAAAAAAAAAAGAACTTAGGCTGATTTTACTCCCCCACCATTAAAAATTTTTTTTAACGTTTATTTATCTTTGAGAGAGAGAGAGCGAGCGTGAGAGGGGTAGGGACAGAGAGAGAGGGAGACACAGAATCTGAAGCAGGCTCCAGGCTCCCAGCTGTCAGCACAGAGCCCGATGCGGGGCTCGAACTCACAAGCTGTGAGATCATGACCTGAGCCGAAGTCAGACGCTCAACCGACTGAGCCACCCAGTCACCCCTTCCCCATCATTTTTAAGGCTTGCCAAATGTTGGGCATACCTGATGCAAATTTGGTTAAGTCAAGGTTACTTTCAAGAACTTGCCATTTTTCTCCCTAGAGAGAAAATACATGAATTGACTATAATAAAAAGTGCTCCAATAAGTTATAATAAAGGTGCTGGAATTCAGATGTGAATGACAGGGACACAACGAGGTCCACCTGGAAGAGGGAAGAAGACCTCACACTTGAGCCAACATCTTTGTGGTTATGGTGGTATTAAGGAGGTACCCTCTCGGAGGCAGTTTGGTTAGTAGGGTGCATGTATGTGTGTGTGCGCGCGCGTGTGTGTGTGTGTGTGTGTGTGTGTGTGTGTGTGTGTGTCTGGGTGGATTAGGGAAGTCCAGGTAGAGTCAGCACAAGTAGGAACATCTTGGAAAAGGACTTCGTCTTTGGTAACAGATAGGTCTGTGTTTGAAATCCAGCTCTCCCCTCTACTCGTTATGGGCAAATAATTTGTCTATTCAAAAAACTTTGAAGGGTTGTTGTGAGGTTGTTAGAAAACACATACCCAGAATGGTAGTGATTTACATGAGAAGGAAAGGTCTTACTTATACAAGTGTATGTGTTTGAATTACATCACTGTGACCTCTCTTGTTTTACAGTGGATTTTCAGTGTCTTGATTGCGGGGTGTCAGTGTTGGTGATGTGAGTTCCCCAAGGGTGAGGAATACACAGGTTTTCCCACAGGGCCTAGGATAGGACTCTGCTCTCTGGATGGGGAAAGAAGCAATTAAGAATACCAGGCCCAGGCCCTTTCTTTTGTGAAGAATAGGAAAGACCGTTTCACCAGGAAGTTGGAGTCACTATTTAAGAGATGCCTAGAACTGTCATGTGCTTTTAGGTTTCTCGGTTTTGCCTGGTTGCAGATTGAAAGTATCAGAATGAGTAACTGTGCATGTTAACTTAGTTTAAAACATGTTGAATTAAGGTGCTCAGAGTTTCCGACAGTGAGCAGGATGATGGTTGTTCTGTTGGCAAATATTAGCTTTAGTGTGTCCCTGACTGGGAATTGTATGGGGTGGGGTACACTGTTAAGGATCCTCTGGGGTGACGACCATTCAGGTGGAAGGAGGCATAATAAGTGATGTAGATCTTTGCTACTCAAAATGTGGTCCCTGGGCCAGCAGATATCATCACCTGGGAGCTTGTTAGAAATAGAGAATCCCAGGCCCCATCCCAGAGGTGAGATGCTGGGCCAGAATCTGCATGTTAGCAAGATGTGTAGATGATTTGTGTGCACACTGAAGCTTGGGAAGCACGGATCCAGAAGATTGGATGTAGATTACTGTTCCTTGGAGTTTAGTGTCCCCTTTCTCTGTGGAGGAGCCTTCCTGGTTCTGTCTGACTTGAATTGATCCCTAGTTTATGTCTGGCTCACTTAGAGACCTGAAGAAGAGTGTTTTAATTGACTAAGAACTGCAGGGTCAAGAAAGGAAGTGGAGGAAGGAACAGAATATGAAAAAATTGTTCTTAATTTGAGGCTTTAACATTTGCCTTGAAACGTGTGATTGAACTCAGTATCTGTAAAGTTTTTGCTTATAAAAGCAGGTGAGTCAACATTTTTTCTTACCCAAATCATCAACCACTAGTTATTGGCCATCTTGTTCCATTCATTGGCTCAACTTTTCTGTCCGATTATTTCCTTAGTATAGACATGATTTCCTTTAGGTAAATATGTTAAATGGAGAAGGATAGACGTGAGAGAAATGCTTTTATTTCCTTTAAATGGATATTTTCTGCAAAGGAATTAATGATGAAGGACCCTAACTTTTGTTGATTGGGTTTTACTAGCACAGGGTTTTCAGTAGGCCTGGGCCTTCCGTTGGAACATCAAGGTCTTTTTGGTTTCTTACATTTTATGAGATACCATTTTTCCCCTAGAAAGTTAAAGTTGGAGAAGCTTTGAAACATTGGTAAGCCTGGGGTTCTGAATTTAAAGTGTTATTCTTAGTGTTTAAGAACACTCTTTATAATAAAAAAGGTAGGATATTGGAATATTTTTGAGGGGGGAATTAAAAAAATTCAACCTTGACTTTTAGCGTCTCTTTGCCTGTATCCTTGTTACAAAAGCGGCACTTTCCCAGCATGGCATCATCACGTGACCTTTGAGTTTGTTTGCATTCATTCATTTAATTGACTCATCTGAAATTTTTGAGATGAGGAAATGAACTTTGGATCAGGGATTGAGAGCCAAGGTAAAGGTTTGAGTTCTCTGCTGCTGCCTGGCCATGCGGCACGTGCACATCTTGGACCCTGTCATCATCTCTGAATGGAAAGAATTGGACGAGACCCATAATTTTTATGGGGATGGGGGCTCTACGAGCAGGTTGTCTATGGATCAGGATCTTGAATGTGAGGAACATGTTTTATTTGATGACGTACAATACTGTATTCATTTGGAAAATGGAAAAACTTTTTTTAAAAACAAGTGGCACATTGTAAAGCACGATACAGTCTTGCTGGTTAACATAGGATGAGAAGTACATGGGACTAACAGTTGGTGGCAAGTAGCAGTTTTTATTGAGTGCAGCATGCCAGGTACTGTTTTAAACTTTCGGTATGCATATGTTCTCATTTAAACTTCACAAACCCCTGGAAGATCAGTACTGTTATCACATGAGCAGATAGGTCAGAAAGGTATAAAGTATCTCACTCAGAGTCATCACAAACAGTATATGGGTAGATCTGGGATCTAAACCAAAACAAGCTTATAACCTTGGCTACGAGGTTTGCTACCTTTGTATTCATAGTCTGATATGAATCAAGATAAATTTTATCTATGCTATACCTTCTGGAAAAAGAATTTTTAAATGTGTAACTGGTATGAAATTACTCTTCAATCCTTAGGTATAAAAAAAAATCATGTATTTTCCTCTAAATCCAATTAAAGTTCCATTTGCAGAGACTGGTGAGTTGTTCCATATCAATAGTCACTCGGGGATTCCTTCCCCACCCACACAGTTGGGCTAGAAAATCCTGAGGATCTCAAATCCCCGCTTCATCATTGAGATGCTCATTGGCCAAGCGTGCATTGCCCATTTTAGAATGGCCAATCACTGTTTGTTCCCTCCATATTTGAATCAGCTGCCATGGTCTCCCTAGGGCTCCCAAGGCCAAACCAAGGTTTTTGGATGTTGGTCCCCAGCTATTCACACGTCTAGTCTTACCCAGAAGTTTCCACCTGCTTCTGCCAGGGAGCTGCAGATACTGTTCCTGGTGCATGTCTAGACATGGGGTGATAATGGACACCTACACACAGGGTGTTCCTGGACACAGAGCTTCCTGAAGGGAAGTGAAGTATATCTTTCATTCTTTCATCCTTATCCTATGGAGAATTGGTTAATTTCATTCTCCTGCCCAAATTGACAGCAAGACTTAACACAATTGACCTTAAGCAATTTTATTAGCAGCCAATTTGCATTTCTCTTGTTTGTGTGGCTAACCTGAGATAGTGCAAGCAATGAACTGATATTATCTATGTGACACTGGGTACATGAATTGAATTCTTTAAGCCTCTGTTTCATCTTTTATGAAATGGGAATAATAATGGTTTTTGTTCCACAGAGGGTCCTGGGGGATCAGCTCTGAAAAGACACTGATTCGGAGAAGGGCAGTGAGACCAGCCAAGCTGGAGGGAAGGGTACAAGCTGGTGGTGTTGTGGCAGCGCTGGGGCTGGGAATGCGCGCATGTCATTTGGAGTTTGGACTCTTGTCCTTCTTTCCGGTTGTTTTATTAACTGGAGTTTGTGTTCTGCCTAAGATGTACCAAAATCCCTCGGATAATCTCCTGTTTTGCTCTCTTTAGGACCCAAATGACTTTGAGTGGAGCTTCTGGATGGAATGGGGAAAACAGCAGCTGGTGCGGTTCCTGCTGGGCCACATGGCTGTGTCTCAGGTGGCCGGCGTGCTTGCAAGGAAGGTAGGATTATGTGCAGCATTTCCTCTTATGCCTGCTTCTTTGCCTTTTGAGAGGAAAGAGTCCTGAACTGGGAATCAGGAGATGTGGATATTGGCCTTGGGAGCCTGGAAAAGATGAGAAAGAATTGCTAATGATCAATAAGACATTTATGGTAAAGATCTCATACATTCTTATCCTGCATTTGCTTCCTCCAGGTTATTTTTAAAACCATTGAATATGAAGGTTTTAGAATAAAACTAAGATCATACCTGATCAAATGATCGTATTGAAAAAACATCGATTAGGGGCGCCTGGGTGGCTTGGTCGGTTAAGCCTCCGACTTTGGCTCAGGTCATAATCTCATGGGCTGTGAGTTCGAGCCCCGCGTCGGGCTCTGTGCTGACAGCTCAGAGCCTGGAGCCTGTTTCAGATTCTGTGTCTCCCTCTCTCTCTGCCCCTCCCCTGTTCATGCTCTGTCTCTCTCTGTCTCAAAAATAAATAAACATTTAAAAAAAAAAAAAAACAACACCGATTGTTGAGGACAATGTATAAGTTCAGGAGAAAGTAGTGAATGATATCACTAAATGGGAATCATTTCAATGTTGAATACTTTATGCCACGGTAGCTGTTGTAGATCAGAATTCCAGTAGTATTTTTTTATTCTTGCCCTGGCTTGGAGTGGAGAACAAGGGCTACTTCAAAGGGGATGTTTGAGAAGTGCTTTCACAGGAGGGAGGATTGAAAGCCTCTTGATGGGTTTAGCTCCCAAGGGATCTCAGACGCTTCCTGGAGGATCTTTCTGTCGCTGAGGGGCCAGGCTTTTGTCCAGCGTCTTCTGATACACGCTTCTTGACTCCGTAGATTCCCCAAGTGAAAAAAAATGAGTCTGTGCTTGGAAATCTACACAGTAAAGATGACCCGACCAAAAACTGACTTGGAAGTCAGCCCACAGGAAACGTTTGATTCTTAGAGGTTCACGGAGGTGAAGAGACAGAAGAAGCAGGAGCCTCTGGGCATGACAGACCACAGTGTGAGGCTAAGGAAAACAGGGTGTCGTGTGGTTACAAACGTGTACCGGACGTGGGCTATTTTTTAGCTCTTTCTTGAAAATCGGTGCTTTTTAGGATCGTGTCTCATCCTGGAAGATAGGAAATTTCAACGACACGTTAACTTTGTTTTAAATGTGATACCGATTACTTTTTTGTACCCAAGTGGTTCCCATCTTCTGAAATGGCAAAAACTTCACTGTTATATCCTGCCAGATCTTCATACATTGAAACATTTCATAGAGCTTTCTGAGCAGACCCAATAGTAAATAATAATTTTTTGGGTGTCCCTAAGCTAGTAGCGATTTTAGGTACCTAAGCCCTCATTAATGGGTTTCTTTTCTTCCACAAATTTGTTTGGTCTTTTTTTTTTTTTTTTTTTAAGACTTCAAGTTTTCTAGAGATTTAACATTTTTGTGTCTAACTAAAATTTCTCTGCCCACAGACAGATGACTTATTGCCCCAGGTCTCAGTTTTCCCATCTGTGAAATGAATAGCTTACTACCTGTCACTGTTACTTGTGTGAGGGAAAGACGAAGGATGTCGAGGACGATCTGTGAGATGTGTCCACTCTTGCTACTGCTGCCATGGTTGTGGGTGAACTGCAGTGCAGCAGAAGAGTACGAGATGACGATGATGTGTCGGGTCTTTGGCTTTCTCACTGATTAGGTTTATAACTTTAGGAGAGCTTTTCACGGCAGGATTTTAATTCGTCATTTTGTGTAAGGTAGGGGTGGTAAGAGAGCATTATTATTAACCCCCTTAAAAACGAGGAGCTTCATTTGTCATAAATGTCATTAAGAAGTAAGGGTGTAACATGGAGAAAACAGGACAAAGAGAAAGCACAAAAGAAATGGCAGATAAATAGATCAGTAGTCACAATCAATATAAATGGACCCAGTCCCCACCCATACCCCCCAGAAAAAGGTTGTCGGACTGGATAAAAGAAAAACAAATAATGGCTCAGTTGGTTAAGCGTCCGTCTGGGTCTTGATCTCTGTTCAGGTCATGATCTCACAGTTTGTGAGTTCGAGCCCTGCATCCAGTTCTGTGCTGATGGCTCGGAGCCTGCTTGGGATTCTGTCTCTCTTTCTCTCTGTCCCTACCCCGCTTGTGTCCTCTCCCCCTCCCCCTCCCTCAAAATAAATACACTTAAAAAAGAAAAACAGAAGTAAGGGAAAATAAAGAAATAGAGTCCTGAGATGTGCTTCTTAGCAAGATGTACTTAAAATGGAAGGACATGGAAAGTTTGGTAGGTAAACGGATGGGAAAAGACATTCCAAGCAAACCTAAGACTCCCCTGTCCACCCATATACTGGTGTGGTTTTATTAATAACCGGCAAAGAGCATTATTAGTGACAGAGGATTATTGTTTAATGATACAGAGTTAATTCCATTAGGAGGGTGTTACAATTCTAATTTTGTCTGCTTTAAGAGATGTAAAGCAAAAGTTGATCAGTACCATAAAGATAGAAAAGTTTATGGGGCACTTGGGTGGCTCAGTCAGTTAAGTGTCCAGCTCTTGATTTTGGCTCAGTTCATGATCTCATGGTTCCTGAGTTCATGTCGGGCTCCTTGATGACAGCACAGAGCCTGCTTGGGTCTTGCTGTCCTCCCCCACCCCCCCCCCAAAAAAAAAAGCCTTAAAAAATTTGATTATAGGGAGAGGTTTTAACATAATTTCATGACTAATATATCATTTAGAAAAACAAGGAAAATATAATTAATGAGCTTGATATAAGAAATATATGTAAATTATTATATCTAACAACTGGAGAATTCACAGAATATTTATAAAATTTAATGACATATAGACCATACATTTCAACACATTTCAAAGTATTTTCAACAAAATGTCAAAGTATCTGTTCTATATAGGTTACTCTCTTTAATCCCAGTGCAATTAAGTTTGGAAACTGGTAACACGAGATGACCTAAAAACTCTAACTCATTTAGAAATTAAAGAAAACATACTTTTAAATAACTTGTAGGTCAAAAAGAGATCATCATACTATAAGTTAGAAAATAGTTAGAAATAAATGAAAAATGCTACATGTATCAAAACTTGTAGGGTGTGGCTAGCATGGTATTTAATTGGAAACCATAATCCTACACATTCCTATTAAGAAGAAAGGCTGAAAAATAATGAGCAAAGTACATACAGTTTAAGAAGTTAAAGAACAGAAAAAAGGAAGGAAGAAAACAACAAAAATAAAAGTAGAAATTAATGGTAAGATTGGTCAAGGAAAAAGAAAGTGCACAAATAACCGATATTAAGTATGGAAAAGCTGATGAAAAAATAGGGTAAGAGGATATATATTTTGCACAACTTTACACCAAAAATCTTGAAAACTTTGGCAAAGCAGACAAATTGCTGGAAATATAACTTACCAAAACTGACTCATGAAGAAATAGACCAAATAGTTACTAAAACCATGAAAAGAAATTTAATCACTAGTCAAATCTATTTAAGAAAATACTAGTAATCAGGGCGCCTGGGTGGCTCAGTTGGTTAAGCGTCCAACTTTGGCTCAGGTCATGATCTCATAGTCTGTGAGTTTGAGCCCCACGTCGGGCTCTGTGCTGATAGCTCAGAGCCTGGAGCCTGCTTCAGATTCTGTGTCTCCCTCTCTCTCTGCCCCTCCCCCACTCATGCTCTGTCTCAGTCAAAAATAAAAAAAATTAAAAAAAAATAAAAAAACACTAGTAATAAACCAATTCTGCCAAACATCCAGACACAAATGACTTAAATCTTAACCAGGCTTTTTCAGAAAAGAGAAAAGGAGGAAATGTATATTTAATGAAGATAGTATAAGATTGGTACCAAAATCAAAGGATATGCCTTACCAGAAAGTATGACTTACAAAGATATAATAATTAGGACATTGTTGTATTGGTACCAGGATAGACAAATAGACCAATGGAACAGAATAGAGTTTAGAAAATACCTATGCATAGATGGAAACTTGATTTATGACAGAATTGGCATTTCATATCTATGTGGAAAAGATGAACTGTTCAGGGGTGCCTGGGTGGGTCAGTTGGTTAAGCGTCTGACTTTAGCTCAGGTCATGATCTCACGGTTTGTGGGTTTGAGCCCCGTGTAGGGCTCTGTGCTGACAGCCCAGAATCTGGAGCCTGCTTTGGATTCTGTGTCTCCCTCTCTCTCTACCCTTCCCCCACTTGTGCTCTGTCTCTCAAAAGTAAATAAATGTTTAAAAAAAAATTTAAAAAAAGATTATTAGAAAAGATGAACTGTTCAGTAAGCAGTGCTGATCTAATTGTTTAGCTATATTAAAAAGAAATGAACACTTAACTCATACGACACATAATCCTTTTCAAGGTAGATTAAGGATTTAAAAAGAAAAAAGCATATAACTTTTACAAAGTGTGATCTAGACTATCTGTTGATATTAGGGTTGAGAAAGATTTCTTAAGACCCAAAAAATACAAAATTGTAAAGGAAAACAATTGATAAGCTTAACTGCATTAAAATAAGAACTTCTCAATGTATAATTATGTGTAATCATCAGTGTATAATTAGTGTACATCTTTGGATGTAGCCAAAGACACAACGAAGAAAGTGAAAGGCAAGTCACTAATAGAGTTGTTTGCAACCTGACAGAGGATTAGTATTTGGAATATATAAAGAAATTTCCTAAGAAAAAGACAAATCACCCAATAGAAAAAAATGGCACAAATGTGAAAAGGAATTTGCAGAAGAGGAAGCATAAATGACCAGTAAACTTAGAACACCTGTTCAACTTTTTTTAGTAATCAAACAGATACATCTTAAAACTGTATCATTTCCTACTTTCCAGCATAGCAAAGACAAAACAAAAATCCTGATTGTATCAAATAACAGCTACCTGAACTCATACAGAAAGGTTGTGCATATGTATTGGTCCAGCTTCTTTGTAATATATTACTTCAAAGAGATGCATAGCCCAAGGCTACTAGTGCTACTTCTGACATAGTCTCTGGAGAAACTCTTTTTGCCAGTCAGAGGGCAAGTCAGGCCATTAATTGCAGTGATTGATGTTTGTAATGAAGAACCAGAAGGAATCCAGGTGTCCGTTATGGGGAAATGGAGGAATTATAGTGAACGTATTCCATGGAAAGGACTGAATCATAGCTAGAATTGTCAACATGGATGAATTTTTGGATCACAACATTGAGCTAGTAATAAGGCTAGTTGCAGAGGAATCCATCAGATAAGATCCCATGTTTATAAAGCTCAGAATTATGCAAAACTAAATGATACATTCACATATATGCTTACAAAGATGAGATTACTGTTAAAATTCGGGATAGTGGTTATGTCTGGTTGGGGTGGGAAGTGGATAGAATTGGGGGGAATGCAGGCCCACCCCTTTTTTCCCCTTTGACAGTTTATGACTTGTTTTAATTGAGGTATAATTGATATATGCCCAGGACCCTCTAAAGCACTGATGTAGCCTTGTCTTATCTTAAGCTGATGGTGGGTATGCCAGTGCTATTTCATTATTCTTTATACCTTACAAATCTTATAAACGTTCCTTTCTCTGTGTTTGATTTTTAATATACTGTAACTGGACATGTGGAAGAGTGAAGTGGGGCAGAAGGAGAGCTGAGGGTGCCTTGGGCACACTGAGTGTTTCATCTCCTGCCCTCCCTGTGACTCTTTCATATGCACGGAGACTGACGTGGCCATGTCGGATTGGTCTCCTTTGCCTCTCACTCTTACTCTTGCTATTTCTTGTTTGCTTTCTACAGATCAGTGTTTTCTGTAGCTTTTTTTCATTGTCACTACCCCTGTTCCTCCAGAGTCTTTTTACATAAAACTTTTCCCGATTGTGACTTTCTTACTGTGAAATTTTAATACCACAGATACACTGTCCGTTTTATGTACTATATGCATGCCTGTGCTTTGTGCCTAAAGAGTGATGTTTTCTTGTCTTCAAGAACCAACTCCCCCCCAGGAGATCTAGCCCCTTGGAGAATTTGAGATGTAGATTAACTTTAGGAATGCTCTTGGCTGGATGCTCCTCCCTCTTTCCAGACTCCCTCCATTTTTAGCTCCCATTTGCATGGACCACCATCAGAAATCTACCTAGGTTAGGATATAGATGTTCTTCCGTTGAATTTGCTTGTTACTTTGAGTTGAGACTCTTTTTATCTTAGGCAGTTTTCAGAGTAGTTGTGGGAAGGACTTGGGCAAATCCCAGCTTTGCTGCTTTCAAGCCACACGTGTTAAGTGAGTTAGTCGATAACTTTGAGCCTGTTCATTTGTGCAATAGGGATGGTGCTGCTTGCTTCTTGGGGTGGTGGTGAGGGTCTGATGTTTTTCAAGGTTATGCGTGTGTAAGATAAAAGCCAAGTACGTGGTGGCTGCTGCTGTGGTCTGCTGGTATTGGCTGTGTGCTGTGACTGGTCTGTGTGTGCTCCCGGGAGCAGTCACCTCTAGGGTGTTCAAGGGAGGAAGCAACTGTCTTGAGATTCTAAAGCCCCTGAGGGCAGAGGCTGCCTATTCAGCCATACCTATACTCTGCCCATGGATGTCTTTCTCTGACCCTCTTTTTTTTATTTATTTTTATTTTTTTGTTATTATTTTTTTTTAATATATGAAATTTATTGTCAAATTGGTTTCCATACAACACCCAGTGCTCATCCCAAAAGGTGCCCTCCTCAATACCCATCACCCACCCCCCCTCCCTCCCACCCCCCATCAACCCTCAGTTTGTTCTCAGTTTTTAACAGTCTCTTATGCTTTGGCTCTCTCCCACTCTAACCTCTTTTTTTTTTTTTTTCCTTCCCCTCCCCCATGGGTTTCTGTTAAGTTTCTCAGGATCCACATAAGAGTGAAACCATATGGTATCTGTCTTTCTCTGTATGGCTTATTTCACTTAGCATCACACTCTCCAGTTCCATCCACGTTGCTACAAAAGGCCATATTTCATTTTTTCTCATTGCCACGTAGTATTCCATTGTGTATATAAACCACAATTTCTTTATCCATTCATCAGTTGATGGACATTTAGGCTCTTTCCATAATTTGGCTATTGTTGAGAGTGCTGCTATAAACATTGGGGTACAAGTGCCCCTATGCATCAGTACTCCTGTATCCCTTGGATAAATTCCTAGCAGTGCTATTGCTGTCTCTGACCCTCTTTCAAGCTTGGGTTGTTGGGGGAAAGGATTGAGAACCACAGCCCTTCCCCCTGGGAAGTTGGGTGAGAACAAGAGGGGACCAAACACTGATCTTGATTGTGGACCTGATGTACTGGTGGGTTGGGATCCTGGGAGGAGGAGTGGGCACCTGTGCCTGGAGGTGTGAGGGAAGACCTCCCAGGAGGTGCTCATGAGCTGCAGTTTGAAGGAAGTGGAAGGGTTTGCTTCTTTTGGCTTCTGGCATTTCATTACCAGGCCCAGGGGGACAGGTGGACTTTACATCCGCAGAGCACATCATATGCAAAGTCAGGAGGCGGTGTTCCTTGCCAAGTGTGCACTGAGTCATCTGTGTGTGTGTCTCTCCCATCCCCTCCTCTCAACCACAGGCTTGCTTTGTGCGACAGCCAGTGGGCAGGGTTCTGCTTGTGGCTGGGGCACAGTGCTCTCTTTGTCTGAGTCTGCTTGGCCCTGATGTGTAAGTACGAACCACAGCTTTGGCCCCATTAGCTTCGTGCTTTCACCACCTGGACCAAGTGTTCCAGATGGTCGATGTTTTGGGGACTTACGGTGGAAGATTTGGGCTATACTTGTCTTTATTCCCCCGTTTCCAGAGGCGCCATGAGCTATGGACAGACAGCACCTGCACAGATGGCATGTTAGTATGTCTGCAGTTCTCCCTGGCCCAACCTCTAAGCCCTCAAGGATGCTTCCCATCTCCAACTACTATCGCATCTCATCTCTTCCTTTGGTGGCCCAGCTCCTCCCAGAGAGAGGCAGATGAGGTTCAACAGTGTGATTTCCTTTTTTCTCTTCTCTTCCCTTCTCTTCCCTTCTCTTCTCTTCTCCAGGACAAGTCCTAAAACTTTCCACTGAGCTCCTTGGACAAGATTAAATGCCTTTTCTCTGGGCAGGGCTTTCTCTCTGGGTTTTGGCGAGACTGGACCAAGGGCCGGTACCCTGGGAGGGGAGGCTGAGTAATGGCTCTGAGCTTTGGCTGTGGGTTTGTTATGATTGGATTGTGTGTTGGGTGGGTCAGACAGTTGCCTCCTTTCCTGAACACCCCTGTGGCCTTGCTACCACCTGAGACATTGTGTTCTCTGCCCTCAGAGCTAAAAATATCCCTGTGTGAACCTTTTGAGAAGGCTGGCGTGGTGTGGGGGCTGAGGGTGGCTGCTGTTGCTAACCACAGAGCGACGTTTTCACGGTACCTCTGACTGGCAGAACCCACATCATTAGCACCGGGCCCTGACCAGCTGAGCTCATCAGCCACAGGACTGAAAAGCGTGGTTCCGTGGCATTGGCTGAAGTGAGGAAACTAACCTCTGGAAGGCTGTGGTCAACAGTGTTCTCTGCCAGCATTTTATTGAAACCACACACCTAATAGGAATCTCTTGTGCTAAACAGACTCTTCTTCCTCTATCAGTGCGTATCTAAGGAGGGATGGAATTGGCTTTGTTTGGGCCCACTGGCCTTTGCTCCCAGGAGAAGCAGCTAGAATGTGGTTGTTGGGACTCTGGGATGGTTTTGGGTTTTCCCTCTTTGTTTGGGGATAGGTGTGTGTGTGTGTGCGCGTGCGCGCGTATGTGTGTATGTGTATATATATGTATGTGTGTACATACATATGTGTGTGTATACACATACATATACACATGTATATATATATCCCTCCCCAAAATATATAACTATATTTTTTAGTAGCAGCTGCAATTGATGATGTAGTATGTAATAAATTATGGCATACATAAGGATTATTGATTGACTTTACTTATTTCTCAAACAATTGCCCCCACTGAGTGGTTTCTGGGCAGATGTACAAAAAGAATTCATAGACAGCAAAATCTGGTGTAGTTGCCAACAGTTGTCCTCACCAAGGCTTTACCCTTTTGCTCTTCCCGATGGAGCTAAGCTAATGAGGGAACCACGCAGGCACACCCTTTTATCATTCGGTGCCTGCAGCACAGAACAAGCTGAAGTGGGGGAAAGGTAAGGATGTTGTAAGAGGGGGCATTGCCAGCCAGCTCTTCTTGTGGCTGGGTCTTGACTCCCAGTGAAGAAGATTTGAAGAAAAGGAGGGTGAGTACATAGTTTTTCCTCAGGGGTGGTGGTGGTTTCAGCCTTGGAAACACACCAGTTTAGGGTTAGTCTCTCTGAACCACCCCCCCCCCCCCCGCAGTGGGTGGGGTGATGGGCAACAGATTCTATCACAGATGTCTGCTTTCATAGCTTGGTGCCTGTGCCCTATCGGTTGTAAACTATTTGAGATTTCCCCCAGCACAGGTAGAGTTGTAAGAGACCCCTGTGATGGAAAACAGGCAGTAGGCAGGGAGATGTCAGGTGACTCCCTCCGTTCCATCTGCACTGGCAAAGCAGCCTTTGTTTATAAGGGGTTAAGCGGTATAAGTAGGGACCTTGGAAAACAGCAGATTTTCATGTTAGTGGACTAAACAGCCCCAAATTTTGGTGCTAACTTCTTGTTACTTGTTAGTCATAACTACTAGGTTAAGTCCAAAGACTTGGGGAAGCATATCCATCGACCACATCTACCCATGTACCCACCCAACTGTTCCACCATTCGTTCATTTATCCCGCATTTATGGAGTGCTTGCTATATGCTAGGCACCATGTTAGATTCTGGGCTTATATTACTGTAATTTGAACAAGGCAGGATATTAGCCTGTGAAGGGGGACTATCAAGCAGAGAGTCCGTAATGGGCCGTCTTGAGAAGCAGTTCAGCATAGACACAGGGAGCAGTGGGAGCAGAGGGCAGGTGGCCGACCTACTTCAGTCTGGGGCGGGAAGCACTGTGTCCCATGAGGAAGGCTACTGCATTCTCAGTTTGCCGTTTTGTCAACTGTCACAGAAATGTAGTTTCTTTCTGATTGTTTGCTAGACTTTTAAAAGTTTCTTCTCTTCCCTCACCTGCCTTTTCATCTTCTGTTAGAAACTGAAGAGCCTGGAATAAGGCGAGTGAAGGGGGTCAGGAAAGTCCTATGTCTCAACAAAGTTTGCCCAGCCTGTCTTACTCTCGAGCTTCAGGTTGCTCACACTTTGATGCTTTTTGAAAGAGATTTGTGAATGCAAATTAAAGCCACAGTGAGATACCACTGCACACTTGGCAGACTGGCTCAGATGAAACATAGTGACAGTGCCAGATGCTGGTGAGGACGGGAATAAAATGGAGCACTCATACCTTCCTGGTGGAAATGCTGTTTAGCAGATTCTTGTAGAACTAAACGTGCAACTACCATGCAACCCAAACAATGCACTCTTGGGCATTTATCCCAGAGAAATAAAAACTTATTTTTACACAAAAAACTGTACACATATGTTTATATCACTTTTGTTCAGAATAACAAAAAACTGGAATCCCAGATGTTCTTTTACAGGTGAATGGTTAAATAAGTGGTGAGACATCCATAACATGGAATACTACACAGCAGTAAAAAGGAGCAAACTTTAAATACCCTCAGCAACTTGATGAGTCTCCAGGGAATTACACTGAGTGAAAAAAGCCAATCCCAAAGGTTGCATACAATTCTTCAAGTAAAATTTTAGAAATGGGGAAGATGGTGGTGGTTTCCAGGGGTTAAGGATGTGGGATAAAGAGAGTGGGAAGGAGGTAGTTGCAAAAGGGCAACACAAGAGATCCTTATGGTGATAGAACTATTTACCTCCATCTGTAAAGATAAGTTGTTACATGTCTTTCCTGTGGTGGAGACTGAACCTATACCTGTGATAAAATTATATGGAACTAAACACACACACATACAAAGGTGTACAAGCAAAACTGGGGAAACCTGGATAAATTTGGTGAATTGTAGCAATGTCAATATCCTTGCTGGATATGGTATGGTTTTGCAAAATATTACCATTGGGAAAAACTGGGTGAAGTGTAGGAGGGGGGATCTCTTTGTATTATTTCTTATAACTGCAGGTGAATCTACAACTATCTCAAAAATCTCAAAAGCATTGTATAGAATTAGAATTTAAATTTCTAAATTAGAAACATCACAGCCCAGCTTTAAATTAAGCTCATGTTTTGTGTACTTTACTTGATCAAAATGATTCTTTGTGCCTTCTTCTCAAGTGGCCCATAATTTCCAGTCATAATCATCACTTAATTTAAACAAACTGGGATTTTGTTGACTCTTAGGTGGATTTTTTAAAACTTGAGCTTGACATAGATTATGTGTGTGATCAAAACCGTGTGTCTGTCCAGGTTGCCCCGAAAGCTTGGGGGAAAAAGTCTTAAAGTCCTTCTGGCGAGGAATGAGAAATCTTGTTTTTGAATAAAACATAACCCATTTTATTTTTGATTTTTGAAAAGTTAGGTAGTTCCCAGCATATTTGGTGTCAGAAGCTTAATACCTGCTACTTAAGCATTTTCACTAAAGAGGTAGACAAAAGTTTGATAAATACAGAAGCACTTTTGGAGTAGATATCGGTGAAACAGGCCTCCCTAGGCCTTTGCATATGAAAATGGTCTTTGAAGCACTTGGGGAAAGACCCCTTCCTCAGGCCATCCAGATGCAGCTTGTATGGGTGGGCAGGGTCACTCTTCCATTTCTAGCCCCTCTCCAGCTGCCACAACCCTGGGATCATGACCTGAGCCAAAATCAAGAGTTGGATCCTTAACTGGGGTGCCTGGGTGGCTCAGTTGGTTAAGTGTCCGACTTCATCCCAGGTCATGATCTCACAGTTTGTGAGTTTGAGCCCTGTGTCAGGCTCTGTTCTGACAGCTCAGAGCCTGGAGCCTGCTCCAGATTCTGTGTTTCCCTCTCTCTCTGCCCCTGTCCTGATTGTGTTCTCTCTGTCTCTCTCTCTCTTTCTCAAAAATAAGAATAAACATTAAAAAAAAATTTAAAGTTGGATGCCCAACTGACTGAGCCACCCAGGTACCCCCTAATTTATATAAGTTTTAAAAAAGTAACTATTATTTTTATCTTTTTCTTTACATCACCTGTCTGCCATGGATCCCTCGACCCACTGGGGAGAATGAGTAGATAATATGAGGGCTAGTGGAGAACATGAAGGCAACGTGAGAGTGTTTTCTGTGCTTCCTTAGAATGGTATTAAATGTGGTCTTCCTGTCCTAGATGGCAAGAGGAAGACAGTGGGGGGATGAGAATTGGGGACAAACATGTGGGCCTGTACGGTAGCTTTGGTGGGCACCGTTAAATTCACCAGAGAATCTCCTTCAGCTTTTTCCAAATTGAAGCCCCTTAGTCTTTGGTTAAGTTCCCAAATGAAAGCCAAACAAACAGGCTTCTTCCAAATGGGTCAAATAACGCTTAATAAAAGTGTAGCTGTGTGTATGTATGTTGCCATGTGTGCGTGGAAAAGGATTCCTGGTGGTAAATGCTGTGGATTATGTTGGAAAAACCTTTTTTTTTTTTCTCATTTGCTAAAACTACTTCCTAAAATGGTCTTTGGCGACCTTGTTTCTTATAAATGGACTCTGCCCAAAGGTGAGTATTTGGGGGAAAATCTGAAGCAAATTTATGTAGCTGTTTTCTGTGGGCAGTAGGATGGAAAAATAGTAAAACTGAACTGCAGTTTTCTCTGATTTTCTTGGAACTTAAAAGTGGCTGACCTAGTTGCTCATTCAAAATGTTCTCTCTTGGGCTGGAGCATAGGTTTGGGAAGGGATGGTACTTTGGCAGTATTTTGGAAGAGTTAGCATGTAAGGATGAGACTTACAGTTTGTGGTCCACATCTGTCTTTGTTTTAAAGAATTCTCCTTGTTTTCACAAGGAGACCTATTTCAAGCATTCCCAACTTTTCAATGTGGTGTATTCCTGGAAACCATATTTTTAAATGTACACCAGAAAGACCCATTGTATTTCCCTCTAGGACTAGACAACTAGTATTGGTCATGTTCTTACTATGTATGCAGACACTGTGGAAAGCGTTTTACATGCATTAAGTTAATCCTCATGAAGTACATGCCCTTATCCTAATTGTACATATGAAAAAACTGAGGCATGGAGAGATGAAGTCACTTGCCTGGGGTCACACAGGTAGTTAATGGGGATATCAGGATTTATTTGGGCAGTTGGACTTCAAAGCTTGAGTAATTAAACCCCTATAATATGTTGCCTCTCTAACAATGTTAAAACAGTATTGTGGTTTTAGGTAAGGATTTATCAGCCAGATATGACCAAGAATATGTCATAAAAGCAAAGGCATATTCATTTAGTTATTTACTGTCAGTAATTATAAAACTTTATAATTGGATAGAACGACATTCTGATTCTCCTAAAATGCGAATGAACATGCCAATCAGATTGACTATACAAAGGTCTCAATATTGTATAAAGCAGGTAAGATATACTTTTTCTGTAAACAGTAAACAATACGTTAGTAAAAATACACTGAGATATTTCACTGTAGAAATCTGGTTTGGACCTTAGAAAGCCGTTTGTGGTTTGGTTGGCTCAACTGTCTCAATGAAACACCTGAGAAATGTGTACAAATACTTTCTTTTACCTTCACGTTTGCAGGATGGTGTACGCAGGGTTCCGGGATGGTGGTTTTCCCAACGGGCTTCTGGCTTCCATAGTGTCTTTTGAAAAGTCAGCTCAATATCTTGTTGTAGGATCCAGTGGTCTGGGTGGCTTTGGCTGAAGGCAGGAAAGTGGCTCCTTCTGGGTGGATCTGGTGGAGTTCTAGGGTAGGCAGCCGTCACTCTAGGGCTAATGTGGAAGGTCCTTCTGAAACCTGTTTGGGTTTCACTAAATCCCCAGGGCAGTGAGAATAGTTTGGTTAATGGATCAGTAAGCATTATGCTTCTATGTAGAACCTTTAATAGCAATACCCATTCACTCACTCTTTTCTCTTTTCCTCTCTGCCCTCTCGCTCTGTGTGTCTCTCACTGTGTCCCTCCCTGTCTGCAGCACAGACCCTGGATCCTGGGGGCTTACGGAATGTGGGCCTCCTGGTGTGTTCTGGGGGCCCAAGGCACGGCCATAATTTTTCTCCACACCCTCATCTCCTTCTGCGTGGCCCAGTTCCAGTCGCAGCTCCTGTCATGGCTCTGTTCTCTCTTCCTGCTCACCACACTGAGGCTGCAAGATGTGGAGGAAGTTAAGGTAAGTGTCTCTGTTTTACCCTGGAGAAGGAGAAGGCCCCTTTAGAAGTGCTCCCATTGGGTAGATGCCTTTGTTTTCAGCCAAGAGTCAATTGAAGACTCATGGTGGGGGTCCCCCTAGTGACCATATGGGGTTGATGCATGTGAATCCGGGTGTGTTGCCTTCTGGAATCTTGTCTTTTGTGTCTGACCCTGTCTTAGCCCTCTAAGGTTGCCCAGGGCTGACCTTCTACCTCTTTTTCCAGTGTGGGTAGGCATGGATGGTGCCAGATGTCATAGGAACAGAGGGTAAGGAGCAACAGGAAAAGAAAGCAATAGTCTTCTCTGCATTTAACAAAAAAATCATCTGTAGAGTGCTCTACAATTTATGGGGAACTTTCACATGCCTCATCTCATGCAGTACCCATGATAGTCCCTGCAACAGATAAGGAAGGTATTTTCCTTGCACAGAGAATCTTGGGAAGTTTTGATATTCTTTCTTTAGTCATTGTGGCACTGAAAGTCTTGTGGTATCGTGGTATCCTTACTCTTGTTCACATGATCATTCATCCATTGGCTTAGGTGATAGCACTTACGCACTGTGGGTTGGCACAGTTGCAGGAAAGATGAGCCAGTGGATGACTTGGTTCCGTGTCTCTTCTAGTAGCTGTGTTTCCTACTCTTGAAACTGGAGGCAGTCATTTAACCCGAGTCTCAATTTCATCATTTTGAAAATGGAAGTAGTATGTGCTCTGTCTTCCATGTGGAGTTTCTCTGAGCCTCTGATAACATGATATATGTTGAGTGATTTTGTAAAAACTGTAGCATTTTGAAAATTCAGTGGTATTTCCTGTTACTCTATTTTAATTTTTCTCACCAACGGATTGGGGCTAACACTTTAAGCACATATGTCAAAACCTGGACTTGTGAGAGAAAGTAGGGTAGTGTCTCCATCTTAACAAAAGAGACTTCCCACAATGATTAACTAGGTGATCATTTAAATACATGGGTCTAAAAATAGGTCTGCAATAAAAATAATTCACACCTAACTTTTTGGGGACCTGGCAAATGTACAAAACAGACTCCAATCGTAATTATCATTTGTGTGGCGATAGTTAGCATCAGTTATGGATGTTGGTAGTGACTAAACATTCCATTTATTATGCAGACTAGAGGTTTGAAAAATACTGCCCAAAGGAAAGAAATGAGCAGAAACTGCTTGCTTTGGGTTTCCATGCTTTTTTATTAAAAACATTTTTTTTAATGTTTATTTTTGAGAGAGAGACACAGAGAACGAGCAGGGGAGGGGCAGAGAGAGAGGGAGACACAGAATCGGAAGCAGGCTCCAGGCCCTGAGCTGTCGGCACAGAGCCTGAGGCGGGGCTCAAACCCGTGAACCTGAGCCCATCATGACCTGAGCCAAAGTCGGACGCTTAACTGCTTAACCCACCGAGCCACTCAGGAGCCCCGGGTTTCCATGCTTGCACTTGCAGTTCTCCTAGTCTTTCTCAGTGGCTGCTGAAGGCTCAGACATGCAATAGAAACTCTTCACTGGTTGGTTTTTCTGTGTAAAGTTGTAAAAGTCCTCCCATGGATCACATTAACTATTCCTTTCTTTGTCCCCCGTTATATCTTGTCTGTATTCCCATAACTTGTTCTTCTCATTAAAAAGGCAATATATGTAATGGCAAATGTAAAAACGTAAAGATTATAAAATGATCCAAATTTTACTCCCACCTAGTACTGTTAAGATTCTACCGCATTTGCTTCTTGTCTTTTATTTCATACATCTTTTAGTACATGCTTGTTATGTCTTATCTCGTGCTGCATTGTAATTATATACTTACATGCCTATCTGCTGTGTGGGAATTTAGACACCTCGAGGGCAAGGACTATTTTTCTTGACTGTGTTTCTAAAGCTTATTTGGCAAGTAGTTCTCAACTACATGTGGAGCCAGATTAACAGAAGAGCAAAAGGAAAAATATGTTGAACACAGGAATCCCATGTGACATTTATAAGCCTCTCTTTGCCTTCAGTATTGTTGGAAGAACTGTCCAAGTATCCACGGGCTGTAGCTCATCTCCATGTCCCCCACTGGATGAATCTGATGCATATCTGGGCAAACTCTCATCACCGCACACGAGGCCTAACGCTAAGTAGACGAGCGGTGTTAGAGACGCTCTTCCTCCCACTGCTCATTAACTCCTGGTTTCCATTCCCACTGAGATCTACCTGCTGCCCAGTGGTGGAGAAACCCCCTGTATGGTACAGCTGCTCTCTCTGTGGAAGCGGTCTCCTTCCCAGGGGACCGGATGGCATCCCTCCTTGACACTCCAGAGTTGTCCTCTTCTTGTGACTTTGCAGAGGGGGTGGTACCAGACGGAGAACGAGTACTACTTGCTGCAGTTCACGCTGACCGTGCGTTGCCTGTACTACACCAGCTTCAGCCTCGAGTTCTGCTGGCAGGAGACTGAGAACAGCTTCTACTCCTTTCCCTGGCTGGTGGCCTACGTCTTCTATTACCCCGTCTTCCACAACGGGCCCATCCTCAGCTTCCCAGAGTTCATCACCCAGGTAGAGCCCGTGGGGGGACTGGATCGGCACTCCGTCCTTGTTGGCCATGGCCATCCATGAGACTCCTGAGGCTTTTCATTCTGGGGTGCCCACAAATTTAAGACATGTTTCTGTTGTGACTTCTTAGGTAACAAATGAAATACTTAGGAGAAATAAGTATTTGAAATACAGATCAGCCTGTCTCTGGGGCATGTTGGCTCTAGGAACCCCCCACCCTGACTTCAGTGGGTGCTGGCAACCAGGATTAGTAACTGGGCACAGAAAGGAACTTAGGGGTGGGTATCCACTGCCAGGAAGTCCCAGGGAAAGACAAAAGTGGATTCTGGTGGTGGTACTGGGAAAAGTAGAAAGAGATACTATCTATGCTGTTGGTTGGAAAATATCATGTTCTCCTTTATTGTCACAAACTGCTTATGAAGTAACTGCCATCGCCTGGGAATTGTTCAGGGGGACCTAGATGAGCCAACAGAGTGCAGGTAGAGAGAGTTTCAAGGTAACAGTGTGTTTTTGGGTTCAAGTGCCTGTTTCTGTCCAAGACCCAGCTTCCCTACAGCTTTGTCTGAAGCTCCCATCAAGCTATCTATGTCATTCCCACCTCACTTTCCCTCCTACTTAGAAATTTTGTTCTCATTCTATAGCTAGCCTCATGGAACATGTTCATGAAGTTAATAAAAGTTTAGTAATTGATAATACCTAAAGCCTGTGTTTCTCAAGGGACATTCCTACCTCCTGTCACCAAAACAATCTTGATGGAGGTGAGAATATTAATACATATGTCCACATGTACATGCACACGCAGTACAACTCATGTACACATAAAACACAGCACATGCACACGCACACATGTACACATACACATGCCTGGAAATGGGCTCAAAGTGCAGGGCCAGCAGCAGTGTTGCATATTTCCAAAGGCGAGCATGTCAGGTGCCCCCTGGAAAAATAGCAGGGTTCTTAAAAATCTCGTATTCTGTCTTAAAAATCCCCTGAAGTTATTCTTGTACTCAAAAGTGTACTTCTGCATTATAACAACAATGTACAGTTTTAAAATTGCCAGTTAAATTATTTAACTTTTTTTTCTCCATAAGTCTTCAAGTGAAATGGATATTCCAGGCAGATACATGTTTGGCATACGGTTTCTCATACCTCAGTTTGGGTTACATAGGATCATTCCTCTGTCATGAAGTATTTGAAGATTGTGTTTGAAAATTATGTTTAAAATGATTGTGTGAAAGATAGGTGGCTAGTGATGGCAGCTGATCTTCTAGCTCCGTGGTTTCCAAAGTGTGGTCTTTGGATTAGCAGCAGGAGGAACACCTGGGAACTTGTTAGAAATGCGGATTCTTGGGCCCCACCTCAGATCTGATTCAGACATTTTGGGGGTGGGGCCCAGCAATGGGATTTAATGGGCCTTCAGGTGATTCTGATGCCTGCTGGTGGTTGAGGGGTTGAACTGTCCTAAGTTCCTCAGTAGAGTTGGGGGCCAGAGGGTGGGGGTGACCAAGTGCAGTGTGGGTTCAGGCCCTCCAGTTTCATTCTGTAGGGGCTCTGGTTGCATCTCTGTCTTACCCCTCTTTTTTCATTCCTTTCAAAATGGTAGCACTTGCTAAAACCAGGAAACTCAGAAGGCAAATTGAAACATTTCTGTACGATCTGGGAAGATGCATAGGAAAGTCGGTGTAGAAATGGCAAAATGTTTAGTAAGCTGCAGGACAAGTAAAAGCAGCCGAGAGGTTTCTGCAGTTACAGAAGGTCTTATGGGGCACTTACCTTCTGTGAGAGAAATGTGTCTCAAAGGGGAGCAGTTAACCAGGAAGCTAAAGCTAGTAGTGAAAGAATTCTTTCCGGGGGGCCAAGAAGGAAGGGGCTGCACTCCCAAGAGTGGGAGGAGGAAAGCCAACTGGAAGACCTTGTAAGCAACGTTTGTGTGAGTGAATGAATAAATGTCACCTAAAATGATAATACTGACTGACAGTCATGGTTCTTAGGTGGTCAGGTCAGCGAGAGCCAGAGAATGAGGCTGTGCCACCAGGGGGCAGCGGAGCCCCATTGTGGAAACCAACTGGAAGGGCAAACTCTGGTTGGTTAAATGACAGTATTAGGCACACCCTGGGGAGAATGTATCTTTCACCCAGTTTGTGTGTAAATTGCATACACAAGATGAGGGAAGCATAGAAGAGGTGTCCTCTGTGAGGTAAGGCATGTGAGATTTGCACACTGATCGTGAGCAGATAAAAATCTGCCTGTCAAGAGGCTGCAGGGCCTTGACTTGAAGGCCCTCTCAGATGGTATTTGCAGTTTCAGGAACATATGCCCTGCTTATTTTTCTTCTGTGGCTGGGGGCAGGTTAACAAGCAGAGGCACTTTCACACAAGGCTTGTTTATTCACTTAGCTTGGAGCCTGGGGTCCCCACATCTTTCCCTGAGCAGGTGGAATTGTGCGGTGGGGGGGGGGGCTGGTGTGGGGCAGGACAGTGAGTCTGAGTGTGGTAGGGCCAGGGGGCTTTTCCTTGCTGAGGGCTGTGCTCCCCCCGCCTCCAGGGGAGCATGGTGGTTAAGAGCAAAGACCCTGGAGCCCAACCCTACTGTTACAGGGTTTGAATTCCTGCTTCTCTTTGGCTAGAGAGCATTTGGTGAATTGCTTACCTTGTTTGTGACTCAGTTTCCTTATCAGTGAAATAGGAAGAATAATAGTATCTCCCTCATAGGATTGTTCTCAGGATCACATGATTTTGTATAGGTAACATGGCTTAATGTGTAAACACTACGAAGTATTAATGATTACTGTTATTGTTGTCATTAGCCGAAAGTGTGTGACAATTCTGGGGTAGGTTGTTGGAGGAGGTCTTGGAGAGGATGTGATTGCTGGTTGACCCGCAAGCTGAACCTAGGCAGTCAGAGCTCCTCACCCCTTCCCCTGTCCTTAGAATGTACAATTGGCCTACCATTCCCCACTAGGAGCTGTTTCTGGGACATAGACTTGAGAATAGGGTGTCATCGAGACCCTCTGGACTGAATATGTGACTGAACCTAGTTAAGGCCTCTATATAAACTTTTAAGATTTGGTAGGCAGGTGTGGAGTTCTTGCAGCCACCCCAGCCCAGTCTTGTATAGAAGTTCTCTGCTTATTACACTGGCCACCTACCAATCTGGAGTGGCCTGCCTCTTTCTTCTGTCTCTCCATGCCCTCTGTGTATAGGGGCCGGTTTTAGATTCTACCCCAGGAAGCTCCCAAGGTTGTGAACTAATACAGTTCAGGCCAGAACCAAGACTCTGGGTGACCTGTCACGTAGGTGGGCACAGCAGTGGGGAATTCTGGGCAGTGGCCATTCTTGGCCTTAGAAGAGGCCAGTTGTATTGACTCTGTCTCTTCGGGAGAGAGATGTAGGTGGTTGCCGCATGTACCGGGGTGAGCCCAGCCCTTGAGTGGCTGGGGCCTGTGAGAGCTGGGCAGGTGGGCAATGTCACAGACATGCTGCTCCGGGTTTGGGGCGGGCTCTGGCTCTAGAGGCCACCTGGTATAACACGGACTGAGCACTTGCTCTCAGCCAGGCCTGGCATGTGCCAACTTCTTCATCACCAAGGCCACAGGCGGAGAGAGATACTGTTGTTACCACCACTTTATAGATGGTAACACGGAAACAAAGAGAGGCTAAGAGAATGCAGATTGGGGTGGAAGGAGTACAGACGTGAGCCTTGCTGCCAGCTGGGCAGCCAGTCCCACAGGAGTTAGAGGATGCCGTGTGGCCCGGTGGACATCTGGGTCTGGAGGTCCTCGTCCTGTGGCAGCTGCACCAGCTGTAGGTACATCTGTTGTGACAGAGACCCCTGAAAACCCCTGGCCTGGTCTGGATGCCTGGGGAGGGCAGGGCAGGGCTGATGACAGAATGCTTTGTTGGGAGTAGGGGGTGTAGTCTGTGACCATGGACTAGAGAGATGCTCCTCCATTACAAAGGAATAAGACACCTGGCTACAGTGCCCTTGACCCAAGGGTAGAGGCTGGAGCAGATTTGGCACAGTCGAACATTGGCTCCAGGGAAGGCTTTTGTTTGGCGCTCTTAAACATATGTATTATTAGTGTGTGAAGGAAGAGAACCTTTCATCTTTGAGAACTGTCATCTTTAATCATCAGACTATCTTTGAAAGGCTTCAATATTCCTTTTTATGCAATTTGCATGAAATGAGGTTTTAAAATATAACATGTTTTAAAATGCATTTGGCAGATGAGTTAATGTGTATTTTTTAGTGGAGTCTTAACTCAAAATTCCCATTGATGGTGGTTTCCAATGGTCTTAACGGTTGGCACCCCCCGAGGTTTGAGATCTCTGAAATGAAATGCTCGCACGCAGGCCAGAGAGCAGCCCTGCTCATTAGGGGAGCTGTGTATGGCATGTCTTTTATTCCTGCTGGATCGGCAAGGGACAAATGCTGAATTTTTTTAAAAGGGAGTCAACTAGATTGAAGTTACAAATGGACTGCAATCATATGACTCTAAAGAAATATGAATAACTTTTTTTAAGTACAAGTGAATAGAAGGAAACTGGATTGTTTTCCTTCTCCTGTATTCACTTGTACAATTAAGGATTGACATTTCTGTTACTCGGAATGAGGAGGCATCTGGCATCAAAAAAGGGGGCATTGTGGAGAAGAGTCCAGCCCTTCTGGTCCAGTGGTGACACGTAATTATACCTTATTAAACTGGGTAGAGAAGTTTTGCCCTGAGGAGAATAGGTAAGCCATTATTGGGAAGCCAATCAGCCACAAAATGCACCTCACGTTTCTCCTTAATTATAGATATTTGTGTCATTTTAGACTGCACATTGTTTGGGGAAGCGAAGGCAGTCCTCTGAACTGACCTTGAACAGTGATTGCCTGGAGCTAAGAGGTGATTAGGTAGACGTGTTTTCTTGACTGCCTGGCTGGTGGGGGGGGGGCTCTGTGGGATGGGGCTGCACCCCTAGTGATGCTCTGAGACCTCAGGTGCGGGGCTGGTCTTCAGGGGACCTGTGCTAGGGTAGGCTTGCGCTTAGGGGCCTACAGGCCACGTGCAGAGAGCTGCTTTTTTAGAATCTGGGGACATTTGGTTGTTTGAAGATTGTGTTCTGTCAACAATGCTTTTGAGGCCATTATCACATTCAGCCGGGGACTTGCTTCCCTCCAAGAGTGTGGCACCAAGAAAGGCCCACCTGTGCTCTGGAATGGTGTAGGTGCCTCTTCCTGTCTTAGCTCTGCTGATTGCCTTGGGTTGAACTCTTCTTCCAGCCTCCACAGACCAATGGACACTATGTTCATAATTGTTTCCTCAATTGCTGATGGTAATTAGATCAAAATGAATTTGCTTTAGAGAGCTGGAAAAGAATGAACAAAGAGGAACTCAGTACATAGGTACTGAGCAACAAGCAAGGTGGGAAGTTGAGAAATCAACAAGCAAGGTGGGAAGTTGAGAAATAAACATGGGTCTAGTGTAGGAGAAAGAGAGAGAGAAATACTTACCCATAGAGGATTTTGGGCTGCCCAGGGGAGATCCTGAAGCTAGATGGTTTTTAGAAAGGTGAAGAAGTAGAGGACCTTGCCTCTACTTTGGTCATAAGCAGAGAGGACCAAAGTCTTCACAATATCGTGAAGTTCCATTACTTTTCCCCTCGATAATAAAAATAACCAATTGTTAAAAGCAACCCAAAAATCCTACCAAAAAGAGTACAGTCACTGTCGCCATTTTGGTATGTATCTTTCCAGTCTTTCATTATTTATACACATTGAAAGAAATAGTTTAACGGCTACATAATATATTGAGGTGCACTCATGCATTTTACCAACCTCCTACTCTTGGACATTTGAGTTATTTCCTTTTCTTCTCAATTCAATAATGTAGACATGAATGATTGGGCAGGTAGGTGTTTCTGCATTGGAGTTTTATCCATCCGTTGGCCTACAGATCCATTGCGGTAGACTTTATGCAGTCTTGGAGAGCATGCACACTTATGGTATGCATTCAAATGAAAATCACCCTCAGTTTATGCCTGGTAAGGGATGTGCATTGGGTCACATAGTTCAGCTGTGGTTGCATTCGGCTGTGATCTATATGCGTCTGCAAAGCCCTCATATGCCCAGTGTTCCTTCCTGGAAAACTCTTCCCAGGTGACCTGGTAGATCTCTCCCAGCAGTTACTGTTGGTTCTAACAAGGGAGGTTGGAATGGCTCGGCAAAATACCTTTCTAAGGCCATCTGTGGACAGGTAATGGAAAAAGGAAATTCCTGTTGGTTTGATCAATTTACATGGAAAATATTAAACCAATGAGCTTTCCTTGGTGCAGCTACCCAAGCAGATGGTGAAAGGGAGCACACCATTCGTGCAGGTTATTGTAATGCCCCTGAGCCAGCCAGAATTTCTTCAGCTGGCTTCTTGCTGTGTGAGGACAGTTTGCGGAAGTGGTAGAATGCATTGTCAAAGTGGAATAAAAATACCCACCCTGGTGTGCAGGTTCCCCCTCCTCTCTGAGGGCACTGCCTCTCACTCTTCCTGACTGTAGCGGGACTCCTTGTGCCTTTGATGTTCAAGGAGCCTGGAAGCCAAAGAGGCCCTAAGAATGGGCCTTACCTGTTTGTGTGGTGTCTTGAGCCCAAACCGTCAAAAGCTAAATCAAGCCCATTTCTTCTGCCAGCGAATGTTTGCAGATTCTACTTCATCATTCATGCATTAAATTCACCTCTGTATTACATAGCAGCCTTCAGTCTAATAAAATCTTGTCAGAGCAAGATCCAGAAATTGACCTGCTCTCTCTTGTTTTTGTACGTTTGTCTAGTGGTGTAAGTCTGAAATTGATGGACTTCACGCAAATTTTACAAGATGCTTCTGCCTTTCAACATCTATTATGTATTTTAAACTATTGGGTGTCCCTAAGCAGCGGGCAATGGGGCAAGCAAGACCCAGAGCCTGGCTACTTTGACTCAATATGTCCACACATATTGAGTGAGCTCAGTAGTTTGTTGGTGACTCTGAACAATAAGAACTTCTTTCTTTTACTTTTGGTGTTTGGCTCTGAACTGTGTCCTAATTCTGCCCTGTAGCCAGTAGTCTGGGATGCCATGAGGGAAGAATGTGAAGAAAGGCAGTAGGAGGCACATCACTTATCAGATACTACCAATTAACCAGTGCTTTTTATATGCCAGGTGTTATACTCAGTACCTCTTCTGTGTTACCGTATTTAGTCATGGCAATTTTTTTTTTCACTTTATATATGAGGGAAACAAGCCTCAGGGAGATTAAGTAACCTGCTCAGGATCACACAGCCGTGTGGTTTGGGCTAGAATTGGATCCCAGTTCTGACTGTAAAGTCCATGTTCTTAAGTGTTACACTGCACTGCCTGCCGAGCCAGAGATTTGTCCCATGTAGTGTCCCTGTTTGCGTTTATTCTGCCTGTTTCAAAAACAACTTCAGGTAAGACGACACACCCACATCTCATTTTCTCCTTGTTGCCAGGTTCTGTGTCTCATTCTCCCTTTCTCTTACCAGTCCTGTGCCCCTTCCTGACTTGGCCTTACTTTTACCAGCCTTACATGTGGGTGGGTGATGGATGAAGACAGGCCGGTGACACCTGGGCCCAAAGAGACTCCAGAGTCCTGAGGAAGAGAGACTGTATCAGATCTTGCCCTCCACCCTGGCTTTTTGCAGGGCTGTTGCCAGGGATGGAGGGATGCAGAACCCATCTTGGTTCTTGGCTAGCTTGTTGGCCCCACCCTGTTCTTACTCTGGGACAGAGTTTTCGGTCTTGGGTGTGACTTTTTCACCTAAGAACAATGAATAACTAAACCAATCCTCTTTTAGTACATATATGAATAAAATTTGTGAGAAGTATGCTAGAAACATTGTCTAGGGGACTATTTGAAAGATGCAAACAGTCCACACGCAATCTAATGACTTCTTTTGTTTTTACTTTAGATGCAGCAGCAAGAGTACTGCTCGCTGAAGTCCAGCCTTTCAGCCTTTGCCCTGGGGCTGGGTCGCCTCCTCTGCTATTGGTGGCTGGCAGAGCTGATGGTTCACCTCATGTACATGCACGCCATCTACAGCAGCGCCCCTCTCCTGAGGGCTGTCTCTTGTTGGACCTTAGGTAATTGTGGAAATGACTGTCGGGAGAACGAGCATCAAGAGTCAGCTTCAGAGTGAAGCTGGACTGGGGGCAGACGGGGTGTAGTTGCCTTGAGCAAACGCTCTTTTTTTTTTTTTTTTTTTTTTTTTTTTGGGTTTTTCAACCTTGTTCGTCTTGTGGCCAAGACGATGCATGTGTGAAGTGGCTGGTGGATGTGAGGGCCAGGCTTTTTGGTCTGGGAGCCGAGGATGGTAGGGATCCCTTTTCATCATGGAATCCTGCTAAGCTTGGCTGGGTCTGCATCTTCATGGTGTGGCCAGCACTGGACTTAACAGTGCGTAAGAGATGCGGGGGTGCAGGGGCAGCCTTTGAGTCCCTGCAAAGAGGTAATGCTCCAAGACTGAGTTGTCCTGTGGTATTCTTTGTGGTTCTTGTGTATGATAATAAAGAAACGAATACAAGCTTTAGAATCAGACAGACATGGGTGTGAATCTCAGCTCCAGGAACCACTAGTGGGCAGCCTTTGGCAGCTTACTAAACCTCTCCATAGCTTCATCTTAGGAGATGAGCAGACTTGCTTTTGCAGGTTTTTCTTCCCCAACGTTGATTTATTTTTGAGAGAGAGAGAGAGAGCGAGAGAGTACGTGCATGAGTAGGGGAGGGGCAGAGAGAGAGGAAACAAAGAATCCCAAGCAGACTCCACACTGTCAGTGCAGAGCCTGATGTGGGTCTCGATCTCACAAGAGAGATCATGACCTGATCCGAAGTCAAGAATCAGACGCTTAACTGACTGAGTCACCCAGGTGCCCCTGCAGGGTTGTTTTGAGGATTAAATAGAGCCATGCAGGTGAAGGGCTTAGCTCATAGTGTCTGGTAGATAGAATGAATGGTGTGTGCCTATGTATGTCCCTCTATTGCCCCACCCCTTTTTTTGTCTATGCAAGTAGGTGGAATGGAGGTGATTTCCTAAGCAGGGCGCAATTTCTAGTATAGGACTTGTCTGTGAAGAAACCATTGTTCTTTAGTTCTCTGGTCAAAACAGCAGAGACCATGCCCCTTTCTGAACAAAATCTCATTTCCTTGTTTGCTCTCCTTTTAAGAACTCCTGTGGTAGCTGAATTCAGCCCTGTGGTCTGACCTCTAGCCTGTAGCTCCAATGGGAAATGTGTGATCTTCCAGCCAGATTAAGCCGCTCCCCACGGAGGGCAAGAGTACAAACCTGATGCCTTATCTCTTTGGTGATTTATAGATTTTTTTAAAAGTCTTGATTGTCCTTGGTATCACACGTGCTTAATCAGAATGTTTTCAAGGGAGGTACGTTTTAGGGTTGGAAAAATACTGAGTTGTTTTAATTATAGTTTCTTTATTTCCCTCAAACGTATCTTTTTTTATAGTTGGAGGGTAACTAATGTAAAGTTTTAATGATCTGCTTAGACAAACAGAATAGGATTAAATGTTGACATGCTAAATCAGATCCCAGTTGTACTGCATCCAAATTAAGACACTACCAGTTTGGGTGATTCTAACTGGGAATAACAGAAAGCACAACTCAAAATGGGGTTTAAACAAGGAAAAGCTGTTATCTCGATGGTCAGCACCAGGGGCGGTAAATCCAGGGACTCTGAAAAGTCATCACTGATTCATTTGGGGATCTGTCACTCGGCTTAAGAACTAACCAGATTCCTAGAAGCCCTTTGTTTACATCTGTAACCCATCACCTTCTGTCACCCTCTCCTGAGTTTTGGTTGTGTCATTCATTCCCTTTTTTTTTTTTTTTTAACTGAAAAACAGAGACTTTATTTTTAGAGCAGTTTTAGGTTTATAGAAAATTGGAGAGGAAAGTACGGAGATGTCCCATGCATTCCCTGGCCCTCACACGTGCACAGCCTCCACGACTACCAACGTCTCCACTGGGGCAGTGCGTTTGTTACAGCTGATGGACCTACATCCATGCATCATTATGACCTGAAATCTATCATTTATATTAGGATTAACTCTTGGAGTTTGTGGTACAGTTTCTGGGTTTTGGCAGATGTCTAATGATATGTATCCACCACCGTAAGGCCACAGAGTAGTTTCACAGCCCTGAAAATCCTTGGTGTTCTTTCTTCTCATCCCTTCCTCCCTTCTAACCCCCAGAAACCACTGATATTTTTATCATCTCTGTAGTTTTGCCTTTTTCAGAATGTCGTGTAATTGGAAACATACAGTATGGAGCTTTTTCAGATTGACATCTTTCACTTAGAACTATTATGCATTTAAGGTTCCTTCATGTCTTTTCATGGCATGATAGCTCATTTATTTTTAGTGCTGAATAATCCATTGTCTAGATGTACCACAGTTTGCCCACTGAAAGACCTCTTAGTTGCTTCTAAGTTTTATAATTAGGAGTAAGTGTGCTACAAACATTCGTGTGCATGTTTTTGTGGGGATACAAGTTTTAAACTCCTTTGGATACAGACTAAGGAGTGCAATTGCTGGATTGGATGGTAAAGAGTGTATTCGGTTTTTTTAAAAAAAAATTGTTTTTTTCAACGTTTATTTATTTTTGGGACAGAGAGAGACAGAGCATGAACGGGGGAGGGGCAGAGAGAGAGGGAGACACAGAATCGGAAACAGGCTCCAGGCTCTGAGCCATCAGCCCAGAGCCTGACGCGGGGCTCGAACTCACGGACCGCGAGATCGTGACCTGGCTGAAGTCGGACGCTTAACCGACTGCGCCACCCAGGCGCCCCGAGTGTATTCGGTTTTGTAAGAAACTGCCAAACTGTTTTCCAAAGTGGCTGTATCATTTTGCATTGTCACCAGCAATGAATGAGTTCCTATTACTCTGCGTTCTTGTCAGCATTTGGTGTTGTCAGTGTTTTGTATTTTGGCTACTCTAATAGCTATAGAGTAGTATTTCACTCGTTTTAATTTGCAGTTCTCCAGTGACATTTGACATAGAGCATCTTTTTCCCCTTCAACAACATATCCTTTCATGATGTCTGTTAAGGTCTTTTGCTTTTTTTTAAATGGATTTTCTTTTTTTTTATTGTTGATTTTTAATGGTTCTTCGTGTACTTTAGATAACAGTCCTTTATCAGACAGATGTTCTGCAAATATTTTCTCCTAGTCTGTGGCTTGTCTTCTCATTCTATTGGCAGTGTCTTTCACAGAACAATAGTTAAAAAATTCAGTAAGTTCAGCTTATCAACTCTTTCTGTCATGGATTATGCCCTTAGTGTTGTATCTAAGAAGTCATTGCCACATCCAAGGTCATCTAGATTTTCTCCTATGGTATCTTCCCAGAGTTTTATAGTTTTGCACTTTACAGTTAGATCTATACTCCATTTTCAGTTAATTTTTGTGAAGGGTGGAAAGTCTGTGTTTAGATTTTTTTTTTTCCATTTGGATGTTCCAGTACCATTTATTTATTTAGTTAGTTTTCTTTATTTTTTTTTTAAACATTTTTTTTTTCAACGTTTATTTATTTTTGGGACAGAGAGAGAGCGTGAACGGGGGAGGGGCAGAGAGAGAGGGAGACACAGAATCGGAAACAGGCTCCAGGCTCTGAGCCATCAGCCCAGAGCCCGACGCGGGGCTCGAACTCACGGACCGCGAGATCGTGACCTGGCTGAAGTCGGACGCTTAACCGACTGCGCCACCCAGGCGCCCCAGTTTTCTTTATTTTTGAGAGGCAGAGAGAGACAGAGCGCGTGTGGGGGAGGGGAAGAGAGAGATGGACATACAGAATCTGAAGCAGGCTCCAGGCTCTGAGCTGTCAGCACAGAGCCCGATGCGGGACCCAAACTCACAAACCGTGAGATCATGAACTGAAGTCGGACGCTCAACTGACTGAGCCATCCAGGCGCCCTCCAGTACCATTTATTGAGACTAACTTTGCTCACATTGTATTGCCTTTGCTCCTTTGTTAAAGGTTGATTGCATACTGTATTTATGGGGGTCTCCTCGGTTTTATTGATCTTTTTGTTCTTTTGCGGGTGTCACACTGTCCTGATTACTGTAGCTTTACAGTGAGTCTTGAAGTCAGATAGTGTCAGTCCTCTTTCAATATTGTGTTAGCTATTCTGTGTCTTTTATCTTTCCATACAAACCTTAGAATCTGTTGATATCCACAAAATAACTTGATGGGATTTTGCCTTGAATAGATCAATTAGGGAAAAACTGATATCTTGACAAAATTGAATCAATGAGCATGGGATACCTCTCCATTTAATTAGTTCTTTTTTGATTTGTGTAACATGTTTTATAGTTTTCCTTTTATATAACTTGTACATATTTTGTTAAATTGTACCTAAATATTTTTTGTGCTAATGTATATGGTATTGTTTTTAATTTCAAATTCCATGTGTTCATTGATGGTATCTAGGGAAGTGGTTGACTTTGGTATATTAGCCTTGTATCCTGAATCCTTGCTACTATTGCTTATTTGTTCCAGGAGGTTTTACCGTTGTTGTTGACTCTTTGGAATTTTCTATGTAGACAATCATGTAACCTCTTTCCCAAAATATATGCTTTTTATTTCATTTCTTCTCTTATTGCATTAGCTGGGACTTCCAGTATGATGTTGAAAAGGAGTGATCAGAGGGGACATGCTTGCCTTTTTCCTGATCTTAATGGGGAAGCTTCTGGTTTTTTCACCATTAAGTATGATGTTAGCTGTAGGTTTTTTGAAGATGCTTTTTATTGAGTTGAGTAAATTCCCCTCTATTCCTAGTTTGCTGAGAGGTTTTATCATGAATGGGTGTTGGACTTTGTCATATGCTTCCCCACCCCGCCCCGGTCTGTTGATGTGATGGATTATATTAATCAGTTTTCAGACATTGAACCAGCCTTGCATAGTTGGGATAAATCTCACTTGTCATGGTGTATAATTGTTTTTATACATTATTGGATTTGGTTTGCTAATTCTTTTTATTACAATATTATTGACTATATTCCCTATCGTATAGTTTACCTGTGACTTATTTAGTAACTGAAATTTTGTACCTCTTGATCCTCTGATTTGCTAATATGTTGAGGATTTGTGCATCTGTGTTCATGAAGACATACTGGTCTGTAGTTTTCTTGTAATGTCTTTGTCTGAGTTTGGTATTAGGGTAATGCTGGCCTCCTAGAATGAGTTAAGAAGTATTCCCTCAAATTATGTCTTCTGGAAGAGATTGTAGTATTGGTATACTTTCTTCCTTAAATGGTTTTTGTCTTGGAAGGTTATTAATTATTGATTCAATTTTTTAAATAGATATAAGCCTATTCTGTTTCTTTGTGAGTTGGCAGATTGTATCTTTTAAGGAATTGGTTCTTTTTATCTAAGTTATTGAATTTATGGGCATAGAGTTATTCATAATATTCCTTTATTATCCTTTTCATGTTCCTGGACTCTGTAGTGATATCTTCACTTTTATTCTCGTATTAGTAATGTATGTCTTCTCTCTTTTTTTTCTTAACCTAGCTAGTGACTTACTGATTTTATCGATCAAAGAGCCAGCTTTTGGTTTTGTTGACATTTTTGTATTAATTTCCTATTTTTAATTTCATTGATGTCTGCTCTAATTTTTATTCTTTCTTCTGTTTACTTTGTATTTCATTTGCTCTTCTTTTTCTAGTTTCCTAAGATGGACACTTAAATTATTGATTATAGATCTTCTCTTCTAACATATACATTTAATGTTATAAATTTCTCTCTAAGTACTGTTTGCTGCATCCCATAAATTTTGATAAATTGTATTTTCATTTTTGTTCAAAATATGTTTTAATTTTCTCGAGATTTCTGTGAACCATGTGTTATTTATAAGTGAGTTTAATCTCCAAGTATTTTCCCCAGCTATCACTAGTATTGATTTCTAGTTTAATTCCATTATAGTCTAAGAAAAGATATTGTATGATTTCTATTCTTTTAAATTTATTTAGGTGTGTTTTATAGCCCAGCATATGATCTGTCCTGGTGAATGTTCCATGTGAGCTTGAGAAGAATGTGTATTCTGTTGTTGGATGAAGTATCTATAGATGTCAATTCTGTCCAGTTGACTGATGGTACTGTTCAACTATGTCTTCACTGATTTTCTGCCTGCTGGATCTGCCCATTTTTTTTTTTAATTAAAAAAATGAAAAAAAAATTTTTTTAGTGTTTATTTTTGAGAGAGAGCAAGCGAGCGAGCAGGGGAGAGGCAGAGAGAGAGACACACACACACAGAATCTGAAGTAGGCTCCAGGCTCCAAGCCATTAGCACAGAGCCCAACATGGGGCTCAAACTCACAAACCGTAAGATCATGACCTGAGCCGAAGTCGGATGCCCAACCGACTAAACCACCCAAGCACCCCTGGATCTGCCCATTTCTAATAAAGGGGTGTTGAAATATCCAACTGTAATAATGAATTTGGCTGTTTCTCTTTGCAGTGCTGTCAGTTTTTGCCGCATGTATTTTGATCCTCTGTTGTTCAGTACATACACATTGAGGATTATTATGTCTTCTTAAAGAAGTGACTCTTTTATTGTTATGTAGTGTCCCTCTTTATCCGTGATAATTTTCTTTCCTTGGAGGTTTAATGTGTCTGAAAATTAACCAAGCTACTGTGGCTTTCTTTTGATTAATGTTAACATGGTATATCTTTCTCTGTCCCTTTGCTTGTAATCTAAATGTGTCTTTATATTTAGACCGGGTTTACTTTAGACAGTATATAGTTGGGTCTTGTTTTTTGATTCATTCTGACAATCTTTGTATTTTATTTGGTATATTTAGACCATTGGCATTTAAAGTGATTACTGATATAATTGGGTTAATAACTTCCATGTTCTTAATGTTGTCTATTCATTGCTCTTTTCTTGTTTTTGTTTTTTTTTTTTTTGTTCCTATTATTGCATGTCATTCTTTTTCTGCCTTTTGTGGTTTTGAGAATTTTTATCATTACATTTTCTCTTTTTTCTTAGCATATCCGATATACTTCTTTTTAACTTTTTAGTAGTTGCTCTAGAGTTGGCAGTATACATTTACAACTAACCCAAGACCACTTTCAGGTAATACTATATCCACTTCATGGTAGTACAAGTACCTTATGACAAAATATTTCTAATTCCTCCCTCTCATCACTTGTATAATTGCTGTCATTCATTTCATGTATATAAACTGTAGTCATACATTGTTGCTTTTGTTTTGAACAGAATCTTATCTCTTAGAATAAGTAAAGATAAAATAAAAACTTATTTATCTTTGCTCTTCCTTTTCTATGTTTTTATTTTTAAATGCTTATTTATTTTTGGAAGAGTGCACACACACATGTGCACATACACGTGCGCATGTGTGCAAGGGAGGGGAAGAGAGAGGGAGACAAAGGATCTTAAGTGGGCTCTTCACTGACAGCAGAGAGCCCGATGTGGGGCTCAAACCCACGAGCTGTGAGATCTTGATCTGAGCTGAAGTCCGACGCTTAACCAACTGAGCCACCCAGGTACCTCAACTCTTCCTTTTTTAAAATGTAGATGTGAGTTTCTGATCTATGTTATTTTTATTTTCTCTGAAGAACTTTTTAAAACACTTATTGCAAGACAAACCTACCAGAAACAAATTCCACCATTTTTGTTTATCTGAGGAAGTCTTTATTTTTCATTCACTTTTGAAGGATCATTTTGCAGGATACAGAATTCTAGGTTGGTATTTTTTTTTTCTCTCAATACTTTAAACATTATACTGTCTTCATACTTGCATGGTTTCCAAGGAGAAGTTGGATGTCACTCTTCCCTTTGTTCCTCTACAGTTTAGGTTCCCCACCCTCCTCTGCATTTATATTTGATCTTCTGCAGTTTGAGTATGATATGCCTAGGTGTAGTTTTTGGGGACATTTATTCTGTTTGGTGTTCTGTGAGCTTCCTGGATCTTTGGTTTGGTGTCTGTCTTTAATTTGGGGGAAATTCTGGGGCACCTGGGTGGCTCATTTGGTTAAACATCCAACTCTTGTTTTCAGCTCAGGTCCTTAGCTGTATCCAGTCTGCTAATGTGCCCATTAAAGGCACTCTTCATTTCTGTTAGTATTTTTGATGTCTGGCATTTCTTTTTGATTCTTAGCATTTCCATCTTTCTGCTTATGTTACCAATCTGTTCTTGCATACTGGCTACTTTTTCCATTAGAGTTCTGAGTGTATTAATCATGGTTGTTTTAAATTCCTGATCTGATAATTCTAACATCCCTGCCATAACTGAGTCTGGTTCTGATGCTTTCTCAGTGTCTTTAAACTGTGGGGGATTGATTGATTGATTGCTTTTTAGTATGCCTTGTAAATTTTTTGAAAGGTGGACATAATGTAGTGAGTAAAAAAGAACTTCAGTAAAGGCCTTTAGTAATATAATGGTAAGGTGTTGGGAAGGGGAAGTGTTCTGTAGTTCTGTGATTAGGTCTCCATCTTTTATAAGCCTTGTCCCTGTGCTGTGAATTTCACAAATGATTCTTTTTTTTTTTTTTTTTTTTAACCCCTCAACCCTCTTAGCTAGTGTAGGATGGCTAGAGGGGACTGGAGTTGGGTGTTTCTCTTCCCTTCATGTAGAAGACCAAAGCAGACTAGAATTGAGTATTTTCTTTTTTAAAAATTTCTTTTTTAGCGTTTATTTATTTTTTGAGACAGAGAGAGACAGAGCATGAACAGGGGAGGGGCAGAGAGAGAGAGGGAGACACAGAATCCGAAACAGGCTCCAGGCTCTGAGCTGTCAGCACAGAGCCCGACGCGGGGCTCGAACTCACGGACCGTGAGATCATGACCTGAGCCGAAGTCGGACGCTTAACCGACCAAGCCACCCAGGCGCCCCTAGAATTGAGTATTTTCTATCTCCTGGGTTGGTTAGGCTTTGATAAAACCCCAATAGGTTAGGGTATGGTAAAATAGTTTGTCTGGAGGGCAAGCCTTGTTAAGAAGAATGGAATGCTCTGGTGTATTTCCAGATGTTTATTTTACCCCTCTCCCTGCCAGGAGCATGGGGGATTTTTCTCTAATCTCCATCCTGAGAGTGTGGTAGAACTCCTGGAAATAAAGCTCACAAAAGTGCAGGGGCCTCCCTATGACTTTATTCCCCTGTGGTTTTTAACTCTCAGACTTTTCCACACCGAGCCTCCAGCAGTATCATTTACAGTCCAGATTTTCACACCCCTGTACCTGTTCCCATAGGGATTTCTGCTCCAGTAAGTTGTGATTCTCTGGGTACACCTGTCTCCATGTTTTGGCAGCCATTTGCCCTGTGACCTCACTTCTCTGATCCACCTAAGAATATTTGTAATTATCAGTTTGTTTAGCTTTTTATTTTTTACTAGGGTGCAGTGATGACTTCTTTGCTCTTTACATGCTGGACCGGAAACCAGAAATCTATTCCCTTCCTTTTCATTATAGTTTTACCACAGTTAAATCTCTAAAGTTGCATATTTTAAGAAATCTTCATATAAAAATTCATACTTGGTGTGTTATTCTGTGACTTGACTTCTTTGCCTAAAAGTGTGTTTTTGAGACTCATCATGTTGATACATGTTACCATAGGTAGCGTTTTCACTGTTGTATAGCATGCCAGTGTATGCATATACTACAAATTATTTGTCTACTCTATTAATAGAAGGATATTTGAATTTATCGTAGGGTTTTGCTATTATGCATAATGCTGTTTCTGTAGATTTCTTGGAGAACATGTGCAACGAAAGTAGCTTTCAAATTTTTTGGCCCATAGTAAGAAATGCCTTTTGCATTACAGATGTGTGTGTGTGTGTGTGTGTGTGTGTGTGTGTGTGTGTGTGTGTGTGTGTACTGCATCTTTATTCATTCATCTATCAGTGGACACTTAGGTTGCTTCCATATTTTGGGTATTGTAAATAATGCTGCAGTGAACATAGGGGTGCATATATCTTTTTGAATTAGTATTTTCATTTTTTTTTGGTTAAATACACAGTAGTGGAATTGCTGGATTGTATGGTATTGACATTTAATTTTGAAAATGTGGTGTGAATTAGATCTCATAGCTTTAATTTGCATTTCCTTGATTACTAACGAATTTGAGCATCTTTTAGTAGTTTATAAGACTTTAGTATATCATTTTCAGCAAAAATGCCTATTGATAACTTTTGCCCATTTTTCCAGTGGGATTTTTGTGTTTTTCTCATGAATCCAAAGGACTTATTTATTACTGTGTTTTCCCAGTTATATGTGCTTTTGAAAATATGAATATCTTCTGGTTTGTGGTTTGACTTTTGAATTTTTATCTTTTGATGAACAGAATTTATTTTAATGTAGCTGAATTTATGAATTTTACTTTATGGTTGTCACACTTTGGAGAGTTAAAAAAAAATTTTCCCGACCCTCAGGTCATAAAGACATTTGCCTGTGAGACCTTTCATTATTATAGAAACAGTACATGTGCATTGCAGAAACACCCCACCAACCTTTCTCCTCTGATGTCTAATGGCCATAATGGGTGCTATATGCCCACATTGTAATTAGCCTTGTGCAAAGGGAATAGGTGTCCCATGATTGGTTTACGATTAGAAATTTCTTCCAGGTCACCATGAGAGGGGAGGTAGGAGGGAGTTTGAACACTTGAACAAAATTGCATTTTCAATGGCAAGGACTGTGGGAGGGTTTGTTTGGTGGGCAGCCAGGAATGTTTGCTTCTGAGTAGGAAGTAGAGAACAGTGTCTTGGAGATTTCTTCTCAAACAGAAAGTTCTGAAAGTTAGTGTGAGACAGCCGGGAAAATAAGATCTCAATTTTTTTATAATTGATACTTCATGTCACTCTTAAAGCAATTTAGCTTTTATGATTTGCAGAGTGGCATAAATCCCATTTTACATTTCTATTTCACACTGCTAGTCTTGTCGTGATTATCAGTTAGTAACCACTTTCATTCTCTAATGTGTCCTTATAGTGTCACCTTAGTGCTAACCTTTTCTTGGACAACCGGTATTCAGACTCCATTTGAATTTGAATTCTGACTTAAAACAGGAAAGTCTTCATATCAACCCTCTCCAACTTGAAAGTAACTTTTACTCTCAATACCCTTAGCACTGGAGTATTTATTATTTGAGCTATGTCCTATTAATTAATGTCCTATCGTTGCTCCATTCAGTAAGTATTTATTAAGTGCCATGCATTAAGGGTTGCAAAGGTGAATGAGACACAGATTTTGTTCTCCAGAAGCTTATTCTAGTGAAGTCATACATGAAGATCATTGTTTTCTCTTTTTCTTTTTTTAAGGTTTACTTATTTTTGAGAGAGAGACAGAGAGAGACAGAGACAGACAGACACAGACGCTGAGAGAGAATCCCAAGCAAGCTTTGTAGTAGTGTGGAGCCTGACATGGGGCTCAAACCCATGAACCATGAGATCATGACCCGAGCCAAAACCAAGAATCAGAGGCTTAACTGGCTGAGCCATCCAGGTGCCCAAGAACATTGTTTTCTTACTGCATATACAGTTTTATAGTACTGAGACAGATGTCTGTATGGATTCAGTGGGGCAGAGGGTACAAAAGAGGATGGGGTTACTCTTCACCTCCTGCTACCTCTGGAAATAGGGGTGAGTCGCAAAGGTTTTGTAGAGGGGCTCATGCTTCAGTTGATTCTTAAAATGGACGGGCAGGGCTGAGGGGGAGGGCTTGGGGCTGCAGCATACGCAAAGGTCCTGCTTGGTACGGGTTACTGTGGTGCACTTGGGACTGTAAACTGTAAGTGGAGCTGGATGTGAGTCTCACATATAGTGAGAGATTCTTCCGGAAAGACAGGGGTTTTTTAATGGATAACTTGGAACAATGCTAAGGACGATATACTTTACCTTTTAGGCAATAGGATGCCGTGGAAGTAATTTAACTACTTTGGTCATTTTAAATACTCAAACTGTGAAAACCATCAAGTGTTTAAGCAGAGAGGAAACAGAATGAGAATTAGGGTTTAGAGTATCACTCTGCCTGCAGTGCAGGATATGAATCAGGGCGGAGTAAGACTGTAAATAGGAAAATCGGTTAGAATGTGGTCCGTCTCTTCATTCAACAAATGTGAAAGAGCCAGATGGCATTTTACATGACGGACTGTTAGTTAACCAGGAGCCAGACGGTCAGGACTTGAATGGAGCAGGGGGCTGAAGAAGAAGAAGGTGAAAGTGAGGAAGGAGAAAGATGGAAGTAAGGTCAGTGGTGTCTCCTCACCATTGTGAAAGGGAGGTGGCAGAGGGACGAGTCTAGAGAGTTTAGAGTTGAGGTGATGACTGACACTTCCGTTCACCAGCAGCCAGGGATACAGGAGGACGAGGAGCAGGTTTTAGGGAAGAGTGAAGAGTCCAGTTTTTGACAAGTTGAGTTGAAAATGGAACATCGAGGCAGAGACGTCTCTGCTACAGTTAGCTAGATGGCACTGGAGCTCAGGAGAGGGACTGGGGATGAGACAGACCCTTGAAAGCCATCACATGTAGCGTTCCTGGGTATGAAGGGACCAGCAAATGTGTCGAGTGAGAAAAAAAAGGAGGGTCGTGGATAGAACTTGAGGAAATGCCAGCAATTAAGAGGCAGGCAGAAAAGGAGGTGCCAGCAACAGATGAGAAGGAATAGTAACCAGTGCAGGAGGAAGCAGATGGCTTTGTGAAGGTTTCAAGAAGAAAAGGACGCTCAGTTTATCAGAAATTGAAGAGAGGCCGGGGAAGAAGGGACAAAAGAGAGTCTGTTTCGTTTTGAAAGGTGCTGTGGGCTTTGGCCATGGTTGGCTTTTTCCACTGTTGATTCGGTCATTTATAGGGAGTTTCAATCAGGGCTGTAGAGTAATCAGAAGGGAGAAGATAGAGACAGTAGCCAGTATGCTGCTTTAGCGGTGTTCAGCGATGATGGCTGGTGTTTTGTGTCCCTGTCAGGGCAGCTCAGGTGCCCTTGCTCAGACCCAGCCCAGTGACCCTCACCTGCTCCTCTCTAGCCTTGTGGCAGTCCTGCCTTCCCCGTGTCTCTCCTCTGGGTGTCCCTTCCTCCAGGCTGCCATGGCTTTCCCTAGCTTTAGGGTCTGGGAGCTAATATCTTTTAAGATGCTCGGAGAGAGAAAGAAAACAAACATTAAGGACTTAAAAGGCTTTCAAAGGCCATGGGGCCTTGGGTGCTGGTGTGCAGTTTCTCATTTCCTTCGGAAATAGTGAAGATATATTTCAATTTTTTTTGGATCATTTCTATCCTCTTTCCTTCCGTAATGCCTTTTCCCCCCCATCCTGAATTTGCAGTACAGTGTGAGGCAGCAGCACAGCCCAAGTAAAAGCTGCCTGTCTGTCTTATGCACCAGAAGATATGCAACTGGGCTTTCATCTCTAAGGACCTCAGGACTGGGCAGTATTCTGCCCTGCCCAGAAACGACCCATCCTGAGCACCTCTAAGTAGAGCAAAAGCTCTCCTTCTACAGCTAGAAAAGGAACTATGCCACCACCTTTGGTGTCTGTCTCTCCCTGGTGCTCACCAGGGCGCTGCTTGGGTGCTGAATGCACCCTTCATATGCATGTTCAGGTGAAGAAAATACATTTTGTAGGGACGCTGCCTAGTGAATGACATTACATTGGTGTTAATGAGTGAGCAGACATCCAAGCCAGTGACTGAGCCATGATTTTGCATAAAGTGCCAAAGGGGGATCCTGCACCTTATGTTTTTATTCCAAAGAGTGATGACTGCAAAGTTAACAGGAATAGGGATGTAAATAGAGGTTGTTTACTGTGGGATTCGTTTGATGTGGTTAATCAAACAATGAGGATATTCACAAACTGTGTGGAAGGTATTAGATCCCCTCTTGCTGGAGATGGAAAATGCAGTGGTGGCTGGCGTGGGGCTGACAGAGCTCAAGTGCTACTCAGTGTAATTAAGAGGACATTAGGGACTCCATGGCAACGGGGTGACATTTGTTTTTCTTTCATTCCCTGTAATACCCTCCTGGAGATGTCAGAATAGAATTTCCTTCCCGTTTATTTTATCCTTGCTCAGGGAGAGGTTGATTTCTTTTCCCTTCTACTTCAGTTTTCATTGAGGCTTAGAGCTCCTATAACCAGCTTCTTGGCTCAAGCTAGGTTCCAGGGAGATTTGCTGCATGAGTGCTGAGTAGGTAGAGCTTTAGGGGCCTAGGAGTGGCACCATGTCAGGGCTGTGCCAGACCTGAATGGGGCTGCCTCTGTCTCCTGAGGGACTGTCCTGGCACCTCCATAACACTTTCTTACTGAAAGGATAGAACTTTAGAGAAAGAACACCGCCATTTAAGAGGCACGTAGGGAAGGAGGAGTCGGCAACCAATGAGAAGGATTAGTAACCAATGCAGGAGGAAGCAAATGGTTTTGTGAAGGTTTCAAGAATTAAAGAGAGGCCAAGTAAGAGGGGACCGAAGAGATTCTGTTTCATTTGGCAAGTAAGAAGCCATTGTTGACGCTGGTTGTCTTGGAGGGGTATAACCCAGGGTCATAGGATGAGGGAGCAGCGAGAAAATAGAAGCAGTTTTGGGGAAACTTTAAACGTATCTGCTGAAACCAGTGAAAAGCAGTCAGAAGGGCAGACACTAGTGTGAAAAGTGATAGTAATTGTAGCTTTCTGAAGGCCAATGGGAGGATGAATTCTATTAATATGCAGGAGTGTACAGGAAGAGGATGCTGAACAGCTCCTCTTTGTGTCTGATGAGTTCAAACAGGATTTCAGTGAAAGAGGGGAGACCTTAGCAGATACAGTCCTCAAGCAGTATGCCACAGGCCGAACATCTTCAAGGAGATACACAACCGTCCCATGGATAGCTGAAGACATGTGCGTCCTGTTCCCCAAAGAGGAAAACTCATCAGTCAGTGCATCCAGCTCCAGGTCCAGACTCTCGGGGAGGGGGGTGTCTGTGCCTCCTTGGGTTCCGCCATAATGTTAACACTCTGTAACCGTGGGCTCAGCTGTAGAGTTAGCCACCCCCAACACACTTGATGTGAAATGGTAGGAGAAGGGGATGTGAGTGAAGAGGAATATTAATGAAAATTTATATGTAAAGGCAGCAAATAAGAACAATAGGTAAATGTTTTAGAGCTAGTTCTGATCAGCTCTGCAACTTTCCTACTCTACTTCCCATTCTGTGTTTTTCTTGCCTTCAGCCACTACCTTTGTTGTTTGAGGTTCTTTGCCAGTGGTGTGATCCTAATCTTCATTCTTTTCTTTTTTTTAAGATTTTATTTTTTATTTTTTATTTTTTTTTAAATTTTTTTCAATGTTTTTTATTTATTTTTGGGACAGAGAGAGACAGAGCATGAACGGGGGAGGGGCAGAGAGAGAGGGAGACACAGAATCGGAAACAGGCTCCAGGCTCCGAACCATCAGCCCAGAGCCCGACGCGGGGCTCGAACTCACGGACCGCGAGATTGTGACCTGGCTGAAGTCGGACGCCCAACCGACTGCGCCACCCAGGCGCCCCAAGATTTTATTTTTAAGAAATATCCACACTCAATGTGGTGCTCGAACTCACAACCTCGAGATCAGGAGTCAAGTCAGCCAGGCATCCCCCAATCTTCATTCCTGAGGGCTCTGAGCCCCTGGTAGTCCTGTATATATTTGTCCAACGTGATCTTCCCTTAACTAACCAGTAGGCATGGCAATACTAGGAGGCACCCTACAAGGTCCCCAAAGTTCCACGTGTACTCCTTTCTGCTTCCATTATATAGGGGTAACTATTTCCCCTCGATAGTGAGTGTTAATCTTCTCAGCTTACATAATTATCCCTCTTTACTTGTTCAGCTAGTTCTATGAGGAGCTCCAAATGGCTGGGTAATAGTAGACTTTGATTCAATGCAATCATTCTGTGTCCCCATATGAAAGCATTTCTTTGCTGGGTAATAAGATCTCTGATCTTTGATTGATCATTGATTTCCAGGGATGGGCAGCAACTATCGTAGGAGTGGACTAAAAGTATAATAGTGAGAGTGCCACTCCCATTTCTTGGATACTGACTACATATTTAACCTGTGGGTAAGAGCGCCATATGTAGTCACTGGTTCAGCGTACTTTCTACATCCTGTGGGTCAGCACCTGAACATCATAGGCAAAGACTGCATTCCAACATCATAAGACAATAACTTTCATCTGGTGCCATACTGGAACTATTGATAGACTATTCTGTAAGGCCAGCTGCTGCTGGATGGTGGCATAACGTCAGAAAATCCCATGGGTATGACCCATCGTCTTACTCCCATTTGTACGAAGTGAGGTCACTAGATAGGAGCAAAGTTATGTCTGATGACATGACAGTCCATAAGACAGTCAGTGGTGGCAGAAGCATGATGAGTATGGAAAGCAAATCCATATCCAGAGTGCCGTAACTCTCTGGCACTTCCAAGATGGAAAGGGTCCAGTAATTAACCTGATATTGGAGCAGAGAGGCTGGCAAGTTAGGCACTCAGCAGCAGTGATAGGTTAATTTGGTGAGGGCAGTCTGTGCTGATCTCACACAAAGCCTTTGTGCTACCACTATGGCGACTTTGGTCATGACTCTGTTTAAAATCATTAGAATGGCTTTGGAAAGAGGCTGGCTGATATGCCCAGGGTGTCACCATGTTATTGAGAACAGCAGGGGCCCTTTGGTTGAGTATATGGATCACAGATATTCTCATTGGCCTCATTGTGAGGTGTTCACTTAAATATTTCTTCCCCACATCCTGTCAATACTCCTCCAAATATACCAAGGAGAGCCATCAGTGAACAGAGCTCTTTTTTCCCCCCTTTAATCAAGTCCTTATGGGGCCTTAGGTGTGGGATGAGAGAAGGATCACGATTAGCAGGAGTCAGCAAATTGGGAAAGTGAGGTCCCATTTCCTGCAGTGTATTTGTGATTTCAGGATCCTGAGTGTGTGTGGGCGTGTGTATGTGTGGGTGCGTGCGTGTGCGTATTGCACACACCCCCCACACGCACGCACACACACCTCTTTCTTAAGGCTAAGTGGCATAAGGTGGATCTACTTGTCTTTCATTTGGATCTTGACCACACAGAAACTTCTCTAAGATAACCTATATTCTATTTCATTTCCGGTATGTTTGTATCTTACTAAGACATCTAGTATACTTGGCACTTCTAGTTTTATAGGTTCTATTATCAGGGTGCTATTAATGTACCAAGCCAATTTTAGGTCTCCTGTGAGAATGAGACAAACTTGTTTCTTATAGGTGAGTTAGGGACTCTGAACTGGAGGGGTAAAATTATCCTAAGGTAATGCCGTGGAGGTGTACTTTTGTCCCCACAAGGTTAAAATATACTACTTTGGATACTCACTAGTTATTACGAAATAGAAAAAGTTTTCCAGGCTAAAAGCTGGTGCCAGAGCCTCTGTGAATATGCCCCAATATGTCACATCCGGAAGAACATCTCTAATTGGAGTCCCTAACTGTATTAAATCTACAGTGATGCAAACTCATTCTCCAAGGCCCATCCATCTCCTGCACCTGCCAAATTGGTGAGTTAAATGGGGATTTGACTAGAATCATTTTACCTACATCTTTGGGATCTTTTGACGTTAGTCTTCATCTCTGCAATTTTATCAGAGATACCATGATGCTCTTAGGTTACTGTTTTGATAGGGAGAGGAGTGCCTGTAGCTTCTCCTTCCTCCGGTGACAGCCTTTAATTCACACATCTAGGAGCAAGCTCTTTCCTCAAGAACTCAGATGGATATGGGGTCCCACTGGGCCTGCTGTGTAACAAATTCGGGTCAAAAATCTAGTTAGCATTGCCCTCGTTTGTTTCCACTCTGACTCACAGACCAGAATAGCATCTGGGGTTTCTATGACATCAGGGATAGCTCAGAGTGCATGTTCAACGATTCCCCCAAGTTCTGGATATTTTACTTTCTCTAGGAGCACAGCCATCCTAGGAAATGACCTAAGTGTCTTTAGGCCTTGCTTGGAAGAAGGAGAATCATATTATGTACTTGTAGAATTGTAGAGTTTTTTCTCTCATGGTGACTTAGTGTCTCCTTCATTCAAGAAGCCCTACATCTGTGAATCGATTCAGGTCTCGGATTTGGCTGAAGGTCTAGAACTATCATGGTGATTTAAGTCAGGTCTCTGTTTACTAAGACTTGATTTTTTTTCTGCCAGATATACGGATTTATAATAATGGCAATAATGACAGCTAGCATTTATTGAGCACTTACTCTGTGTCAGCCTTTACCTTAAGGGCTTTACGTATATCTACATAGAACCCTCACAGCAACCCTATGAGTAGGTGGTGCTTTAATCTCTGTATTCCAGGTGAGGAACCAGACAAAAAGTTCAGTCAGTTGTGCAGGGTGACTCATATGATTCCTCATCTACTTAAGGCCTGGGAGTTTCATAGTCTGTTAACTTTCACCAGAGATGTCTGTGGGTCAGAGCATCGTGACTACTGAGCTGGCCACGTGGCTCACTGTGGTAACATGCCCACTTTGCCTCGGGCCGGGGTGGGGGTAGGTGCCGCTGCTTCATTTTTCACTTAAGGAGCCTGGTCTCCCCATTGGAATCAAGAAGCTCACTGTCCCCTAACAGCACCCCTAGCTCAGAGAATGGCATTGGTGGTGCATTTCAGAGATTCTTGGGCTCCCCTCACTAATGTATTTCTTCAAAGTCTTGGTGAAGGGAGTGTCATCTGGGTTCTCGTGGGGACATAATTAGGGGGTGGGTTTAGCAGGTCACCCACGATGAATTTACCCTGACATTCCTATCCCTTGAAATGATTCTATTACTTCCTTCTATGATTTCCTAAAGAATTTCTGGCATCCCAGTCCCATAAGAATGGGTGATTGTGGTGACTGGGTTTCCAGACTCTCAAACAGCATCTCTGCCAGCTGCTGCAGTCGCCCTCCGGAATCCCCAGTTGCTGGTGAGAGCGCACACGCAGATAATTCTGCTCATTGTACCATTTGTCCCTTTCTCCTCCATCTAGAATCTTCAGAAACCATTTCCACACATATTCGTCAGACTTTTGTCAATATAAAGTAACACAGTCTCGCAGTTCTTTTGGAGTGAAGAAAGCCTGGGGGCATGCTGGGGTCTAACCTAGATACAGGGGAGAAGTAGGTAGAGAGACGAGGAAAACTGACTTCTCTTGCACAGTAATTTCCTCCAGTGATTTCATTAAAGAGTGTTCAGTCAAGGCCAGATCAGCCTTTTCTCACAGGAAAGTGGGGGGCTGCTTCTGCTGGCAAGGGATGCTCATGAAGGTTTGGGGGTTCAGAATATTCTGAGTAATCAAGAACCTCTACTTTGGCCCTTAGAGGTCCCATTCTTTTTTTTTTATTTTTAATTTTTTTTAACGTTTGTTTATTTTTGAGAGAGAGACAGTGCAAGCTGGGGAGGGGTAGGGAGAGAGGGAGACACAGAATCTGAAGCAGGCTCCAGGCCCTGAGCTATCAGCATGGGGCCTGATGCAGGACTGAAACTCACGAACTCATGACCTGAGCCGAAGTTGGCTGCTCAAACAACTGAACCACCAGGGGTCCCATTCTTTATAGATCGGTGCTGTAACTTTTGTGTTAGATACTTCACAAGGGTGAGAATTCAGTTGATAACAGTCATTTGATAAACACAAGGATCAGACTTTTTGATTGGTTTTGGCTTTCAGAGTACTATGGTTACAGGACATAAGAGAGTTTGTCCTTCCTTCCTTCCTTCCTTCCTTCTTTTCCTTTTTCTTTCCTCTTTTCTTTTTTTTCTTTCTTTCTTTCTTTCTTTCTTTCTTTCTTTCTTTCTTTCTTTCTTTCTTTCTTTCTTTCTTTCTTTCTTTCTTTCTTTCTTTCTTTCTTTCTTTCCTTCCTTCCTTCCTTCCTTCCTTCCTTCCTTCCTTCCTTCCTTCCTTCCTTCCTTCCTTCCTTCCTTCCTTCCTTCCTCTTTTCTTTTCTCTTTTTTCTCTTTTCTCTTTTCTCTTTTCCCCCTCCCCTCCCCTCCCCTCCCCTCCCCTCCCCTCCCCTCCCCTCCCCTCCCCTCCCCTCCCCTCCCCTCCCCTCTCCTCTCCTCTCCTCTCCTTTCCTTTCCTTTCCTTTCTCAGAGTAATAAAAGATCCTTGGATTTCAACCCACTGCTTGAACTGAGAATTTAGGAATTTGGGCCTGCCATTCTCTTCTTCCTCTCCTGCTAAAGCTCTCCATGGGAGTTGGAAGTAAGCAGCCCGCATCATATTTCTTGAATTAAGGACACCACGCTCTTAATAATTGTAGTTCGGGTTCCCCAGGGAGGCTAGATTACAGGTGCATGTTAAGGGTTGTCTTGGAATTACCACCTGTGGAAGGAAAGGGATGGAAGCAGGACTGGGGTAGAGGGAGAATTGAGCTGTGATGCAATGGGAGCTTCAGTTGATCCTGTAGAAAGTTCTGAAAGTGAGATGATCCTTGACTGTTGTCCTAAGTGGAGTGAGGGGATGAGTCTTTATACCCACATGCCAATCAGTCCTTGGATGTGGCTGCCTCAGAAAGGGTACGATGATGAGGCAGCTTTCTTGAGCCAAGGCAACCCCAAAGAGGCTAACAGTCTAGGGTTTCTGATGGTCACCCCCCATGCCCCCATCAGGTGGGGTAATAAGTCCTTCCCTTCTGGAGGAATGTCTGAGCAGTATATCATCATGTCCACCACAATAGTGTAGACTTGGCCATTCAGGGACTTGCCTTTAATGGTTGCTGCTTTCCAGGTGACCACAGGCAACTGTTTATCAAACAGTTTCAACACTGTGCTCCTGAAGTTTCCAGAGCATCACTATCTATTATTAGCTGGATTTTCACTGCCTTAAGCCCTTAAGAATCCAGATAATCAAGATTCCCTAGATTTCCCTAAGGGCCTGATGTCTATAGCTAGCTACTTGAGTGTCAATTTCTGAACCTTAGAAGTAGCAACAACAACAACGATACTCTTGGATGATTAACATAGAAAGCCAAATGCATTAAATGGAAAAACAGGAAGGGCTGGAAACCACAAGGAGGGCTGGCAAACTGAACTCAGAGTTGTGTAGCCAGGATTAAACCCCAAGTTCTGTCACGGAGCTGATTCTGGGAAGGTGCTCCTGCCCCCATCACAGTTACTGTTGGTACCAGTCTCTGCAGTCCACACCATCAACACCAACATTGGCCACTGGGTGCCGTCATTAATGTCACTGCCACCAGATGTCCCTGTGTGACTGGCAGACATTAGGTAAAATGCAGTCTCTTCCCCTCTAGGGAAACAAGTGTGTGGTATTTCCCATTCTCTAGTGGGAGGTAGGCTGCACCTGCTACAAAGACCCATAAGATGGGGAGTTCCCTGAACACAGCAGGGTAGAGTAGGAGCCAGGCAACCAAAGTAATGAAAATGTTCACTGTATCATTAAAAAACAAACTTGACCACTCACTCCATACTTCAGTCACCATTCTATCTCTTTTTTTCCCCCAACACAACAGTAGTAAGCTACTGCTTACATTTGCACTCTAGAAGATGATAATTTAACTTTTATCCCCCCCCCCCCATCCATATGCTCCTCATCCTTCTAGCCTTGCAGTAGGGTTATTTTCAGTTCTGCTTAGATGAGTGTGTAATGCTTTCATTATACGACAGGCTGAGTTGTGCCTGTACCATGATTATTTTCCTTTTACTCCCTGAAGTTAATGATTGTCTTTGTTTGATACTCTGTGTATTCATCCTCAGTTTATACCCCCATTCTCCTCCAGCTATGTACATCTCTTTGGAATGTATTCACATAATCTATCAGTTTTATCGTCAAGTCTTTTCTAGAGCCTTTTGTCTGGTCTCCATCTGGATTTGTTGATCTCCAGGCCTGCTGCATAACTAACTGTTGTCCAGGGAAATTCCCCTCCCTGTTAACCTGGGGATTTGCTTTGCTTCTTTCTTATATCCTGGAACATGTGTTCTTTGAGTTACTCCCCCGTTTTGGCAGAGCATATTTTTCAGTATGAAAAAGGGTATAGGGGAGGTCAATTTTTGATATCCTACATGTCTGAAATGTCTTTATTCTGCCTTCCTGATGATGTATAGGGTGGCTAGATAAAGGATTCAGAGTTGGATTCAGATCTTTCTTCACTAGATCTTTGGGAATGTTGCCACATTATCTTCTAGCTTGTGGTGTTACAATGAAATCCAAGGCCGTTCTTTTTCTTGATCTTGTGTATGAAACTGGACTTTTAATCCTCCTTTTTGGGAGCCTTTAAGATATTTGTCCAGAATGTTCTAAAATTTCATAATGCTGCATCCTCAAAAAGGGAACTGATTTTCTTTAATTCTGAGTAATAGTCTTGAATTATTTTGCTAATGATTTCCTTACCTCCTCTTTCTTCCCTCCCTCCCTCTCTTCCTTCCTCTCTCTCTTTCCTTTTATTCATTTGTTGGAGCTCCTAGACAGGGCTTCTAATTTTCTAGTGCTTTCTCTCCTATTTTTCATCTTTTTTGGTTTTTTTTTGCTTTGTTTTCTGGACTATTTTTTCAGTTTTCTCTTCTAACCTGTCTCTTAGTATATTTTTAAAAATTTGGCTTTAATAGTTTTAATTTTCAAGAGCTCCGTTTTGGTTTTCACGTGTTGGTCTCGTATAGAGTTCTTTTATGATGGATCATGGTATCTTCTCATATTTCACTGATGATATTTCACTCATATTTCACTCATATTTCACGTGTTTGGGGGGAGGGTTTCTTCTCTTTGCATTGCTCCTTCCTCCAGGTTCCTGTTTTCTCCTTTGTTTCTCTGGTGTCTTTCATGTTGATAAGTGAGTAGTGACTGTTGGCCATTCATTTTTGAGACTAAGGTTCTGAAAGGTAGGAGCAGAGTTTCTTTCTGCTGACTGTTGTATCCCCAGTTAGGTTGCACATAAAATATGCCTGACTGCTGTAGTACCACCATGTAAGCTTTTATTTTTCTCAGAATAAGGGAAAAACCAGCAAGTCATTATGGATGGTGTAGCTACGCTAGGAAGTTATCCGTGACTTAGGCTCCTTCCAGCTTTCTGTAGCTTGTGGATTCAAGGTGGCTTCACCATTAGGCCTTTAGATATGCATTCTAGGAGGGGAGACAAAAGGTTAAAGGTAAGTTTCAAATCATACCTTTCATTGGAAAAGCAGTAATTTTCCCAGAAGCCCCATGGAATAGAAGATTGCTTACATTCTTATAGGACAAATACGGGTCATGGCCACTCATAGGTGCAAAGCATTCCGGAAAGGTGACTGTTTATAAGAGGGTACGTTTTGAGCAAAATTAAAATTCTTTTTAGGAAGAAAGGGCAAATGGATAGGTGAATTGCTATGTGTGCCACACCAAGCACAATATCTGGGATTTAAATCCATTTTATTGAATGGATGAATGAAGAAAGAGCACAAATCTACAGAGCACAGATACCCATATGCCAAGAAACAGACATTTAAAAATTAACACGTGGGGTTAATTGTGCTACACCAGTGTGAAAAATTAAGAATTCTTTGTGTTTTTGCCACCATAAACATGAATAAAAGTGGATTCTCTTGGGAAAATGCCATAACCAAAGGCAAATGGGGCGAGTTTGGTCCATTAAATTAGAAGTAATCTGGCATTGCTAGTATACCAAATTGAGTTCCAGTAACCAAAATGGGAGCACTGTTGATTTTCTCTGAACTAAGAGCCTATCTTTATATGACTCTCTTGTTCTCATTTTTAAAAATGCTCATTCCCAATTTTATGCTTTCTTGCCCATTCTTTCACTCCAGTGACCTAGCTTATCCATGATGATATGGCCCATTTCTTTCTTATAAAGTTGGGGGTTGTATGTGTACATATGCTCATACATGGGCTATTTGAGTATTTCAGACCTAAATACTTAGTCCCAGTGTATCTATTGTGAGCAAACCTGGGAGAAGCTGGGAACATCTTCTCTGTGTCCTGAATGTGGTGCCATGTGCACTGGGTATCTTATCTGAGGCTTTCTTTGTGAGACAGGAGAGATGAGATGGTAAAGTTACTGGTGCTAGGAAAAGATTCCCTCTTATTTTCTGAGGCTTTTTTTTTTTTTTTTTTGTGGCATCCCCTTCTGCTTTGGGCTGTGCCTTATTTTAGGTCCCAGACATTTGAGAAAAGAGAAGTGAGTGCCTCCTGAAAAATGGAGGCCAGGTAGATGTTCACTGCCAGCTAGGATAGACTTCCTACACAGCACTTGAGAGTTTTCCCCCAGCAGCAAACAGTTTTGTGCACATATTTGTCAGATGTTGATGGCTCTGAAGCCAGAGTAAGGTGCAAAGATTAGAGTATCTTGTTTGCAAAAAGTCAGTATGCAGCCCAGAAGACAGGCAGGCAGAACCCCTCAAATCAACATGCCCCTAACATAGAGTGAGGCCACTGTCACTTCTAGCCTTTGTACTTATCCTTGTTTCTCTAAGAATGTCATCTCCCATGGCATTCCCTTCAGATTCTCGGTCATTCTTCCTAGCTATGTGTTGTTTGTGTTTCAGGCCTGACTTGGGCTAATAATGCCTAAGGGAAAAGTTACTACTTAAGGTGTATCAGCATTTCTTATCCACTTAATTGATTTGTGTGAGGTCAGACCTCATTTTTTGATATTTTTGGATAGTTACAACTTCACTAAGAAAATGTACTTGGCTTTCAGAAGCACATACGATTAATTATTTCCGTCCAGCATTTCTTAGTAGGATCTCAGTCTCACTCAGTGTCATAACAAATAACTTAAAAAAAAATCAAGCCACAGGATCCTATTATGTTAACAAACCTCTTTGCTTTTCTGTGCGTCTGCAAACAAGGCCATAAATACCATTTGCTGTTGTGCTCATTATCCTCGATTCTGTCGGCAGCCACATTAAGCAGCCACAATAAGCTCTGTTGCAAATATTCTGAACTGTGGAATCTCACGGATGGAAACGAGAAATTTCATAAAATAGTCGGTACAAGACTTTCTTACAGCATCTGTAGATAAAGTTATAGTTCCAGAGCTGTTCGCCAAGAGCATGGGTTAGAAACATGGATCCGGACAGATATAGCCAGGGCCCCAAATTGTTATCCAAGATGGGAGAATAGGGGCCAGAGCTCAAAAGCCCAATAAGATTTAGATAGGTAACCAGGGTCTCCTAACCAGGAGCTTAGGAGGCTATCCTGAATCCTTGGAACAGAACTTTGCAGGCAAAGATTAGGTTTTTGAAAACAATACTGATTAAGCCAGATGATAAATTTAAAGCTAGGGTTACAAGACAGATTAAAAGTTATCAAACTGGAACTACAAAGAACTTCTAAATATGAAGAACTCCCCAGATTTCTGCCTGGTGGGGGTTGGAGGGAGTCCACGGCTGATGAAGGAAAAAGACATGAGCAAGAGGTAGCAGTAGCACACACAGCTTTATTGGGGTGATACTTTGACAGGTGTGCATTGGGGAAAGAAGTCCTTCACAATGAAGTCCTCCAAGGCTACGTCATGGGGAGGGGCACTGGGAAGAGGATCAGGGCAAGGGGACTGGAGAGGGTGGAATCACAGGGGGTAGTGTCTAGGTGATGTGATGGGGAGCTTGGTGGGAAGTCTCTGAGTCAGAGGGCTCTGAAGGGCACCAGTGGCTTGGGGTTGGTCTTCTCTATGGCTAGCAGGTTTAGGGCAGTTTCACGGGGTATGCTACAGCAGGCGGGCTCTAGATGGCAAAAAGTCTGTTGATTTGGGCTATGTTTAAAACAATTGTATGTATAAAAATTTGAGTTTGGCACCAGTGAGATTTTGAACTCACTGGGTGTCAGCCTGGTGTGCAGAAATAACCTAGGAGCCAATGTGTGGAGGCCGTCTCTGGCTCATGTATATAACACTGCCTCCTCTCAAGGCATGGAGCCTATTCGTGTATTGGTCGTCTGGCTAGATATAGCTTAGGAGACACACAGAAAGCAGGTCACAGCTACGATGGGTCAGAAAGTCTGGCTAGGAGGTGGAGCCTTGTGGCAAAGTGGGAAGTCCAGGCAGACGGGGACAGTGAAAGAATTGTGCCCTACACATTCATGAATGAACTGATGGATTCATACCTTTCTTCGGTTCAGGTGACACGGATGTAAAGTCCAGCCTCTGTCCTTGCAGAATGCATAGTTTAAAAAGTTGTTTAGGCAAAACAAACAGACTCCCAAAACAAAAAACACCCCCCCACCAAAAATGAAAAAGAGGTGTTGGAGGTCTGAACCAGGGTAATTAGCGTTTCAAGATCTACGGTAAGGGACAGAAAAGCAAATTTGGAACATTTGTGGGGTAGAACTGATTGGCACTACTAAACAGTTGGCTGTGGGGGGTGAGGGACTGAGGGAGGAGCCAGGGATGGAGGCTGGGATTCCACCTCGGGCACCTGGTGGGTGAGATACCACAGCCTTTGGGTCCACCCTTACTGGGGCTCTCTACCCAGGCATTCTTGCAAGTCTAGATGTCATCCCTACTCTCCTGTGACCAGTGATGATTGAAAGCGACCGCTGACAACTTTTCTTGAGCTGCTGCACTACATGAATATATGTGCTGGTTTCTAAAGACTTAGGCCTAGGGGTTAAACTAGCTTGTGTCCTCCCCTCTCCGGAGTATGCAGAGAACCTCTGAAAGTGGAGTACAGTACACTTTGCTCCCTGTTCCAAGATTTCTGTTGGGATTGGGTGTGATCTCTCTGCTGCTCCAGTGCTCCTGGGTTCCAGCATGCTGATTGTAAGGAGTGCTGAGTACAGTTGACTTATCACAGGCAGTAGAACAGCCTCCTTCCTAACTTCTTGCTTGGAACATTCTCCTCCTTTGCTCTTTGCTTCTTCTTTTTAGAATTCTCAGGTCCATTTCATAAATGGTGTTAGGTTCTCTGAAGAGTTACAAAAAGAAGACACAGTGTCTGTCTTCTAGGAATATGAAATGTTTTGGAAGAGACCAACAGGTGGATATTCTGTCCATACTCTGTTTTTCTGTGATCTTAAGGGTGCAACACGTAATGTTTTAACTTGTATTATGGGTAACCAGATTGGAGCCAGTTTGGGAAATGTGTTAAATGCTTTAACATTCATTAACGATCAGACATATGGATTGTAAACTCCATGTGAATGTGTTTCTCTTTCATTATTGTTTGCCTGGAACAGAATAGGTGCTCTGCATGTATTTGTCCAAAGAATCAAAGCAGGAACAAATGGATTCTTTTGTTGAGTCTTCTGCTGTGAGCCATATGTTTTTTTGTTTTTGTTTTTTAGTTGCCATCTTCTTTAAGGGCATTAACGGTGCAGTGAAATAATGTCTGGTTCAATGCTAAAATAAGTGATTTCTCTTATTCATATGCTTTTTGTTGAATACTGATAAAAATTCTCATTTTTTAAAAAATTGATTACAAATAACCCTGCCAATTTAAGAGCACCTAATGGGATGAGACAAATGAAGGCACCCTTGCCTGCTGACAGAAGTGTCCTTGAGGCAACCCAAGGACTCCATTGTTGCTGATCTGTGGATGGTGTTTATTTGAGCAGCAATGTATGTACAAATCAACAGGTGTTGAGTTTTGTTTTCTTTTGTGTAGTGTCAGGGTGTTTTGGGAGAAGCAAACCAAACAGTGAGTATAATGAGAGATAGAGTGACCAGCTGTCCTGGTTTGCCAGGGACTGTCTGGGCTTGGTATTGCAAGTCTCATCCTGGGAACCCCCCAGTCCTCAACAAGATGGGATGATTGGTCCCCCTATAGGAGAACTCAGAATTGAGTGTAGAGTGAATGGAAATGGTGCTTTTGCATGATCAAGTAACACCTAAGAGAGGTGTTAGAAGGAATGGCTTCCCCTAAAGGCCCATAGAAGAGGCAACCTAAATTGTTTCTTCAGGGTCCAGACTTGTACAATGAAAGTCATTGTAACATGCAGATAGTTTGGGAAGATCCCTGGGCTCCAGATACATTCAGTCATCTCCTGTCCATGGTCCAGGTATTTCTTTGGAGATGAGACATTCGAGAGAATTTGAACTTGGGAATCTCAGAGCCAAACTAGATCTCACAGAGAAGACATGTAAAACACTCTCATTTTACAGATTAGAAAATGGATGCTCATAGAGACCCAGTAGCTTTTCCAGCATCACAGCTGGTTGGTGGCCAAGCTTAGGTGGGAGCTGAGTGTGTTGCTGTTCAGGCCCTTGTCCTTTTTTTTTTCTATTTTTTTATTTTGTAAACTTTATTTTTTTATTGTCTGTTCATTATGATTTTCTTCTTCTTTTTTTTAATGTAATTTATTGTCAAGTTGGCCAACATACAGTGTATACAGTGTGCTCTTGGTTTTGGGGATAGATTCGCATCACTTACATACAACACCCAGTGCTCATCCCAACAAGCACCCTCCTCGGTGCCCATCAAGCCCTTGTCCTTTTTGCTGCCTTCACTGCTCTCACTTGGCTCTGGTGCATCAGCCAATGCTTGGCAGTCACAGCGACTGCAGTAGGGAGCTGGGAGTGAGGGGTGGAGGGTAAGGAATGAGAAACAAGAGGAAGGCTGTAGTGAGTCTTACAAATGCAGTGTTGATTTTAGACCACAGCCCCTTGTTGTTGAGTGGCCTGAAAATTTAAGAGCTGCAGAGGAGGCCTCCTGGGGGTGGGTAGGGATGGGGGATAGGAAATCTGCAGCCTGCTTGGCCTTCTGCAGACAGAAAGCACAAGTCATTATTTTTACAGAGGTGCAGGTCCAGTGTCTTTGCCAAAAGGCACCTGCTCACTTTCCTAATGGATCTTTCTTAGCACTCCCTGATGCCAGACTGTAACCCAGATGAGTTTTTAATAAGTGGCTCGCTCACCAGCGCATATAAGGCTGTGTGCGCCGAGTGGGAAATCAAAGTGATTTCCAGACGCCATCTACTTTTCCCATTTACCTTGTTTTTCTTGTCTAGATTATTTACAAGGATTTGCTCATTGCCCTGTTTCCCTTACAACTGATTTTTTTTCAGCTTGATATATTCTGAAATTGTCCTTATGTGATGAAATACTCTTACAGATTCTGTTCTTTGAGAGTATGATTTTTACCAGTTTTATGGTATTCCTTTCCAGGGCTTGGCTGTAATATCACTAACCAATTCTCTGTTGTTGATCACTGGTTTGAATTTTGCCCTGTTATAAATAATCCTTCAGTGGACATAATTGCATAAGCCATTTTGGTCATCCCTGATGATTTCCTGAGGGTGATTTCCTAGGTCAAAGACTTGGCTACTCCTTGCCAAATGGGTCTTTAGATGGGGCTATTTTTCCCTCCCTGTTTCGGCAGTGTTTTAACTGCGAGTGTGGATGACTGTGGCTCTTTTATGCAGTGAGTTTCTATTCAGAAGGCATAGGTCTTCCTCCCACTCTAGTCCCTCCCTTCCCGATTCTCTTTCCCTGCTCCCCCTTGTGGGGTGTTTTGAGCATCCCGTTGCTATAGGACAGTTACAGGTTTTATCTTTGAGTTCCAGAGAAAGCAGCTGTCAGGCTGCCATCTGAGCAGTGAACTGTAGGAGAGCAGGATGGGCTTGAGCCTGAGGGAGATGCCGCTGTGGGGGGTGGGGGGGAGGGGCATGGGGCCTGGCTGTGTCTCCCAGCATTTCTGAACTGAGCTCTGCTAAAAGACAGCCAGTGCCCCCAAGGGAGCCTTGCTGGGCTCCACGGAGCTCGATTTGCCTGAACGTTGAGGTTGTGAACCCACCACTTATAAATATGGGCCCTCTGATGGGACAACCCTTTTTCCTTCCTGCAAGATAAGTTGTTTTTAGAGTCTTTCAAATACCTCCTACCTGTTTATGGAAAACATTCTGTATTAATAGAAGATCTGAATCCATTGTGCACCAGGAACAGCAAGGTTATGAGCTCTGGGATTCTGGGGTGTAAACCGGTTCTAGAATGCTGTGACTCCATTGAAAAGCGACACCTTTCTGTCATAGTGTGACAGCTTCCCATTGTGCATTGACTAAAACCAGACTAGTTCTTCTTAACAAAACGCTGTGTGGTTTGGCTCCTAGCCACATCTCTCATTGGTCTCCTATCACTTTCTGTTTGCCTTTTGCACTGCACCACACAGGCTTCTCTCTAGATGAGCACAGTCTCACCACAGAGCATTTTTATTAACTGTCCTTTCAGGTTGGAATGCTCTTCCCCTTGATCATCACGTGACTTCTCAGCATTCTTGTCTCAGCTGAAATGTCATTTTCTAAGAGAATCTTCCCTCCCCTGTTCATGCTCTGTCTCTCCCTGTCTCAAAAATAAATAAAACGTTAAAAAATAAAAATTAAAAAAAAAGGGGCGCCTGGGTGGCTCAGTCAGGTGATCAGCCGACTTCGGCTCAGGTCATGATCTCACGGTCCGTGAGTTCGAGCCCCGTGTCGGGCTCTGTGCTGACAGCTCAGAGCCTGGAGCCTGTTTCAGATTCTGTGTCTTTCTCTCTCTCTGTCCCTCCCCTGTTCACACTCTGTCTCTCCCTGTCTCAAAAATAAATAAAACGTTAAAAAATAAGAGAATCTTTCCCCTCCTACGAGAAGCAATTTCCCAAAAAGAAATGGCCCGCCAGCATTTTGTATCACCCTATTCTCTGCGCTGGGCTCCTCACCACTGAATACATGTATGACAGATGAAGGTAGGAGCCTTATTTAAATTGGTCATCATGGTGTTCCCAGTGCCTAGAATAGTAGGTAGCTCATAATTGACACTATTTATTCCATATGGTGCTGTGCGTCAGGCACCCTTGACCGTTCAAAGCAGGTGTCCTCCGTAGACTCACTTGGGGTTTGAAGATCTTTTAGTTTCCACTCTATATTCACTAATTTTGTGACCTTGGAAAAACCACTTACCATCTCTGAATCTCACCATCTTCATCTTTAAAGTAAGGATCTTAGCACTTCCCCAAAGAACCCCAAAGGGAGCTTGAGAGGAATAGCTGTGGTGATCGATGGGCAAATCCCTGTAAACTTGCAATTACTCAGGGAATGGAAATTGTCATTACCTGTTTATTGCCAGTACACGGTACTGCCGTGGGGTGTCTCCAGAAGCTCAGGAATAGGGAAAGTACAGCCCATTACAAAGAGCAGATTATTGTATCAGTGCACAGTGGATCAGAGATCTGGGTCTTGGGCAGCCCGTCACTGATGACAGCCTCGTTGGAAGCTTTAGCATATCCATGCAAGGATTCTGCCAACCAGAAATGTTGTCAGTTTGGGCAGGACTAGACAGAGAAGCATCCAAAAGGCAAGTCCTGACAATTCCCGTTCAGGCACTGACTGGGAGGGATACCCTGTCCTGACAGTTTGCTTTGTCATGTCTGCTGACAGAATATCCCTGTGGTGGGGCAGATGCCTTCCTCTCTCAGAGCCGCATGCCTTTAAGTGTTCATTTCCTCTGGCTAATGCCCTGGCCCTGATTTCTTCCTCACCAGGCAACTCCTTGAGTGCGTAATTTGATTTCCTGTGTGGTTGGCCCAGAGAGAAAAGAGGCATAGGATAAAACTGTGAGGCTCCTGTTACCTTGGAGGTGATATTTATCACTCTTAATTGGCAGATTGGCATTTTTCTGGTATTATAGATTTGTCTCCATGAGCTTGGTTTATTATGCAAATACCTCCTGACTCTGATCAGCTCTCAGGATGCTGACGGCCCTGGGGGAGATCAGCCTGGCTGGGGTGACTTTATCATTGTACAACGCCTTGTCCAGGGGCTCCCACCAGGTTTCACAGCTTTCCATTTGCAATGTGGTCATGGTTTAATTTGATGCTCTGTCTGAAGATTCTTGAACGCAGCAATTGATTGATTGATTGTGTGTGTGTGTGTGGCTATCAGTGTCCCTAGTTCAGAGTAGTCGTACTGGAAAGGACCAGGAGGTGGCAGTAAAAGCTAGGTAGTCTGAGCAGTGCAAATTAGACAAAATCTTGTCCGTCTAATACTCAGCTTCCCGGGCAATTTATAATGTGAGGTGGTAGTGGTGCTTCTGGCCCGGAAAGAGGAGGTCTGCCCAAGTAGCCATTGTCATCCCAGTTGTCGTGACATCCCTGAGTCTTCGTGCTTTTAAGTTCTTGTGAAACTCCTCTGCAAAATTAAAAATTTTTAATATATTCTAGTTTCCAGATTTTATGTAGAACACATTTTTATATACAGGCCGTAGATCAGATTGTCACTGGGTTTCAGCAGTGAGAGTCTCCCAGCTCCTTAATTTCTAGATCAGGTGGACATGACTCCTTGTTCCCTGAACTGAGCAGAGCCCAGTGCTCTCCTGAGACTGCCAGCTCATGGCCTCCTCTGCCTCTCCTCCCTTGTGGAATCAGTTCTGTTTAAGGACTGTCCCTGCTGTGCATTGTCCTGTCGCGTGGTACTTGGTTCTTTTTCTTGATTTGTGCATGTGTGCGCACACACACAGGTCTGTTCACACAAAGCATTTGTGTACATGAGAGCACTTTAATAAATGTTTGGAGGAAAGCCACACAGGCAACTTACAGTTGACAACTGGAGCTCCCTGGTTCCTCTGCCTGAAACTCCGACTGTTCTCCTGCCATGCTGCTCCATCTGCTCCCCTGTCCTTTTCCTGCCATAAACAAAAACCATCCCCTGTTCTCTTACAGATCAATCTTTCTCCGACACAAAAACACATCCATCTCACATCCATGCTTGCTTTCTCAGGTCTTTTACTATCAAGTTGTGCTTTTCAGCCGACCAGCATGACCCTTTCCGACCATGCCTTTCTTACTGCTGAAGCCACGTCACCATTACTGCACATGCTCTGGGCCCCCTCCCCAGCATACGGGGCCATTTCATATCTTCATGCTGGGCACACATCATTGCTTGAGGCTTCCTCCATCCAGCTGACTCTTCCTCCAAAACAGCTCACTTCTGGGCTACTTTCCCTGCTCCCTCAGATTGATGCCTTCCTCCACCCCCCACTAGTATAATGAATTACTTTTGATTAGGAGAGTGAAATTGAGTGTTCTTGTCCTGAACTGTCACTAATTTTGTATCACCAAGCATATTAAGGAAGTTTAGATGGGCTTGATGATTGTGAAGTATTATTTAAGTATGAGCCTTCCTCAAATCTAATTGTGATCATTGAAAAAACGATGGCCATTTAATGCAAATCAATTCAACAAAGTTTCAGGACGCCTCCAGAAGGAATCATTACCCTCTCATTCATTCTCCGAACCTTTACTAGGCACATGTTGGGTGCCAGATACCATGTGGGGCCAGAGGTGTGGAAGTGGAGATGTCCAGGGGTGATCACACCTACAGTTTTGGAATTTAGGAGACCAGTCAGTGTTAACAATATGTATTTGGGATTCGGTAGCGAATGGGTGGTTATTAAAGCTATTGGAGCAGATGATGTGTAGAAGATCCATAGACTGCTGGTGACTTGGACATGTCCTGCTTTTCAAACATTTGTTTTCCTGTGAAAGGGAAGGTGCTTGGAGTGCAACCTTCCTGTTCTGAAGGGTTAAAAAGAATCATTTAACATCTTTTATAATTGGTACATTTTAAATCATTTTCACATCCCTCAAGGACTATCACAGCTCAACTGTCACAGAGGGAAAATGTTATCCTGAATCTACAGATTAAATAAATATATAGATAACATATATAAACGTACCCTAGTTTACTTTTGACAGTTTTTTTCCCCCTGAAGTGCTAGCAGATTTGAGAATTACCTGAGGATTTATCCTTTGAGGAAGCTTTGATAACTGGCGGTGATTTTGGCTTTTTCCTCTTACGCTACTCATTACATTATGGAATTCAGCTTTGCAAAGAGTTGTCTGTAGCACAACTTTTTGTGGAGGTATTTATTTTAGCAAAAACTCTACAGGGGGGCTTGGGTCTTTGTTCCTCTAACGAGAGCATTAGATCATGCCTGAGTGACTGCTGATCTCCCCTCAGGCTAGCAGAACGTTGTTTCTTCCCAGTTAAGTTGTGGTTGTCAAAATTATAGCAGCCTTTAGCTAATCAAATTAAAGGTCAATCCCATGGCACAAGATTTTTCTTTAAAATTCTCTGCGTGTTCTCTTTTTGGATAACTAAGTGATGAATGTCAGAGTGAGTTTGGAACATTGCCTTTGAAGTTCTGGCATTCAGCAAACAGATTGGGCAGGAGAGACGTCCTTTTCCTTTCTCTACACGAAAGTCAGAAAATATAAATGAACCACAACAGAAGGGTAACCTTCCCCTTCCCCCCCCCCCAAATCGCTATACCTTGATGTATATTTTCACAAGTGGGGGAAAGGGAAGTAGGGTGTGGATCTTTGAACTTGGAATTTCTCAGACTTGACTGAACATAACTTCCTAGTACAGATGGCTCCTGAGTTACAACGGGTTGACTTAACACTTGCTGACTTTAGGATGGTGCAAAAGCAATGGACAACATTCAGTAGAAACCATGCTTTGAGTTGTGAATTTTGATCTTTTTCCCGAGCTGGCAATATCCCGTGCGGTGTGCTCTAGTGACGCTGGGCATCAGCAGCGAGACGCGGTTCTGAGCCAGCCACGCGATTACGAGGGTAAACAACCGACACACTTAGAGCCGTGCTGTTCTTTGCTTTGAGTAGAGCACGCATTCAATTGCGTGAAATAGCCAACACTTTATATAAGCTTTGTGCTAGATGATTTGGCTCAACTGTAGGCTAGTGTAAGTGTTCTGAGCACATTTAAGGCAGGCTAGGCTAAGCTATGGTATTTGCTAGATGAGGTGTAATAAATGCATTTTGGCCATACGATATTTATGATGGGCTTATCAGTATGTAATCCCATTGTACTTGTTTTGCATTCAGATTTCAGAACTCTGACCCAACCTATTAAATCAGAATCTGTCCAGGAGAAGCCTGGGAATTTCTGTGATGAATTATCCCAGTTGATTCTTAAGAGCAGATAAACTTGGGAAAACACTGTTGTAATTGATGAAGATCATGGCGGGGCATCTTGCTATCAGAGACCCACTTCACAGGCCGCCAATTCCCAGTGATACAAGGTCTGATAATAAGCAAGTTCGTTATTCTACTTCATGGCATTCTCCCCCTTCTCCTTCCTCTAATTTGCCTCTCCTTTACACTTTCCTTTTTTTCTGTGCTTATAGAGTGAGCAAGGAGGTGGGATTATGCTGACATGAGTCCATTTTGCTCGCTGTCCTTGCAGATGCATTTGGTTGGTGTGTGAGGAGGAAGTTGAATATTCCTGGCTAAAATTTAGGGTTCAGGTGGGGACTTTTAATACCACCCCTTTTAAAACTTTGTATTTTAGAAGATTAAAGGCCTTAACATAATTAACCCTTCCATGTGTTCATCACTCACGTTCAACAATTATCAACTCACGGCCAATTTTCATTAATCTGTACGCTCTCCCACATCATTGTGAAGCAAATCCCAGACATCTTATCGTTATCCATAAATATTTCAGTGGTATCTCTAAAAGGTAGTAATTACTGTTTTCTTTCTTTTTAAAAAAGACTTTATTTTTTTGTGGCAGTTTAAGGTTTATAGTGAAATTGAGGTAATTGAAATGGAAGTACAGTGAAATGGAAGGTACAGAGATTTCCTAATACCCCACCAACCCCCCACATGCACAGCCTCCCTCACTGTCAACACCTGCCATCGGAGAGGGTACATTAATTAAAATTGATGAACCCACTTTGACACCCCATTATCACACAAAGTCTGTAGTTCACAATAGCTTCTCTCTTGGTGCTGTGCATTCCATGGTTTAGCCAAATATTGGGCCGTTTTCTTTTGAACATCAGAATCTTCTATGAAGACAAAATATGACAGACTGTAACTATATGGTGGTAACTTACGGTTTTTCTTTAAAAGAGATCAAAAAGGTCACATTTTTTTGAGTTCTTTATAGAATGATGTCTCACCATGGTAGATTGAGGTATAGAAGATGATGGGGATAAAAAAGAGCTTTCTAAGGGATTTGAGAGAGTGAAGAAGTGAGAAAGTGAAAATGGTTGAAAGGTAGTTGGTTTTCCATGGTAAAGATAGAATAAAGCTCTGGGGAGTGTACGTTAGAGTCCTGTTTGAAATGTCAACTGCTCAGTGGTTGGGAGTTTAGGGACCCATCTCCTGAGTGCATGCAGTCAGAGGGTTTTAGCTCATTGTTTAAGTGCCAGCTGTTGTTGAAATAACGTCTGTGCACCTATCTACATGGTAATGAAATGCTAACCAAGTCATTTATTTTCTTTTTCTCCTTCTGCAATATCACAAGGGGAGAGGGATAAAGCATTTGACATCTGATGTCTGTTTTGAAAAGTGGGGATACAGACACATGTCAGATAGCGTGAGATTCTCTTCTCTTCCTTTGGAGGCATTAACAAACTCTAAGGTTTGTTAAGATGCAGTAGAAAAAATTAATTTTTATAAATTCTCTCCTTGGATTAGAACCCCGAGGTGATTGGAGTTTAATGCAGTGTGAACCCAGCACTTCTCTGGGATTTACTACTGTGGAACTTGACTGTTCAATTACAGATACTCCATGTGGTGGGAGGGTAATTTCATGGTGCCTGCTTGAAGAATGGAAGAGATGCCCGCTTGATGGAGCTTTATAAGAAGCAGCAAGTGGCACTATGGTTGTTATTAGAATGCCCAACTATTCCCTTTCCTCCCATCCCCAACATCCCTGAGAATGCTGTAATCTCTGCTGATCCTACTTAACCCGTTTTTATGCCCAGGTTATTTAGTGTACAGGTGCCTTCTCAGATGACCTACAATAGATGGGTCTTTCTACAAAGTTGATGTGTGGAAATATGAATTTGTTGAATACTTTCAGGAGGCTGTTATCTGCTTTCTAGAGGGATTCTTTGTTCCTTGAAGGATTTGCAGGAGAATAATTAGTAGTTGATTTCTAGTTCTTTTTGCACATAGATTTTACAGAGTGCTTCTACTAGGCAACTTTGCCCAGTAGATGCTTCATAGGGAAGCATCAAAATTCAAACTGTAATCTATACCTGGTCTTCACCTGAAAATTTGCTCTTTAGAATTTTCAGGTCATTTGGCCCTTTATAAATCTCCTCCTGTTCCTACTTTACTTCATTAAGTCTTATGTGGCGGTGTGTGTGTGTGTGTGTGTGTGTGTGTGTGTGTGTGTACACGTGGGCACCCGTGCTTTGCTTCTGCGTGGGTTTTTTTTTCCCCACACAGTTTGGGATAGGGAAGGACCTGTTCTGTTAGGCTACTATAGTCAGTTTTGAAAAAAAAGATTCAAAATTTATTTTGCCATATAAAAATGCTTCTGGAACACCTTAAGTTTACTTTAAGATATGTTTTGTGAAGTATTCAATATTTTTGCTAAACAATTATTTTGACCTTAAGTGTGATTTATTGTGACTATAGCCTTCCCCCCTGTGATGTTAACAGTTTATGATTAAAGAGATTGGGCAAATAGGAATTAATATTCTACGCCCCTCCCCAGAAACAGGTTAAGACTTAACCTAGATTTAAACCTAGTAAGAAGAAAGCCTTCAAAATTAGACTTTTCGATATGTCCAAAGATTAAGCATTTTGGAAGGTAAACTCTCTGAATTAATAACACACTCATTCTGATGCTAAGAGGATCAGAATTCTCAGACCTACGAATCTGGAGTTGCTTACCACAGCATACTACCTTGTGTGCTTGTTTCTTGGGCATCTTTGCTTACAGTGTGCTCCTTGAAGCTGGCTTTCCTAAGGGTCTATAGAGCTCTGTCTCTGCATTTTTTTCCTGCTTGGAATATCTTCTTCGGCTGCCTGTAACAGCCCCGTCATTATCCTGCCCATCTGGTCTGCCTCTCACGAACTCTCTTCCGTCAAGTCTGCTCTCCGATTTGTATGTGAGTCTAGTAAATATGGTGCGCTGAGGCAGCAGACCCAAATTCAAGTCATGACTCTACTACTTATTAGTGGTGTGTGCCCTTACTCAAGTTTTGTAAACTTTCTACGTCCAAGTCCCTGTCTGTGAAATGTGGGTGGTAATAATATCCACAGAGAGGTATGTTCTGAAAATGAAATCTGATGATGGCAAACTGCTTGGCATATAGACATGGTAAGTGCTTAATCATCAGTAGCTGTTATTATTATGCCATAGTGCACTCTCAGAAACTAGTTTGTTGGTGAACTTTCTCTGGAAGTTTTTTTTTTTTTTAAATAATTTATTGTCAAATTGGTTTCCATACAACACCTAGTGCTCATCCCAACAGGGGCCCTCCTCAATGCCCATCACCCACTTTCCCCTCTCCTCCACCCTCCATCAACCCTCAGTTTGTTTTCAGTATTTAATAGTCTCTTATGGTTTGCCTCCTTCCCTCTCTGTAACTTTTTTTCCCCCTTCCCCTCCCCCCTGGTCTTCTGTTAAGTTTCTCAGGATCGACATAAGAGTGAAAACATACGGTATCTGTCTTTCTCTGCCTGACTTATTTCACTTAGCATAACACTCTCCAGTTCCATTCATGTTGTTACAAATGGCCAGATTTCATTCTTTCTCATTGCCAAGTAGTATTCCATTGTATATATAAACCACATCTTCTTTATCCATTCCTCAGTTGATGGACATTTAGGCTCTTTCCATAATTTGGCTATTGTTGAAAGTGCTGCTATAAACATTGGGGTACAAGTGCCCCTATGCATCAACACTCCTGTATCCCTTGGGTAAATTCCTAGCAGTGCTATTGCTGGGTCATAGGGTAGATGTATTTTTAATTTTTTGAGGAACCTCCACACCGTTTTCCAGAGCAGCTGCACCAATTTGCATTCCCACCAACAGTGCAAGAGGGTTCCCGTTTCTCCACATCCTCTCCAGCATCTATAGACTCCTGATTTGTTCATTTTGGCCGCTCTGACTGGCGTGAGGTGGTATCTCAGTGTGGTTTTGATTTGTATTTCCCTGATGAGGAGTGACGTTGAGCATCTTTTCATGTGCCTGCTGGCCATCCGGATGTCTTCTTTAGAGAAGCGTCTATTCATGTCTTCTGCCCATTTCTTCACTGGATTATTTGTTTTTCAGGTGTGGAGTTTGGTGAGTTCTTTCTAGATTTTGGATACTAGCCCCTTATCCTATATGTCACTTGCAAATATCTTTTCCCATTCTGTCGGTTGCCTTTTAGTTTTGTTGATTGTTTCCTTTGCAGTGCAGAAGCTTTTTATCTTGATGAGGTCCCCATAGTTCACTTTTGCTTTTAATTCCCTTGCCTTTGGAGATGTGTCAAGTAAGAAAGTGCTGCGGCTGAGGTCAGAGAGGTTTTTTTCTTGCTTTCTCCTCTTGGGTTTTGATGATTTCCTGTCTTATATTCAGGTCCTTCATCCATTTTGAGTTTATTTTTGTGAATGGTGTAAGAAAGTGGTCTAGTTTCATTCTTCTGCATGTTGCGGTCCAGTTCTCCCAGCACCATTTGTTAAAGAGACTGTCTTTTTTCCATTGGATATTCTTTCCTGCTTTGTCAAAGATTAGTTGGCCATACATTTGTGGGTCCAATTCTGGAGTCTCTATTTTATTCCATTGGTCTATGTGTCTGTTTTTGTTCCAGTACCATACTGTCTTGATGATTACAGCTTTGTAGTAGAGGCTAACGTCTGGGATTGTGATGCCTCCCACTTTGGTCATCTTCTTCAATATTACTTTTGCTATTCGGGGTCTTTTGTGGTTCCGTACAAATTTTAGGATTGCTAGTTCTAGCTTCGAGAAGAATGGTGGTGCAATTTTGATTGGGATTGCATTGACTGCGTAGATTGCTTTGGGTAGTATTGACATTTTAACAATATTTATTCTTCCAATCCATGGGCATGGAATGTTTTTCCATTTCTTTGTATCTTCTTCAGTTTCCTTCATAAGCTTTCTATGGTTTTCAGCATACAGATCCTTTACATCTTATACCACATCTTCTTTATCCATTCATCAATCGGACACGTGGGCCGCTTCCATATCTTGACTATTGTAAATATTACTGCTTAAATATATTGTAGAAAAAATGTGCATGTATCCCTTTGAATGAGTATTTTTGTATTTTCTAGGTAAATACCCAGTAGTGCAGTTGATGGATCGTAGGGTAGTTCTATTTTTAATTTTTTGAGGAACCTTCATACTATTTTCCAGAGTGACTGCACCAGTTAGCATTCTACCAACTGTGTAAGAGGATTCCCCTCTTTCCACATCTTCTCCAATACCTGCTGTTTCTTATGTTGTTGATTTTAGCCATTCTGACAGGTGTAAGGTGATAGATAATTTTGGTTGTAATTTGCATTTCTCTGATGGTAAGTGATGATGAGCATCTTTTCATGTGTCTGTTGGCCATCTGGATATCTTCTTTGGGGAAATGTCTGTTCATGTTTTCTGCCTATGTTTTAATGGATTATTTGTTTTTTGGGTGTTGAGTTTTATGAGCTCTTTGTGTATTTTGGATACTGACCCTTTACTGGATATGTCATTTGCAAATATCTTCTCCCATTCTGTAGGCTGCACTTTAGTTTTGTTGATTGTTTCCTTTGCTGTGCTGGAGCTTTTTATTTTGAGGTAGTCCCAGTAGTTTATTTTTGCTTTTGATTCTCTTGTCTCAGGGGACCTATCTAGAAAAAAGTTGCTGTGGCTGATGTCAATGAAGTTATTGGGTTCTCTTCTAGGATTTTTATGGTTTCATGTCTTATGTTTAGGTTTTCATCCATTTTGAATTTATTTTTGTATATGGTGTAAGAAAGTAGTTCAGTTTTCCCAACACCATTTATTGAAGGGACATTCTTTTTTATATTGGGCATCCTTTCCTTCTTTGTTGAAGACTAATTAACCATATAATTGTGGGTTGATTTCTGGGTGTTCTATTCTGTCCCATTGATGTGTGTGTCTATTTTCGTGCCAGTACCATACTGTTTTGATTACTACAGCTTTATAACTTGAAGTCCAGAATTTTGATGCCTCCAGCTTTGCTTTTATTTTTCAAGATTGCTTTCAGAGTCTTTTGTGGTTCCACACAAGTTTTAGGATTGTTGATTCTAGCTCTGTGAAAAATGCTGGTGGTATTTGGTTAGGGATTGCATTAAATGCGTAGATTGCTTTGGGTAGTATAGACATTTTAACGATATTTGTTCTTTCAGTTCTTGAGCCTAGAATGTCTTTCCATTTTTGATCATCTTCAGATTCTTTTATCAATGTTTTATAGTTTTCAGAGTACAGATCTTTCACTTCTTTGGTTAGTTTTGTTCCTAGGTATCTTATTGTTTTTGGTGCAATTATAAATGGGATCATTTTCTTAATTTCTCTTCTGCTTCATTATTGGTGTATAGAAATGCAACAGCTTTCTGTACATTGATTTTGTATCCTGGGACTTCACTGAATTTGTTTATCAGTTCTAGCCATTTTTTTGGTGGAGTCTTTCAGGGTTTTTGTGTGGAGCATTATGTCATCTGCAAATGGTGAAAGTTTTGTTTCTTCTTTGCCAATTTGGATGCCTTTTCTTTCTTTTTGTTATCTGATTGCTGAAGCTAAGACTTCCAGTGCCATGTTGAATAGAAGCAGTAACAGCAGACATCCTTGTCTTGTTCTTGACCTTAGGGGAAAAACTCTCAGTTGTTTCCCATTAAGGATGATGTTGTGGGTTTTTCATAACTGGCCTTTATTATGTTGAAGTATGTTCCTTCTAAACTTACTTTGTTGAGGGTTTTTATCAGGAATGGATGTTGTACTTTGTCAAATGCTTTTTCTTTGTCTACTGAAATCATCATATGGTTCTTACCCTTTCTCATATTGATGTGATGTATCACATTGGTTTGTGAATATTGAACCACTCTTGCAACCTACGAATAAATCCCACTCGATCATGGTGAATGATTTTTTTAAAGTATTGTTGGATTTGGTTGGTAGTATTTTTGTGAAGGATTTTTGCATCTGTGTTCATTGGAGATTTTGGCCTTTAGTTCTCTTTTTTTTTTTTAATTTTTTTTTTCAACGTTTATTTATTTTTGGGACAGAGAGAGACAGAGCATGAACAGCGGAGGGGCAGAGAGAGAGGGAGACACAGAATCGGAAACAGGCTCCAGGCTCTGAGCCATCAGCCCAGAGCCTGACGCGGGGCTCGAACTCACGGACCGTGAGATCGTGACCTGGCTGAAGTCGGATGCTTAACCGACTGCGCCACCCAGGCGCCCCAAGAATGGGTATTAATTCTTTAAACGTTTGGTAGAATTTGCCTCTGAAGCTATCTGGTCCTGGACTTTTGTTTCTTGGGAGTTTTTAAATTATTGATTTAATGTCTTTGCTAGTAATTGGTTTGTTCAGATCTTCTTGATTAATCTTTATACATCTGATTCTTATCCTAGGTCTTATATAATAAAAGGTTCTTAAAAAACTGTGCTATAACACTTACTTTGAGATCTGTTTAAAAAATGTAGAATACAGTATTGTTAACTGTAGGCATGAGACATTGTTATAAAGAACTTAATATAAGAAGAAACTTTTACAAAATGTCTAGTTTGCCTGAATCTGCACTGACTTAGTCATGGAGCATTTAAGCAAAATCTAGAGTAGATTAAATATAGACAAGTTAAAAGTGGCTGGGTTTTTTTTCCTTGGAGCAGAAAAGGTTCAGGGATAAAGTCAGGCCATGGATGGAGGTGAGAGCCCAGCATAGGCTGGAGGTTGGAGTGCAGCAGTGAGTCAGGGCACAGAAGCTGGTGGGCACAGAAAACAATGCAGAGACAGCATGCTTCTTGAAACAGAGTGAATCTAGAATCAGTGTCTTAAACTGACTCTGAGAGTCTTGAGGGCAGGGCTTGACTGTACAAAGATGGTAGCTATGCAGCTGGCCAGTCAACAGAGTCCAGGGGCCTCTTTTCCAGTCTGTGGCAAATTCTCCCCAGTCCTTGGCAGACTTTGGCATAAGACACAGCTTGACCCATTCTGGGTTCATGAAGACTTTTCATTAGGCAGATGCTAAGTTGTTTGAGTCTATAGGGGAATCTAACAGTTTAAGAGGATCCAGTACAGTTTGGACCCTTACCTTTATCCATGGGAAGAACTTCTCATTGGACAAGCTCTTCTTTATTGGGCATGTGCTATTAAAACTCCTGATGTTCAATCATGTGGTCATGGGCTTTGAGCAGTCTGCAGTGTGGTAGAAAATATAGGTAAGTACAAAAACACCTGTAAGGTAATGTGTAATAGCAGTGTTAATGATACTTCCTCATGCATGATATAGATGAAAGGATGCTAGAATTGAAATTATAGAGTATTTAAATGGAATAGACCATTTAAAAAATCCTAAGGGCTTTTTTTTTAATTTGTTTATCTTTGAGAGAGAGAAAGAGAGAGACAGAGACAGAGCATGAGCAGGGGAGGGGCAGAAAGAGGGAGACACAGAATCCATAAAAGGCTCCAGCCTCTGAGCTGTCTGCGCAGAGCCTGACACAGGGCTTGAACCCACGAACCATGAGATCATGACCTGAGCCAAAGTTGGACACTTAACCGGCTAAGCCACCCAGGTGCCCCGAGAATCTGACAGATTTTAATTCCTGTGCCTCATACGTGATAAGTGTACAAAACCCGCATCACATTGAAGGCAGTATTTGGGAAGGAAGTAGCTTGTTCTCCCTGATCTTGCAGCCTGTTAATGGGGAAAAGAAGTTTCTGATGTTTCATATGTAAAAGAGCTCCCAGTGACTGTAACCTTGCACAGTCTTCCCTGGGTCTTCAAATGCCTTCACTTCTTCAAGCTGATCATTTTCAGTTTTGGAGGCTTTGTGCCCTTTAATTTGTGCCCTGCCTCTTTTAGCTCTGGGAATTTTCTGACTAGAGTCTGGTGGTTCATTTTAGAGTATTTTAGAGTCCCCTTCATTGCCATCTTGGCCAGTGGAATAGATTTCTTCCCCATTTAGTGTGGTTTTCTGCTCCCCCTTTTTAGATGGTATTGCTAGCACATATGTCCCGCTTCTTGATGACTGTGTATATATACACACTTAAGACATATAATTATACACACACATCAGCTTTTCTTTCTTGACTGCTATCAGACACATCCAAGAATGCTACTATTTTATACCCAGCTCTTTCAACACATATGTTTGTAGTCTGGTTTCCAGAGTCTGAGAACCTGTTTGACCACTCCTGATTGGGAAGGAGACAGAGTGATTATTTGGTTCTTTCCTTGTAGGACATGTGGCTTTCAGATTTAAACCACCATTTGCCTTTGCCCAAACTATATATTCAGACTTATGTGTTTCTTCTGGCACAGAATTGCCATTTACAGCCACACTCTCCATTGTAGTGACATTCTTTCCAAGATCTTTGTATAATATGGAAAGATCCAAACAATAATATTTTCTGCTAGTATTCTTTAAAGCTTAGCTATTTCCTTCTGAATATCCCACAGATAATCCTGCTCAGCTGCACCAACCTGCCCTGCAGTATTTCCCACACACTGGAGAAGGCGCTCTTGAGGTTGGACAGCACGTGGCTGCTGGTTATCTTCTCAAGGGCTTCCACATACACCTTGCCCTCAACCTTCTCCTTGTGAGCACCGCTCTGACAAACCCGCCGCATCTCCTCACCTACGTGCTGAGACCAGTGTGAATGGGGGCCAGTATCTGGCCCAGATCCATGGTACCCCATCAGGCATAGGGCACAGAGGTCAAAGCGGCCAGACAGGGAGCCAGAGGAGAGGTGGTGGTTGGTAGAGCACCCTGAGCCCCAGCTGCAGAAGCAGGTCATTCCCACTGGGGACAGGCAGAGGCCTGTGTGGGCCATAGCATGTGTCTCAGACCTCACATCTTGCCCAGTGTCCACATCCTGTGTTCTTCTCATTCTGGAAAGGCGTAATATAGGCCAAGAGACCATTGTAGCCTGGGGCTGTCCTGGGGTTTATTTTGTTTTGTTTTGCTTTTTTGTTAATAGCCTTGTTGTGATCTAGTTCACATACCATACAGTTCACCCACTTAAAGTATACAATTCAGTGGCTTTTAGTATATGCACAGATATGTGCAACTATCATCACTGGCAATTTTATAATATTTTCATCACCTCAAAAAGAAACCCTACCCTGGGCGCCTGGGTGGCTCAGTCGGTTAAGCATCTGACTTCAGCTCAGGTCATGATCTCGCATGCAGTCTGTGAGTTCAAGGCCTGTGTCAGGCTCTGTGCTGGCAGTTAAGAGCCTGGAGCCTGCTTCCAATTCTGTCTGTCTGTCTGTCTGTCTCTCTGTCCCTCCCTGCTTGCTCTCTGTCTCTGTCTCAAAAATAATATACATTAAAAAAAAAAAAGAAACCCTACCCTCAGCCACTGCCTCCCCCATAATCCCATCCCCTACCTCTCCAGTGCTGGGGCCAGTAATCAACTTTCTATATCTGTTACCTTATTCTGAACTTTCTTATGAATGGAATATAATATGTGGCCTTTCATGACTGGCTTATTTCACTTAGCATGGTGTTTCAGGATTCATCCATGTTGTAGCATATATCAGTATTTCATTCCTTTGTAAGGCAACATAATGTTCCATTGTGTGGATTTACCACATTTTGTTTATTCCGTTGATGCATATTTGGGTTGTTTTTATCTTTTGGCTTTTGTGAATAATGCCACTACAAACATTTGGGTATAGGTTTCTGTGTGGGCATCTCTTCTTATTTCTCTAGGGTATGTACCAAAGAGTGGAATTGCTGGGTCATATGATAACTTTAAGTTTAATAATTTCAGGAAATGCCAAGCTGTTTTCCAAAGTGGCTGCACCATTTTGTGTTCTTGCCAGCAGTATGTCACAGTTCCAATTTCTCCACATCTTCACCAACCCTTGTTGATCTTTTTGATTTTAGTCATCCTAGTGGATGCGAACTCGTGAAATTTTGGAAAGATTTGGGGAGGATTTTCCCTTACAAATAGTTTTTTTTTTTTTTAAACCATAGTGTGTGTGTGTGTGTGTGTGTGTGTATGTATACACATATATATACATATATAATTTAAATGCATAAGTATATATATATAAAATGCTTTTAAGTGTAGTGTCTGTTAAAGCATCAATGCTAAGAGGTCCTGTTGCCCATTACAATAATAAAGGAGTTTTCAATAATTGTTAATCCAAAATTCTCATTGCTCAAAACCAACGTGGGAAACTTTTTGTAATGTGTGAGGTAAGGAGAAGAGAAGGGAGGGGTGGAGAAGTGGGAACAGACGGTGTGTTTTCAGGAATGGTGCATCTTTCCCAGGAGATTGCTCTACTGCTTACCTCTGTGTCTGATGGGTCCCTCTGTCTTTCAGGAGGACTGGCATTGGCTCAAGTGATCTTCTTCTATCTGAAGTACTTGGTTCTCTTTGGTGTCCCAGCTCTGCTCATGCGCCTGGATGGACTCACACCACCACCCCTCCCTCGCTGTGTGAGCACCATGTTCAGTTTCACGGGGATGTGGAGGTCAGTAGTTTGGTTTATTAAAGCCCTTTGGGGATGTCCAGTGGGAGGAGCCATGGCTTGGCGAGCTTCAAAGGGTTTGGGCCACTGTCCATTCTCTGTCCCTCAACTCAGACCACAGTTGGCACTTGGGTTTCTTCATCTGTCTAATAGGATGGCAATCTGTGCTTTCTGAACCACTCAAAAATACTGTCAGGCTATGAAGATAGGTGAAATAATAAAGTTTCTCTCCAGGTTTATGTACAGATGCACAAAGGGTTATGTTTCAATGGTTTCTTAATAGCTTGGGATATGCTACAAGATACTGACCATTTTATTGCTCTCTGTTTTCCTTGAAAATGACCTCTGTATATGTGGGAGTGTCAATTAAAAAAAAAACAGACTTAGGAAAATAGCATAGGTCCCTGTTGGCATTTACTAGCTCTCAGATCTGGGACAATTTACTAAATTTCTCTTAAGTTTTAGTTCTCTCTTAAATGGTAATAATAATAGTGAGGGTAATAATGCCCACATTCAAGAGTTGTTTTGAATATTAAATAAGCTAATGCAATTAAGGCATTTGGCACACAGCAGATGTTTACAAATGTTAGCTTTTACCCTTTTATTATTCCTGTACTTGGTGCCCATGGATAGACAGATGTGTTTTGCGAGTTTTCTTACTCTTCTTGATTTTGCCCCATGAACTTATGGTTGGCCGGAGCTTTTGTTCCAAAAGATCCTTCAGCCCCCCTGCTGTTTGTTATTGTTGTTCTCCAGATGGGCTTGCTTGCTGCTGTGTGTTTCTTAGCACTTCTAGTATGTAACATGTGACAGGGCTTGGTTTTGCAATTGCAAACCTAAGGTACAAAGCTCAGACTGGGGACTTGGGCAATCATGGGAATCAGCACTTTTTAGGCACCTCCATTTCCCTCACCCTAGGCTTGGCCCTGCTCACAGTTTCCATTCTGGTTCATTCACAGGGCGCCTTCAGTCTTTCATCTCTGTAGGCAGAAGAACCAGGGCCCGGGTAGAGGAAGAGCTCAGTGAATATTACCATATCTGATGTTGCTTTTAAAAACGGGGTAGATAGCCTGCAACATCCTGGTTTTCCATTATAACTGATTATAGATGCTGAGTTTTTTTTAAGCCTCTGTAAATGCATGTTGTTATTGGTTCAGTTTGCTTATTGGGATTAGAAATTTCATGTGGTTATTGCAAGTAATGTTAAGTAATTGCTTTGATTTGCTCTTAATTAGTTCATCAAATATCATAGGTTGCCCAGTTTTAATGACAGGGTTGGAAAATGGTAGAAAAGGGGTTCTCTCTAGCCAGGGGGCCATGGAGTAGTTCTTGGTTAAAAGGTGAGCCTGGTTGGGAGGCTCTGTTAACTTTTGACCTACGTGAAAGTAATGTACTGAATAAGTGGGTTGGGACCCAGCATGATTTGGGGTCACATCATCAGTGACTGGTGTGCACCTAGCATGATTGCTCTCCCTCTTTGTGAATGCTGCCCTAATGCATTTCTTAGGAAGCATATTCTTCTAAAGAGCTTCTCCAATCTTGATTGGCATGTTAAAAAACTGAATGGGGTGCCTGGGTGGCTGTCGGTTGAGCGTCCAACTTCGGCTCAGGTCATGATCTCACGGTTTGTGAGTTCAAGTCCCGCATCAGTCTCTGTGCTGACAGCTCAGAGCCTGGAGCCTGCTGCGAATTCTGTGTCTCCTTCTCTTTCTCTGCTCCTACCCCACTCACACTCTGTCTCTCTCTCAAAAATAAATAAACATTAAAAAAAAAATTAAAAAAAAACAAAACTCTGACTCCTGGGCATGCTGGCTCTAGGCTCCTTGTCCATAAATCTCTGCCCCATTGATTGTCACAAGAAGCAGTTTAGACTGTTGACTCTATTTCACATTCAGAGTAGGCGTCTTCTTGTCCTTTATTATTTCAGTTAATTATTTTTTGGTCCCAAACCCTCTGTTGTAAATACACAACAAAGGCAGAGAGAGCTTATCTGCCAAGACCTTTGTCATGTTTGATTAGAACTAAACTCAAATCGTGTAGACTCCATGTTGTTGAAACACTCTCTCCTCCCTCCCAGTTCCAGTTTTAAGACAAACAGGTGAGAGAGTAATACAAGTTACTGTGAGTGGAGGCTCTGGGTGAGCCCCCAGAGTGATGTGGTCCTAGGAGGAAGTGTTTACAAGAGCATGTGATGAAATAACAAACATGGTCTTTCCTGGGAGTGACCTAGACTTTTATCCTGGCTTTTTTCTAGGCATACATGGGTGTGTAGATTTTCCCTTTCACATTTTTTAGTTTGCTGAAGAGTTTTCCAGTTTGCCAGTTATACTTAGAAACACCTCGGCCTTCATTCTTTCCATACAATAACTGTTCCACATTAAGAAAGGAAGGGAGGTCAACTCTGTACTATAACTCACAGTTTTTTTTTTTAATTTTTTTTTTTTAACGTTTATTCATTTTTGAGACAGGGAGAGACAGCATGAACAGGGGAGGGTCAGAGAGAGAGGGAGACACAGAATCTGAAACAGGCTCCAGGCTCTGAGCTGTCAGCACAGAGCCTGATGTGGGGCTCGAACTCACGGTCCGCGAGATCATGACCTGAGCTGAAGTCGCACGCCCAACCGACTGAGCCACCCAGGCGCCCCTATAACTCACAGTGTAAGGCTCAGAAGAAGTAGTTTCGAATTGAAAAAAGAATGAAAGAGCTTCCCTTTTTGCAGATGTGCCTCTGCCTTTCAAAGGAAGTTTGTCATGTTCGTGTTCAGGCTCTAGTAGCCTAACCCTACAGTGGGCCTGGTCCCCACTCTCTAACCTTTCTCTGTAAAATGCACGTTGAGGGAAAATAAAGTTGTGAATTTGTAGTTTCTGTTTACATCGAATTTTACATTAATATTTCTGGGCCCTCTATTGAAGCCTTGCTGCAGACAGGGAATTTCTTCCCCTTCCTGGATACAGGTCTGAGAAGAATTGAGTTATGAACAGATGTGAAAGCTGGTGATGCAGATTATTCTGGGCAGTGGCAGCCACTCATATGGTGACACATGGGGCGGAGTGGATAGGAAGTGGAGGGAAGAGGTTTAAAAACAGGCTGAGCAAAATGTCCAGTGGCTACCTGACCTTCTAGAAAATCCACACTGAATGTGAAGTTTAGAGCTGATGATGAGAGATGAATTTTTAGCCTCCCGTTTTAAAGGCAGCTTACACACCTGAAAATCGTGCTGACTGATTGCACCATATTTCAGTTCACTTAGCAGTGAAAGAAGACTTGAATCCAGCAGCCTACTGTATCAGAGGAATCTGAGCACTACGTCATAGAACAGATGAAATTGGCCATCAACAGAGAGATAACATTCCTTGACATCCTAGTTAGTTTAAATTGGTCATGAAAAATTGCTATTCACTTAGATGGCCCATACCTGAAAGTTAGGACTCAGTGTTTTTGTTTTTCCTTCTAGTTCCCTTCTTTCATATAATTCCTGCTCAGATATTTGCAGACGTAACAAAACCCTAAGGAGTATGTGTATTCTCACTTGTGACTTTTCTGTGGCCATCTAGACCTGAGAAATTGAGAATTTTCTGCTCAATTTTTAGGTTTCATGTTTTAATTTAGATAGGCTGAGATCTGTAATGAGCATCTTTTGCCGGGAGTCATTAAAGATGACATTGCATGTCTGAGGTTTCAAATTAGAAGTCTGATCATGTCCCCTGATTTGATTTTTAGCTATGGAAGCAAAGTGTGCAAAGTGATAGAATTTCCCATGGCGGCTGGTGAGTTATGGGTCAATTTCAATTATCTCAGGCATCTCGCACAGCTTGCCCTCTGCCTTTCTTGAATTATGATGCTCTCAGGTCTTCGTAGGCAAACTCATGTATCACAGCTTATCCCATAGAAATTTGGGCACTGCTAGACCTTAAGATGTGGGGAGATCTTTGGGCTGGGGCTGGGGAGGAGCCTGAGCCCCTTCTTTTAGTGAGGAATTGATTGCATCAGCTTTTAGGTCAATAGAAGAGTTTAGGTCCCTCGATGGAGAGTTGGTTAAGGCCTGTGGTAGATGATGAAAACTAGCTATACAAATTGCTGGCTTTACGGTAGTCCTGCCTTTGAATCATAGCTGGCTTCAAGTTTCAGGACAAGATGGAAGCATGGAGTTGGTGAAATATATATACCATGTGTGTCAGCACTGCTGGACAGGCAGCAGGGGCAGCGCGAACACAAAGGGGGAAGGATGGAACAGGTGCTGTTAATAAGAGGTCACTTTGTTTTGGAGGCAGCCTGCTAACCAAGGGCTTGCTGCTTACTAGCTCTGTGACTTGGGCAAATAATGAAAATGCCCTGGGCTAGCTTTTCGTTTCTAAAACGGACATAATAATAGTACTTGCCGCATAGGGGGGGATGTGACAGTTGGCTGAGCCTAGGGCTTAGTAGTTCCTTGGAAAGTGGTAGCTTCTTCGTGTTTTTTGTTTTTTGTTTTATTGTGCTTGAAAATCTAGCAAAGCCAGAGGTGACAGAGAAATCTGCCTGTGGGTAAGCCGGGCTGGGGAAGCAGTGGGCAATGACAGGACTGGCTGAGGAAAGGCTCCAGTCCAGCTCTGAGCCTGAGATGTCAGCTAATATGGTGCCTGACACATCGTAGTCACTCAACAAACAGGTATTTCCTGAGTGAAAGATGCATGATCTCCCCTGCCCCCACACCCTTGAAGAAGAGATCAAAGAAAAATTGGCTTACATGTGAAGTGTGGGTCTAACAATTTATTTCCAGTAGTTAACCTACCATTCAAACTGCATTTCTGGCCATAGAAAATGCCATCTTTGGCCATATTACCCATTTCCTCTGTTATACCGAGGCTCTTTCTGGGCCCATCTTCTGACAGCATGCATTCTAGGTTCTTTAACTTTTCTTTAAAATGTGAATGTTTCAATCTTTTCTCTATTGAATGACTTTCCATTAGAATCCAAGAGGGAATTTATATTTCTTTAATGGGTCTGGCAAAAAACGGGGGTGAGTAAAGGAAACATTTCTTCTATTTTTCTTCATTAGAGGCTAAAAAGCAACCAACTGCCGCCACCACCACCAAACAAAACAAAACAAAAATTTAAAGGACCTTCATTGTTTTAGGGACAGGAGAATAAGGTAGAGGCTGTCCACTTTTCTTAAAAAATTTTTTTAACGTTTATTTTTGAGAGAGAGAGAGAGAGAGAGAGAGAGAGAGAGAGAGAGAGAGAGACCATGAACAGGGGAGGGGCAGAGAGAGAGAGAGGGAGACACAGAATCCAAAGCAGGCTGCAGGCTCTGAGCTGTCAGCACAGAGCCCAAAGTGGGGTTCGAACCCATGAACTGCAAGATCATGACCTGAGCCGAAGTCAAACGCTTAGCCGTCTAAACCACCTAGGTGCCCCCCAGCTGTCCTCTGTTCTCAATGGGCAGGGAAGGAGTGAAACCCTGATCATGCACAATCAGTGGTGCTTATGTAAAAGGAAGCAATAAGGCTAACCTTTGGAGCCTCCTGAAGAAACTAACAGGGCTACGTAGGTGTCATCTGGAATGGGAAAATTATGTCCAAGAGGATTTTGAATAACCGAACCCACAGATTTTCTTTCTTTTTTTTAAATAAGTGTATTCTTTTTTAAAAAAATATTTATTTTTGAGAGAGAGAGAGCAAGCAGGGGAGGGGCAGAGAGAGAGGGACAGAGGATCCCAAATAGGCTCTGCACTGACAGAAGAGAGCCTGATGTGGAGCTCGAACTCATGAACCGTGAGATTATGACCTGAGCCGAAGTCAGATGCTTAAGCGACTGAGGTTTATTTGTCTGATATGAATATAGTGATTCCAGCTTTTTCTTTAAAAAAATTTTTTTTAATGTTTATTTTTGAGAGAGAGAGAGAGAAAGTGTGTGAGCAAGTGGGGGGGGGGCAGAGAGTGAGGGAGACAGAGAATCTGAAGCAAGCTTCAGGCTCTGAGCTGTCTGACATGGGGCTCGAACTCACAAATTGCAAGATCAGGACCTGAGCTGAAGTCGGAGGCTTAACTGACTGAGCCAGCTAGGTGCCCTGACTCTGGCTTTCTTTTGGTATGTTTTTATCTTTTTATTTTTAATATTATAATTCAAATGAGGTTTTTGTAGACAGCATAGAGCTAGATTTTGCTTTTTTATCCAAATTGACAATCTCTGACATTGGGTGTTTAGACCATTTAGAGTTAATGTAATTATTGGTATTGGTTGCATTTAAAGCTACCATCTTGATAGTTATGTTTTTTTAAAAAAAATTGTAAACATTTATTCATTTTTTGAGAGACAGAGTGTGAGTGGGGGAGGGATAGAGAGAGAGGGAGACACAGAATCTGAAGCAGGCTCCAGGCTCAGAGCCTGTCGGTATAGAGCCCGATGCAGGGCTCGAACTCAGGGACTATGAGATCATGAGCTGAAGTCAGACACTTAACCAACTGAGCCACCCAGGCGCCTCGAGAGTTGTGCTTTTTAAGTCTCATTTTTTTAAACGCCTTCATACTTCTCTATCTATCTATCTATCTATCTATCTATCTATCTATCTATCTATCTATCCATGCATCCATCTATTGTGGTAACATATACATAATATAAAGTTTACCATTTTAACCATTTTTAAGTATACAGTTTAGTGACATTAAGTACATTTACATTATTCTGCAATCACCACCACCATCCATCTCTAGAACTTTATCACTTTTCCCAACAGAAAACCCATACCCATTAAGTAATAACTCCTCATTCCCTCCGCTCCCCAGCCCATATCTGGTACTATTAATTTCTTTGTTTGGATCTAAATATTCCATTTGGCATTATGCTCCCTCCTACCTGAAGAACTTCCTTAGCCTTCTGGTCTACTGGCTGAACTTTTACCTCTTTTTTTCTGAAAATGTCTTTATTTTGCATCTTTACTGGATATAGAATTATTTGTTGACTGTTCCCCCCCCCCCCCCAGTATCTTAAAGATGTCTCTCCATTATCTCTGGCTTGCATAGTTTCTGACAAGAAGCCTGATGTAACTCCTCTCTACGTTATGCCTTTTCTTTCCTTTGGCTGCTTTCAAGATTTTCTCTTTATCTTCAGTGTCAGAAGTTTGACTGTGATGTGCTTAGGTGTATTTTTCTTTGTATTTACTTTGTTTGGAGTTCTCTGAGGGTCTCGGATCTATGGTTTATTAGCTCATTAATTTTGGAAAATTCGTGGACATCATCTCTTCAAATAGTTCTTTCCTACCATTCTCTTTTCCTTCTGGGACTCCAGTGACACATGTGTCAGACTGTCTGATGTTATCCCACAGCTCTTTGATGCTTGGTTCTGGTTTTTGCCCCACCCCACCCTGCCCGCCAAATCTCCCCCCCCCCCTTGTGTTTCAATTTGGATACTTTCTGTTGGCTTATCTTTAAGTTCATTGCTCCTTTTTTCTGTCATGTCTAGTCTTCTCTTTAGATCCCAACCTAAAGTAGTAAAGGAAAATGAAGATTGACATTGGAGTTGGTTCCCACAGAGGTCATGTCGTGGTGACCTTGACAACAGCAGTCTCAGTGAAGTGGTGGGGGCAAAACCCCCATTAAATTGGGCTCAGAGGAGAGTGGGTCTGATCTGATCCCAGGAATGTGGTCTAATGAGGGGAAGCTGGTCCACATGGTGTGGTTAGGGCTCAGACTTCCTCTCTTCCTGATGTGGCCTCACCTCAGTTCTTCTTGACTAGGCACACCCCTTTAAGTCTCAGCCATGCCCCAGCCAGGCTGTGCACTACTCTTTGCAATGGGCTCACTTGCCATTCATCACAGGTATCCCTAAACCACCTAAGCCAGGTTTACTGGCCCATATCTTACTACCTTCAATACAGGAACTTCTGGGTCTCTTCTTGCCGTAAGACTGCTGAAGGAGGCTCAGCAGTGCCAGCAAGGCTCTTTCCTTCACTCTGCCTAAGTAGAGAGCATCCTGTAGAGGTGGTCTGTCAGCTCCGACCAGAAAGGAAAGCCAGAGCTTCTCTGCTTGAGTTTTTACCTCCACCTGTATAATAACCTTCCCTTTTAGGACATGTTTCTGAGGTCTTCTGTCCTCTTCCATGTCTTCCCACAGTTCACTGTGTCACAAGAGGTAGGTTTTCTACTTTCTCCTCCTATCTTCTCTTCTGACATATTCTTCTCTAGGGCAGGTAGCTTTATGGCCCAACTCTTGTAGGTAGAGGGGGCTATTCTTTCTCTAATACAGAGAAAAATACTCTAAGATCTGATTCACTTAGATGTAGTTCTGAATTTGTGAGTGCTTGGACAAGGAACTAGGGATTGCTGGGAGCGGAATACATTGTTTTAGTTTTTAAAAATTACCTGTATGAATTTAGTCTTATAACAGTATAGTTGAGTAAGGAGTTAGGTGTTACCATCACTGTCTGAGACCCAGAGTGGTAAGTCAGGTGTCCAAGATCATGCAGGTAGCACATTCTTGCTGTATTAAAATCTAAACCCTAATCGTTTTAGTAAGAAAGGTTTAGATGCATAAATGCATGTGCTTATAGAGGAGTATGTGAAAATTCATGCAATTAGCACCACGAGTGAGTAGATTTCCTTTTCCTATTACACCAAGCAGAAAGGCAAAAACGTTTGGTGTCATCACTTTGTAAATCCTGAGATTTTAGTCTGCTATAGCTACAGGTTCAAAACCCGGCACCTTAATTTTGATCCACCTGACTGTAGTAGACATTCAAAGGCTTTTCTCTAGAAATGCTAACAAAAGGTTCTGATATGGTCCAACTGCTTACCTGCTGAACAAGATGGATACTCTGTCTTCTATTAAGTACTGTGAACTATAATTAGCTTTCAGGGTAAAAGTTAAGACTAATTCTCTGCCTGTCATGCTTGAAAATAGTGTTTTATCCTTAAGTATGACATGCAAACCTGGCTCCAACCTACTATTTCAAGTTCTTATCACTCACCTTATATTACAGCAGTACAAGACTAGTCTTTGTTCCTCGGTCTAGCCCACCCGGTTCACCCACAGACTCCCATGACCTTGGTGCTGGCCTCCTGGTGCTGTAGAGCTCACAGTCCTCCTCCTCCTTATTCCAGACAAGACGCCGCTCGCTCTACAGTTCAGTGCCAGCTTCAGTGTTGCCTTTTCTGTTGAGCTGTGCTCCTCTCCCACCCAGCAGGGGATTGCGCATTCCTCTGCTCTGTGGTACTTTGTGTGAAGTTCATGTATCGTAACACATATTTATACTTGTTAATACAGTCATTGTGTCTAGCTTATGGGGAATGGAGACTACCATTCCTTACTTACTTTTTATATGATACTTTACTTTAATATAGGAAATGCCTGTATTTAGCAAGAGCCTTGCCTTAGATCCTTGCTATTCCAATTATGGTCTGAGGAACTGCAGCGTCAGACTCTCCTGGGAGCTTGTTAGAAATGCAGGATCCTGGGTCCCACCTCAAGACCTACCGAATCAGAATCCACTTTTTAACAAGATCTCCTGGGGACATTGTATATGCATTAAAATTTAGGAGGCGCTGGACTGGGCTAGGTGAATCCTAAGGACTCCTCCTCCCTGATTTGCCATGACTCTAGGCTACCTGAATAATGGCCACGAGTGGCTGTAAGTATATCTGAGTATTCACATGGGTCACAGGGACTGGGTCCTAGGAGAACTTCAGCGGGAGCTTTTGGTGATGTCCCTAGGGGATGGGGCCACAGAGGGACAGAGGTAGGATGAGCTCAACCAGTCCAAGTATGGAGGGGCCTGGAGGGTGGCTTTTTGATAAAGAACAAGCAATTTGATAAGGTAGACTTAGAGGCATACAAACCAGATGGAGAGGCCACTGGTCTGTAGTCACAAAAACCTAGGAAAAATGAATCTCCCACCCCACCACCATTTGTTGTCCCCAGAAGACATTTGTTCTCCAACTTGTTTTCCTACATGTGGACTTCTCCCCTTTTCGGCCCTCTTCCTTCTGTTCCCCTAGAGTTGCTCCTTGTGTGTGAGAAGCCCAAAGATGAGGGACTCTGCCGAGTTAGGAAGGAATGCCCAACCTCTCCTGGGAGCTGACTGTGATCTGCAGATAACCTTCTTGGATTACGGAGGGCTGCCCCGTTGCAGGGAGGTAGTTCCCAGTGAGACTATTTACATGGGAGACTCAGCCCACCAGACTTCAGGAAAGCAGCGCCTGTGACCTTCCTGTTGAAGCAGAGATGATAGATACAGGGAGTCATTACATTTGTGGGAAATGTTGCTAGCTGCAGTATATTGCTAGAAGATTTGCTAAGAAGTTAATTAAGATATACAATGCAGGTAGCCTACAAGTGCCAGTTGGGTTCTGATTAGTGAGTGAGCGAGCGAGTGGCACTAAGGCGAGGCTGCTTCCTGTGTTATTACGGCCCTGGTTCTTTAGCTGGGAGTGGGGAGCAGGGCTGTATCAGGGGACTGAGGTAAGTGGGCTCACAGAGGCTTGGTAGTGGCAGTAGCCCAAGTCCTCTTATGACACATTGCCATCATGATGTAAATTTGCATGTAATAATATTACTTGTCTAGTTGGCAACGGATATAATTGGTGGCAGTAATTGTCACAGCAGTATATTTCACAGACTACTTTTTCTTGTTGCAGGAGGGGTTAGGTGTCCTTCTTGCAGTCTGTCATTTTACTGTAAAACCTGAGGGCTGAAATTTTAGGTTCCTCATGACTTCTCAAGTGAGTTTTTTCAACAGAGTGAGATGCATGTATTTGAGACAGGGTGTATTTCCTTTAAATAGTTGTGTGGTCGCACAGTCCCATGAGACTGGTCCTTAGAGAAATCGGAGGGGCTGGTTTTGTATGTTCTGTTTTCTGTGTTTCATTTCCTATTTGACAGCAATATTGTCTGGCAGAATTTTGCCTTTGACTCAATATCATTAGCAACTAAAATGTGGTCTGTGTGCTTTTCTTCCTCAAGGTCGTTGGTCACTCAAGTCCTGTCAGTAAAGCCAAGAAATTGCCAGCACCTCTCCTGGGTTTGATGGAGACCTTAACTTGAGTTACGTTTGGGGTTTGGCTGTGATCCTTGTCTCCAGGAATGGCAAAAGAGGAGGGTTAGGGCTGGCTCTTGTAATCTGGGAAAATCCTTAGTGTCCTGAGGATCTCCCAGCTGAAGAGTCAGAGGAGACGGGAGGGTGTGAGATGAAGTGAGGAGAGAAATTCTCTCCCATCTATCAAAGCACTTTCTAATGGAGCCTTGGCACAAGGGACGCAGCACTGTTCCAGCACGACGCCGAGTAGGTACAGGAGCTGTCCTCAAGAATCCACACATGTAGGAGTTTCTCATCTATGCAACTCAAACATGCTGTTCCAAAATCAGATGTTTTGTGGGTATCGGGAATGGTTGTCCAGAGCCCTTCTCTCCATAATGAGAGACCAGCATTTGTGAGAGGATTATCAGTGTGGGGGCGGTCTCTGTGCCAAGCCACCTGGCCTACCGGGGCTTAAAGCCATGACTGATGGCTCTGTGCTCTGACCGCTGAGCAGTTGGTAGAGGTGCCCAGCAGCAGCCATAGCGAAAAAGTATATCTGCTTTTCCAGTGCAAGTTTTATCAGCATCTCACTGAGCAGAGTGTCTTAAAGTATGACCTTCCCCCAAACTACTCTGTATCTTCATGTTTGATTCTCAGATGGTTTAGGTTCTTTTTATTTTTCGTCTTCCACTTATGGGCTATTTAAATAAATTATAAACACCACCTTGATAGATTACATATAAAAGTCCAAATTCTGTTTGTTCAGTGAGTATTGAGCACCTACTATGTGCCAGCCACCAATTTATGGATGCAGAGCCGAACGAGGGAGTCTCTCAGGGATTTAATGCTCACAAGTAGTGTATTCCAGGACAGGCATGACCATCACTGAGCCTGTATAGCACTTCAGCATTCATACACGTTTCTAGATCTGTTGTCTCATTTGTTCAGTGCGTTAGTCAGGGAGGGTGTTAATTTTACTGTCTCCATTTTATTGGTGGGGAAGATAAAAGCCCAGAAATGTTAAATGATTTGGTCAAAGAGATTCGTGGTAGAGCTGGGATAACACCATGTAATCTCTTAATAACATTGCTTAATATACCCAATATTTGCTTTATTTATTTATTTTTTAAGCATTTTACAGGTAATTAGGTTTAAACTGTCATGTCTCTAAAGTTATAAATATTGTAGAGTCAATGGACACTACGAAAAATAAATTTATACTAATTCCTTGAAAATAAAGAGAAATGAGAAATAGAGAGATGAGAAATAAGTTGTTTTTTTTTTAAAAAATAGAAGTAGGTGACCATTGACATAAAGTTGTTGGAGAAAATAGAGCAACATTTTATAGCAATTTATTTAAAAACTAAGAGAATACAATAGTACAGAGAATAGAGTGTGAGCTTTGGAATCCAACAGATCTGGGGTCACTTAATTTCCTTTTTTAGATCTTTGACCATGGTCAAATTGCTTAATAAGCTTCGAGTCTCAATTTCTCTGTTAATGGGCTAATGATGCCTACCTGCTGGGGTGAAGTGAGAATTTGGTTTTTTCTTTATAGGTAAATAAGGTTCATGTTCTGGTTGTTACTGAACCATGCAGGTGTTAATTATGTGTGTGTTTATGGTGAGCTGACTTAAAATGTAAGCTGTGCAGCATGTTAGAAGTTCATCTGGTGCACAGTGAGGTGCAGCCACCTGCCATGAGTGCTGACACCTAGTGAATGAGGACCTGGGAGAGACCTGGCCTGCGTATTACAGATCCCACGGACAGAACACAAGCTCAGGAGGCAAAATTGAGCACCAAGTCAAAAGTTGCCTAGGCAAACACTCTGACCGACAGCTGTTGATTTGTGATACAGCTGCTTCTCACACAGGCAACTCTGTGGAGCTTACTGCAGGGGACCAACATCAGGAATTTTAGTTATCAAAGGTTAATGATGGCCCTAGCCGTTCTGCAGTAGCCATATCGAGAGACAGGAAATATGATGGTACTTGGCACCCCCATTCCTTTCCACTTGGACTGCATTAGAATCTCTGCTCCTCAGTAGCCTGTACCATTTCACATGTACGGTCTACCCTCAGAAACTTACTAACTGTCCATCTGGCTTCAGCTTCAGAGCTCGCGGGCACACCTTTTCTGTCTCATCCAGCCTCTACTTCCTTTAGTCCCAGCTGACCCTGAACTGTTTCTCTTACTTGTCTGTTATAGACACTCTCTAGGCCAGAATTCCCACCTCATTCCTTGTGTTCCTGGATACCCTCTTGTGTGACTTGTCTCTCAGGAATGTACTCGTCCACACCTCTGCTTCAGGAGAAGTTCTGGCTCTCCCACCATCTTTTCATTCATTGATCCACCAAGTATTTGCTGAGGGCCTGCTATATGTCAGAAAGTGTGCTTGGTGCTAGGGACAGAGTAGTGAACAAAACTAGCAAAAGCATGCACAGTCACAGAGTCTACTTTCCAGTGGTGTGCTAGGACCTAATACATGAAAGAGCAAGACAGAGCCAGGTGGGGGGGATCTGGAGTCTGGGGGCAAGGTTGCAGTCAGTGAAATTTGTTGTGAGCACTGAATTAGCAAAGACTGAACCATTGCTCCTAAGGGAGAAATAGGGTTAGGTTCCTGTGAGCTTTTAATCACAACATTTGACAGCCAGTCAATACATAACCTTGTTTTAATGTGTGTTTCTGTTTAAAGACACTTGATATATATTGTTGATTCATTAACATTGAACTCCTGGCTAACAGCTCTATAACTTATGCCTGAGTGAATCTGATTTAACATACATCTTTTCTCCATAAAGCATATCATAGCCTTCTTGTGCTTAGGAACACTAGACACATTGCAGCCCTGTACTCGGAGGCCATTTCAAACAGTGAACTCACCAGCAAGAAGCACAGAAATGCAAAAACCATGGCCCTAGACAGATTGCAAAAATGACCACTGTTTACCATTTGAGCTGAAATAAGATGTCAGTGTCCTCTTGTTCTACCTCAGCTGAGCATGTGGCATGGGGTGACTCACACTACTTGCCACTCTGAGCTTGTCTGAGAACAACTGCAGAAATGCCTCAAATATTTATTTTGGGGTTATAAATTTCAGTAAGTAGGCACATTTACAAATATGTAATCAGCAAGTTATGGGACCAACTGTAAATGGAGTGATGAGGGTAGGCCTCAGTGAGAAGGTGACATTTGATGAAGACTTGGAGGAGAGGATGTGAGTCACGTGGATGCCTGGAGAAGGGTTCCGGGAAGAAGGTGCAGCCAGTGCAAAGGTCCTGGGCCAGAGGTGTGCCTGAAGTGTGCAAGGAATAGTAAGGATGCCAGTGTGGCTGCAGTAGAGTGTGGAGTGATCAGAGGAGAGTGGTGGGAGGAGAGTGGTGGGATGGCAGGTCAGGTAAGGCTTTGTAAGCCATTGCGCATTCTTTTTTTAAATGTTTGTTTATTTTGAGAAAGAGCATGTGTGCATGTGAGTGGGGGAGGGTCAGAGAGGAGGGAGTGAGCGAATCTTGAGCAGGTTCCATGCTCAGCTCAGAGCCCGACACGGGGCTTAATCTCATGAACTGTGAGATCATGACCTGAGTCACAATCAAGAGTCAGATGCTCAACTGATTGAGCCATCCAGGCGTCCCAGGAAATATAGTTAGCCAACTGACCCAGTGGTGTAATTCAGTCTGAGTCAGAAGGCCTGAGAACTAGGAAGCTGATGGTGTAAGTCCCAGTCCAAAGGCCCAAGAATTGAGAGACCGTTGTCTGAGGGCAAGAGAAGATGGATGTACCAGTTCAAGCAGAGCAGAGGTGCCCTTCCTCTGCCTTTTCCTTCTAATCAGGCCGTCAGTGGGCTGGATGGTGCCCACCTCACGTTGGTGAGGGCCATTTTCTTCACTCTAGCAATTTAAATGCTGATCTCTTCCAGAAGCACCTTTACAGGCACACCCAGAAATAATGTTTTTCTAGCTTTCTGGGCATCTCCTAAAGCCAGTCAAATTGACACACAAAATTAACCACTGTATTTAATATTCACAAATCAATCAACATGATACATCACATTAATAAAAGAAAGGATAAGAACCATATGATCCTTTCAGTAGATGCAGAAAAAGCATTGACAAAGTACGACATCCATTCATGATAAAAAGCCCCCAACATGGTTATGTTTAGAGAGAACATACCTCAACGTCGTAAAGGCCATATATGAAAAACCCACCACTAATTTAATTCTAAATGGGGAAAAATTGAGAGCTTTCTTCCTGTGGTCATGAATAAGATGAGGATATTCCACTCTCACCAATTTTATTCAGCATAGTACTAGAAGCCCTAGCCACACCAATCAGACAACAAAAAGAAATTAAAGGCATCTAAATTAGCAAGTAGGAAGGAAAAATTTTGACTGTTTGCAGATAACATGATGTTCTATATAGAAACCCTGAAAGACTCCACCAAAAAATGGCTAGAACTGATAAACAAATTCAGTGAAGTCCCAGGATACAAAATCAATGTACAGAAAGCTGTTGCATTTCTGTATACCAATAATGAAGCAGCAGAAAGAGAAATTAAGAAAACAATCCCATTTTTAATTGCACCAAAATAATAAGATACCTAGGAATAAACCTAACCAAAGAAGTGAAAGATCTATTCTCTGAAAACTATAAAACACTGATGAAAGAAATTGAAGACAACCCAAAGAAATGGAAAGATATTCCATGCTCATGGATTGGAAGAACACATATTGTTAAAATGTCTGTACTACCCAAAGCCATCTACGCATTCAATGCAATCTCTATCAAAATACCACTAGCATTTTTCAGAGTGTTAGAACCAACATTCCTAAAATTTTTATGGAAACACAAGAGATCCTGAATAGTCAAAGCAGTCTTGAAATAGAAAAGCAAAGCTGGAGGCATCACAATTCCAGACCTCAAGTTATAAAGCTGTAGTAATCAAGACAATATGGTACTGGCACAAAAATAGACACATCAATGGAACAGAATAGAAAACCCAGAAATCAACCCACGATTATATGGTCAATTAATCTTCGACAAAGAAGGAAAGGATGTCCAATGGAAAAAAATGTCTCTTCAACAAGTGGTGTTGGGAAAACTGGACTGCTTTCTTACATCATACACAAAAATTCAAAATTGATGAAACACCTAAAATGTGAGACATGAAACCATAAAAATCCTAGAACACAAGCAGTAACTTCTTTGACATCAACCATAGCAACTTCTTTTTTTTCTAGATAGGTCCCCTGAGGCAAAGGACACAAAATAAAAAACTTCCATACAGTGAAAGAAACCATCAACAAAACTAAGGCAACCTACAGAATGGGAGAAGATATTTGCAAATGATATATCCAATAAAGGGTTAGTATCCAAAATATAGAAAGAACTTATAAAATTCAGCACCCAAAAAACAAACAATCCGATTAAAAAAATAAGCAGAAGACATGAACAGACATTTCTCTAAAGAAAACATCCAGATGGCCAACAGACACATGAAAAGATGCTCATCATCACTTACCATGAGGAGAATGCAAATCAAAAGTATAATGAGCTATCAATGGCTAAAATCAACAACAGAAAATGGGACACCGGGGTGGCTCAGTCAGTTAAATGTGTGGCTCTTGACTTGGAATCAGGTCTTGATTTTGCAATTCATGGGTTTGAGCCCTGCGTTGGGCTCTACACTGACAGTGTGGAGCCTGCTTGGGATTCTCTCTCTCTCTCTCTCTCTCTCTCTCTCTGTCCCTCCCCCACATGTGCACACACACACTCTCTCTCTCTCAAAAATATACAAACTTAAAAAAAATCAACATAAGAAACAGCAATATTGGTCAGGATGTGGAGAAAGGGAAACTTCTTGCACTGTTGGTAGGAATGTAAACTGGTGCAGCCACTCTGGAAAACAGTATGGTAGTTCCTGAAAAAGTTAAAAATAGGACTACCTTGTGATCCAGCAATTGTACTACCAGGTATTTACCCAGAGAATATGAAAATACTAATTCAGAGTGTACGTGCATCCCAGTGTTTACAGCTGCATTATCTATAATAGCCAAATTATGGAAACAGCCCAAGTGTCCATTGGTTGATGAATGGATAAAGAAAATGTGGTGTATAAAGAAACACACACAATGGAATATTACTCAGCCATAAAAAGAATGAGATTTTGCCATTTACGATGGCATGGATGGAGCTAGAGAGTTATCACGCTAAGTGAAATAAGTCAGAGGAAGACAAACACCATATGATTTCACTCATGTGGAATTTAAGGAACAAAACAAATGAGCAACCGGGCAAACCAAGAAACAGACCCTTATCTATAGAGAACCAATCGATGGTTACCAGAAGGGAGGTGGGCGGGGGGATGGGTGAACTAGGTGATGAGGTATGAGGAGTACACTTGTGATGAGCACTGGGTGATGTGTGAAGTGTTGAGTCACTGTATTATGCATCTGAAACTAATATAACACTGTATGTTAACTAACTGGAATTTAAATAGAAACTTAAAAAAATTAACCACCAAGATGGGGAGACATGACAGGGCTTTGAGTTGAAAAATGACACTGTGCTATGTTATGAGGGTAGTCTTTAGGGTCAAGGATAGAAGCAGGAAGTCAGTTAAAGGGGTATTGCAGTCATCCAGAGCTAAGCCTCAATGCAGTCATTTGCTGACAACTTAAAATGAACTTTCTGGAACCTCCCTTGCCCCTGAAACACTCCCACTTCACAAATGGAACACAGCTTCTGGAATTTGCTACTTTGCCGCTTCTCAAAGAGAGCTGAACCTCCAGACTGAAGCACTCAGTGGTACTGGTGCCTATCTGAAGATGTGCTCCAGCTTGAAATCAAACTAATTGGAGTGCTGGTTTCTATAAAGCAATTTGCCATTCTGTAGTATTAGTCTTGCACGCTCAAATTATGTTAAATATATCGTGCTGGTAATTAGAAAAATACTTCATTGTTTTTCTGAATAGAAGGTATGCATATTGCCTTACTAAGTTTTGACTTTGCTTTTTACAACCACTATCACAGCCCTTGAGAACCACATTTCATTCACCTTGACTGGGAAGGGGAAAGTGGCTAAACAGATTGCCAGCATGAAGATATTTGTATCCGAGGTAGAGCATAGAAATAATTCATGGCACGTCGCTGCACTGCTTTAATGAATACAGAAAACACTTTAGGTAATGCATTATTAAAGGCATGCACAGCAGAGCTTCCTTGTATACAATTTAAGCGTGAACTTATTTGCATTTCAGGTTGCTACCTCTTTTAGATTTAATTAGATTTCAGGCTTCAATCGATTTATTAAATGAATTTCTCACTGCTTAAAAGGTGTAATATGCTCATGACAGTAGCTTTTCCCCATCATTCTCTTCTCATTTCCTCATGCACCCAAGATCTCAGCTTCCATCTTGGATTCAAAGCCAGAGGTTATTTTCCAGAGGTACCGTGCTGTGTAATGTAGCTTCTTTTGTGGTTGGAGATCCTGGGGCCATGGAGAGGGTTATATTTTTTTTATGCGTACTCTCTCACATGAATGTACCTCTTATAGATTTACCACCAGTAAGTTTAACTAAGGCACGATAAAGCTCTATCTTCTGTTTGGGTGGCCCTTTATCACTGCGAATCTTTCTACTGTTACTTTGGCACAACATCCACAAACGTTATTTCTACTGCAATGAAGAGAGCATTGGGACTCTTCAAATGGTGGGAAATTAAATGTAATGAATCAAACCATATTAGTGATTCTCAAGATGAGCTGGGGAGCTAGACCATAAAGTGCAGTAATTTAGTGATGTTCCACGTTTGTTTAGAAGACTAGAGGGAATGCTGGTCTGAACCACTGGAGGATCCTAATCCCTATTATTGTCGCCTACCTGCGTGAATTTCAGTCAATTGTTGGACCACTTGGCTGTGATGGCTTCATCAGGGCTCCTTATACCTTGTTATCTTAAGGCAGGGGATACGTCTATTTGACTTCTAATGGTTCCTTCCAGCTTCAAGCTAGGTGTGTGTCTGTGCATTTGTGGGGAAAGGGGAAGTGGTGTGAACAATAGATCTGCTTCTGATTGCGGTTAGCACCATGGTCTAGATAATGTCCATAATACAAAGTGGAAGAAGTGATATTACTGGATGTATTTTTCCTTTCTAAACTTAAGTCAGCTATGGCCAGCTTCCTGAAGGAAGTTATTTTTTTTATCATATTTACTATACATCTCCAAATGTACTGCATTGTGAAAGTTCAGTTAGAAAGGGGATTAAAGACATAGTAACCAAAGTAGGATAATGTGAGTATGAATCAGTTTCTATAATATAAATCGATTTCTATAGTAAAAGGATAAATCCATTTTTCCACAGAGCAAAAGCTGTGTTCAGAATGCTGTGAATTCACAATTTAGAAAAATATTAATTAAGCAAAGCCCAGTAGCAAAATGGGATTGTGGCTGAATGGCAGGCTCATCTTTGAGGAGAGGGCTAATTTTTACTTATGTTTGCAAGACTCAGCATGAACTAGGTTATGTAAGAGGCCTGTGAATTTTAAAATTCTGATTTTCTGCCTGTACATTATTCATTTGAGGGATGGTAAACCCTATTATTAACCCAGGCCCGATTTCTCTCAAAAGAGAGAATGGAAAAGTGCTGGACTGCTCTGGGTCTCCTTTAATCTGGAACATTCCCACAGCCTTTCTGTGTATTTTATGACCCTGAAGAGTATAGTTAGTTCTTCCTTAGTTAATAGAACACTCTGCATTTTTACTTTGATGTTTCCTTGTGACTAGATTTAGATTATGCATTTCAAGTAAGAATACTATGTAAGAAATACTCTGTCCGTTTTAGGACATCATGTTTGGAAGCACACCATGTCCAACTATTCTTGTTAGTGACGCTAATTTTCATCATCTTGAAAGCATGTTGCTGATTCATCTACTGTATAGTTACCTTTTTTTTTTCTTGCAACTAATAAGGATTCTGTGGGAAGTACTCTAAAACCAAGCAAATATCCTGCTCTTTTTCAGCGTTCCCCCCTTGATTTAGCATTTTTTGGATGATCCTGCCCTGAGCCAGTCTTTGCTGATGGTTGCAAATGATTTTCCAGCTTTGGCACTTAGCGTTCTACTATAAATAAGAGCCTTGCCCCCATTAAGAAACATCTGTTTATTATCCTTATGGTTTTACCACTTCCTATCTTTCAGAAGTTTACAATTCATCATTGTACTTTTAAGTTTTTAGTACTCAAGTTGCTCTAGTCTTAGCCAAGGGAAGTCCCATTAACCTGACTTGGACACACTCAAATCGTATTTGGGAAGGATACCTCATCTGTGTAGATCCTGCACTGCCAATGACTCTTCTCTCCTCCGTGACCCCTGAAGTGTCTATAGGTAAGTTCAGGGTCATAGCTGGCCATGTGAAAAGTACCATTAATAGGAGGTTTTTGGAGTTTCTTTGCTCCTCATTGAGTGCAAGCTTGAACCTCAATATATTGCCTTATGTCAAGTGCCTACCAGGGGAAGGAGAAGAGAGTATGTGAGGATGTGGATGAGGAAGGAGAAAGAACAACGAAGCCAAACCTCCCATGCCATGCAAGAGTGGGCCCAAGACCTAATGGGAGTGAGAATGGAGAACATACCTGTGCTAGGACATGGGACACAGAGTCTCGGAATCCGACCACTCCAAGGCAGTCCTTCTCTCTGTGGGCTCAGTATCAGGCTCCGAAGACTTGTTCACCAGTTTGGCCTCATCCTTGCCATTACAGATGCTTAAGAACAAGGCCCATTTCATTTTGCCCTTGGGTGCTCCCAGCAGAACTGACATGTGGACCTCCTTCACCAGCAATGCTTTGGGTTCCAGGGCCACTTGGACCGGGGGATCTCAGACCATGCCCTGTGTCATCTTGTGTCTCTAGAGGACATTTGATAAGCTGTACTATTGTGGCTCAGTTTCCTTTAATGCTAAATGAGGGAATGGAATTCAGATCTTTTAAGATCCTCTTCAGCTTCAAAATTCTCTCGTTCTGAAAATTGAGGTAGGAATTAATGTTCTCACATATTTGTCCTTGCCCATCAACCCTACTTATTCTACTTTTGCATCAAGCAAAATAGGCACTTTGCATGGGTTATCTTCTTTAATGATTTTTTATCACCCCAAATTATCCCTAATGATAGAAATATAATCAGGATGTTAATACCTTTGCTAGCTATAACATAGAGATGTGTAGACGCAAAGTATTCTCACAATAGGGGAAATGAATTTCTATAATAGCCTGTCAAAGACCATATTTCTAAGTTCTTCCTAGAACTACATTAAGTTAATGCTTACCCATAATGAAGCCACTCCACTCAGTTTTTCATTTCTTCTTCACTATTTTTGAAGGATTATTCTGCAGATGTTGAAAGTGCTAGTGACATCGTTAATTATTAGAGCTTTTATCAAGATACTGGATGCTTTTCTAAGTACTCTAACCATTTGTGGCCCTGTGTTCTTATCTGCTAGACAATGGTAAGACCGGGTGTGTGTCTGTTTGGTGGACAGTCAGGGTCCATACCCAGACCTTCATGATGGGGCACGAACAGTGTTTCCTACAAAATCACACCAACTGCTGAGGTTATTAGTTATAGAGAATTTGCCCCCAGTATTTATGATTCATTTCTTATAGTACTTTGTCTGTAGTTTGTGTACTTAGAAAGTTAGGAACTTCTACAAAGTGAAAAGTCAAGGGCATTCAGCTTAGGAATCACTGTCTAAGGTCAAGCCTCTTGGTTGTCTTCCTGCTGGCTTTGGCCACAGGCAGACAAGTGTTCTCTCTCCCCCATGTCATTAAATCCTGCACAGGCCGCTAGCCTAAAGGAAGAGCTTGATTTGCTGATTATACTATAGTTTAAAAGCCTCTTCAGGTTTATTCCGCAAGGAGGGAAAAGTCTGCCTCTGGAGAATGTGAAAAAGAGGAATAATGAAGTCCCCAGTCTCTATTCACCTAAAGCCATATCGTTATTTTGAGTTGTTTTCACTGGCTATTCTTCATACCTGTGGTGTGGCTTTTCAGATTTCACTCCCAGGAAGTGCCTATCTTGGTGCAGAGGGAACAGGGAGGTGAGAGAGGATGGAAGGGAATGAGCCTGCCATGCTGTACATCTGTATAGCTGGGGAATGGCTCGAGGGTTAGCTCAGATGGCAAAGCAGAAGGTTTGTGGGTAGATAGAGGGGCTCAGGACCAAGGGAGAGAAAAAGGGAGTTACATAACTTTGAGGATGTGGTAAGGGAAGCCATGCCCAGAATTAGTTAATACTTAAAAAATAATGAAAATAACAAAGAGGGATTTTTAGCAATGGAAGAGGATAAGCATGGTTTCCTGGAGAGCCACATGGCACCTATTTTAGTTCTTTCCTGGGGTATCCAGTTGAAAGCAAGGATCAGGAGTGTTAGAAGGGAGGTTCATGGTGGTCGCCCCAGAGCACTGTCCTCTTCCACATTCATTTTGACAGGAAGGACTTGTGTCTCATTGTGCTAACGTGAGCGATAGATGGTGAGTGGATAGCGAATGGCCGGGAAAAGAGGTCCAGGGTTGCTGGAGAACCCGACAGAGGTACATAGTAGTTCATGATACAGAAGGGACACCTGTGAAGGTCATCTGGCTCTTCCTTTCTTTCTTCTGGGTGAATGCCCTCTCTGTCACAAATTCTTCTTCTCTTTCAAGTTGTCATCTTGAAAATGAGGCTTACCCTAACTATCCTGTTTGAAATGGTAGCCCACATGCCATTCATCTCCCTTATCCTGCTCTACTTTTCCTTCTTCCTCTAGTACTTATCATCCCCTAACATACTGTATGGTCTACTTACCGATACGTGTATATTTTTTTATTGTTTCTCTCTTTCTGTGTTGGGATGGAAACTCCATGTTTGTCTGTTTTATTCACTGGTGTATTCTGAGAACCAAAACAATGTGTGGCACATGGTGGATGTTCAGTTATTAATTGTTCAATGAATGAATGAAATGAGAAAGGTATAAAACATTCACAGATAGCAAATAAGCCAAAATGGGGTCTTTGAGGAATTCCATTATCAACTTCAGCATACGAGAAAAAGGAAATTTCCATACCCAAAGTGGACAACAGAAGCATTGCTTTCCTGAATGGTTTATGATAAATTTTGTCAGCTGGAAAATCCTAAGTAATGGGTTTTCCACGAGTGCTTATTCTTTTAAGATTCAATCTCTTCAATAAAAGAAGTCATTATTTTAATATTATTCACTTTTGGTTCAACTGGATTTGAATGCTGTGTAGGTTATTTAAAATGTGATGGTTTTGCAAAAGGTTGTGTTATTGTTGGTGAATAGTTTTCTGCTGGCTTTGAGGAGCTGAGTGGGAAGTAGGGAGATTAGCCAAGCAGAGGGCAGGGAGTGAAAGAGGAGAAGAAAATAAACCGCCGGGCAGGGCTAAACTGGGATTCTTTAGGAAGAATGACTGAAAAGTCACTCTGAGGGCCTGTCGGTTTAACTACATAATTGCTCTACGTAATTAAATACATAAATGTTGAGGAAACACCGATTAAAGCCCCCCTGAGAGAGAAGCAGTTCTAATTGGAAGATCTTATTTTGTGCCCCGTGACTCACAGTGTTTTTAACCAGCCCCACGTCATTATTTTGTCTTTTAGCCTCCCCCAAGTGTTTTCTCAGTTTCTCTTGACCAGGGCCTCTTTCTGTAATGTTCTTTTTCTACTGCATAGCAACTGACATTCAGTGTAGTCTTGGCAACTATCAAGTCCTGTGTTCCCATTTCTTACACGGAGCTTATAAAGCTGAGATTGTAGGTCAGGCTACCTACATGCTGCTTATCTATAAATCCAGGAAAACTGCCCATAACCATATGAAGCATAGCACACATCTTGAATGCGTGTCCTTAAAGAGGGGCTGAGCAGAAAGTTATGGATGCTCCTCCCATGTCACTTCCAAGTCTTTTTCCCCAGGAGTTTATGATGCCACTCTTGAGAGAAGAGTGTTACTTCACTCACTGTTACTTCCAATTAGCTAAGTGGTCTTATCTATAGGGGGCATAGTCCTTAAAGATTTTTGTCCTAACATAGAACCTCTACTAACGACTGAGATATAGAAGGATGCAAAGAACATTATGAGTCCATTTTAGGAAAAACAGTAATCTACAAAAGTCCACTATGTATTTGAAATGCACTGTTTTGAGATCTGGTACCCAATACTGTGGCCCTGGAATCAGCCCAGGTTTGGCATCTGAGCTTTGCTCCCTGATGTCTGATGAAGGGGTCTGGACTCCAGGCACATAGGCCACAGGAGGTCTTCAAGTTATATTGGGCCTGAATAGACTGGTGGAACTGGTAATGGTTTAGGAGAGGGGAGAAGGAGAGACTTGTTAAAACCAGGGAGCACTCTGGCCCTTAACACATTTGAAAGAAAGAAAAGGCACCTCTGGGCATCTCACAGAAATTTCAGCCACCAGCAGGCACTCTGCCAGATATTAACGATCACAAGTTTAAATGAGTAAAAACATGTCTCTGCTGATGTCCTTGGACATCTCCATTTGGAGTTGAAACACTCTTTCACAGACTTCGTTCTCGGGAGAATTCTCTAGGGGAGGGCCCTGTGGATGTGAAAACTGATAGTCAAATATCAAGCTTAAGAATTTTCATATTCACCCAAGAGGTGGTATTATGACCAAATCAAGTACCTCAGAAAATTTCCCAAGTTTGAGATCCCTTCATGTCCTCAGGCAAAAATCCTTAATGAGACTCTTACTCAAAACTAATGTTCTCTCAAAGGGAATGAAACAAGGACTCACTGACCTGATGGTGGCATTACACTAGAAATTTAAATTGAGGTCTATGGCATTTAACCTGAGTGTCTTAATTTTTGTCAGGGGTAAACTCAGTAATAGGGAAAGATTATGGCAAATTCATCTAATAAAAATATTCCATCATAGAGAATTTTACTTTCAACCTAGAAAAATACTTAAAATAAGAAATTACAAAACTAATTTTTTCACACCAAAAGGCAAAAATAACACATTGTAAAGAGCACCAGGCCCAAAAGAAAAAAAAAAAAAAAGTAGTGCTCCATATAGAAAAAAATTGAAAACAGACATGTGTTTAAGCTTCTTCATTATGCAGTCATCTCATAAAACCTGCCCAAAGGCACCATTAAAACAAAACAAAACTTTTATTTATTTTGAGAGAGAGAGAGAGAGAGTGCACATGCAAGCACGGGAGGGGCAGAGAGAGAGAATCCCAAGCTCCACACTATCAGCGTAGAGCCCGACATGGGGCTCGATCTCACGAATCATGAGATCATGACCTGAGCTGAAATCAAGAGTCAGATGCTTAACCAATTGAGCCATTCAGGCGCCCAAAAAGACACCATTTTTATGGGGTTAAATATAGTCCTGGATTGAAAGTGGGAGGAAATGGGAAGAAGCAGTGATTTCTTTATGTGCTGAGTCCTCTTGACCTTAGTCTGTGCTGGCTCAAGCCTGGTTCAGGTCAATCTCACCAGGACTACCACCATCCTCTACACCCTACTCTTGTCTCTTCTTCCTCCTTACCTCAGGCAAGAGTGGCATCTTTCTGGAAGGCAAATCTCCATCCAGTCATTCCTTTGCTTAAAACTGTTTAATGGCTCTCTGGTGCCCTGAGGATAAACTATGAACTCCCGTGATAGACAAGCGTGTTCAGAGAGGCAGCATGGAGGTAGTGCTTACCACTGTGGGCTCTGAGCCTCGCTTCCTGGTTTAGGATGTTGCCTCGGCTACTTCCCAGCTGAGAACCCTTAGGCAAGTTATTTACATCTTAGGGCTTCCGCTGTCTCAACTGCAAAATGGAGAAGATGATGATGATAGTACCATCCTGACGGGGCTGTTGTGAGGATTAAATGAGTTCTGATACTAAACATTCACCACTAGCATGATTATTTTCTGCTCTCCATTTGCTTCTGCCTCTATACCCTTGCCCTATGTCATACCAAAGTATTTGAGGATACCTTCCTCACCTCCTTTCTCTTAATGGGATATATCCTTTCCTTTTGTCTTTATTTATTTATTAACATTTATTCATTTTTGAGAGACAGAGCATGAGTGGGGGAGGGGCAGAGAGAGAGGGAGAGACAGAATCCGAAGCTGTGGGCACAGAGCCCGGAGCAGGGCTTGGACTCACAGACTGTGAGATCGTGACCTGAGCTGAAGTTGGACACTGAACCAACTGAGCCACCCAAGCACCATTCCTTTTATCTCTATTTCTTATAAATCATTTCCTTTGCCTGGAATGTCATCTCTCTCCTCTCCCTCCCTGTCTCCTATCTATCTGTATCCTTTACATTCACTTAGTACATCCTCTGATGTCTTCCTCAGACATCAAAGTTCAGGTCGGGCTCCTTTATTCTGAGCAGCCTACCTAGATATCACTCTGTATTGTGCAAGCTCCCAGAACTCCTGTTCTTCCTTCTAGAATAGAAGGAAGTACATTAGGTCTTTCTTTATTCTCCTTACCCCTGTGAGAGACGGATTATATCTTGGTCATTGTTGCATACTCATTGTCTATTTACTGTGTGCTGATGAATGGATGGATAGATGGATGAAGGTCACTGAGACAAGGCAGTGTGATCTAGTGACAGGAAACCTCCCAAGGCAGTCCATTTGGTCATAATCACAATTGTGCTAAATCTACCTGGGCATACAATCACTCCATCCTGTTTTCTGATCCGTTACTTGTCCATATTAAATTTATCTAGTTCCCAGTATTATTCCCTCCTCATACTGGTTTGTAGCCTCTAAGCTTGCTCCTCTTTGTCAGTCTCTCTTTACAGCAGGCACTTGAAGTTGAGAATGACCCTCTGGTGTGGTTTAGTGAGCACAAAGATACATTATTAATTCTTTTGTCCCTCTGCTAAAGCAGACACATGCTAGATTTGGTTTGTTCGTTTGTTTCTTTCATCTCACAATTGTGTTGATTCTGGAGCTCACTGTCTACGATGACTGCAGTGTGTTTGGCCTGAGCAGCTGGAAGCACAGAGTTGCCTTTAACGGAAAGGGAAGGCTACAGGAGGGTAGATGCAAGGGGCCATCAGGACTTAAATTTTGGATGTACCGAGTTTGAAATTTCTCTTAGACACCCAAGGGGAGATATTTAAAAAGGCGAGGAGATACATGGGTCTGGAGTACAGGAGAGAGGTCCAAATTGGAAATACTAACTCTCTCTATAGATAGAGAGACTTGGTGGTGAGACCATAGGAATGAGCATATAGAGAAGAGGATCCAGGACTAAGGAGCCCTGACTCTCTGGCAGTGACAGTTTGGAATCAGCAAAGGCATCTGAGAAGGAGCAGCCAGTGAGGTCTGAGGAAAAGTAGGAGAGTGTGATGTCCTGGGTGACTAAATGAAAATCCAGGAGGATAGTTACATAGTAGATTACAAACTTAAAATGTTACCTATTACTAAATGTCTACTAAATTTTTAATATGCATATATCCTTATATAGGTATATAAGGAGAAATTTATATAATGGATTGCATCTGGGGAAGTACCAGGAGTTAGAAGGCCTGGGTGCTGGGCTCGGTTCTGCTATTCTTAGTTCTTCAACTTCAGGCAAGTTAGACAGACTTTTTTGAGCATCATATTTTACTCACCTGGAAAGTAGGATCTTAATCCTTGCCTTACTCTGAGTTATTGTGAGAATCAGTGGAAATAATAGATATGGATATGGTTTGTTAGTATATACTCTCTCTGTATCTATCTGTCTATATGCATATTCACAAGTGTGTATGTGTATACATACGTGTGTGTGTATATATATACACACACATCAATACATACATGGGACTCAAGCTATTTGGTATATTGTTAATGTTTACTGAGTCACTTAGGTTCTACCTATTGGTAGAACATACTCATTTTAGTGAGTTGCAAACAGCTTTATGAAAAATGGAGCAGAATAGAAAATATCACTGAATTGCTCAGAGTAAAAGTAAGTAAGGCTTCTTGAAACTTCTTGTTTCAGTTATACACCAGTAGAAGTTATCTATTTCTGTGTAACAATTATCTCCCAAACCTAGCAGTTTAAAACAACAAGCGTCTATTATTTCTGGGGGTTAGGGGCTGCCGAGCTGGTTGGTTTGACTCAGGTTGAAGACAAGCTGGCCACCAGGGCTACAGTCACTGGGACCCGCTTCCAAGTCACTCCTGTGGCTGTTGGCAGGAGGCTCAGCTCCTGGCCCCATGGGTCTTTCTTAGTGTTGCTCATGACATCATAGTGGGCTTTCACCAGAGCACATCATCAGAGAAAGGGAACAAGACAGCATCCCCAACACGGAAGTCACCTGTTCTCAACAATGACAGGTCTTTATGACCTGTTCTCAACAATGACAGGTCATCACCTCTGCCAGATTTCACACACACCAATCTTGGCATGATGGGGACCGCACCTAGGTGTGAATGCCAGGAGGTGAGGACCACTGAGGGCCATCTTGGAGCCTGGCTACCACAGTCTCTCTATATTTGTGAATGCTGGCTTGAGATAGGAGCTACATTTTTTAATGTGGGTCATGTAGGAAAAATGTTTAAGAAACACTGCTCTACAGTGTCTAATCTTGGACACCATGGGGCAGAGGTGTCCATTAGCTGGCAGAAGCCTGTTTCAGCAGCTTTGTTATTGATACTCTTCTACTCCCACAATTAATTACCACTGACTCTCAGACCATGAATATTAACACCAGTGAGTTTTACAATGAAACAGTACCACGGAAGTCTAAATGTGCTGCCTGGGACTGCTTATCCCTAAATAAAATGATCCTGCTCTAGTGTCCTTTCATAGTTTGCCTGTCTGGTTTCTGTGGTTCTGTATCTTTGACCTTGTCATTGGACAAGTCCATCTACTGTTTGTAAATTCCCACTTCAGATCTGTGACCGTGTATTATGCACAGCTGTGTGGCTTGACTCAAGAGTCTCATAGTATATAGTACATAGGCTTCTGGTAGTAGTTATACTTGCTGCCTTTTTTTTCCTGCTTGTTTATTGCTCTGTGACTGTGGTCTAGGTAATGAGCTTGTGGAAGATTCTACCTGTAGGTAAATGGCTATACTGAAACCTTAATGTTTTGTGAAGGGGGGTTATTACATAAATAAAGGTGTACCCTACTTAAAGGAATCTTACAGAATAATTACCAACGTGACTTTTTATGTAATTTGATCTACCCTGCCCTGAAAAAGAAATGTTTTAGCTCTCCTAGCTGGTATTTTTTGGTTTTGTTTTGTTTCCTTTTATTTTGTTTAGAAGCATAAGTGACTGAGAAAGAATAAACTATCTTTGAGGTACTAACAGGCTCTAAGCAGGCTAGAAGGTTCTAGTTAAATAGTTAGGAGACCAGTAGAAAGCACAACACTAAGTAGAAACATATGGCCCCTGGCTTTTAACTTCAAACTGTGGGAGTTTCAAAATGGAGTCGTTTCTTGGGGATGAAGTGGATGCTACCAATTTATTGGAAGCCTCGTGGCTTGGTGTTTATTGTTTGTGCCTCGGAAGGCTCATACTTGTCAGCCCTGCAGCCTTAGGTCTTTTCTGACTAGTGAAGACCTTGGTGACGGAGGGCTCTTCCTCATCTGCCGGTCACAGGGGATAAAGGGAGGACTGTCACTCGGCAGGCTCCCGGGGATAGAGGCCCTTTTATTCTCCAAGAGATGCTCTCATAGCATGCTGAGCTTACTGTGGTTTTTAAATTTATGTATCAGTTGTCTCCCTAAGCTGGAGGCTCATGCAAAGCAGAAACTGTAGGCAGCACCTGACAGAATGTGGCCCATGGTAAATATGATACATATTTGTTGAGGAGAGGAGGAAATTAAATTCTTTATTCTCTTGAACGGGTTTATGTTCAGAAGAACGAGGTGTAGTACTTGTAGTAGCATCAGTGTTCCTATTAAAGGTAATTTATTTTGATTTTTCTTAAAATTTGTCAACTTTAAAATGTCGGAGATTATTTACGATGTAATTCCTGTGTTTTTGAAATAAGATCTCTTTTGCCTTTGAAGGCCGTCTCATTTTTGGTAACATCCAAAGGGAGAGGGGTTTAATTTTTATGACACAGGTGCTAACCACTGACAAGAGCCCGAGTGAGCGGTTTAAGGACTACTGAACTTCAGAACTTTGAAGATCCCTTTAGGTCCCAACCTGTACACATCCCTGCAGGCTAGATTCCCGATAGACCAAGCTGCACTGTCAGTCCGCTGCAGAAAATATGTCTTCTTCCCTGTCCAGAATGCTGTCTGAACAAGGATCCTCTGGTGAGGTTGCTCCAGGGTTGGCCTCTTGATCTGGCTTTTGTATTATAACTATGAAGAACAAAAGCAAGTGTTTCCATGGTGGTTTATGAGAAGCCACGAGTTTTTGTGTGTGTGTAAGCTCTCTGCCTTGCAGTCTCTTGACTTGACTTTGCTGGCTCTGCTGTGCTGATCAGACTTATGCATTATGTCCTGTTCAGTCCTGGTGAGAGCATTTGTGTCCTGCTGCTTCAAGCCTTGAGCCTTGTATGGTGACACAGCCCCACAGAACTCCATCCCCATCTGTGTCCCTGTGGTCTCTGCTCCTGCATTGTGCTCCTGCATTGTGATAGGGGTTATTCTCCCATTGACAGATTGTTGCTCTATGACCTCCTTTATTTTGTTCTTCTGGATTTCAGTAAAGAGAGCTTGAAGGAAAGATAGTCATATTCATTTTGATTAGCTAGTGTCATTTAGGTGAAAGAGATGCCCAAGGAGAGACTAAGAAGTTTTGCTAGCAATTAGTTAGGAGAGGCTGTAGACGTTTGGAGACGTGATGTTTTAAACTCTGGAATCTGATTATATCCTAGACAGTCAAGTAGAAGGTAAATACAAAAGGGCATTCTTACCAAGGCTCCGGTATATAATGGGTGTGAAAATTAAACTGAGGAGGGAAAGGGTATAATTTAGTGAGAATGATGCTAATACTGAATTTATTTTAAAATGTATTATTAAGTATCGGTTAAAAATTTTTATTTTAATGTTTATTTTTGAGAGAGAGAGACATAGCATGAGCAGGAGAGGGGCAGAGAGAGAGGGAGACAGAGGGAGACACAGAATTGGAAGCAGGCTCCAGGCTCTGAGGTGTCAGCACAGAGCCCAACGCGGGGCTCGAACTCACGAACCTCAAGATCGTGACCTGAGCCAAAGTCGGACACCCAACCGACTGAGCCACCCAGGTGCCCTGTTAAGTATCACTTTTAGATATAATGATCATTATTTTTGAATTCCATTATAGTAAAGAATTTTTTATTTCCCTGTAAAAAAGGAGGAAAAACCTGTGTACCTTACCCCTGTTAAAAACACACTTGAATCTTGTTTCTGTCTTTTCAAACTAGTTGGCCTTGGATTAGTGACAGTGGAAGAACCAAATGTTCGACTCTTCCAAGAAGCAAAACTAGGTCCTTGATATGATCATGTGATGGCAGTTTTCCCAGCTGTAGTGGGCAGCTTCATCAAACTCTGTATCATGAAGGATCTTCATTGTAATGTGTACTCACAAGAGCAAAGCTGAGCATTGGAATGCAATTTTAATAACATGACTGACTGGAAACATATCTGTTTCCAACCTTGGGCCACATTCTGTCAGAGAAGAAATTATCAACCTTTAAGATTGTGTAAGCATTTGCTTTGTGTTACATTTTTGAGACCTGGTGGCATTATTTTGGGTAAGCGTTGACTTGTTTAATTGCCCAGTTCCTAAGCCCCAACTTTTTGATGCCTGACCTACTTGGTTGTGGTTCCTGAAGCACTGGGTATCTTGGGCCCAGTTTACTTTATAAATTGGAGCTGAGGTCCATGTCTCTATACAGTCTTTCCTGAGGGGGGAATGAAAGGCACAAGTCAGTTATTACTCTCTATTTGGAGATAACTGAGTAGCTGTGTTGTCAGAGGCAGCAGGGGGCGGGGCAGGATCAGCAGGACCCTATCAGTAGTGCCATCAGAGATACAGAGTTTTCTCCTTCTGTGTTGCTGTTCCGGTTGCCCCTTAGGGGCATCACTGTTGCAAGTGCCATCCGGAAGAAAGAAGAGCACATCTGTTACCATCTCCTGCGGCTCTGGAATCAGCTCCCCTGCATCTCAGTAACACTTTGTGTTCCAACCTGAGTGATGTTCTGTGGGAGTCACTGCCAGTTGGCTTCCAGTGGGAGGAGTCTAAGCATTATCCATTTTTCTCTCACGATAGCTCTGCTTCCTATTCTGTTAAAATTCTTGCCTCCATGAAGTCTTCTGCCATCTGCACCCATCACCTATCCCAGTGGAAGATTTCTCTCCAGATAAACAAAACACAACCTCGTTTGTCTTATCCCTTTGCGGCTATTACCCTTCCCCCTCCTCTTCAGAACCAAAGTCATTGCATGAGTTATTTATATGCCACTGTCTCTGCTTCCTCTCCTTTTATTCACTCTGCTCTTGGCTCTGGTCTGGCTTCCATTTCCACCACTCAACGAGACTACACAATTGTCAAAGCTGCCAGTGACCTCCATGTTGACAGGGATGTCCAGGAGACATTTTTACATGAAGACATGGAAAGCTAGATAAACTTAGACTCTTACCTCATGGTGGGCACAAAAATTAACTTAAAATAGATTAAAGGCTGAAATGTAAGAGCTACGCTTAAAACTTTTAGGAGAAAACATAGGAGAAAAATCTTCAGGACCATGGGTTAGGCAAAGCTGTCTTACGTAATGATACCAAATACATGGTCCACGATAGAAAAAAAAAATGACAACGTGGATCTTTAAAAATTTAAAACTTTTGTGCTTCAAAAGATACTTTTAAGAAAATAAGCCACAGACTGAGAGAAAGTGTTTTCAAATCACCCATCAGATACAGGAGTTGTTTCTGGAATATACACAAGGGTGGGGACTTAGCTGTTGTATCCTAGACATCTCTTGCAGTGTCTGACATCTAGAAGGTGCTTGATAAATGTTTGCTGGATGAATGAATGCAGAAGGCATTGATGCGGTTTAGAAAAGAGTCTTTGGGGACTTCATAAAATCTGAGGAGGAAAGAAAATAATCTTGAGCATTTGTGGAAGGTTTATTATAAACCACTTGTACCCACTACGTTTGTTCCTTTTTTTGTGCCATAGGTATTATTTTCTCTGTGCCACAGTTAAAACAACTGTGATGTGGAGCAGTGATTTTTTTTTTTTTTTTTTTTTTTGTCCATGGTCAAGTACTATTAAATGAGATAGCTGGAGCACAGACCTAAATTCCACGTATTGGGAGATGTGGTTTCTCCTGTAAAGCTCTTCACTCTTGAGCCCTTTATACCTGAAACTAGCACCTTCTCTCCTTTTCTTTCTCCAGTACTCTGAAATGCCCAGATGACCTGGCTTTTGGGCTACTTTCCCAGAATTTTCTGGCTAATAAATGATCTGATGGCAGACACACTTGTCTGGTGGAGCGAAGAGCATGTCCTGTGAAACCCGACACCATTTTGTACTATGTTTGCTTTTTAGAATTTGTCCTCATGGGCTACAGTTCTCACTTTCTACTTTCCCGTCGGACTTTGGTGTTTCATCAAATGGGGTCTTTCTGGCCTAAGTTCACTTTCCCTTTTCCTGCTCCCCCAGCATCGCTTTTTTAAAAAAGCTTTTATTCAAATTCCTGTTAGTCAACATGCAGTGTAATAGTAGTTTCAGGTGTACAATATAGACATTGAACAGTTCCTTACATCCCCCAGTGCTCATCACAGTAAGTGCCTCCTTAATCCCCATCACCTATTTCACTGCCCCCCTCCTCTCTGGTTTGTTCTCTAGGGTTAAGAGTCTGTTTCTTGGTTTGCCTCCCTCCTTCCCCCTCCCCATTTGCTTATTGGTTTGGCTTTTTAAATTCCACATATGAATGAGATCATATGGTATTTATTTTCCCTGATTTATTTCACTTACCATAAGACACTCTAGCTATATCCGTGTCATTGCAAAAGGCAAGACTTGATTATTTTTTATGGCTTAGTAATATTCCATAGTATGCGTACATGCATGCATAGGTCCACACACCACATCTTCCTTTTCTATTCATCAAATGCTGGACACTTGGGCTGTTCCCATAATTTGGTTATTATAGATAACACCCAGCATCACTATTTATTGTTGACTTTCAGCAGGCTCTGAATCTCAAATTGATATGCAGGTTAGGTCCAGACAGGACCAGATGGTGGAAGGAACGTGAGAGAGCGAGGGCTTCTGCAGAGGCATCCTGCAGGCTTTGTATTCGCATGACTTTCACAGCCGGGATGGACGTGGTATGACATGGTGCCCGTTATTATGTGCTGTCATCAGGAGGCCTGTTGCCAGTACTGTCTGGGACGTCCCCTGAAAATAAAGATGCCAGTTGAGACTGGGAGGAGGGCTGTGTTGTGACATGTTGAATGATGAAGTAGGGTCTCGGGGACTGTTAATCTTGGCTCTGCTGCTGGTTGTGGAACTGTGTGAGGATTACCTCATCTTTTTTATCCTATTTCCCACTCTGGCAAGTGAGGAGGTCAGCTTAGGTAGACTTTAAGGTCTTTTCCATTCTTTGAATTTAAGTTAGGTAGCCTGGCCAGAACTGGTCAGGACTCCTTGAGTCTGGGTATAAACTTTATTTTCCTAGTGATTTGATTTGGTTTTTACTTCCAACCAAGTCAGTTTCACACTTCTAGGCAGGAATGTGAGAGAGCTAAACTCTGGCGGCCAACTAGTGGGATGAACACGTCTGGAGATGAGAAGCTGTGAGGTCTGTGGGTTGAAGAAGTAGAACAAGAGCTGAGATCTGAAAGTGATGCTTCATCCAAACACTGCCCTGCGCGTGGCTTGCTAAGTGACCATACCAGCTGTGGTCCTGAGGACCTGAAGCCCGGAAGGCAGGCAGCCTGGCAGAGCAGGGCAAGTCCTGGAACCACCTGTGGGTTCTACTCCAAGTTCTGCCAAGGAGATGCTCTGTGGGGCTGACCATCCTCTGCCAGCACGGGGGTTGCTCTGGGGGTAAACACTCCTGCAGCACTCCTGTGTCAGGTGCGTTGAGCTTAATTCTAGTGCCCTGTGGGGCTCTACCAAGGCCAGCAATCAAAATGGTAATAAATAAGCCATCAGGGCTGCTGCGGGAGCATTAGCCCAGGCACAGTTTGCAACCGTGCTGATGGTCATCAGAGGAGCTGCTGCTGTGGAAGGGAGTGTTCCGACTTGGAGATGCTTCCTGAAAGTGACTAAACAGGGACTTGGAAGCCTGAGGCTAGGCAGACCCTTCAAGGTCATCCATTCATCCCAGCTTTCTGTGCAATGGTTCAGTCTCCTCTGAATACCCTTACAACCCATGCTTGAGCTCACCCTGTGATGGGAAGTTCACAGCTGTATTAGAACATTGCAGCTTATTTGAAACTTTCTTTTTATGCAGCAAGCTGAAAGCTGCCTCCCGCTGCTGCTACCAGTTGATGTTCAGACAGCAAAAACTTCCATATCACATCCACACATAAAAGACTTCCTAGTTTTGATTTCTGGAAGGAATCAAGGGTAATATGTGCAAGGTCACTGTTTCTCATGTCTCTTAAGGAAATCCTGCCTTACCGTGGGCTGGTAGCTATGAGAGATCATTTTCTTAGAAGGTGATAAGATGTATTGTGCTACACTTTGATAGATATCTTGTTTCAGAAGAGAAGCCTCATTTCCATCTGTGGGTATGTATTTTATATATTTATGCATAGTAATTGATGTATTAAATAACCACTTTGAGCATCTCTATCTGCAATGTCCTGTGCTCAGTGCCAAAGCAGACGGAGGAATCGGTGCCTTATTACAGCACATCATTCACATGTTGGTTCACTCAGCAGGTACTTATTGCGAATCTGCTCAGTGGCCAGCTCTGGTTCTTGCCCTCATGGAATTTGCAATCCATTGTGGGGGGGGGGGGTAGAACATTGTTATCAATCACACTGTATTGAAATTCTTGTTGACTCCGCCATTCTTTACTAGGCTCAACTTTCCTTGAGGTAGGGGCTCTGTGCTGTGCATTACTGAATTCTCACTACCCGGCACATGGTAAATATTTGTTAGATGAGTCAGCGGCTGAGCACAGAAAGGGAAAAAGTGCTGACTTTGACATTTGTTACTCAGCTTGATCCTGACTTGGCCATTTACCAGCTATGTGATAGGGGATAAGGACATGAGGCTTTATAAAATAAGGATCTATTTTGGCAGGTGGTGAGGACTGGAAGAGGGAATACACTGAGGGCCTAGCCAGTGCCTGGCATACAATTCTAGAATAAGAAAAGCATATTTCCTTTATTATTCTAGTTCCTGAAGGCATCTTTTACATCTATACAGGAAGACTAAGTGAGAAGAGATCTCTAGACTTCATTGGTTGGCTCGTGTTTTGAAATTAAAGACACAGCCCCATGTGAGGGGGCGCCCCTGAACCCTTTGGAAAGACCCCCAATCAGCCTTACCATGGTAAAGAGGAGTGGAAGGTTGAAAAAGTTCTGGATGTGGGCGGTGGTGTTGTTTGCACAACAGTGTGAGTGTACTTAATGCCACTGAGTTGTACACTTAAGAAATGGTTAAAATGGAAGTTTTATGTTGTGTGTATTCTACCACAATAAATTCATTAAAAAGATCCCAAACCATTGCCATAATTTACAGTTCTTCCAGCAGGGGAGCCATTCTCCAAATTAAACCAGTCACAGAATATTGTCATTCCATTGGCCTGGATGTGGGCCACCAAGCATTCCTGTGGAGCTTCCAGAAGCAGCCACGGCCTGGCTGAGCCACCAGTTGCTTGGTGTGGAACTGCGGGCTGTGAGGCCCTCTGTTGTTTTGCAGATTACTTTTTCCCCTCTGTCCCTCCTTCCCTCCCTCTCTCAAAGAGCAAGTTTTTGTACTCGTCCACAGAATCATGTCTGAATCCATCCCCGTGTCTCCGCTCTGTTTCCAGTGTTTGCATCTGGGGTGAGTCCCCGTCACCTGTCACCTAGACTGCAGCAGCTCCCTGCCCTGCTTCTGTCCCCATCCTTTCTCTTCAGGACACCCAGAGTATTCTTTTCATACACAGATAAATCAAAGCACACCCCTAAATGAATGAAATTTAAACAAATGAAAAAAATAGCATTCCCCTGGTAAAGACCCTCTGTGCTTCCCATGGATGTTGAAATGAAGCCCTAACCCTTAGGTACAGCCTTTTCAGATCTGCTCCCTGCCCCCCTCCCCCACTTCAGCTTGTCCCAGTCATGCTGGCTTCTTCCTTTCCTCCATCCTGCCGCATTCCTTCCCACCTTGGGGCTTTTCCCGCATGTCCTGCTGCCTGGAACACTCTTCCTCCGGTCTTGGCATTGCTCGCCCTTTCTGACCATACAGATCTCAACCCGGATGTCACCTGGCCAGAGAGGACTTCCCTGAGCAGCTGTGTGGTCCACCCCTCTGTCCTGTCACCTGTGTGAGTTCTCGGCCTCTGGTGTTCTCTTCTTTATGGAGGGCTTACTTACTGTTCACCCCTTCCACCTAAGACGTGGGTGCCGTGTGTGGTGGGGCCCTTGTTGTGTTATTGTCGCCCATGTCCTCAGGGCTGGAGCAGCGCCAGGCACACAGAAGGCTCTGACAAAATATCTCTCGGTTGAATGAATGAATGAATGAATGAATATCAACACAGATGAATTGATGTAGCGAAAGAGTAAGACATGAATACCTGTGAGGAAATTCTGTTTTCTTCCCCTTACATTTTTCGTGGTACATTTTATGTTGCCAATCCCCATTGACCTTCTTCATTCCATTTGTTTCCAAGTGACTGTCAGCTCCTCCCAAGCCTGCCTATCACAGGGTGCTTAAAGACACCCACTTGTCCCAGCCCCAAATTCCATCCGTGACCAGCCACACATGCACAAGAAGAAATGTTCTGAAACACCATGTGCCACAATCACTGACTTCTGTACATTTAGGCCCTAGATTTTAGAGGATACCGTGGTGGCAGGTGAAGCTGGGCATGCACCAGTGTGTGCTGGCACTTCTTAGTGAGATGCCAGTCAGGGCCAGGGCAGGCAGGATAGGATGATGCCTTCCCTGCCTGGTGGCAAGACCCCGCTCCCCTGCACTCCCCGCCGGCTCTCACATCCAACTTCAAGGCTCCCTATGAGGCCTCCATAGAATAATTGGTCTTCCTGCTCCCTTGCCTGTTTCCTGAGTTCTGTCCCTGTCCCTCAGCTCTCCAGCTGTACTACCCTCTACCCTACTGTTCAGGCCCTCCCTGTGCCCTGGATCACCTCACCTGTCTTTCTGGGCTGCATAGTGAGATCTGTTATGTCCTTTCGATGTGGTTTCCTTCTCCTACTATTGGGCTTCCATTAAAACAACTCACTCACTCTCTCTCTTTCTTTCTTTCTTTCTTTCTTTCTTTCTTTCTTTCTTTCTTTCTTTCTTTCTTTCTTTCTTTCTTTCTTTCTTTCTCTCTTCTTTTTTATTTTTTTAATATTAAGTTTATTGTCAAATTGGTTTCCATACAACACCCAGTGCTCATCCCAACAGGTACCTTCCTCAATGCCCATCACCCACTTTCCCCTCCCTCCCACCTCCCATCAACCCTCAGTTTATTCTCAGTTTTTAAGAGTCTTTCATGGTTTGCCTCCTTCCCTCTCTGTAACTTTTTTTTTTCCTTCCCCTCCCCTATGGTCTTCTGTTAAGTTTCTCAGGATCCACATAATAGTGAAAACATATGGTATCTGTCTTTCTCTGTATGACTTATTTCACTTAGCATAACACTCTTCAGTTCCATCCACGTTGCTACAGAGGGCCATATTTCATTCTTTCTCATTGCCAAGTAGTATTCCATTGTATATATAAACCACAACTTCTCTTAAAAATTGGAGGGAAGGAGATTACTATTTATTGAGTACTCACAGTATACCAAGCACTGTGCTAAGCACTGTATTTTTGCTTATCACTTAATTCTCATAACCCTCCATGAGTAAGGGCTATCCATTTTCCCACGGAGAAGCTGCAGCCTAGAGAAGGTATATAACTTCCCAGAACCTGACTTGATTCTAAGACTCAGGGAGATAGATGGCACTTGTGGGGCAGCTGTGCCCAGGGAGGCAGGGGGTGGGCTTGCCTGGGGCCGGGCAGCCATAGTGGGAAAACCAGAAATCAGAGGAGGTGGAAAGGGACCGGTTCTTAGAATGAAGAATAATTTTCAATTATTAATAATGAGAGGTAGTGAGAGCCTATGCTTTTAGTGGGAAGAGTAAGCAATTCATGGCTTTTAGGGTCCAGTTGACTCCCAGATTTGTCCTCTACTAGCTGTGAGCTCTGCAGGTCATTTAGCCTCTCCGCTTTAGTTCCCTGCACTGATGAATGGAGATGCCAATCCCTGGCCTCACCGGCAATGGCTTGTGTATGTGGGCACCGTACAGTAGTTGCCACCTTCTAAATACTTCATAGTCATTTCTGTGAATATTATTAGGTTGTTCATTACTCCCTCAGAATCTTCTTTCACCTACCTCACCACCATATTGTGGTTCTTTTTGATCCCATCTGTGTCTGTTTTATGCTATGATTCCTGCAACAGAGTCTGATGCTTTATGTAGCTGATGTAATTGAAAGGGCTGAATAGGTTTTGGATGAGTGAAGGAAGCTGAGATCTTTGTTCTAATCTATACAAACTTGTATCTCCCACGTTGCAGATCCTGGAGATCTTAAAATTGCTATCTGTCATATGAATATTTACTTATGTGGCCGAGGAACATGGCCTTGGTTTGAGTTGAGAGGAGGGATCATTTCAGTTTTTTTTTTTTTTAATTTGCATTAAATATGATTGTAGGCAGAACTTAGCATCTCAGGTCAGTGTAATATCAACTGAAGCAAATCAGCTAATCCTGCAGGGACATCTCCCTTTAGAGCTCTTTTCAGAAGACTTATGTATCTTCCTTGAATCGTGTAATGACTTCAGGTAAGTGATCCAGTGAACTTTGTTGCTCTCTTCTATCCTACTCTGTCCATTGACCTGTAAACAGATGCTTCAGTACACAAAGGAAGCTTGCCATTTAAAGGTACCCAAAGGCATCCTACTTTAATGTCAGTAAGCATCTGCTAGATGTCAGGTGAGGTGAGGTTCCAGGCATGCTGGAATGTTCCAGAAACAGGGCAGGGGTGGAGCTGGAACCTAGGGACAGTCAGGGCCTGGGCAGTCAGACCCCACTCTAGGGGGGATTTCTGTTTCTCTTGCTCATTGTCTGTAGGGACAGAAGTAACTCAGGCTTTACTCTGGCAGGCTTTACTCTGCTAACCTGGGAGGCCAGTCTGTTGGGTGGGACACAGTGACCACCTTCTAGGTGTTAGGAGTAGTGGTTATGTGTGGTGGACAGCAGCATCACGGTTCTGGCCACTGAGCCTTTTTACTCACAACCAGACCCAAAGGTGAGAGAAGGACACTGGTTAAGTGGTTAGAGGTGTAGGGAGAACAAATGTGGTAGAGAAACCAAGGCAGTGCCATTCATATGGACTCAGCCCATTTGGGGGTGTCAGGGGAAGTTGTATGTGAAAGGGTCCACCACTGCCCAGGACTTACTGGTGGGAGGTGCCTGGTGAGAGGCCCAGGCACAAGGGCAGGCTCACCAGCAAGTGCATGGAGCTGCTCTTCTCTCTTCCCTCCCAGGGCAGACCCAGCTATGGACAGGGCTGCTCTTTGGTAAAAAGCTCCAGGGACAGGGGCACCTGGGTGGCTCCATCCATTAAGCATCCGACTTTGGCTCAGGTCGTGACCTCGCAACTTGTGAATTCGATCCCGTGTTGGGTTCTGTGCTGACAGCTCAGAGCCTGGAGCCTGCTTAGGATTGTGGGTATCCCTCTCTCTCTGCCTCTCCCCTGCTCACACTCCGTCTCTCTCTGTCTCTCAAAAATAAACACACATCAAAAAATTTTAAAAAAAATGCTCTGGGGACTGCGGCTGGGAGGAGCATGGAAGGACAGAGTTGACGCTTCCCCACCCCCTGTTCTTACCTTTGGCCCCAATGGTTTTGTACTTGTAAAACATAATTTCATTTATTTTTGAGCAAGTAAACATCTAAGACAACTAGTGTGATAAAAGGACTCACCTACTGGCAAAGTGACAAAATCTACCCTGTGGCTTTTTTTTTTTTCTAGAGAAAAAGCGTAGACTTGCTGAGACACTTTTGCTATCATAGAGCAGTGGTTCTGCATCAGAATTGCCTGGAGGGCTTGTCAAATCTAATTGCTGAGCCCCATCCCCAGAGTGTCTGAATCAGTATGCCTGAGGTAGGGCCTGAGAATTCGCATGTCCAGCAAGTTCCCAGGTAATGCTGCTGTAATGGCCCCACTCCAGGGGCTATACTTTGAGAACCACTGTTACAGAGTGATTGATTTATTCACCGTGCTCTGAATGCAATTTACATGTTTTTGGTCAAGTCTGCCATTGCTGCGCATTTCTTTTACTGATATACTTGTCTGTGTCTTCTTTGAACAGGTATTTTGACGTTGGACTGCATGATTTCTTAATCAGGTAAGCCCATCATTTTAATTCTAGATATCATTGCATAGCATGTCTGTTATGGAAGACTGAGATGAAAATACAATCCTTTTTAAATATTTTGTTAAATAATGGCAATTGTATACTTGTCAAAAAAAAAAAAACCCCACACACTGCTAACATCACGGTGTTTTGGGCCTCCAAGAATTGCACGCAAAATTATCCTTTTTTTAAACAGTCAGAGGAACTTCTGTGTAAAGCGGTTTATAGCTAAAGTGGTAGTTTCCCAAAAGCATGGGCAAACTTGTTCCAAGTGCTGGGCTGCTGGGAAGACAAATAGAGAAATGAAGAGAGTCAGCTTGCCTTCATACCTTAAACAACCCACTTCACCAATTTTCCCTCCATTGAATTTAAGCTTTTAAAGTTGAATCTACTGGTTGTTTTATAGTCATGCAGATACAACCTCGTTCATAATTGGAAGAGATTACAGATGGCAGTTTATATCCTAAGTTTATTGGTGATTTTTACCAGAGTGGCTTATGGGGCATATTAATTCCAAATAGCTATTAAATCAAACAGAGGTTAAATGGAAATATACCAGAATACTAACAGGGCTGGTAAAAATTTGCATATTTTTCTGCTGTCAACTTTGCTGTATTTTCTAGATTTTTTTGTATTGGGCATGTATTATTCTAATAATGGTGAAAAATGGTCATAAAAAACACTTGTCAGAAAGGCACGTGAGAAGCAATAATGGTTTCCGAAGGGACTGTAAGCTAGTGATTACAAGGGAACTGGAAATTATGTAGAGTGATTTGCTTTCTGCAAATAGGAGACTGTAAATGCTAATTCTAAGAGTCTGCTAATACACAGTTATAAATCCCATGTGATTTTCTGGGTAGGTGTTACAGTGGTTCAGCTCACCACCATGCAGGGCCGTCTTTCTGTGGGTAAGATGCTGTCTGAAGGGAAACGTGCATCATTGGCATCGCCTTTATCCTAAACCCACAACATTTCCTTCGTGCTGCGTCACATACAGTGGTGTTCCAAGAAAGGCCACCCACACCTCGTCATTTCTCCAGGGCCTCATCCAAAGGTGTGCATTGAGATCTTTTTGGCCCACCCTAGGCCCAAGGAATATAGATTTCCCTAGCATTCTCCAGGATATCACACATAGATGGTAGTGCGTTAACTACTACCCTTGATGCATTAAAGGGTAAATGCATTACAGCAGGAGGGATGAAAGACCAGAGTTCACCGAAAAGGCAGGCATGAGGATTCCATGTGTACGCTGATAAAAGCAGTCTGGGTACACTTCCAGGAGTGGTTTGGATTTTTGAGTTAGTGTCTTTGGTACTTTGTCCTGCTACCATGCCACTGTTCACCTGATCCTTGTGGCGGATGCAAGTTTGTACTTTATTTTCTCTACTAACTTTCTTGAGGGCAGGGAACGTGTCTTAGTCACCTTTCTGTGATTAGATTGTAGAGTCAACCTTCAACAAACATTTGTGCTTCGAGTGAATGAACAAAATGAGGCAGAAAGGACAAGGAGGGCAAGGATTAAGAAGAAACTGTTCAGCCATTTATTCAACAAAGAATTATCAATCCTGTCGTGGGCCATGTACTTGGATACGTCTGGGAATACCACTATGAGAAAAACAGGCATTTTTTTTTTCAACGTTTATTTATTTTTGCGACAGAGAGAGACAGAGCATGAACGGGGGAGGGGCAGAGAGAGAGGGAGACACAGAATCGGAAACAGGCTCGGAGCCATCAGCCCAGAGCCTGACGCGGGGCTCGAACTCCCGGACCGCGAGATCGTGACCTGGCTGAAGTCGGACGCTTAACCGACTGCTCCACCCAGGCGCCCCAAACAGGCATTTGATTTAAAGCTTTCCCTGAGCTTATCACTTGCCAGGCTTATGGTGTGAGGGGCCTTGAGGTGGGGGGAGGGGTGGTCTGCCTCTGGGACCCCTCCTGCCTTTCCTTCTTCTGGGACCCAACCGCATTTCCTGTGTTGGGTGGGGAGGAGGGAAAGGGGGAAGTTCAGTGTTTCTAATGTAACTGGTGCTGGGATCCCTTTGTCCTGGCGGTTGGCCCTTTTGGGTGGTACTGGTGAGATGCTCTAACTCGTCACCTTAGTGTTCTGTGAACCAAGCAGAAGTAGGGGTTAAGGCTTCTTTCTGCCCTGACATCTCTCTGCAGTTGTCCTTTCCTTTGCTCTGGTAAGGGCAGAGCAAATCAACATGTTTGTTGTGTATCCACTTGGGGAATGAGGGGGTCAGTCTCCCCTTCTTGCAGGAGTGCCCAGTCTCTGTGATGAAGTCTCCTCATTCCACCCCCTTCCCCCATGGCCATGATACACTCTGCACCAAGCCAAGAATTTGAAGACTCTGAGTTCCTTCCTTTATGCTCCTCCCAGTTTGGGAGCTGGAGGATAGAGATGTTGGGGGGAGGTAGTTGCTGGGAGCCTCCAGTTCTCCATCTCTTAGGAATCCCAGGATGGGGTGGAGGTATCACCCCTTTATTTGTAGCTCCCTTTAGAAATGCATCCTTTCTGCTCCTGGCTTGGGAGGTTAAGACTGAAGGGGACTGAGCACTGTTTCTCATGGGCGCCTTAGTGAGAACTATTTCACTGGCATGATGGCCTTGAAGTCAGGTTGAAGTGGGTTGGGGCACTGTGTGAGGGGCGGGTGATGGAGTGGCAGCAGCAACTGTCTCAAGGAGTTAAGCAGTGGGGGTGCCTGGGTGGCTCGGTCATTTGAGCATCTCACTCGACTTCTGCTTGGGTCATGATCCCAGGGTCATGGGATCCAGCCCTCATGTTGGGCTCTGTGCTGAGCGTGGAGTATGTTTGAGATTCTGTCTCTCTCCCCCTCTCAGTCTCCCTCTGCCCCTCCCCTGCTCACGCTCCCTCTGTCTGTGTGTGTGTGTGTGTGTGTGTGTGTGTGTGTGTGTGTCTCAAAAGAAAAAAAAAAGGAGTTAAGCTGTGAAGGAGAAGGAAGAAAGGCCAGGCAGCTGGTGGAGAGGGTGGTTTGAGTGGAGATTTTTTTCTTTTTAATTGGAGGGGCTCTTGTATTTAGTCACCAGAAGGTGTTAAGTGTCCTTTAGACTTAGAGAAAGTGGTTTCAGTTGGGTGGAGAGAAGCAGCAAGTGATTGCCCTGGGAGCTGGGAAGCAAAGGCAGGGAGTGGTGTCTTTGCGGCCCACAGAGCAATGGCATTTTCCTGTTACTCAGTCACTGCAGAGAACTGTAGGGTTGGAAGAGTGAGGCAGTGCTGCTTGAATCCTTCTCACCCTGTATTGGCTAAGAGAAGAAAATATATTCCCTTTGTAAAAGAGGAGGTGTTGGAGAAATTGGCATCGATTTTTTTTTAATTAACTACATTCATTGGCTACAACAAGCTCTTAACATGTACTCTGGGTCATCGGCTGTATTGAACACTTTGTGTTTGCCATAAGAGAAACTGCAGCCTCCCTGAAATTAATCAGCTGCATCTTTTATGTTGATGGAAGCAATGTCGACTTCTCTGGAATGACATAAATTTCCACAAAGCCAGGAGCCCTATCTGTAATCCCAGCCCAGGCAACTGCAAGGTGGGGCATGCTTCCCTTTAAGCTGTTGGGGTATTTCACTGAGCTGTGGGGCAGGAAGGAGCTGTCACGTTTAATGAAATGTGAGCATTTTTGGTATTGGTGTTTTATGACGACTGTGGGAAAATCGAGTGACCTCAGTCCTTCCAAATCTCACAGAAATCAAAGGAAAGACTTTCAGGAAACAGTAATCACAACTCACTTAAGAATAGCCCCAGAAGAAGGCTCTTGGTTGGGATTCTTAATGTAACTCTACAAAAGAAAAAGGAAAAAAAAAAAAAAAAAGCCCAATCTGGGAAGAGAGATTATGGAAGAAAATAGCTCTGTTTCATTTTAAAGACCAGGGTAGCGTGTTTAAGTTTAGCTTAGTTTAGTTTTGGCAAGGAAGTAAAAATGATTAGTGATGTTGGGTTGGATTCTTGCTGACTGAGGCATTTTTCTCTCTTTTTTAAAGTTTATTGATTTGAGAGAGAGGTGGGAGTTGTGAGCAGGGGAGGGCAGAGAGTGGGGCGGGGGGCAGGGAGGGGAGAGGGAGAATCCTCAGCAGACTCCACATTAGCACAGAGCTCGATGCCTGGCTCAGGCTCCATCTCAGGAAACGTGAGATCACCACCTGAGCCCAAATCAAGAGTCAGACACTTAACTGACTGAGCCACCCAGGCGTCCCCAGGCATTTTTCCATTTTACCCAGAGTTGTAGGCAGCTGCACCCTTCTTACAAACGCACGCTGTAACTGCTTTGTACCTGCCCTCCTGCCCTTCTCTGAGTTCCTCACATTAGGGAATAGTTTTAAGTGATACAGGATGTCATCCTGACTTTCAAAAGAAGACCTGAAGCCATCCATCTTCTGTGATGTCTGAAAGATTAGATTTGTCTGTCTTCCTTTTACAATTTTTGCATTGCCATTAGTCTTACACATTTAAAAATTAGAAAAAATACTACCTGTACTTTCATCTTCTTTTCTATATTATTTATACTCAGCTATATAATTCATTTCAAATAAGAATTTTTTTTTTGTAAATAGCAAAATAAGTTTTCTTTACCACTATTTTCCATTTTTATTCTAAAGATCATGTGTGAGTACATCAGAGTCGCTACTTTTGTCCTAAGGATAGTGTCTTGATGTCCTGTCAGGACTAGCAGAAACGCAGTGTGGGCTCCTGCCACTGATACTTCTTCGGCAAATAGAAAACGTCACTGAGCCTCTGGTGTGGCCCTAAAGCTATTTGAGATCTCCAGAGTAGAAGAGAAATTCCTTTCTGTGAGTAAACAGATTCTGCTTTTAGAATGGTGTTCAATATAGTGTAGATTTAATCCTACAGAGATGCTAATGTTTGTATGAAACAGTGTATGCCCCTGTGAAGCGTTTTGCTCTGGTGAGAGAGAAGGTAGAATGGGAGAACTGTTCACTTGTGGTGCCTTTTGTTCCTCTGGAGGGGGATCCTGAGATTCCAGCACAGTCTGGAGTCTTTGAATTGCCAGAGGGCAGCGAATTGCAGTAATGTGTGAATTAATGGCTCACTGAATTCTGAAAGGCACAAAGCTGCTTTTGGCTTTCCCTGGGTGACACCCTATACCCGACCCATTCATAAAACTAGCTCTAGCACAGAATAGAAGGGTTGTTTGGGCTAAAAAATGTTGGTGTTTTGAGCTTCATGAATCACAGGGCAGTTTTTTAACCTCCTTTATTTCGAGCACCACAAAGTCTACCACCACATTTGCTGTAGTCAATTGTAGCATTCATGGTGTTGACAAAGAAGTCTGCTCACCATCATTTGAAATATGTCTTGGATTCTGTGATGTGTGAAATGTTCAAAAGAGTCTGCCTTTAAGAAGGCAAGCAGTCAAATGAAGGATTAATTTGGGCTAAAGACTCCTCCCGAGAAGAAGGAAGAGAGCTGGGGATAAGCCTCCCTCTTTCCTTAGGATAGTTGATCCCCGTTTAGGCTCTAAGCTGCTCTGGAAACAGAGGTTAAGGAGAGGAAGGTAGGCATTTGGCCCTGGAAGTAAGAACCAGATGGTAATAGGAAGATAATTAGCATCTGTATTCAGTCTAGGAGTTTAGAAACACTAAAATGCATACGTGAAACATCTAAAGATATATATATATATGTGTGTGTGTGTGTGTATATATATATACATACACACACATATGTATGTGTGTATACATATATGTGTATATATGTGTATATATACACACACACAAGATGCGTATATATGCATATATATATACAGGCGTTTTGTCTCTGAGTTATTGTATGTGTGTGTAGATATTTTTGTACATAAATATAAAAGAAAGATAAAACTGTTATGTATATATTCTAAACACACACATAAGATAATTCAGAGGCAAAATACCTGATTTGTTACATAGGATTTTAGATGTTTTTAAATTAATTTTTTTATTTTTTAGGGGTGCCTGGGTGGCTCAGTCAGTTAAGCCTCTGACTCTTGGTTTTGGCTCAAGTCATGATCTCGTGGTTTGTGGGTTTGAGCCCCATATCAGGCTCCATAGCTGGCAGCATGGAGCCTGCTTTGGATTCTCTCCCTCCCTCTCTGCCCCTCCCCGACTCATGTGTTCTCTCTCTCTCTCTCAAAATAAATAAACTTAAAAAAAATTATTTTTTAATTTATTTTATGTATTTTTATTTTTATTTTTTTTTAAATTTTTTTTACCTTTATTTATTTTTTTGAGACCGAGAGAGACAGAGCATGAACGGGGGAAGGTCAGAGAGAGAGAGGGGAGACACAGAATCCGAAACAGGCTCCAGGCTCCGAGCTGTCGGCACAGAGCCCGATGCGGGGCTCAAACTCACAGACTCTGAGATCACAACCTGAGCCGAAGTCGGACGCTCAACCGACTGAGCCACCCAGGTGCCCCTATTTTTATTTTTTTGAAAGAGAGAGGGAGAGAGAGTGTGTGCAGAGGGGCAAAGGAAGTGAGAGAGAATCTTAAGCACGCTCCATGCTCCATGCAGATCCTGGTGCTGGGCTTGATCACACGTCCCTGGGATCATGACCTGAGCCAAAATCGAGAATTGATCTGACTGAGCCACCCAGGTGCCCCTAGGATTCTGGAGTTTTAATTTTATAAATATAACGTGGAAGTCAACTTTCGTTTGTCCAAGGAAATAAATTTTAATAGTGGCATGGAAAGCAAATGTGCTGATTAAGAGCTGCTCCCACCTGAGGTGAGCCTAAACTCTGCGTCTTTGCAGTCCTAATTAGGCCCTGCTGATTTTCTCTTTGTGGCAACTGGAAGGGAGAAGTGGCACCTGGGGGAGCCACCAAGTGTCTTTTGTCCCTGCCTGCTGCAAGCTCATCTTCTCTGAAGCGACTGCAGTAGCACAGCATTCTTTTTAAACCTTTCTTTCATTCCACTTGTGGTTTATGAAAACCAGCAGCTAATGATCTGTGTGGTGTTCCGGTAACAAAGTGTTTTAAATAAAAAGTGAAGAAAGCCAGAGTCCAAAGCAGGCCCGACAGAGGCAGTTAATGAAAGTGCAGGCAGGGTGCTGAAGAGAAGCTATCCTGCTTCCATGGGGCTTCCCCCCCGCCTTTACCAGGCTGTCCCCACCCCCTTCCACGAGACTGTCCCCTCTTCCATGGCGCTGCCCTGCTTCCACCATCGTTCCTTTGCTCAGTTTCCCAATCCTGTTGAGTCTGTCTCCTTCACATCTTCCCCCTCACCCTTTCCTTCCTGTTTCTGGAGAAAGGATATGCACTTTTGTCTGAAACTCAGGCTTCTTACCTCCTACAGGTGTGGTGAGGTGGGATAATACATGGTAATCACTTGGCTCTGTGCCTGGAAACACTTGAGGACTCAGTAAGGGCTGGTTCTGTCCTTCTCCTCCCACCCCCTTACCTCTGGAATCAGAGTAGCAGGTTTGAGTTCTGGCCTTTCTCCTTCCACCAGTGTGACTTTAGGTAGCTCATTAACCCTTTCTGAGCCACTGGTTGCTCTTCTGTAAATTGCCTACTTACCTGATGCTGTCACTCCCTTCTCAGAACCAGTCGGTACTTCTCTTCCCTTCAGTCAAAATCGGACTATACCCTCATGTCCTGGGCCACCACAGTTGGTCTTCAGGCCGCCTTTCCACCTCATCTCACCATTATTTCCCTTTGCACAGTGGCCAAATGGAACCAAATGCGGCTTTCTGTCCCTCCCAAATTTCCTGGCTTCTTTCCTTTGCTCATGGGTTTCCTATGCCTGATTCGCCCATCCCTCCTCCACATCCAAATCCTGCCCCATCTCAAGTCCATCTCAATGCTGCCTCCTTCAAGCAGCCTTCCTCTTTCTCCCTTGATAGCACTACCTCCCAAGCTTCCAAGACCATGGGATTCTGCCAGAATATTTTAGATGGGGCAAGGTGGCAGGAATCAGTATCATTACCACTCGCTCCAGGTGACCCGTATGCTCAGGGAAGTTTGGAGCCTATAGCTTGCGCATCTCAAACATTCCTCCTCAACAGTGAGCTTTTTGAGAGCAGGGTCTGGTTCGTGAATACATTTCCAATAATACCCCATAGTGTCTAATGTACAGAGGGCCCTTTGAGAGGTCCAAACTTCTTGTTGTGAAATCAGTAAGTCCCGGAGAATGTAATGCGTAGTGTGGTGATTACAGCTGATAATACTGAATTGCAAATCTGAAAGTTGCTAAGAAAGTAGATCTTAAAAGTTCTCATTACACACACAAATTCATAACCACACGAGATGATGGTTGTTAACTAGACTTACCCTGGTGATCACTTTGCAACATACACATATTGGGCCTTTTATGCTGTGTACCTGAAATTTAATAGGATGTTTGTTAAAAGATACACTGAGGCGTGTGTAAAGTTTGAAGAGTTTATTTGAGCAAAAAGGAACCAAAACAGGGCAGTAAGCAATCTAGCCAGAGAGAAAGGAGCCCTGAGGAGCTGTATATAATGAAAGACTTGCATAGCCAGGAGAGAGTGGGAACAAAGCAAAAACTAGGCGAAAAACTGGATTGGTTTTTGCAGGGTTACTTTGCTTACTTTGCTAAGGGGAATGGCTGTGGTCTGTGGGTCACATTACCTAACCTGTGCTGATGTAGTGATTCCTGACTGACTGGTTTAAGATTCCATTTCTGGGAGAGTGGAAACTGCAGTTAAGTCTCCGTTTGATTAAGTCTCCATGTGGGGCTTAGCATTAGCAACTCCATTTTGGGTCTGTTGTCTTGTTTTTAACGTTATATGTCAATTATATCTCATTTTTTAAAAATGTAATGCTTTTTCCATTAAAACAAAAAGGAAAGCAACAGATTAAGTTCATTTCCTTCATGACAGAGCTGAAACCCAGTGTTCCCAGTCTGAGTGTAGGGTAGGGGGCTGCCTGAGCGTCTGGCACCATTAATTTTTTTTTTTTAATGTTTGAATGAATAAATTTTAACTCTTAAAAATGTAACGGACTTATTGGTAACCATCTCCTTATCTTTTCACATAATCCATTTCTGTAACCAGTAAGTGGTCCTAGTAGTCTTCCAGGAGCTGGGGGAAAGGCAGTGATAGGTGGACAATGTCCTGCCGTCAGTTGGCTTGCATTGCAGTGGGTGGAGACAGAATACACAAGCAAACAAGTCAGTGGGCACAGTGACTCCCATGAGGTGATGGGAGGGCACGGGCTGAGAGCCATTTGTGACCGCACGGGAAAGATAGGAAAGGCTTCTCTGAGGCACCTGGGGACACTGAGCAGAGATGTGAGTGAGGAGGAGGAGGCAGCCAGAGCAGGGTCTGGGCTAGGCTGTTCCAGGCAGGGAGCAGGGCAGGCGCCGAGGCCCTGAGATGAAGAGGAGGCCCGTGAGGAATAGAAGGGAAGGAAGCTGTGGGGCTTGCAGGGTCATGGAGCAAGGAATCCACAGAAGTCTGGAGGCAGAGGCCACTGCCAGACTGTGGAGAGGATTGGGTTCCCTTTTAAAGCCCACTGGAAGGTTGTAAGTAGGGGAGTAACATGATTTGATTTATATTTTTTAAAACTCACTGCGACAGGCTGAGCTGGCAAGTTAGTGAAATTGGGATTCTTAAACCTCAGCCATTGCCATGCTGCTCCACCCCAAGCTGGAGCTCGGTGACCCAGGCCTGTCCTTGCTCCCCAGGGAAGGTTCTCTGACAACCAGCTGCTGTGAGAGCTGCTCTGCTGAGGAACAATAGCCCCAAACTACCCTTCTATTTCCCTCTGCTTATGTTTGCTTGGTATATTGTAAAAGGTATGGTTGTGCACATGGGCATTAACTTGGAGGCAATGAAACCATGGTGGAACGTGGCAGTAGGCCCTCTCTAGAAGCATGGGCAGCTGGAGAGAGTGGGGTTGGCTCCAGGAGGCTCGCTCAGAATGGAGGTTTGCAGCCTTCCCCTGGTGAGAAGTAACCATCTTGTCTTGGGAGCTCCCTACAAGCCCAGCCTCTCGCTCTTCCCTGGAACTTTATCTGCAGGGTCTCCGAAGGCCCGTTCTCAGCCCTCAGCACTCCTCTCCCAGTGCCTCTCTTCTTGGATGTCAGCCACTGTTAGGACAGGAGGCCTCCTACATCCACAACGCTGGCTCCCCCCTGGGGCTGCCTGGAGCAGAGTCCCATCTGGTTTGCTCCTGAAAGGCCTCACATAAGGCATTGGTGTTTTCTCCCCTTTCTTGTCAAAAACCACGCCCCCTCCCCCGGCTTCACCCATCACGGTCACAGTCCAAGACAGCTTTTCTTATTTATTGTCCAGACTGAAACACTTGGAGTGGCTTGTGGTCCTTTCCTTTCTTTGTAGAATCTGGGGGTTGGAATGGCCTTGATGATTATGCTCCACATTACAGTAATTTTCAGCTCTTAGAAGATTTCTTAGATCTACTTTGCTTCTGTCTTACTGCCACTTTTAAGGAAGAAGTTTTTAGAATTCTTCATCTTCACGGCTGTGCTATATTAGGTTTGTTAATTAGAAAACCCAGATTAAAAAAAAGAAAACTAAAAGAAACCCTTCATGTTCTTGAGAGTTGAAATGCAGAATTCACTTCCTACCATACATAGCTTCTATCAATACAGATGTTCCAGGGAATAAATGTATCTTTTAAAAAAATCAAGAAGAGCCACTGGTGAATTAATTGAGAAAATTTGCAATGTAGAGACATTATTTTAAGTGTAAAAAGCTCTGAGTCAGGGATGCTGCTGAGCAAGACAGGCTGTGAGATCCACGCGGTCTGAGCTAGTGCAGATGGGTTATTTACTTGACAGGACATTTGTTAAGTAATGATGGTGGTGCTGCCTCTTTTTCGAATTCTTTTTCTAGTTCCTGGGATCATTCTGCCCTATGGGGTTTCCATGCCAGATGGAAGCCAGAAATTTGCTTTCCTGCGGTGTGGGAAGGGTCTCAGATTCCCCCTTCCCTCTATTTTAGACTCCGATGAGAACAGGTACGTGCAGGTAGGACCTGGAATGCATGCTGGTGAGCCTGGCGGCAGTGCCTTCCAGCTTTGAGAGGCAGAGGTCCGGGTTTGGGGCCTCTCACCCAGCACTGGTGATTGGGAGCCTCTCCCCTGAGCCAAGTGGCAGGCACGGTAGGGTCCCCGTCACTACTCCAGCAGTGGTAGTATGATTTGTCCTGACCGCATAGCCTCCAAGCCTGGCTTTGAGACCCTCTCTCAGAGACTGTGCAAATTGCTGATCCTTCTTTAATAAATCCCTTTCATATTAAAACTAATCGGAGTGGGTTCTGTAATTTGCAATGACAATATCTGATGGGGTTACTTACCCAATGAAATTTGGTATGTCTAGTGGAGCGGAGACAGTGTGTGATCTTTACTCGGCTTTGCCCATGAGCTGCTTCAGTTCCACACGCCAGAGTCAGAACTGCAGCTATTTTTACATCAGAACAGAAGCAGTCCACGAAGTGGCAAGGACACTGGATCAGATGCAGAGGACCACGGCAGTAGTCTGCCTTTCTGCTCTCTTGGCTGTAATGACTTCATGCAAGTGTCTTCTCCTGTTTGGACCTCAGCTTCCTTATTTGTGAAATGAGAGAATTATACCCGATAAACTCCAAGGTCCCTTCCAATCTCAGCAGTCTTTGATAAGCAGCTTTGGTGTGTTTAATACTAGAGGGCCACTTGTGTTGTCCAGATTTACAATATAGTAGCTACTAGCTATATTATTTATTATAAATAAAATATAAATGACTAAAAGTCAACACAACTGTAAGTTCAGTTCCTTAGTGGCACTAGCTACATTTTAAGTGCTTAATAGCCATGAGTAGCTACTGGCTACCTTATTGGACAGTGCAGAGCAGAGATAGAACATTTCTGTCATCACAGAACATTCTCTGGCCTAACACTGGTCTACATGATAATGCCATCTGTCTACTTCCCTTGTAGAGATGCTGGGTGTTCTGTTGTATTTCTGCCTGCCCAGTTGAATGATAAGCTTCTACCTTATTAGCCATTCAGCTTGCCTCAAATGGGACTCCTTATTTACCTCCCCTCATGTCCCAACCCTACTCTTCTCCCTCCCCCAGCCACCCCCCCCCAACCCCCCCATCAACCAGAGTAGAAGCCCTGGGGATATTCTGGAAATGTCCTACTTCCTCACGCCCCATATCCATTTTGGTTCCTAAATTCTGTTAGTTCCTCCTATAGATATTAACTGCACATGCTCATACACCATAACTGAAACCCACTTCATCTTTCACTTGCCTTCTATTGTGAACCTCACCTTTATTTTCTTCTTTCCAGTCAGTCCCCTCGGGCCCAAGGGCATTGAATCAAAATAGCTTAGAAACAAAAATCAGTTTTAATTAGCCCCCTCCTCCCTCAAGCATCTGTTCAAGGGCTTTTTCTAAGACCTCACAGCCCTGTGAGCATTCTCTTTAAATTTCTTTTTGTTCCCTGAGCAAGACTTGCTAGTTCATTTTCTTCTTTCTGTGCACGCCTGTCCCCTCTTTCTGCAGAGGCCTTCTTGGCAGCTGGTTTGGAGGACACCTCTTTTGCTAAGCCCTGCTGACTTCCCTGGAAGAGCTAGATGCCCCCATGGGCGCGCTCTGTCTTGGCTGACCACAGTCAGTGGCTTGGGGTCCGGGCTCAGGCGGCCTGGGTTTGAGAGCTGTTTGCATCACTGTTGAGTCCATGAGCAACTAGGCAGCTCCGTGCTTGACTTTTCACATCAGTAAGTGGGTATTAATAGTGATACCTACTTAACGGGTTTTTGTTTTTTTGAGGATTAAATGGCATAATATGCATCAAGTGCTTAAATGGCGTTCAGCGGAGTGAACACTTGGTAATTGTTAGTTGTCGTCATCACCATCATCATTGTCATCATACTTGCCACCTCTGAAGGCCAGAACTGGGAGCTTGGTTTCTTCTGCATTTTCCTTTGAGCACCTGGCAACGGGTGGTTGTGCCCATAGGTTAGAGATGGCTGTAGGCCAAATCCAAGCCAGCTCTGGCACTTACTAGTTATATGGCTTTACCAGCAAGTTTTTTAATATTACCGCTTCAGTTTCCCCTTTGTGAAATGTTGCCTTAGGAAGACAGTCAGATACTTCAAAATTTTGGGTTAAACCAAGCAAATAAGTAAGCGCCAACTGGGTGAGATCAATCATTCTAAATGTATGGATCCATTCACTTATTTATCAGTCTTGGTACCCACTCTCCCCTACTCAGTACTTGAAACACAGTAGTTAGCAAAAGGAACATAGTTCCTACACTCATGGAGCTTAGGGTTTAGGAGCAGAGAAGTGTTTGTCAAAGAGCATATGCGTGTCTGGAAAGGTACAGCAGCCAGTAGTGCCAAAAAGGAGAGACACATGGTCCTACGGGTGTGTGTCACAAAGCACCTGATTTAGGTGGGATCAGGCTGGGGGAGAGCCCGCCATGGGGAAGGTTCCCCTAGGAAGCAATGCTTGGGGTCAAGGGTGGGGGGAAAAACATACCCAAAGCTGGGGTGGAGGGTCAGGGTGTATTCCACGAGAAAGAAAAGAAAGAAGGTCCTTGTGGTTGGAACATGGAGTGAGGCTGGGAAGTTGTCCTGGGCCAGGCTGTGCAAGGCTTTCCATGCCATTTGGAAGGTCAAAGTCAGGCCAAGATTCTAAGCAGTAACTCGGAAATGAGAGACTAGGAAGTTTGCTGGGAAAGTGTAGCTGTAGTCAAAACGGACATATGCACGTGTATCCTAGCATGTCGAAAGTCCTCACTTGGACGATGGCATTGGCCTACTGAAGAAGAAAGCTTCAATAGAAAATGTATAGTACAGCCTGCTAATTAATATACTAGAGTAGAGGATCCTTCGTGAGGAATATCATCACCAGTGCTAATAATACCAACATTTGCAGTGATGTACACTTTCGTATTAATTAGAGCAGATTCATTTGCATCCACACAGCTCAGCCCAATGAAAAGAAAGAGTGTGTGACAGTATCCTTGGTGAGCTGGGAATTGGGTATACCCTGCAGTCTGTGGGAATAAGGAGTTGCTGGGATACCAGAGAATAGGTATGATGCTGTGAGTCCATGTAGTAAGTTACTTCTCCATCATTTGTTTCGGAGGATTGTCAAAATCCCAGTGTGCTCATGGGAATGTTATGCCTTCAAACATTGCTTATTAAGAAGTGCAGCCTGGGAATCGTGGGGTTGGTTCCAAATATTGGTCAACATTTATGACCCAGTTGTGTTGCAGTGAGGGTGCATGCTGTGTAGCTGGTGTTCATTAGACACAACACTAAAGCAAGCAGGCTGTGAGGAATGGGGTCACCTTGCTGTGGGGCAGGAGCTTAGTAAGGCACCAGCCTAGTATCAGGAGGTCAGTATATGCGAAGAGTTGTGTTAAGATTTCCTTCCTGAGGGTCATGGACCCTCTATACTCTGGCTATTCAGTATCTTTGGAACACAGTCTCGCTTTTGGAGAATTTCTGGCCATAGGAAATCTACCTCCTCCAAGCACAAGTCAAAAGTCACTTTCTGGGTCTCCCTTGTATCTCGGGTCAGAATGTATCCCAGGCCGTCACTCAGATGTATCAGAGTGGTAACTTTGATTTAGAACAGACCACAAGAAAGGTCCCACAGAAGTGTTTCTGGTAAGGGTGGTGGAGAGAAGTGCAGCTTCCAGATCAGCCTAGACGGGCTGATCTCACGTCTGTGGTAACAGCCACAGCACCGCTGGCATCTGCAGAGCAGTCTGGTTCCCCGATCATCTCCGAGCCTGACCTGATCTGCTGGCCCACCCAGATATTCTGTGACCTAATGTCCTTTAAGACATTCCTTTTGTGCTTAAATTAGCTAGAGTGGATTCTGTTGATTGCAATGAAAAACTCTATCACACTATGTAAATGAGCGTGGTCAAGGCCGTAAGTAGGTCTCTTCTCACAGAACTCAGTGCTGAAGAGGGACCACAGGAATCTCAAGGTCATTGGGTAGAGTTTAATTCTTTTAAGTATTGATATCAATTCAAGTGTTTCCACCAAAATGTGAGGCAACTTGAAAAACTTCAGGTTATATAAAATTGCACACGCAAAAACAATAAGATTTATGGAAAAAATAGAGTTGGATAGATCATTCAAAACCTACACAACTCTGTCCAGGACACTGAGAAACAGTAACAATCCTAATAAAAGTATTAGCACAACTGGGAAGTGTCACCCTGAATTCCTAGGAAATAAATAGTCTAGTGTCAGCCTTTATGGTGGAAGGGGCCCTAGGGAGGGGCCCAGGCTGCTGGGCTCTGGAGACAAGGGCAGAGGGAGGTGGGGGGAAGTACTCGCCAGCTTTGCACGGCTTGAGCCGTGACTGAGATGGGTGGCTCTGGGTCCCTGTTTTGTGGTGTTGTTCTACCCAGGGTCATGGAGAAGTGTGCCCAAGGTGCCTCTAAGAGCATGTGGTTCAGCTGGGCCAGTGGGAGCCAGAGACGGGATGAGTGGGTATCTGGACAGTAATGTAGGGCAGCTCTGCCAGTGAGCCTTGTGTTTGGATGCTTTTACTTGGGGGCTAAGAAAAAATACATAAAATCCGACCCAACTTCTGTTTTATATGGATATTGTCCTCCTATTTGCCAATTCCATAGGAACTACGGTATTTAAAGAAGTGTGTTATTGTCGACCAGACTGTATTTATTTCAGGTGTTCTTTAAACCTGAAAGGGTGGAGGACCCTTGGCCTCTAGGTAAAGGGACAGTGGGAAGAGGATTCCTGGCATGGGCTAAGAGGAGGAGCCCTGTTGGAAGAGTAGACTGTCATCATGGGAGGCTGCAGAGAGGTGGGAGAGCAGAGCGGTTAGAAGCACAGGCTGTGGCCTAGACCACCTGGATTTGAATTCCTACCCTGTTGCGTAGTAGGTCTGAGCCTTGATTTTATCATTTGTGAAGTGGAGACAATAATGATGCTATCTTACATTTGTTAATGCGTGTAAAACGCATGTACAACACTTAGCTCCCCAAGTGAGGACTGTTGTTGCCGACTTCTCATCCGTTTGTCTACAATACCATCTGCTTCAAGGACGAGGAGAAAGAACTCACGGGAAGTACCTCTCATGGGGTCTAACAGGTGCTCAGAACATCTTTGTTGATGGGAACTATCCACAGGGACCACAACCAACACTCTTTCCTTTCCTCCTCCTAAGGCAGCATGGAAACTGCTCAGTGGCCGAGGTGGGGCGATCTTTATTGAGAGGACAGATTCAGAAGCACATTCTGGCCTGGCAGGCTGTGAATCCTGGGTGCTTTGGAGTCATGTGAGATCCCACTGGAAGGTCAGGTCTTCGAAACAGATCCTGAAGAGAAAGGAAGAACAGCTTGCTGCCAGCCTGCTTTCAGTTGCGACCAGGCCATTTAAAATAAAAACACTTCAGAATCTGAAAGCCCACAGCATCTGTTTCTAATTGAAAGGTTATTTGCAGACAATATGTTTTTCATAGAGTGGCATGTGTAAGTGTTTATTAATACACTGAGTCTATTGCAGTGAAATCCATTTTGTCAATGGAAATAGATAATTATTTTTGAACCTTTTAATCACTTTTAAGCAAAATAATGAACTAGAAAGCATTTAGCGGAGAATGTGCATCTGATTACCCAAGCAAATTATTCAGCTGGGATGAGATGCAAATATATATCGTCTCCTTCTGCTCTACTGGAGGGTGGTTCCTCATTTTCTCTCTTGGTTCTGTGACATCTTTACTCTCATCTGGTACTTCAGACACCCATGATTCTAGTCCTAGATTTTTCATTTATTTCACAGCCTTGAGAAAGTCACTAGAAGTTTCTGGGCATCATTCACTTATCTGCAAAACACCTTAAGATTTAAAAGGTCCCTTCTCTCTCTGATCCTATATATCAGCAGAATTCTGTGACTTGATGGAAGTGGACAGATTCCTGTACACACTTGAGCAATTCAAGAATTCTGGTCTTCTCGAGGCCCCACACCAGAATTTAAAATACTAGATTTTCTGTTTCATTCAGCACCATGCACAGAGCTCATACTATACACAGAATATATTAAAGCCAATGAGGGGACAGAAAAGCAAGTAACTGCTTAATTTTTCTGTGATCTAGTTGGAGGCAGAAAACAAATACATGTGACATAATGAGAAAGATCAAGCCAGTCAGATATGCCAGAACTAAAGTGTTCTCTAATTGTATAATCTGGAAGAAAGGAAGGAAGGGTCCTACCAGAGAGTCTGGAGAATGGGACACAGACTTAAGGCAATTTTTATAATTAAATAATGGGACTTGGATTTACAGTATATTTGGTGAGCCAAATCTGGGCTATTTATCATCTTTCCATCCTGGTTTTTTTTTGGGGGGAGGGAGGGGGAGAATATAGGTGGGTGGGTCTTTCTCCCTCAATTTATGAGTGCCTTGGACACTTCTCTTTTTCCTTTGTGTTTGAAGATCTCATGACATCTAGGGTAGCACTTTAAGATAAATATCTTGAATTGGTGTAACACCCCTGATTCTCCCTTCCTGACCCTACCAGCGTTTGTTGGCACTGAACTTGAGCATGACCAGCAGAGGTGGTTGGTGAGATGGAGGTGAATGGCACAGAGGAGCCTGGCTCTCCGGTCGGTAGCTCTTTTGTTTGCTTCGGAAGACAGCATCTGTTGCAATGGTCAGCCCCAGGGAAGCAAGTATGGTCAAAATAGCCGCGTCACTGGAGGCGGCTCTCTGGCTTACTTCTGCAGATAGTCTTTGCGATGCTGACATGGGTCTGCACTTGCCTCCGAGGTCTGGGGTTGGTAGATAACCTGCAGCTTTCACCTGCGGAGAGCCTGCAGTCTTGTTGCTGATGCATCTTGCTGGGCAGGCAGGTGGGCAGCAGCTCTCTCGCCGTGTTTCAAGCGTGCCCATAGGGATGTTTTTGAGAGCAGCACAATCCTGTCACGCCATCACTGCTATCAGCTGGGGATCTTTGAAGGGGTTGTGTAGTCCTGCCAATGAAGGTACGGATAAAATGAGATTTTAGGGATTTTCTCTGGTAGTGATATCCCCACTTCTCTCTAATGAGGATATTAAGAGGTAATTAGGTAACTAAGGTAATTTAGTTTCACTAAAATTTGTTAACCTGAGAAATCAGCCCTGACTCTAAGAGCTAAAAACAGGCCTGGCGTAACTGAGTCTGTATTGGCACCTGGACGCTTGCTGTGGTGTCACAATGAAGAATGCTCGTGGGTTCCTAACATCACTGTGGGAGATGGGGGTGGGAAAACCATCGCTGCCAGTCAACCTCACAGAGCCGGTGAGAGAACTGGAAGCATCAGGCTGTGGTATAAAGTGCAAGAACATCTTCCCACACCTGCTGGCTACCCCAGCACTGGGCTAAATAGGCCTCGATATGCTGAATGCTCCCCTAGCTTCTCTTCTTGGTCCCGTTGGGCGGGAATCTGTGGGCCCAGAGTGGCATCTGACTCCTTCCTGGCTCTCTGATGGCTCATGCAGGGACCACTGGTTTTTCTTTTCAGGCTTCATACTATGTCACTGCACTGGTGCCCGGTTAGATTTGTGCACTCCTGTCATATTTAACTTGGCTACCTGAGGGCATGGAGTGATGATTATTCATATTACACAGAGTAGAGATGTATACGTTTTTCCCCATAGGGTATTGTTGTACTTTACTTACTAATTTATTAACTTGCTTGCATGCTCTTTTTATAAAGCAGTCCTCCACCCCATAAATCTCCCACTTGCTGTGCACATAAACAATAATAGAATTTCTGGAGAAAGGATTTAGATTTACAGATCACATCAGTACCAACATATGCACAGAATTGTACCACCTGTGTCTAACTTTCTGGCCATCGACAAAGACTATCTAGATTGGGTTTTGCTTTCCACGGATGTGCTAATAGTAGGATGCACTGTTGGAAGTTGCCCTTTGGTAGAGCTTTGGCTTTGTGTCCACATTTTCTTCACTAGTCTTCCTAACCAGCTGCCTGCTTTTTGTAAGATTGACTAGTTGTGTTGGTGTGCCAGGGAGGGGCACAGAGGCCTCTCTGGGACAGAACCAATGGAGAGATGGAATCGTAGCCCTTGGGGGGAGCTGCTGCTGTGCATAGAGCTCTGAGTTCTAGGACTCGGCCTCAGATACCAGCACCTCCGCTCCCTGGCCATGTGAATGTGCCTATCTCAGTCTCTGTTACCCAGCTGCCAAGGGAAGACAGTGACTAAGTCACAGGATTTTGTGAGGATTGGGTTAAACGATCTGTGTGGGAGAACTGAGTGCCATTGTAAAGTAGTATAAGGCTGGTTACTGGCCTGTTGCTCTAACCCACTTTGCTGAAATTCTGTGGGGGCAGGGGACCAGGAAACAGGGTGATGCCTTCTTGCCAATTTCTTTTCTTTTTTTTTAATTTTTAAAAATGTTTATTTATTTTTGAGAGAGAGAAAGATAGAGCATGAACGAGGGAGGGGCAGAGAGAGAGAGAGAGAGAGAGAGAGAGAGAGAGAGAGAGAGAGGAAGAAACAGAATCTGAAACAGACTCTAGGCTCTGAGCTGTCAGCACAAAGCCCCACGTGGAGCTTGGACTCCCCAACCGAGAGATTATGACCTGAGCCAAAGTCAGACGCTTAGCTGACTGAGCCACCCAGGTGCCCCTTGCTGATTTCTTAGGTAGAAAAAGATGTGTCCTGTTTTCAAGGATGTAGAAGAAACGTAACAGATATCTAAGAAATAATCTGTCTTTTGTAGTTGATGATTCTCTGGACATTGGCTGGAATCCCTGTGGTTGGAGGAGGGAGAACGGTAGGAGAGGGAAAGCCAGTTGGGTTGGCATACAGATAGCTCTGTCTCTGCTTCAGACATCAAACACAGACTGGCCTTTTGTAACAGACACTGCTTTGAGGGATGCACTTGTGTGTGTGTGTGTGTGTGTGTGTGTGTGTGTGTGAGATGGTGGTGGTGGGGTCTCCTTATGCTGTATCTGCACCAAAAATACAGCAAGGATTTTGGTCAAAAATGTTTTCAGAGTGGGGGAGAATCCCTGTGGATAGCATACCGATGGGTGAGTTTCTAAGAGCCAAAAAACAAAGTAAACAACATTCCAGACCAAACCAAAATAACAGAACACGTGCAAATGTGCTAAAAACATTGCAGTCAATAGCAGGACCCTTTTAGGTCTGAGTTACAGAGCCTGGAGGAGCAGCCTGGGTGTGCCCAGGTGTAATCCTAGCGATTCCTCAGCCAGTAGCCTGTTCCCTAACTCACAGAGAGCTGCCCCCGACAGGCTTGGAGCACCTGCATGTCAGGTCCAGCCACTGCTTGTCCCTGATGCCACTGCTTGTCCCTGGCCATCAGAGGGCGGATCACTACCTGATTTGGCCGGCTTAAAATGGTGAAACATGTTCAAGAAGTGGTTTTTTTCTTTTTAATTAGGGAAAATACTTATTGTGCTGAACATCGTATAATGTATAGAATTGTTGAATCGCTAGGTTATACACCTGAAACTAATATAGTATTGTATTGTCAAGTGTACTTCAATTAGAAAAATACTTTTTTTTAACACCTGACATAGTCAAACCATAGCATGGGTGTTGGTAATACAAAGATGCATAAATGTTGATTAGCATAGTAAAGATACACTGTGTATGGAATTACCTTAATATGACGTGGCATGTGATAAGTGGAAGTTAAAAATGGGAAGGAAAATTAGTTTGTTTTAGGAGCTATATAGGAGAGATTATTTCAGCCTGGGATAGTCCTGGAAAGTTTCACGACAAAAGTATGGTTTGAAAAATAATTAGCTGATGCCTAAATGTAATTCCTTTTTCCCCTGCTAAATTAATATATATTTCTTACCAAGAACAAAAACTTTGAGAGCCTTAGTGAGCTCATCACTGAAGCCAGTGCTATGAAGTATATAAGCAGCACCCCATCAGGCTGGGCTCAGCACCACGTTACTGCCAGCGGACTGGGAACTTGTCAGTGCCTGCCTGTTAGTGGCCGTATCTCGCCTGCGTGGTCATCTGTATCATAGAGGGCAAAAGCTGTCCTTTCTCATTTAAAGATTTGTGTATTCTAATCAACAGAAAGCCAATGTAATTGTGGCACTCAGGCAACGGGTATGGTGCTGATACAGGTGATGGGAGGAGCAAAGACACCTATCAGATCCTTCCCCCACGGGCTACTGTTTGAGATGGGCCTTTGCTGTAAAGCAGGATTTCTCAGCCATGGTACTATGGGCATTTTCCACGAGATGCTGCTTTGTCATGGAAGGCTTCCCCGTGTGCCGTAGATGTTTAGCAGCATCCGGTTTGTGCTCACCAAATGCCAGTAGTAGCCTCAGTTGTAACAACCAAAAATGTCTCCAGGCAGTGAAAACTGAGATGGGTGAGGGAAGGGGTAAGAATCATTCTTGGGGCACCTGGGTGGCTCAGTTGGTTAAGTGTCCAACTCTTGATTTCAGTTCAGGTCATGATCTCACGGTCATGAGATCGAGGCACGTGATGAGCCCTGCACTGGCAGCACGGGGCCTTGCTTGGGATTCTTTCCCTCCCTCTCTCTCCACCTCTCCCCCTACTCTCTCAATAAATAAATAAACATTAAAAAAAAAAAAAAGAATTGCTCTTGGTTGAGCAGCACAGCTCTAAAATAAAATACCATGTCTGGTTTTGAACTGGTTTTGAACTTGAAGCCCTGGTTTTGGCCACAGGTGAACTGTACCTTAAAAGAGGATATGAAAGAGGTGGCCACAGGGCTTCAAGCTTTAAATGATGTCTGCCTGTGGCCTCTGATACAGCCTCACTCGTTTGCCCCTAGTAATGTCTAGAGAACCCTGAGAAAGAGGAACACGGTAAACACTGGAAAGTAAGACTGGAATTCAGCCTGTTGGCAGAGTTGACGAAAAGTTTCCTTGACATGGCACACGGAACTGGTCTGAGAAAGGAAATTGCCCTGCCGCCCCCCACCCCTCCCGTCTGCCCTGCCAGTTCAGAAACACATGGTCCGTGCCCACCAGAAAAGCACACTGCCCTCTCCAGTGCGTAGTTGAATTTTGCCCCAGTGCAACTATCGTGCTCTTCCTCTGTTCGTAAGCACGCTCCTTTTGCACCAACATGGAGACCCCGTGGTACCAGAGTTAAGTAGACAGCAAGTAGGGGACATGGGCTCGACTGTCAGCGGTGCGTATTTGCACTGCATCCTCCACAAAGCGCTGCTAGAGGTAGAAGTGCTGACAGAATGGACCCTGTCAACGCATTGGGAACTGCCATTTCTTTGTGTCATGTTAGTTACTTGATCAGACAGGCAGGGAGATGAGTAGGGGACAGTGCTCTCCCTCCCCACTAGGAAAGATGAACCACATCATAGAACACCTGTCAGAAACTTGGAATTGAACTGGGCGCTGTACCTTGTTTTGTTTTCATGTGTATTGGCTGGAGAATGAGGTTTGGCTGTTGCTAAAGAAGACAGAGAACAAAGTGAAAGGCAACAAACTGTTACTTTTTCCCTTTTTCAGTTGGAAGAACAATTGTGAGAAACCACAGTCCTTAGAAGTCCTCCTTCATTATTAATTTGAGAGAGATTTTGTGATTCTGGGTGGCTTTTTTTTTCTTTAATTAGATGCTCTAAATTTTTTTTTTAAATCTTATTTTTGAGAGAGACAGAACAGTGAGGGAGGGGCAAAGAGAGAGGGAAACAGAGAATCCCAAGCGAGCTCTGCACTGTCAGTGCGGAGCCTGACGTGGGCCTGAACTCACGAGCTGTGAGATCATGGCCTGAGCTGAAATCAAGAGTTGGGACGCTTAACCGACTGGGCCACCCAGGCACCCTTGCTCTAAAAATTTTTTAGTGGTTTTCTTTGCCTAATTAGAAATAGCAGTTAGAGCATCTTCTATACTACCTGGCATTTTTCCTTTAAACGGTTGTATTTATTTTATATTCTTTGCTTTTCTCCATATAGATTTTGATCAGAATGGATTCATTGTGTACCATAATTTGCTGTTATAGTGTATCACAAAACTGAACTATTTCCATCACTGAAATATAATTCCCAGTGTAATATGAAAAAGAAAACTAAGAGCAATAAACTTCGTTGATAGATACCAAGTTGTTGATAGATGTTGAGCCTGAATACATTTTACTTTAGGGATTTATGTAGGAAAAAAAGTAGTATGTAGCCATTGAAAAAAATTCCATTATAAAGTAAAGGGATATCATCTCAAGTCTCAGAGGAAGAGCAGATCTGTAAGGTGATTTATTACAAGAAACAGGAGAAATATTTACATTTTTTTTTACTCTCCTCAGTATGATATGAAGAAGATGTGGCATGAAAGAAATAGGAGTGCCAAGATATAAATAGAGAATAAGAAGGGAATGAAATGGAGCTAGGTGAAATAAGAAAGGGTTATTGAGGAAAAATAAGGATACAATCACATAATTAAAATCCACTTTGGAGATCAGAATTGGTACTTCAGAATGATGACTCCTCTGTGCAAGGCAGTCTTGAGCTGTTCTTCCACACTGGAGAAAAATCAGAGATGAGATGGTGAGGGAAAATAATAAATGTGAAAAATAAACATACAGTTGTTGAGGTTCCTGAAAATGAAACCAGAGTAATGAGAACAGGAGCAATTGAAAAAAAAAAAAATACAGAAGAAAACTTCTCTGGACTTAAAGGACTTAGCCATATTACAGATAAAATACCAGAAAGGGAACCATATGGAGGCCTGTTCTGCCATAATTTTAAAACCACTGAACAACGGAAGAAACTATACAAAGGTGCAAGCAGGAAGACAGAATGACTGGTAAGGAGTAAAAAGATGTCAGACGTCTGCTTGGCAACACTTCATGCCAGACACAGTGAAACACTGTCTACTGTGTGCCAAGAGGGAAAGATGGTCATTCCAGAATTTTCTATCCAGTGGAGTTGTTTTACTGTGTAAAGTCTAAAAAGAACTGCTCTAAAAATGCCTTGGGGGGCGCCTGGGTGGCGCAGTCGGTTGAGCGTCCGACTTCAGCCAGGTCACGATCTCGCGGTCCGTGAGTTTGAGCTCAGGCTCTGGGCTGATGGCTCAGAGCCTGGAGCCTGTTTCCGATTCTGTGTCTCCCTCTCTCTCTGCCCCTCCCCCGTTCATGCTCTGTCTCTCTCTGTCCCAAAAATAAATAAAAACGTTGAAAAAAAATTTAAAAAAAATGCCTTGGGGGAGTCCTGGCTATGGTCAAGCCCTCTCCTCACAGAATCACCTTCATCTGGAAGGACCCATGGAGCAGGTGGGCACCTGAGTCAGGGGCCTTGCCATCTCCAGCTAACCTGATTGGACTAGGAGTGCAAATCTCTGGGAAGTAACCTGTGACTTCACATCTGGCACATAGAGATGAGCTGGGCCAATGAGATCGTTCTTCAAGAGCTTTGAAAGAGTCAACACTTGCGGTCAACATTGAGGACTGGAGCTGGAAAGTCATGGAGATGAGGGTATCGTTAGTGCCATGGCAAGTCGTGTGATGTGCAGGCTAACCTCCTGACAGAGGCAGAAACTGGGAGGAGGCAGAAGCAGACTGGGAGAGAGAAAGGAGGAGCGAGCAGGGTCAGAGAGAAGCAGGGGAGACATAGAAGGAGGCAGAGTAATGGTGTCAGTTCCTTTCTTGTTCCCGCGAAGCCCTTTTCACACTCTGAATTTTGTCCCGTTTTCTTACAATAAATCTTCTTGGACATGAGAGCGTAATCTGAGTGAAGAGAAGTTCTTAATACAAGGGCATTTTCAGATAACCAAGGACTTATGAAGTATATAACACCTTGCAACCTTTCATTGAAAAAGTTTCTTGAAGTAGAATAAAAATGATAAATCTAATAATGAGGAAGTAGGAAAAGATTGGATTGCTCTGTGGGACTCTCATCAGGCTTAAGACTCAATTTATCACTAAAATCTTGAGGAGACTCTTCATCTAATGAACTATGCTTTTACTTTGCCACTCATGACATAGAAGATGGTGGAAGGTTTGGTGCTGCTTTTCAAAATGGCATCTAGACAAAACTTAAAAGTAAAGAATGTTGTTAGGGATCATTATTCCTAATTTAGGCAATAATTCTGTAATCTGACATAAAAGATGTTCCGGAACAGCCTCTCTCCCAGGTAGCATTTATCATCAGGATTATAAATTGCATCTACATATAGCTACAAGAAGGTAGCAAGCACGCAAACATCCACACTGTTGCCGAGGAAGAAAACTGGGAGAAAACATACTGAAGTAGTAACATGATTTCTTTTGATGATGACACAATAGGTGATTGATTCTCCCTCTCTTTGTCTGTTTCTCCCTTCCTTCCTCCATCACACACCACACGCACGCATCCATGTGCATACACACAGCATGTGTGTGTGTATGTTTGCTTCAGTGAGTGTTGATTTTTAAGTGAAAAGATAAAACTTTATATTGAAAAAAATTAGAGATGACACTGAGATACATTTTCAAGTAAAACCATAGTAATGGCCTAAGAACGCATCAGGCCTCACGTGCCAGGCTCAGGCTCTTTATGTTGTCTCTCCAGATTGTTTTTGTGACTCCAATAGAGAGACTGTGGGTTACTGCCATTTTCTAAAGAAGGAAGCTCAAGCTCTTTGGGGTTAAAGACTTGACAGGGTCTCTCAGGCAGTAAGTGGCACATCTGGGGCTTTGAATCTGGGTCTACTCCACCCCCAAGAGTCCACTCTCTACCCTGTTGTGTTGCCTCTTCTGAATAATTCAAGCCAGGGATTGGGATGAGACCTGGCAAGCTTGTGTCACAGCACTGGGATTAATCACGATGAAGAAGAGTAGACACTGGAGGGAATTCAGGAATTCTATGTATTTGAAAAAGATTATTTGGAAAAACTACCAGTTTTAGGATATGGAACAAGTCTTCCCCTCTGCCCTCTTTTACACTTCAATTTTTTTTTAAAGTTTACTGAGAGAGAGAGAGAGAGAGAGAGAGAGAGAGAGAGAGAATATGAATATGAGCAGGGGAAGGGCAGAGAGAGAGGGGGGCAGATGATCCAAAGCAGGTTCATGCTGACAGCAGAGAGTCTGATGTGGAGCTCGAACTCATGAACTGTAGGACGACCTGAGTCGAAGTCAGACCTTAGCTGAGGTACCCAGGTGCCCCGTGTGCTTCGATTTCTTTGTGAAACTAGTAGCTTTGGCTACCCAGTCCTGGCATCTTGTCACTCTTATGTTCTTGGACTCTAATAAGCAAACAAGCTGACAGGAATTGGCCTTCTTTCTTTGATGTTGTTTTTTGTTTTTGCTTTAGCAGGGATTTGAGATGGGAATGAAAAATGAATGAGCAAAGTTGTAAAGTACAGTAACACCTAAATAGAGGGCATGTGGTGAAAGTCCTAGAAAGCAGTCATAATTACACAATACATAATATGAATTGAACGGTGATTTGGAAACATGGGATCATTTCTTCATCTGAGTTGTACATTTTCATGGAGAATACTGATTTTTTTTCATTCCTACCTGAGATCATAACACATGTTCCAGTATTTTCCTTAGTGACACAACTTACAGACATTCATATACTAATTGTGAATAATTCAGTTGACCCTGACCACAAGTATCTTAATTTCCTTCTGTTTTTTGTACTTGAACATGACATGTTTTTTTTGTTTTTGTTTTTGTTTTTTTTAATTTTTTTTTTCAACGTTTATTTATTTTTGGGACAGAGAGAGACAGAGCATGAACGGGGGAGGGGCAGAGAGAGAGGGAGACACAGAATCAGAAACAGGCTCCAGGCTCCGAGCCATCAGCCCAGAGCCTGACGCGGGGCTCGAACTCACGGACCGCGAGATTGTGACCTGGCTGAAGTCGGACGCTTAACCGACTGCGCCACCCAGGCGCCCCGAACATGACATGTTTTACCTGTTTATTAGCAAAAGCAATAACATAGGAGCCAGGAGATTGCTCCTATCTGTATCAAACTGGCCAAGTTATTTTACCCCTTGGACCTCGGTTTTCTTGATGAAGTGAGTTAAACTATACCCATTCCAATATTTGATACTCTAGTCTACGACTATTTTTTCCTTGCTTTAAAAAAGATATTTATTTATTTTTGGGAGAACACAAGTGGGGGAGGGGCACAGGCAGGGGGACAGAGGGTCTGAAGCCGGCTCTGCGCCGACAGGCTGACAGCAGTGAGATCATGACCTGAGCCCAAGTCGGACTCTCAACCGACTGAGCCACCCAGGTGCCCCTACTTTTTCCTCACTTTTTAAAGAGCTCTTGACTTCTCTCGACAGAAGAGAACACAGAAGATGACAATAAGAGGCAACCTTTATTGAGTAGTTACTATATTTCAGGCATTTACTAAGTGTTTTGTATGCAGTATGTCAGTTAAATCTTAGGAGAACCTTTTGAAGTTGGGAAGTACTATTATTACTCTGTCTAAAGTTAGAAGGCTCAGAGAGTTTAAACAACTGTCCAAGGTTGAACAGCCAAATATTCACTCAGGCAGTTCGACTCCAGGACTGGCGTTCTTGGTCACTGTGATAATACTGAGGCCACACAGGGGAAGCAAAAGGGCCCCTGGATAGCAGTGCATATGGGGTTATGGGCAAAGAGCTGCAGGAGTACGTGTGTTCTCTGAAGATGGCTTAGGGTAATCCCCTAAAATTGATATTTGGGCAAAATCCATGAAGGCGCCCTCTGGAAATATGTATAAGGGTTGACTCTCCTAGAACAGAATATCCACTTCCATGGGGAACTTTAGAGAGGTTAGGTGGAATTGTTTACATCCTGATCTGAATGACTCAGTGTGAGGTCCACTCAGTTTCAGGCCAGCCATGTGACTCTCGTGGTGAGTGTCTTCTGCGTTGGCCAGGGAGTCTGTCAGGGTTTATTTCAGTGGTTCTCTATTGAGTCCCCGTGTCTAAATGGGATAACTGACCAGTTGGTGGATTCACCTCCTTCCTCCCCCGCTTTCTCCTTCTCCTCTCCCTTGACATTCTTTTGTTTTTGGAGGCTGTGTTCTCTGCCTCCAGCCCTGCTTTTTTTGGATGGTAAAGGAGGGTGAAATTTAAACTGTTTAAAGATTGGTAAGAGAGGAAGTTGTCACTTTTGACAGAAATGATATCTCGGCATCCTCACAGACCTTGATTATTCTGCTTACCCATCTTCTAGCCTCCCCGCACCCCCAGGCGGAGAATAAACAGGTGGGGGTTGGAAGTTAGCCTCCAACTTGCCTGGATTTCCTGCCATCACTGAACTGTTACCCCTGGATCACAGAGTCATGGGTACCCCACTGGTGTCCTCGTGTTTGAAAAGTACATCTTGATTCTTCTCCGGTCCAGCAGACACATTAGTTTCTTTTCCTGTTTTTGCCGTGTCAGTGTTAGGTTTAGGAAATTAATAAAATTCTGAAACGGTTTTTGCCACTTCAGTGTTTTTGTTTAAAAGAATCAATATTATTCTAAATCATGTTAAGTATATGCATTATGTGTGTTTTTCATTTGGTTCTGTTCTACATTTGCAAATGGCTTAGAGGCTGCTCTCAGAGCTGGGGCCAGCGAGGTGGGTTAATATGACGTTGTGGCTCTGAGGTAAGCATTGGGGGTAAAATTACATCACTGTAATGACCAGAGTTTAGCAAAGGTTTTAATTTTCTCATTCCAAAGCGTCTGGAACCTTCTGAGAAAGGGAAGGCATGTTTAGTGAGTCCTTGGTCAGGAAATGACAGAGTAGCCTTTTTATAAAGCAGATGTGTTTTGAAGGAAAAATTTAGCAAGTTTAATAAATGTAGGCTAACTAGGAGGCGGGGGAGAGGAAGTGACACTTCAGGCGTGGGATGGTTCTGTGTGGTTTACCTGAAGAACTGAAGGGATTGTTCAGATAATCTCTCTTGACGCTTCTAAACTCAGATTTTAAGAATTTTTACTTTCTGTAGTTTTCCCTTCCTTTTAATTCATTGCTAGGCTCTCATCATTTCTTCATAGGACCTTTCCAATAGCCTCCTCTCTGTGTTCTGTACTGTCGCCTGTGTTCTTTCCCTCTTTTAGTCCGTCCTTTGCACTACCTTATTACTTACTCAGAACATGGATCAGAGTCTCCTTATCTCCTGAGAAACCTTGAAAACTCTTCTCTACCCATAGGACAAGGTTCAGAGGCATTCCAGTCAGAGGCCTTCATATTAAACTCCACCAAGCTCACCTTCCCAACCTTGATTTTCTTCCTGACCTTATTTTTCTGCTCTTGTATTCTTCACCTTCCGTTTATCCTAAACCAGTTGCTAGTCCCAAGGTGCACTGTTGACGTTTCTTCCTTCCTCTGTGCCTTTGGGGTGCAGATGGACTGTGGGCCAGACATTTAAGATCCAAGATATGTCTATTCCATGATCCTTGACCTTTACACACCAGACCCCGATAAAAGGACAGAGAAAGAAATGGTATGCACTGCCCGCTCCCACTCTCCCACCACTGGACCTGGGACAGGATCTTTTGAAGCTCTAGGCGTCTCCACTGGGATGCGTGTAAGGTGGTAATATACACAGTCTTAGTGAATTTGACTATGTGCCTTCCTGTCAGGTGACCTTGTCAGGTATCTTTATCTAGGGAAAGTCAGAAGGGTCTAATAAGGTTCTGGGGTATTTTTCAAAGAATACTATGCCAGTTATTCCTAATCCAGCTTTCACGTGGCTTCAGTTCTTTTATAGGTATGTCCCCTTCCCGGTTCATCCAAAACATATTTGTTAACCACAACTCATGATTTCCCCCCAAGAACTGATCTCTTTAAGAGTTGTTATCTCAGCAAACGGTGCCCTCCCTTCTCCTGCTATCTGTACCGGACCACAGGTGTCATCTCTGATACCTCTCGTGTCCTCACCCCCCAGATCCATCCACTACCATGTCTGTTGATTCTACATATCTTCTGTCTCCCAAATTTGCTTACTGTCTCTAAATCTCAGTTGCCACACTGATCTTTTATCTGGACAACTGAAACAGTTTCCCATCTGGTCAATACCCACTTATTCTCTGGCCCTACCCCCCATCCATTCTCCATATTGTATTGAGAATGAGTTTTTTGAAACACAGTTAATTGCTTAAAAGACTCTGGTGGCTTCCACTGCTTTGAGAATGAAGACAAAATTCTTGAACAGACCTGTGAGACTCCCTTGGCTCTGGGGTCTTACCTTCCTTACCTCCCCAGCCTCATCCAGGATTGTGCACCTCTCACTCTGTGCACTTCAGCCTCATGAATTTTCTTTAGTTCCTTGCGAGCACAGTTTCCCTTCCTGCCATGGGGCATTTGCATAAGCTACTCCATATTCTTAGAATACTGTCCCTCTCTCACTTGCTTAATAAACTTTCCTTGCAGAACTCAACTTAGTCATCACTTCTTTAGGAGAGTCTCTGCTGATCTCTGAGTCAGACCCTCCTATTATTTCTCTCTAAACAGTATGTTCTACCTCTTTGGGGCCTCATTACAGTTTTTTTTTTTTTTTTTAAATTTATTCATGAAATGATTTCATTGTTTTTCTTCCCTGGTGGGTTGTAAACTCCATTAAGGCAGGGATCATGCCTGGGTTTGCTCATTATTTTTATCACCAACACTTATTAGCTCAATACCTGGCACTTAATAGGACCCACGGAAGGGCATGAGGGAGGGCATTTGCGGCATCCTTCGTGCATGCTCTTTTCTCACTGAAGTTCCTCTTCTGTATCTCCTCTTACTGACAGTTCAGTCTAGATGCTTCATTTTAGATGGCAGTATGCTGGTCCTCAGCAGCCTGGATTACTCTGAAGTTCAACCGATCCATTCAGCCAACATTCTCTCAGTGGCTGCTGTGCCGGGCAACACACTGTGCCATGGGGACATAACGCTGGAAAGGACAGGGCCCCTGACACAGAGTGGCCCAGAGCTTACAGAATGTGGTGTTGTTGCGGGCTGTGTGAAGGCTATGGATAAAACTACAGGGAAATACAGAAGAGGAAGCATCAACTCGGTCTGGGGAAGCCAGGAAACATTCCAGAGAATGTGACGCAGGGGCTGGACTTTGTAATTTTGCCATGGCAGGCATGGCAGATGGAGGAGGGCATTTTTGGAGAGGAAACAGCCGGAGCAGAGGTGCAGAGTGGGAAGATAAGTGTGAATGTGGAAAGAATGAGGTCCAGTGTGGCTGGGGTAGAGGCGTCAGGCCCATGCAGGGGACCGTGGTAAGAGGAGGGCCTTGAGGGACAGACAGTCCAGGGTGCTGGGACTTCATCCTGCTCATACAATGAGGAACCTCTGCGTGGCTTTAAACACAGGATTAACAGGATCAGATCTGTGTTTTTTAAATCAATAACTCAACGTCAGTGTGGGGAGCACATGGCAGCTGGTGGTGGCAAGGAGGGAGGCATAGAGATAGACAAGGAGTTGTAAGGATTTGAGCAGTGAATCAAGAGGGTTTGAACCTTCACCATGAGAGTGGGGGTGAGCAGGATAGAGTGATTTGAGAGATACCATGAAAGTGGAAGAGACAAGACCTGATAATGAATCTTGATAGTAAGAGTGAGGGGAGAATGGAGACGGGGTGGCTTGGGTTTTTTTTTTTTTTTTTCACAGTTGGAGTGAAGTGATAGATAATGATGCTTGGAATGGAGACAGTCCCCAAGGCTTCTTGGGATCCTTTCAAATGGTCCCAGGTGGCTTCAGTGGTCAATAGATGGCAGGAGGGGTTGGAATGTAATATGGAGAGGTAAATTGAATAGGTTATAAGAAAAAAAAAAAAAACTTTTTTGGCTCATAATTTGAGTAGAGCCTGAGCAGAAGTTTGTCTTTGCTCTCTGTGAGAAAGGAAATTGCCAGACTTGTTAATTGTATTAACAGAAAATTGCAGGGCATGTGTGATCCCATTAAGGAAATATATCCCTGGCCCCTAGGCGACACTCTGGCTAGTTGTGACGATGGCACATTGGTTTTATCTGCTCATTAAGGCAGGGCCCGAAGGGCCTCTATTTGGCAATACTCCAGTAATCTAGTTACTACTTATGTTCTCTAAACCTACTAGACACTCATTGTGCACCTGACATTGAGTTGGGCACGGTGAGGAGTATGAGTGAGTGAGTGAGTCGTGGAAATCTCGCTTCTTCTAAAGCTGCTGGTAATTCAGGCTTCCAGGTTTCCTCCCAAATAGCTTTAATTTGTAAATTTGACCAAGTCTTCCAGTAACTCCCACTCAAGGGCCATTTCCCTCTGCCTGTCCTGAGCCTGGGCTGTTGGAGCTGGCATGTCACACCACATAGGTGGTAGTTCCCAAATGTGTGTAGAGGGCACAGCAGATCAGCCTGGAAGTGCCAGTGCCTTTAAAAAGTGAAAGTATGAAACTGTCACAGTATATGGGGTGGGCATAAACAGCCATGCGACGAGGGGGTGTTTACAAGAAGCAGAGTCCAGAGGGTCCTGGGGGAAGGCTCTGATGGGGCAGCTTTGTTTTTATTCTCATTGTATACCTGTTGTACTCACGGTCCCCAGAAGCGATGGGCCCTCCTTGGGAGCCCCACTGTCTTAACGAACATTTCCACTCTGCCCTCATTGCTCGCTTGTGCGTACCAAGGCAAAGGAAACCTGGGGAAAGTTTCCACAAACACCGAGGAATGGGGTCTGACGCAGTTACCAAGGCCAAGCTGGCTGCTGTGAACTCAGGCCGTACGGTGGCCTGTGTAACGGTGGGCACTGTGGCAGATGGGGCGGCACGGTTCTTCAAGGGGCTCATTTACAGTGATGCGGGTTAATAGAGACAGTAGCTGCTTTGAAAGGCTGTGTCCGAGTCTACAAGGCCTAGAAAATAGTAAATCTTTAATAACTATTTGTAAGCTGAATGAATGAATAAATGAAGAACAAATGGATGAATCAGGGTCCAAGTGAAGGACCTTGAGTAGGAACCAAGGCACTTGGTAGAGATAGTGCAGCAGGTGCGTGCTGAAGGTTGGCGAGGGGCCCAGCTGCTGTTTGATGCCCATGCCATACCCCGGGCTCCAGTTCTCCTTGGTACGCTGTGGCCATCAGCCAACAGGGTGTTTTAACCTCACACGTGCACTAATGGGAAGGTGTTCTGTGCTTAACCCCCAGATTCAGTGCCTGGCAGGTGGCAGTACCGTGTGGTGATTAAGAACATGGACCCTGGAGCCCAACTCCTGGGTTTCACTCTTGGCTGTGCCCCTTGGTAGCTCAGTCAGGCAAATCTTCTAATCTCCTTGGGCCTCAGTTTGCTCATCTGTAAAACAGGAATAATAACAGTACCTGCCTCAGAGGGTTATTGTGAGGATCACATGGCATAATACATTTAAAGTACCGAGTTAGGTATTATTGTTGTTTTTGTTGTCATTGTTATTTTATTATCGGAAGTGGGGTGAAGGAGGAAGGGTCAGACGTTATCTGTCTTTATTTTCAACATAAGCTCAGGTTCTTAGAATGGAGCATTGGCATTGAGCCGTTGGCAGTGAGGCCTTTCAGGGAGTGCATTTTGTTGATGATACGCAAAGGGTCGACTGGCTAAGTGTGGGCCTGCAGAGAGGTTATTCAGAGTCCATGGTCCTCTGAGGAGTCCAGCATGAGCGGGCAGGGCTTCCTGACTTATGAAATTGCACAGAGAAGAGCGTAAGGCGGGGTGGGAATACCTAGTTCCAGCCAGTTCTCCAGGGCCATTTAGTGGATGATATTCATCCCCTTGAAGGGCCTGGTGGTCAGGAACCTGAGTTTTAGTCTTACTGCTAGCTTGGAGGAGTTGTAGGGAAGGTAGGCCTCATTTTTCCTCTCTTTAAAATGAGCATAATAGCACATATCTTGTTTAACTGATGGCATGGTTACAGGATAAAAGTGTCAAAGGAAATGGTTTGGAAAGATTAAGGTATCCATAACTGCAATAAATGATTATTGTTAAATTGGATCCCACTGCCCACCTGCATTCTGCCTTTAAAAATAACATTATGAATCATCATCTGTCTTGAGGCACATGGACCAAAGGCTCATCAGGGCCTGTGATGAGGAAATTTACTCTCTGCACCCATCGCCCCCATGCCACCCTTCCAGGCACTGTGCTGATTCCCAGCCACAGGCCTCTGTGCTGGCTCCTGAAGCATTTATTCTTCCTCCCTCCCGCCACCTCAGTGTTTCTCTGCCTTCAAGCCCAGCTGTTTGATCATTCCAGCCACACAGAGTTCGTCTTTTCTGAAATGCACAAATCAGCATTGATTTCTTCTTCAGCCCAGATTGGTTGAAGTCACCTACCTTGTGGGTGGCTTGAGATTGATATGTGTACATCCAAAAGTACATCGGAGAACGGAGATTTGTATGGAGCTTGAGGTTGGATCTTATCTCTGCCTCTCATAGTCTGTGTGTCCTTGGTAAGTTATGTAAGTTCTCTGAACCTCAGTGTTCTCAGCTGTAAAATGGCAGTATTAACACCCTCTTCAGCATTGTTCTGCACCTTAAATGATATGGAGCTAAAGGTGCAGTGACAAGCACATGGCAGGTATTTAGTAAATGTTGTTTCAAGTCCCTTCTCCCCTACAGAGGAAGACTAGGGGTAGGGGAGGGGAGAGATGGGAAAGATACTCTTAAACCCCACTGAAACCCAACAGTTCACTCTCATTGGTTTGTCTTTTCTCCAGAAATGATGTCTCAAACAGGAATGGGAACTTCTACAGGTTGATACAGAGCTAACGCTGTGTGGTAGTAAGAATCCTGCCATTAGCCAGAGTTTGGATTTCAGCGGTGACATCCAGCTCTCCTCAGACATCTTGGGTCCCTCTTAAGACCCAGTGTGTACTCCAGCGACCAAAATCAAGTGCCTGCAGAGGTTCCTGGCGCGGCCCTGCCCCAGCGCCCTGCAGAAGAGCCAGCAGTGAAATAAAAGCTGGGACTGTCTGTCCTCCTCCCGTCCTATGGTATGAGCAGCCAGAAGGAGGGAACCCAGCACCACTTGTCACCGTTCTGATGATTCGGCACCATTTTAGAGACCGCTCAGATTGAGGAATTATTCTGAAAATTCTAACCCCACTAGAAGATTGGTGGTTTGCTCTTTGTCTTTTTTTAAATTGTGTTTCTGAGTAATCCTTCAGGAGAGGCAGCTGGGCTCTTGAGACCAGCTACCAGTGACTTTAAAGTGATTAATGCTTTCCCCCTTCATTATTCAAGATAAAACTTTATCATCACAAGGAACCACTTAATCAAAATGCTAGGAATCCTCTCAGTTATAAGAAATTTATTGGAATGATTCTTTTTTAATCTCAAGTCATAAAACCATTTTAAACTTTAAATGTCATGGCAACATTAATGAACGATTTATTGAGGGCAAAACAAATTGGTTTATCAGCTCCCAGGCTGCTTTGGTAACCAAGGTACTTTGGTAACCAAGGGAGAAGCCTTTGCCTTTATAAACAGACGTGTAAGCTTTGCAGAAAGGAGGAGATCCTACAAAAGTTTTGTAAGGATGAAGTTTTGGAAAGTGAATCTAATATTTTTATTCACTCTCAAGGCCATTTCAATTATGCCTGAGTGGGCAAAATAGATAGGGAAGTGAGCTGTTCTTACTGACAGTCGACTGTGATGTGAAGAGTTGAATTTCCTTTCCTTCTTCATAATCCATGACCAGCAGTTAAAGAAAAATAAAAAGTTTGCCATCCCACTGTTTACTCAGCATTATTGATTGCCTTGAGAGTAGCTTGCTTCCCATTTGTATTCCTGATGACAGCTCTAACATTTTGTTTCTATGGATAAACAAAGTTGTGAATAATGAAGATGCACAGGGAGGCAGGTGGCAGGAAAACGTTTTGAGAATTCCTCAGGGCATTGTAATTTTCCAGAGAGATTCCTGCAGACCTCTCATGACTTTCAGAGTGCTTTGGGGAAAGTTTGTGTGTTTGGCAAATAATCAGTGCCTTGCTTGCTTAAAACCTAAGTAACTTATGCATTGGATCTATCTCCTTCCCAGATGCCCTTTCGCACAAACCTCAGCCTGTGCCTGGCTGAGAGAGTGGATTATCTGGGAAACAGACTCTGAGATGAGTTCTGAATGCAGGTACTTTACCGGGAAGTGCTCTTGGGGTGGACATGTGGGAGGGGGCGAGGGCAGCAGGATTAGGCAAAGGGAAGGTTGAACTGCTGTCAGTTGCTGAGAGGTGTTTCTTAGTAGACCCCACGGGTAGCTGTAGAGCCAGGTTGCCCTTCACAGTTGTCCCACCTTGAGACAAGGAGGCTGGACCATAATAATCCCCTCCTTCGTGACAAGTTATGGATGTAGCTGCCTCCCAGAAGGGGCTGCCCTAAAGCTTCAGCATCTTCCTTTAGCCATGGGAGACTGAGGGGCTGCAGAGGGGAGCAGAAGGTAGGTTTCTAGAGGCAGCTGTGGAAGCTTCTTGTCCCCGGTGGCTTCATCACTGACCAGATGGAAGGAACCAAGGTTGGTTTCTTGGCTTATAACAGACAGGGCCAAATTCTGTGATGTTGAACCCCACGCTGAATTTTCAGAGCATGGAAGCCCCTGCTGCTTCTCCTTTGCTCTCAGCCTGAGCCCCTCTTCATGCTCTATCGGGGCTCCCCCAGGAGTTAGGGCTAAGAGAGGCTACATGGCTTCCCTTTCCTCAGGAACCTTTCAGGCAGAGGAGAGGGACATTATTTCTTCTGTCGAGGCACTTCCAGGATCGTGGAGAAGACAGACACACACCCATGAAAGCAGGAGAGAGGAACCTCAGGAATGTGCAAAAACGCAGAGTAATAAAGCCCAAACCTATGCGCATTTTGGAGTCATAGCTCACTCAGCAGTGGAGTTTCACAGTCTCCTTCAGATTTCATCTGTATCCCTTCTAAACACTCATTGAGCATCCCCAAATACCCTTTCCTGAGGCCAGAGGTACACATCTGGCACTCAGAACTGGCTGGGTTAGGCCCCTGCAATGTGAGCTTCCCTAATCACTTCTCTGTGGGCCTCAGTCTCCCCTCTGCAAACAGGGCTGGGCTCGGAGCTTTCAGTCCTCCCCCCACCTCTCTCTCTCTCTCTCTCTCTCTCTCTCTCTCTCTCTCTCTCTCTCTCTCTCTCAATCTGGTTTGCCTGGGGCCTTGGCTTCTTCTGGTGCTTATCCACCTCATTACTCTCCATCTCCCTCCCACTCCTGTTGGGTTGACATGTTATTAGAAATGGCCCTGAAATTGTTTTCTTCACTGGATAAAATATTCATCACTTAGATCTGTATTTTTATTGAAAATTTCAAGTGGAGCAGGCTCCGTTTATGTTGTCATACATCATAGGCATGCGAAGCCTTGCATGAGCGAGCAAAATCAAGGGTTGACAGGGTTTATGAACACTGTGTGTGGAGAGACAGGGAGGGGGGCAGTGAATGCCCATGATTTGTCTAGCAGGCATTTTCAGAAAGATAAATCAGCAGCAGCAGTAGTAATAGTGATAATAATAATAATGGCAATAAAAAGATAAGTTAATAATTTTAGGATGAGGGCACCCACCCACTGTTTTAATTGTGTAATTATAAGTTTTGTTCACTGCTGTATCAGTGCCTTCCAGAGTGTCTGTGATAATGTAGGGGCTCAAAAATACTTGTTGAATTAATTAATTATTTCTAGGAGAACCATAGCCTTCTACCCTAGTTCAACTAGGGGCGTAGCCTCAGTTTGCTGCTTGGTACTCCTGACTTTAGAAGACAAACTTTGGTTTGGTGTTCTGCTGCAAAGACACTCTTACTCTGAGGGCCAAGGAAGTGATTGCACCATTGAGTGAAGTATTGGGGAGAGATCCATGGAGGGTTTGGCTCCTAAAGGTTGAGATTTGGGTCTGGGGACAAAGGCACTCTTCACTCTACCCAGAGACTAGGCCCCTCTCACTTTGTGTGAGTCAGGGGTGTGTGTGTGTGTGTGTGTGTGTGTGTGTGTGTGTGTGTGTGTGTGTGTGTGTGTGTGTGTGTCCCCATGGAGGTGTTGTAAGCATGTGTGTGAGTACACAGGTAGGTGTGGTGTGTGTGTTGGGAGAGACGCTGGGAAGGAAGGGGATAGTTTCCAGTTTGAAGGTGCTGAAGTCCTTTAAATGGGAAGATGCCATCCCTAAACCATGCCCAGGAGAATGGGTTTCCCTGGGCTGCCTGTCTTTAGGGATGGATTTGTATGGCATCAAGTCTTTCTAAAAGGTGCCTCATGTGGTCAGTGGAGATCTGAGCTAAGAGTGGGTAACTTTGGGAGCATGAAGCCACAAGAGTTTTCTATTTATTCCGTGGAGCTGATGAAGACCCAAAGCTGGGACAAGAGCCAAATGGCTCCACATTGTCAGTTCATAATTCAGAATTCTAAGTGCTCCCAGACCTTACTGAAAGTCCTGAGTCAGAGAAGCAGCCTTATAGGCCCCTTCCCATCGCTTTCCTGACCATAGTAAGGGACTGAAAGAGAGAAGGGTTAGGAGGGAAGAGGAAGGGTTAGGAGAACTGAGGTGTTTATAAAGAAATGCTATTCATGTCCTCTTTTCCCTATATCTTGGGGGAAGGAGAAGGAATGTTACTCCTCTCTAAAACTGAGAGAGGAAGACCCCAAGAGAATAACTCATAAATATTGGGGGTGCCCCAAAGTCTTACTCCTCAGTTAAATGAGGACTAGCGATGGCTTCACCTTTGAAAGTCATCAAGCCACCAGGTTTGGAGAATGCCCAAAGCCGCCGTGGTTTGAAAACAGGGTCAGGAGAGAGGTGGAGGGTCTGGAAGGGATGCCATCAATCAGTCTCCTGTCAGTCATCTGGCAGGGCTAGAGTACATGAACTTCATGTCTGTTGCATGGGCCCCTTTGAAGGTAGCTGGGCTTGACCATCTTGCTGGTATCTTCTCTTTTTCATATTTCCCCACCTGCCAAGAAGGCTGCCCACAAGGTAAGGAGTCCCAGAAGCAAGAAGATATGGATTGAGCCTCCTCTAAGAGGGACCAGAGGATGGTGGTGAACTTGAGAAGGATATCTCATATGCAGGTGCTGGAGGAGGAGTTCCTTCCAAAGAACAAATAAACACTTGCCACAAAAGACTGATGTTTGGACACATTGCCATAAGGAAGAACTGACCACTGGCCATTTTGAAGAAGCAGGGGCAGCGTGAAAGAAAGAGGATGGCCATTTTGTTCTAAGCGCTCACCTAAGAACACCTCCTTCTGCCTGCTCCTCCCCACCCCCAACCCTGACACCAGAGGTAAAGCACACGTAAGGGGTGGAGAGACGTTTGTCCACAAAACTTACTGTCTTTCTCTCCAGGCTGGTGGAATGCACGATAGCTCCTGCCTGTGCTGGGGGCAGGTACTGGGGTGCTGGGCAGAAAGGAGAAGTGTTAGAATTTGTGTGTGGGAGTGGAGCTGTGGGACAAATGGCTGCGGAAGTCCTGGAATTGGGTTGAGATCCTGTTAAGGGCACCCAAGAAGGGGGTGTCTATGGGAGGGGAGAAATGCTATGGGATAGCTGGACAGTTAGGGAAATGTCAGGAGAGGCCATCATTCAATCACCGTCCGAAGCAGGAATTCTCTGGTTTTCTATTTTCAGAGGGGAGTTTGCACTATTTCAAACCAGCCAGTTTTCCACATGCTATTCCTCATAACCGTTAGATGACAGGATTCAGCCATGTGTAGCCATCAAGCATACAGGTTGAAACCTTTAGGGGCTAACCAACAAGCCAACTGAACTAATGGTGCAATCCTTATATATTGGCTGACAGATACTCGGGGACAGACATGGTGCCCATCAGGCTCCTTCGAAGCCCAGCAATAAATTCTGTGCTGGTGGCCTCATTAGTATGCATGCGTGTGGGGTCCCAATCAGATAAGGGCTAGGAAGTGTCATTAAAACCAGCAAGGAAAAGCGGGCCAGCTGAGCCTGATTAGTATTGATTGGAATTTCTTGCCACCAATAAATTCGCTTATTAATGTTGATGTTTGGAGTCCCTGTTTTCATAAGAGCAGCCATCTTTGCTCTTTTCTCTTTAAATCCTTTCTTCCCCTTGATTTTCTGTTTTGTTTTGTTTTGTTTTCGGTGACAGTTTTCCTTTGAAAAAGTATTTTATGAAGAATCAGAACTGTGGTCTGCAGAGGGTTCATTCTACTCTGCTCTTTGGCTCCTCCTCTTTCTCTCCAGCACTGTCTTTTTCTCAGCTTGTGTCCACCATGTGGTGGTTGGGAAAGGAGTGTGTAATAACCCCCCCCTCCCCGCCCCCAGCCCCTTCCAGTACTGTTTCAGGTTTCCTGACTCTGCAGAGGGTTTCCTTTTATTTTATTTATTTATTTTTAAGTTTAAAAACTTTTTAAAAATTTTTTAAATGTTTTTTTTTTAAATTTATTTTTGAGAGAAAGAGTGCAAGCAGGGGAGGGGCAGAGAGAGAGAGAGAGAGAGAGAGAGAGAGAGAGAGAGAGAGAAGAGACGAGACACAGAATCTGAAGCAGGCTCCAGGTTCTGAGCTGTCAGCACAGAGCCCAATGCAGGGCTTGAACTCATGCACCATGAGATCATGACCTGAGCCGAAGTCGGACACTTAACTGAGTGAGGCACCCAGGCACTCCTATTTTTAAGAATTTTTGTAAACATTTTTAAAATTTATTTTGAGAGAGAGAGAGAGTGAGCACGTGAGCCTGGGAGGAACAGAGAGACAGAGGGGAAGAGAGAGAATCCCAAGCAGGCTCCATGCTGTCAGCGCAGAGCCCCACATAGGGCTCAATCCTACCAACTGTGAGATCATGACCTGGGCTAAAATCAAGAGTTGGATGCTTAACTGACTGAGCTTGGGTGCCCCTATTTATTTATTTATTTATTTATTTATTTATTTATTTATTTATTGAGAGAGAGAGAGAGCGCACGCGTGACAGTGCACACATGCGTGAGCAGGAGAGAGGGGTGGAGGGAGAGAGAATCTTAAGCAGGCTTCACACTCAGATGGTGCCTGACCCAGGGTTTGATCCTGTAACCCTGGGATCATGACCTGAGCTGAAATCAAGAGTCTGATGCTCAATTGACTGAGCCACCCAGGCGCCCCAAGAATTTCCTCTTAAACAGTATCTTTCTCTAGGTTTTCTTAAAGGAGCAAGAACCGAAAACCTTCTATAATTTGACTCTACCCTTGCTAAACTGTCATTTCTACCTGGGCAAGGGCTGTTTCTTTTTGATTGTCGCTAGATGCCCTGGCTGTGTTCAGCCCCCAGGCATTCGCTAAGTGCATTATTACATAAAAACAGGCACAACCATCCTGTTCCCCACTGCTCCCTGCACTCACCAGGTGCTGGAGGCTTGTTACCCTGTTGTCTGGCCAGTACTACATCACTGTCCTATCCCCATGTGTCCTTTCTTTCCACTGATGCACACATACATGCGTTATCTTGCAGACCCAGAAGCAGTCTGAAGCCTGACACCACAGCTCTGCTTTCTTGCCACATTTAATTGATTGTAGTTTGGCAGATGTTGTTGATTAGCTCTTTGAGTTGGAGACTGGTACTGATGAGACTGAAAGTATGGAATTTAACTTCATATAATTTACCCAAAATAACAGTCCACTGACCACAGGCTTCACCCCTAACCTGACCAGCCACTCACAAATGAGTATGACTTGTTCTGGGAGAGTAAGTGTATCAGATTCAGCATAATTCAGTGCCACTGAAAAACTGGCTCAAAGCCAGTGACTTCCTGAAGGGCTTAGGCATTTTGTCCCTTTACATCAAGAAGGGTATAGCATTAAGGATGTAGGGGCATGGGACTCAAATTCCATGATGCTTCCTATATGTTGTGCTGGTTGTCACCCATACCTAGTCCTTACCCTGAGAGGCTAAAGGAGCATGGAAAAGGGCCACTGGTGCCAAAGACCCGTGGATGAGAAAGAGACCTCAGGAAGAGAGGCTCTGTGTTGCTGGGACCAACTTTTGGGTATACAGCTTATTGAAGGCATTAAATGCACTATGTTATTAACTGACAGTAAATTGCTGGATAAATATACAGAAAGAAGATCTTTTAAAAATTTTTTTAATGTTCATTTGTTTAGAGAGAGAGGGAGAGAAAACGAGCAGGGATGGGCAGAGAGGGAGAGAGAGAGAATCCCAAGTAGGCTCTGCATGGTCAGTGCAGAGCCCAATACAGGGCTAGAACTCAAGAACCATGAGATCATGACCTGAGCTGAAATCAAGAGTCAGATGCTTAACTGACTGAGCCACCCAGGCGCCCCCAGAAAGAATGCATTATGTCAAGAACCGGTTCACTACAGTAAATACCCTCACAGATATCAGTTTCCTTGGATGACAGGTGAATATGAGACTAGCCAGCTTCCTCTCTCCCCACCTTTCCACCTCTACAAACCCCTAGTTCAGAGTTGAAAAGTTGGAATCTTCTTCAGCCTGAAGATCATAACTCAAGTTACATTTCGGTATGAATGTTTCCTGCCTGGGTAATAGACACCCAGGGCCTTATTTGTTGACTAACATCAGGAAAGGAGTGGGCAAGATTATTGGCTGATTATCTAGGTGGCCAGGAGTATGTGAGTGGAATAGGTCAGATGACAACGGTCCACATGGACATTTGAACACATGTTCTAGAGGGCCAGAAGAACAGTCTTCCTACTTGACCTTCAGCTATGTCTTGGGCAAGTGGGTACACCTTATGTGGACCAGGATCCCCAGGGTATTTTCTTGAGCTTAGGTGGTGATAATGGTTGATTCCACCTTGTATCTGGAGGTAATACTATATTGCAGGTTACTTGATGGGAAAGATTTTTCTTCTTAGGTTTGAATTGCTTATAGCACCTAGCATAGGACCCTCTACTGAAAGGTATCCAACAAATGGTAGTTGGATAAAAGAAAGCCAAGTGAATATAAAATGTTTTTCACAAAGCATGGGTCCCTATTACAGAAAGAATCAGGATAGTTGGTGCTTTAATCGAAGGTAGTGACTCCTACCTGGCTGACCCTGTGTTTCATTCTTTTGTTACTTGACTTGGAAGCAAAGGATACAGTGTCCTGAAGGTCAGACCCTTGGCACCTTCCAGGACTTACCCCTGGGTCTTACATATCTGTTTTTGTTGGCTTAAGTGGTTGTGGTGTTTAGGGATTCTAGTGGGAGAATTGCTAGGGAGAAGGGACAGGGAAGGAAAAATAATCTTTCTAGCATTAGGAAATGGATTTGGTAACTTTTTTTCTTGCTGTTTCCTGGTCAGTTTTGAGAGTTGCTGGTTGAAAGGGCTTACGAATTTTGGAAAAGTGAGGAAGGAAAATACTTTCATTTTCAATTGGGTAAACAATCTCTGCCCTTTTCTTCAAACCTCCCAAACGGCTCTAGAGGAAAGATGCTGTTGATCCATTTAGAATTTTTCAGTTATTCTTGTGGTTTGGTGTCATAGATTGGGGTTCAATGGCTGGTATGTGTTATGATGGGGCATCCTTGGGAAAGGTGCCCAAAGAAATTGAAATGGGTGGCTTGGGACTTTCTTGGGGTCAGATTTGTTGCAAGGATGAGAAGTATATATCAGAATTCTTGGTCTGGAAGTCGTGACAAGACTGCATTTCCAAAGTTTCTATTTTATAATGATGTCAAGTAGTAACTCATGGGATTAGATGATATCTAACTTACAGAATACTCTTTAGTCAGCTCATTCTTACTCAACTGGTAAGAATTTTCTGAGCATTTACTGTGTAGCCAGCACTCTAATGGATGTCAGAGGGAATGAAGACTTACAACATGTGCTTTGTATGTACAAGAGGTTTATCTCCCAGTTCAGGGTATAAATTAACACATAGGAACGCATAGTAACACAGTGCCGTCTATGGTGGGATTCTAAATTATGTGCTCTGACTCTAGCCCTTTATCTTGCTTTATTGCCTCACAGAAATTAATGAAAGTATATCACCTATTCATTTGTTTACCTGTTTAAGTCTCCTCCACTAGAATGCTCCATGAAAGTAGAGACCTATGTCTATTCTGTTTACGATTGGAAGTAAATAATTTAATCTCTGGCCCATATTAGGTGCTTGGTAAATAGCTGTTGAATCATTAGAGTAGATTCTAAGTGCCTGAAGAGAGATTTGTCAGTAGAGGTTAATGTGAAGCAGGATTTAGTAATAATAGATTGAATTTTTAATTCCATTCAGCATATATTATTTAGCACAGACTTTAGCTCCCTTCGGATAGTCATGCTGATGATATAAGCAGTAGCTAGGCCTTGGATCCAGGCCTAGCTCACTACTACACCTGCATCTTTCCACCATTCAATGCTGCCATCCACAAAAATGGCCTGGTCTTCCCACTGAGTGTTCTGGGGGGCCACACGTCAGCGGTGGAGATCTACGTCTGGTCTGCATGTGCCTAGCCAGGATTCAACCTGATTGTGTTGCTATACTGACAGCTCTGTGGTGACTGGTCCCTTCTTTTGGTCATCTAGTCATTGTGCTCCTTACCCAGGAAAATGAAGGTGTGTGTGTGTGTGTGTGTGTGTGTGTGTGTGTGTGTGTGTGTGTATGAGGGAGAGAGAGAGAGAGACATTAGTGAAACAATGTGTCCCAGACCCCACAACGTATTATCTGAGAAATTACAACATTTTCACCCAGAAGCATTTCTAATGAGGCCAAGAACCTGATTAGTCTGAAACAACTTGGGAGTGACCCTCTCTGGTGGTGGTCAGGCCATTTGAGGGCTGTCGTCCACTGTGACGTCAGAAGGCCCTACAGGCTTTTTAGCCCACAACACGCTGTTTGTTTCTTCTGGTTTGACCGCCTCAAAACTCTGCCACTCTGTAAAAGGTTTCCTGTGCTTTCCTTTACCACGAAATCTTAGAATCATGTGGAAACCCACATTATTGGGGCACTCAGTCCTCCATTTTCTCTCTCTAGTACCATCTAAAGACCAGGGCTCTACCTTTGAGCTGGTGTTTAGTTTCTGAAAGTGGTGGTGGTATCATTATTATTATTTTATTCTCTTTAAGATTGTGAGAAAGGAAGAAAAAGAGCAGGATGAGAGCATAACTGGCTTCCTCGAAGTTATTTTTACTTGAAGAAAAAAATGGGAATGTGTGTATCTTGTCTCTCTCATGCTTTACTGGTTTTCTCAAAATTGGATTATTCTGAGCCATGTTTGTGGTATGCAGCTCTTGGTTGGAAAGAGCCGGTGGAAAGGGGATGGCAAAGACATCATCAGTCAAGATGAGCAGAGGAGAGCACAGTGGATGTGCCTTCCCTTTTTTAAATTAATTAAAATTTTTAAAAATTACATCCAAGTTAGTTAGCATATAGTGGAACAATGATTTCAGGAGTAGATTCCTTAATGCCCCTTACCCATTTAGCCCACCCTCTTCCCACAACCCCTCCAGTAACCCTCTGTTTGTTCTCCATATTTAAGAGTCTCTTATATTTTGTCCCCCTCCCTATTTTTATATTATTGTTGCTTCCCTTCCCTTATGTTCATCTGTTCTGTGTCTTAAAGTCCTCATATGAGTGAAGTCATATGATATTTGTCTTTCTCTGACTAATTTCACTTAGCATAATACCCTCTATTTCCAGCAGCTTCTTACTCAACATGTCTCCAGAGGCAAGGGAAACAAAAGCAAAAATGAACTATTGGTACCTCATCAAAATAAACTCCCCTTCCCTTTCTTTTTGACTTGGGTGCCTTTGCAGATTCAGAAATGCCAAACCTTGAGCTGTGCTGCCCATGGGGATAATGGAGGCTGTCTTAGTGCGTATGGGCTGCTGTCACAGATGTCATAGGCTGGGTGGATTATAAACAACAGAAATTTATTTCTCACCCTTCTGGAGGCTGGAAGTAAAGGTTTGGGTGTCACGTGGTCAGATTTTGGTGGAAATTCTCTTCTGACTGCAGGCTGCCGACTTCCATTGTATCCTCATACGGTGGAAGAAGCAAAGGAGCTCTTTGGGGTTCTTTTATGAGGGCACTCATCTCATTCCCAAGGGCTCTCCTCTCGGGACCATCACACTGGGGGGTTAGGATTCCACATAGTAATCTGGGGAGAGACACAATCCAGTCCACTGCAGAAGTTCATGATTACTGAGAGCCAGGTGCTCTGCAGGGTTCTGTCACATGTACTTTTTCTCAGGTAAAGAACTGAGGAATACGATGATAGTAACCCCCTGCTTTCCTGGCTTAAATACAGAATTCTTTGCCACATTCCAGTCCCTAGCTGAGGTTTAGGGTGAGCCAAAACAAACCTATTCATAATTTTAAAATACGAGCAAGACACTTAACAATGATTCTGTACCTCATTGCATAAATTTTGTATAAATCAGTATAAATGCATAAATAGGTCTAGGTGACAAAGTTGAGCTAAGAGCACAATATGGTGATAAGATGCCAGTTTCAGAGACAGATCTGAGTCCACGTCTGAACTCAGTGAGTCCGTCTTCTCATCTGGAAAATTGACGGTTTTTAACCTACCTCCTAGTTTTAAATATGGCAGGTGCCCAGCCAAGAGGCTGCAGGTAGAAGGTACTGGATAAATGTTAATTTAGATTCCTGTCTTGGTGCTTCTTACACTGCCTTACACTGCTGTGTTTTTCAGTGTTTGTTTTGTTTGTCAACCAGACGATAAACTTACTGAGGGTACGGATTGTACCTCCAGCATCTTTATCTTCCTCACCGTGCCCAGCACAATGCCTGGTGACGAAGAGCCACTTAACAAAATCCTTAATGAAGGCTCATTTAGAGATGGTGAAACAAGACCTACCCAGTGCCGTAAAAATTGCACAGAGACATCACTGAAGTGTGCGTATCCCCAGCACTTAGCGATGCCTGGTGTATAGTGGGTGCCCATAGTGGGTATTGACTTAATACGTGAATGAATGAGAATAACAGAGACTAACTGAATATGACCTAAACTTGATTACATTATACCAACCATTACAGAGCACTGGCGTTGCAGGGACCGATGAGGCCTTAATTACAGGATTACAGTTCACAAATATCATGCAATAAGCCAGTTCAACTTTAGGTAGCTGGTGAACACTTAGGAGATGGGGAATTTACTGATATTTCTAGAACACTCTCTAGTGTAAAGTATATTAGCTGTACAAATCATACAAATGCTAATTAGAGAAGATACTTAGGAATAATGTGTATTTTTCTAACCTGGATTGTTGACACTGGGGGCTTCCACTTAGGCAGTTTGTTAAGGAATGTGATGCTTGTCCAAAGAGTGCTTTGTAGAAATTCTTTTTAATCCAGTCATCAAGGGTCAGGAGGTGGGGAGTAGGTGAGAAATTCTGAAGTTACAGTGGATGTGGGGATGTTAATGCTTCGAAAGAAGTGCAGGAGCCCTTGGCTTTCTCTTACTTGACTGCTTCTAAATGTGTTTTCTTTGTCACAGCTGACATCTGACATCTTTTGAGTGCTTGCTGTATGCCAAGCATTGTTCTAACTCTCTCCCTTCAATATCTCAGTTAATCTCTCCAGCATCTCTATGGGTTTTATATGCTACCAATTAGAGACCTGAGGCTCAGAGAACATAAACTCTCTGCCACTGCCTCACAACTGAGAAGTGAAGGTGGCATTAGAGCCCTGGGGGAAACCCATGCTCTGTTAGAACCACTGTGCTTCAATGCCTCTTCTTTTTTCATCTTTTTTGGATGTTTGTTTATTTTTGAGAGAAAGAGAGAGTGAGCACAAATGGGGGAGGGACAGAGAGAGAGGGAGACACAGAAATTGAAGCAGGCTCCAGTCTCTGAGCTGTCAAGCACAGAACCTGACGTGGGGCTCTAACTCACGAACCGTGAGATCATGACCTGAGCCAAAGTCAGATGCTTAACTGACTGAGCCCCCCAGGAGCCCCAAGACCTCTTCTTATCTTAGTGCCCTGGAGTGGGTGGTTCTGCCTATGGCAAGCTCCCAGAGGAACACAGAAGTGTATTGGGCATTTGGGGATATGGATTCAAGTAACATACTAGGTCTCAGCCCTATGGCAGTTCTGTGCAGTCAAGAAAGTGAAATGGAAACTTGTGTAGTTGTAAAAACCCTAAGAATTTAAGAATAGCAGAAAAGATTGTGTCCGAGGTGAGGGTGATCATTTGGGTTTGGCAGATGAATGACGTTAATCTGGGAAGGGGCTGCAAGGTGAAATTGGGGTGAGGTAGTGGAAGGCAGTCTATGAAGTGATGGGTGGGAAGCCTGGTGGGGAGGGTTCCTCAACTCTGCCGCAGAGGGAAATCCAGGGAGAGCTGCTTCAGGGTCACCTCATAGGGGTCTCCTTGCACAGCGATTATTGGAGGCTGATGGTGAGGGGGTAGTTAGGAGCTACTTCTTGCCCATTCTGTCACACACTTCAGCAATTCCATGACACGTCCAGCCTGCAGCAAAGGTGTGAAAGGAGGGAGTTTGGTTTTGATGCTTCTTTGTCATTTTGCCTTCATCCTTTGTTTCTTCTTTTCCTTGCCCTTATGTTGGTCTTCAAGTGTGCCAAGTCACTTCCCCAGCAGTAGCCCTCACTAGAACTCCTCTCCCCCTTCCTCTTGCCTTCTGATTAGTGTAGCAGACATGCCCCGAGCACCTTGTGTATGTTAGCATCGCTGTTTACCTGTTGTGTGTGGCTGACTAGCTGGCTCATGTGGTAGATGAACCCACGCTCCAGTAATTGCTTTGTTAATGTGCCGATGCAGTCTCCCGGTGTGAACACAGAGAGGTCTGGGGAGAGAAGTTGCTGAAGTTTTTAGAACTAGGCAGAGGATGAGAAGCCTGTGATGGGAGACTGAGAAATGATGGCTCTAGAGGTGAAAGGAAAGTGAAGAGCGTGGTTTCACTGGAGCCAAGGGAAGAAAAAATGTGAATATGGAAGGAATAGAGAACAAACTGAGGGTTGATGGGGGAGGTGGGTGATGGGTATTAAGGAGGGCACTTGTGTTGAGCACTGGGTATTCTGTGTAAGTGATGAATCACTGAATTCTACTCCTGAAACCAATATTGCACTGTATGTTAACTAACTAGAATTTAAATAAAAATATAAAAAAAAAAAACGGAAGTATCCTCATGATAGATGAACAGAGCAGTTTCCTCAAGTGATACATGATCCTATTCTTTTTTTTTTTTTAAATGTTTATTCATTTTTGAGAGAGAAAGAGAAAGAGACAGTGCATGAGCTGGAAAAGGGGCAGAGGGGGCAGAGAGAGACACAGACGCACAGAAATTGAAGCAGGCTCCAGGCTCTGAGCTATCAGCACGGAGCCTGATGCGGGGCTCGAACTCATGAACCGTGAGATCCTGACCTGAGGTGAAGTTGGATGCTTAACCAACTGAGCCACCCAGGCACCCCTGATCCTATTCTTAAGAGCAGTATACATCTATGTGCATTTATAGAAAAATGTCAAAGAGGATATACAAAAAAGGTTATTGGTAGTTATTTTTGGATTTTTTAGTGTATCTATTTCTAATTTTTCTAAAATGAATGTAAGTCATACTACAGTAATAAGATATGGAAGGCACAGTCAAAGCCAAATGTGGCAGATAAGACATGGAAAGAAGGATGTGAATATATCCCTTGGCTTTGACAATTTGGAGAATGTTAATGACCTTGACGAAAGTTGTTTAAATGGAATAGGGAGGAGCAGGAGTCAGACTGCAGTAGATTAGGGAGTGGGTGGGAGGGGTGGACTTAGAGACTGTGTGTGGCCTGCTCTGTCAAGGATATGGAGAAGTGGCTCAGAAGAAAAGAAGTTAGGATCAAAACTGAAGGTGTAGAAGTTGTGGGATGAAATAAAGGTGTTTATAAAATGAGAGGGGCTGGAATGTGTATGCTAAGGAGAGAATCAGTTCACATACGCTGGATGAAGATGTAAGGAGAGGGGTGAATAACTGATGGAGCATGGTCCCTTATGAGGCCGAAGGGGAGAAAACCAAAGAGCAGAGTTCATTTTAGTCATGGGAAGTCCATCCCTTCCACTATGGGAACACAAATGAATGGGTGGATAGGTGCCAAGATGTATGTGGTTAGGGAAGAAGATGAAGACACTCTCATATGGTGATCTTGACTTTCTCAGAAAAGCAGTGAGTGTAACCTTTGGCATGAGGTAAGGCTGCCCTGAAACCAATGTCCTCACGGGTTTTTGTCAGTATGACAGGTTGGATGCAAGCTCTGTGAGGGCAGTCTTACATGACACGTTCCCATATGTCTCCAGTGCTTAGCATGATTCCTGGAACGTAGTAGATGCCTAGAAAATATTTGTCAATTATATGAATATATGATTAGAAAAAGAATGGGTATTCCTAGTCTTTCATTATTCATGTCATTCCATAAATGTTCAATATGCTTCAGGTACCATAATCCCAGAGGAACTCGGACAAGTGAGGAGATATCTAGAAAAGAGTGAACTATGATAGATTTGGAACCAGATATAAAAGAATGAATAAAGAAACTGAGGATATGTCACCTGCAAATTTAAGCCTTTGGAGAGAGAGGAGGACCTTCATCAGATATTTGACAGGCTGCTGGCTACAGACCTGCTACCTTTGTTCCATGTTTCTTCAGAAAGAGAACTGGGATTAATTGGTGAAAAGTACAGAGAAGCATGTTCTGTTCAATCTAAATTGCCAAAAAAAATGGTAGAAAAGACTTTTTCCAGAAGTCGATAATTCTCGGTCACTGAACGTATTGAGGTGTAGGCTGGATGCCTTCTGGTTGTGGGTGTGGTACAGGGATCCATAAACAAGATGGCTTCTGAGATCCTTTCTTCCTCCCTCTGGACTTGGAGGTGTTATAAGTTTCCGCCAGATTTATTTGAGTGGAAATGGATTGGATTTTTTTTTTTTTTTTTTTTTTTTTGTCATCTCATAGTGAGTTGGACCCTCTGGTAATCTAGAACTATCATGCTTTGCTGCTACGATGATAATTTAAGTTCACAAAAATGACTCTGAGACACTAAAAAATGCTAAATCAGGTGAAATACTTTATAAAGCACTGAGCATGGGAATTGCCACCTACTAGGGACTCAGTAGATATCTTTAAAAGGTAAAAATTATTAGGTTAAGTAGTATCTGTTTATTTTTTTTTTAATGTGAAGCATATGGGTCATCTATGCCTAACATCCATAGTTATCTTGGAGAAACCACTTGATCTAGTGAAAAAAAGCACACATTTTGGAGTCAGACTTGAATCTCACTCTCCCCTTCACCACTAGCTGTGTAGGACATGCTTCCTTGTAATTTTCCCCAGTTGGTCCAGGCTCTGCTCTCTGATGTCCCATGGAAGGAGTCTGCCAGCTCTGTGATTAGGGAAGTAAATAACCTCTCTGAGCTCTATTTTCCTCATCTGTAAATTGGGTTGGAGGTGGGGTGGAGAATTCTCAGGTTAGTTTTGAAAATTGAATAACACCCAGAAAATGTTTAGCACAGTGTCTGGCTCAAGTGAGCAGTCTGTTTTTTCTCTCTCTCTCCTCTTTATTAAGCAACATATTTAACTCAATGGAAATTCCTTCCCTGACTTTATAGATGATAGTATCCCTAATATACCATTATGTATATTCTGTTAGTATAATAATCATGTTTACGTTATGTTCTAGTTCCTTTTCATCCTTTTTGGTTTATTTGATCATCACATCCGAGCCTATGAGGTGAACTGGACATGGATTATAAACGTGTCTCTTAGATGGAGACTCTGGGGCCCTGCCTGGGTCACTGCTGTTCAGGGCAATGGAGGTGGAGGCAGAGCCTGGAACATACCCAGGGGCTCTGAGGGGATGTTGTTGCTCTTTGGCCCCCAAGAAATGGCTGCTCTTGGGAACTGCCCTTGTCTGCAGCTTCACTGGCTATAGGCTATAGGCTTGGATGGCAGGACCGTGGTGTTGGAGGGAAGATCCAGGAACATCACTTCTTTTGTTTGAACCCGAGCTGCCTCTCTGCTTCCCCAGACTCGAGACCTGGTTTCTCTCTGCAGCCACATTCGCCGCTTGTAGCTGGGGACTGCTCGATTACTCCCCATTCTCTCTGCCCACCTTTCTCAGGAGTAAGGTAAAAGTCAAGCACTGTACTCTCCAGCCCATAAAACATCTTTGTTCATCTCGACCGCATTTGAGAAGGAGCCCAGGGAGCAAGTGAAATGCCACTCTTGTGGTCCACTTCTTTGCTCAACCCTTGGGATGGGACTGCTTTCCAACACAGATTACGATGTTAATATCCAGTTCCACACCTGACATCTGTGGATTTCTTATGATTTTACTGCATGAACAGTGGCATTTTTAATCCATGGAAGACTGCCTTTTGTGACACACATTGAATGTCATTCTTAGACTGTCTCTGTAAAATGCCAGCTCTTAAAATATTAATCTCTAATGTGCACTCCAGAGTTCATTCAATTACCATGGGATCTTTCGAATAAGCAGTGTCATCTGGGCGGCCTCTCACTGCATTAAGGGAAGAATGCTTACTGGGGCATTGTTTTCCGGGCATGAGATGATGTTCTTGCTTTGTTTCCGTAAATGTTGTGCTAGCATGGTTGTGTTGGATGCTGCTGCAGATTTATTGCCATTTGTGCTCAAACCCAAGCATTATCAGTTTTCCCTTCCAGTACCCAGCCTTAAAGTATCATGCCTGATAGGGATTGTGGATCATAATTACGATAAATGAGAGGCAGTTGAAATCGTTATGTCAGAGCTGATTTGTCGGAGTGCTGATTTCAGTCCAGAGAGGGAGTAGCCTCTTATTACCACCAGCAACCATTTTGCTTTGATGATTTTTTGAAAATCACTTCGGTGCCTGAGACCTTTATTTTTCTTCTTCCTGAAAACAGCCTTGAATGGCATTGTTTTAAAAATGGTGCCTGTATGATAATCTTCTGGCATTTTCTCTCCCGCTTTTCTCCCTTTCTGGGCACTGAACCCCATCCATGGCCACCCCGGATGTGCATTACCAATGGGCTGTTACTCTTTAAGAAGGTCTAGAGTATAAATGTATGAATTGGCAAAGCAGATAAATTGGTGGGTAGAAACTTGCTACCAGGAAAGGATTCATCACCTTGAATCAGGTTCAGATAACCCTTTCTTCATGCATTTCACGTTAATTCATGAGTTAGCTTCATGGCAGCAGGGAGGTGGGGAAATGGGGAACTCAGAAGCATAATCTCATATTTCAGGCACTCCATGTCTTGAAAATCCATTAGAAAAGACAGATCCTCTCTGTTTCAGTAGAAACCAGTAAAAACAGCATGCCACTGAGATCGATCGTTCTAGAACATTCATCTTACAAACTATAGAGATCTCATCCCCTAGTTCTCCCCTAGCCCTTGATCCTTTCTTAGTTATAAACCAAGGTCCAGAAAAGGGACCAACACTGAAGTCTGTGACTGACTTACCCATCCAGACTCCCACCCTCCTCTATGCTCTAAGGTGGTGTGTGTGTATTCATTCATTAATTCATGCTCAACGATGATCTTGACCCTTCAGCTCAGTTCTTCTCTTGTAGCAAAAACACACACTGGGCTCGGAAGTGACATTCATGGCCCAGGAAGAGATAGTGTCAGAAAGTTGAGGGGTTAAAGCCCCACTCCTGGTGGCCTTGGGAACACCTTCCCCTCGCAGGTACCTAATACTGATGGGCATATCCATCATTTTATTTGAAGCTTTTAAAGTTCACATCACAAATCTTAAACCTCCCAACTTGGGTGCTTTAGTTTTAAAAACATTTAACACTGAATCTTTGCTGTGTGGTTAAATCTCCCTTTTCTTTTGTGTAGTTCTGGCAGCTTTCTGGGGAAATTGGAGTTGGCACATGTCCCACCTCTCAGTCTCTGCCAGCTGTCCCCTTGCTCAGGGCACCTCCTGTTGATGTCTGGGATTTAGTCTGACTTTGTAACTATTACCCTGCAAACCCGAATGCACCTTAGAGAAGTATGTGGCAAACAGTGACATTTGCTTGTGAAGCCATACTTTCTAGCTGGAGAATCGTATTTTGTTTAGAGAGAGTGATAGCCAAAGAAAAGAAGGGGAAGGAAGATGAATCAGGGAAACAAAGAGGATGAGGGAAAGAAGGAAGTTGGTCAGGAATTACTGAGTCTAAGAATTCAGAGTCTAAGGTAGACTCTGGGGGAGGGCAATAAAAAGGGAAGTGTCACAATTCCCTATTCCGTGTCTTGTCTGTGTGGTGGGGGAATCTTACATGCCTGCTGACCTGATGGAGTGGCTCACAAATGCTAGAGAGCAGCCCATCAACAAGTCTGAGGAAATGAGGCTGTGATGAATATGTGAATTCTGAAGAGAGGAAGAATCAAAGGGCCACCAGCATTCAGTGAGATTGGCAAGAGAAATTTCCCTTGAAGCGAGTGTTGAACCCATTTTGGAAGATCAAATGGTGGCAGTGACGGTCAGGAGTCTTCTGTGGTTGGGGGATGGGCTGGCATGATCCTGGGGCTTAGACCTGTGTAAGAATGAAGTTCACTGACTGGAGTGGAAAACCTATTTTGGACACTCAAAATGGAGTTGGTGGCATAGGAGGGAGCCAGTTGAAGAATGACTTTTTAAAGCCAGGCAGATAGGTTTTAACTTAGGACGTGATGCATTGGGAATCTATTATAGGCAGGACCCCCTGAGGATAAGGACGTGGCTACCATTGTCAGACTAGATGCTTCCTGAGGACACAGAACTTGCACCTTTTTTCCTTAACTGTTAGTTTTTGTTTTGGCCTGAACAACCAACCAAGTGGACTTTATGTGTGACATACTGTGTTGCTGTGGGAACATAGACCATATACCTGTCAGGGCCAGGGTTCCTACCTCTGTGGGGCCCTGTCTAGCATGGCTGTCTTAAAACCATTACACCATAAACCCAGATGGAGAATGAAATGCTTCAGTCATCAGTTAGGCATTTCTTTATGACGCTAGTCTTCAGAGCCCTTCGTTCCAGAGACACTCGAGGCATTGTACCCATGCAGCAACTTTTGAGTTGTGCAAGTTCATTTTGTAGTGAACATTTCCCTAACAGTCATGATAATTGAGTTATAAGATTAGACCAGTAGGGTGGCACTGGTTAGGATGCGGGTGAGAGGCAGAGATCAAAAAGGGAACATATGAGAGAAACAGTACATTTGCTTATAAGAGGAGTTGTGTGCCTAGGATGGTTGTAATTTTGATCTGGGGTTTGGGAGCTGTTGATGGAGCAAAGGTTGGGAAACGTGTTAGGAGGAGGGAAGGATGGCATCTCTCCCTTCAACCCTTTCCCTCCATGAGATGGGGAACCATACAGACCTACACCATGCAGACATCTGGGTTTGCTCCTTCTCCTCTGACTTTCCATACACCCCTCCCTTCATCTGGCACAGGGAAGCTTATAGATGCTTTTAGCATCCTCTTGGGAGGAAGGTGGGGAGACAGGCAGGCAGCCAGGAAATCTTGGTGGTTATTAAACTGAGGCTCAAGGACCTTTTTATTAGCGATTAGACTCAGCTCCATAGCACTAAAGAGTATAAACTCCCACTCTGTCTCCTCTGCTCAAATCTCCAAAGAATCTGTTTTATACTGTGTTTATTTATAACCCAAAATAGACATGGGCCCCAGAGCTGAGGCTTCAATGTGCTTATAAGCAGAAGGTGGTTGGAAAGCTCATAGAGGGAAATGGTGTGCACCCCTGTCTATGATCGCCTCCAGCTGGGCCTTCGCTTCCTCCATTTGTGACTGGAAGTTGTTTGGAAGTATTGCATCTTAAAGGTTACTTGCTTTTTCTTTTTTTTCCTTCTAGTCTATATTATGAAGATTATAGTACTGCAAAGACTCATGTATCACCAAAGCTTGAACCTTCTAGAGCATTATTAGGCTACTTTAAACTGGTTGGATGAGTACCTATAAAAGCACTTTCTTTAAGCCCTGCCCACCCAGGAGTCACCCAGGAAAGGGTTTGGTCAGATGGTTCTTGTACTCAGTAGGTAAGGGGGAGCCCGAGTGGAAGGGTAGCAGTGATTTGTAGGTGAGATGTTGGTGACAGACCCACCCACATACCCTCTACAGGCCCCTCTGTAGCTAATACCAGATGTTTGGAGAAGAGCTGACGTCTCTTTGGCTAAGCCTCATCAACAGATCTACGTGAGTGGGTGTTGAATCCATAGCTTAGACCCCTGAGCACTGAGCAACTTGGTTCTGATGGTGGCATATTTAAGGCTAATGGTTTCAAGTAAAAAAAATCTCTGAGCAACCAGGTGAGAGGTGTTGTTGCCTTCACATGCTTATGGAAAACATAGGAATGGCATTTGATGATTATGATAATGGCATTTTGTTTTGTCCTGAATACAAGTGTGGTGCTGCTGGCTGATTATTAGTAAGTATGCATCCTCCCATTAATATGGAGTATTGAAATCTCTAAACTCCTTACACATATTGTCTCGTCCGATCTTCATAGCAGCCCATACCCAAAGAAGGTTTTAGTGCTCCTAGTATCTGCTCAGTGTACACACTTAAGCTGAACAGTCTTAGTTGACAAGCTCAAGGTTAAGTGGTTGGTAGGTGACCGAGCAGGACCAAGGTTACATCTCCAGGTGTCAAGCATTGCTCTCCTGCTTGCCCTGTGCTTGGCTGCTGTTGCTACTTGGGCTGTGTTCTGGTGGTGAAGAAGGCTGGGCTGAGCCATTCATTCTCTGTCAGCCTCTTCTGCAGTGAGGAAGATAGAGCTTTTGGGGAGCTAGAGTTTGGGTTTTGGTCTGTGAAGGTAGAGCTGACTCTTTCCCTAGGAAAGACGTTACAGGCTTGAGTTTATCAGCACAGCACCTCAACCCACTGAGCTACTGGCTTTGTGGAATGAAAAGATTAATTAAAAAAAAAATGTTGGCATCTAATTACATGAACCTAGAAGTTTAAATGTAGACTAAATATAGCCTGAGTTTAATCTCTATTTTATAAATTCTACAATGTTCTGTTGCCAAATAGGACATAGCATTTTTAATAAGCAGTTTTTCAGAGTTGGATATAAAACTTACAGCCAGTATCTCTTGGTGAAAGAGCTGAGAATTAGCCCTGCCTAAAACGTGCCCTCTGCTTTCAAAGTGGACCTCTCTTAGCTTTTTGGAGATGATAAAGTCTAGAGTTGCCCATTAACCAGCTGCCGAGTTTTACTTATTAAAATTCCATTACGATCTGTACTGGACTTCTTTACTGTGTGCATCTTTTTCTGAAAGCTTTTTATTATAAGCAAGTCTGTAGCTTCCTTTGTGAGATCTAAACACCAGGTCTTTGTCCACTACCTAGAAGATGGGGGTTGACTGGGCTGTGGGAGAGAGGACTTAAGTGTGGGCCAAGGTCAGTCAGAGCCAGGGTCAGGTCAGGGAACCACTGCCCATGAGAGCTGGGTTTAGGAGACCCTGGCCACCTCTGCAAGAACTCTAAGCAGGAGCTTGTCTTAGAGCCCAGGCGAAGACCAGGTGAGGTCACCTCAGCAGCAACGTAATGCAGCCAGAAGTCTTGCTTTTCCCAGCGACTAAAGGCTCTAGTCTTTATAAGGCTACTACTTGTCATTGTCAAATCTTCTGCGGTTGGGATAGGTCTAGAGGTTTGGGGCCACATACTTTGGCCCTAATAGGGATTACAAAGTATGGAGAGACTCCAGGGTCCTTCAAGTGTCTGTATTCCTTAGGAACGGGTGTCTTGTGAAGTTTCGCCCAGTAACTGGGGCAGGACCCTACAATCCTCCCTTGGTTCCTACTATCCTCCCTGGTTGGTCTGTGGCAGTGGTGACAATTTGTCACAAGTTTAAAAGCTATTGGAGTCTATGAAAATTAGGTCACTAGTACATAAATACTGTTAACTAGGAACTATATGGTAACACTTGCAGACGTGTACCCACATCACATATCTAGTACTTCTGAAAGAATCTTTCAGCTTAGTTTAAATGACAACCTAATAGAAAAGACATCTTTTGATGAATAAGTGTTTAGTCAGTGGTACAAACAGTAGGTTTTCTGGGTTAAATAGAGTGGGAATATTTTAAAGAGACTTCCTGGAGGAGATGGAAAAACCACTTAATTTTGTAGGTTCAATTGGAGTTGGAAAACCAGAGAGGTTGGAGGACGTGAAAATGGTATGACCAAAGGCGTAGAGGTGTGAAAGCCCCATTTGTTCAGGAATTCATGATTTGCTGAGAGAGCCAGTGGGAAATAAGGATGGAAAGATCTGGCAGAGCTGGAATGGGGTGTCAGTCACTGCCTGCCTCAGCCCTGCCAAGCAACAGGTAGCTGAACCCTGGGACCCGCAAGCCCACCTCACCTCATTCCATGGGGTAGTGAGAAACGAGGCATTCAGTGTCCTCATCCTCTTGCCTCCAGGGGTGGGGGGAGTCTGGCATTGGGCCCCAGCAAAGAGTTTGAAGATAATATGACAAGCTGGAGAGCTGGTGTGTAGGTCCTGGGAAAAGGGAGTGTCGTGGTTTTAAGATTAATGTATTTACCACATGGATTCTCATCACCCCTCTCCTCTACTGTAGGACATATTCTTGAGTTTTTCATAGTGGATCTGACAGAGATACGTATTTTCTTCTCCCTTAACATACACCTACTCAGCAACAGCCCCCCAAGAGTCCACTTCTCATGCCCCACTTCCTTAGTAGTCCGACATCTGCAGGATGCCGGTGTGGTCAAGATAGAATGTGTCTTCTTTTCTTGTGGGACAGAAGGAAACTAATTGGTCTGTTTAAAATTTGAACTTATACCTCCGGACTTCTGGTACTGTGCTCTTTGGCCCAAATGCCTTTATAAATAATAAGCATCTTTCTCCCCAGCAAGATTCCTTTGCTACAAAGGACATTTCTTCAGTTAATAAAATACTGGTGAATGTGTTTGTGGAGACTGCGTTGAAGATTTGGTCAAATGAGAGGAACGTATCACCAAGAAATGCTCCTATCACAATAAAAAATGGCACACTAGGACACAGGCCTGGGAGTTCTGAAACCAGAACATTCTCGGTTAGGATTTCACCTCTCCTGTGTAAAACAGGCCTGGTCATTAGTTCCTTGTTAGATGGTTGTTATGATTAGAAATAGTATACATAAAGCACCTGGCTCACGGATATTCAGTAAAGGGTGGATATTATTACTATAAGTTCCTCCTCCTGAGTTGGGGGTTTGCTGTCTTGCGCTGACTCCGTGAGATGGTTTTAAATGAAGAAGGCTGCTGCGGATGGCTGCTAACTTCTTCAAGCAGTGTTCTCTGTGAGCAGTGACCTCGTGAGGTTGCCTGGCAGGGGCAGGCTCTGTGCAGACCCAAGCTCACAGTCACTGGCAAGAAAAATCTTTGTATGTTTTGCTTTGCTGAGAAGGTGGTGCTGAAAGCTTTCTTCCTTTGGGAAATCAATTTCACTGTGCAGTGGATCTCAGTAAGTGGGGTCACACGGCTGTTTTTAAAAAAGAGACATATTCTGTTTTTATTAATCATGGAACTGACATAAGACTGGTAGAATTTGTAGAAGAAAATAACCTGTTACTCTCCTTCTTTATGCACCTACTCCCTTCCAGAAGTTAAGAATGAAGAAAGGATTTTTATCTTTCAGTCTGGTAACCATACCCTCCTCTGGTTTAAAATAAGCAGCCTCATGTTCCTGGAGGCCTACTGTATATAAATTTTAGGAATACGAGGAATTCTCAGATTTTTGTTGGCTGTCGTTTTGAAGGCCAAATTATAAAGCCATAGTGCAGAATCCCTAAAATAGCTGTGAATCTAATTATGGGGCTAGACACTTCTTTGTCATATCCTTCTTGGAGTTGAATCCAATATGAACGACCACTGGTGTGGATGACGAGAGAGAGGATTTATTCTACACCGGGTTTTCTTTTCTTTTCTTTTCTTTTTTTAATTTATTTTGAGAGAGAGCACACAAGTGAGCAGGGAAGGGGTAGAGAGAGATGGAGAGAGAGAATCCCAAGCAGGCTCTGTGCCGTCAGTGAAATGCTGTCAGTGCAGAGCAGAGCTCAATCCCACGAACTGTGAGATCGTGACGTGAGCCGAAACCAAGAGTCAGATGCTTGACCGACCGAGCCACCCAGATGCCCCTATCCTGGGTTTTCTTATATATACAGTGGAGCTCACCTTAACATAGTGAGATACAATAAAAAGGTCAACATGAAATAGTTATGTTGGGTGAGAAGAGTATTGGTATTAGTATTAACTTGTTTTATAAAATTATCTGCATACTTGCTGTAAAGAGCAGTTATTTTAACATTGGTTTGTCCATCTCTCTCTGTCTCTCGCTCTCGCTCTCGCTCTCACTCCCTGCAGCCTTTTGACAACACTGTATAAAGTGAAGCGCAGCTTCATGGAATGCCATGGTGGGGTAGCAGCTACCTCCAGGCAGGTAGGAGGCTGTAGAGAATTGTGGCCCATTTTTTGCTTCTGCTGAGGAATATCTTACACCAATAACGAAGCAACCTCTAGGGGGCAGCAGAGCACTGAATAAAACTGCTGTGCCTGGGGTAGTCAGGCCTTTTTGGCTCCTTGCCCAGCCTTTCTAGGTCCAAGATGCAGTGCCCACCCTTCTCCCTTTCGCCTAGCAAAGCTCATCCTCTTGGCCTTGCCATGGCCTTGCCTGCACTCACTCGCTTCTCCTCCACACTTAAACTCTCTTGGTCTGCTTTGGACCAAATCACATAGCCTAACACAGGGATTTGTTTGCTATTGTTTCACAACCAGCTCTACCTGTCCTTTTTGGCAAGAAACAATGGTTTATGTTTCCGTGTTTCCCATAATGCCAAGACTGCCTTGGATGCCTAAATAAATGCTGGACAGCAGATGGAGGAACCCTTAATCTGTAGTGAGTGCTGGATACCTATTTGCTAATTTAGTTGTCAAGATGGGCTTGTTTTTGCACAAGAGAAAGCCTTTGCTCCACTTATTTCTGAAATGGCTACATTCTCACACGCTTTCTGGTTTTAGATTGGAGTGGAAGATATAGGTGTAGTGGAAAACAGGAACTCTGGCTCTGTGGTTACAGGTGTGCATCTACTCCCCTTCCTGGGTGTGTGCCTTGGTCAAGTTAACTTCTCAGCCTGTTTCTCACCTACAAAATGGGGCTGTTTAAGCTGATCATGTGATTTTATCTAAAGTGGAACACATCTGAGAGTGAAGGAGGGTATTTAAAAATACTTATCAAATAGTTTTTTTGAAATATTTATTGACCGAGGAGTGGTTTTCATTTCTATTTTTTGACTTGTCTATGAAACTGTTCTATTTAAAGATGATTTTCAAAATAACATTTCCTACAGAGTATTAAAACAATATAGTAACAGGGCAAATTGTAAACTGGTTGGCATGCTGGGACAGCAGGCGTAAACCCTATGGTGCTTCAAAGGATCAAACCAAGTAATGCAGGTAAAGTGTCTGGTGCTGTGTCCGGAACACACTGTATTCAGGGAATGATGATTTCATTTTCCTTCCTGGAAGAAGTTTGGGCAAAGAAACACTGACCAGCATGAAAGGCCTCTGGGATTTTTAAAAAAAATTATTTATTTGAGAGTGAGAGAGAGCTCAGGGGAGAGGGGCAGGGGGAGGGAGAAAGAGCATCCCAGGCAGGCTCCATGCGCATCATGGAGCCCAACATGGGGCTCGATCCCACAACCCTGGCATCATGACCTGAGCCGAAAACAAGGGTTGGACGCTCAACTGACTGAGCCACCCAGGTGCCTCATCCTGTGGGCTTTGTTAAAAGGCTGCTTCAAGGAGGAAATGCTCCTACCTTGCCAGATTGAAGCAGCCTTGAAAAAAACCCTCAAAATCCAAAGTTTGGGTTTTATCCACAGTGGGAAAATACTGATTGAAGAAGATGGTCCTGCTTATATACGTGGTCAAATAGCTACCTCAGCAGTAGAAAGCATACCCAAGGGATGGCTGTGCATTTTGGGCAATAATTTGGCTAACCTGTGAGTACAGAGCTCTTCTCTTGCAACGTCACTACTCCTTGTGGGCAACTTGCCTGGAAAGCTGGGGCAACCGGTCTTGGCACCCCTATTCTGCACCCAGCTCCTGCTATTTATGAGCCTAATTGCAGCAATTGTGCTTAAATACTGGGCTTACCATAAATATAGTAGTTTGAACTGTATAATATGTATCTGTCTTGAAGGTTGGGGTCCCCATGTAACTGGAAGCTTAATTGTCATTCTGTGTTTGGCCTTCCAGGGTTGGGCACGCCCCTTTTACAAACAGAATTCATTACTCTTTACCCTGCCTCTTGTAAGTGCTACTTTGCTCTGGTAATGAGCCTGTGTATCCATTTGACCTAAAGCCCCTCAGAAAAGAGGCCTGTGTTTTTGCCAGTGTCTTGTGTGTTGGGGAATTCCAGGAGTGCTCTGCAGCCTCCCGGAAGTCGGGAAGGACCTTCACTTGCTCAGTAACAACGTGTGACGGGAGAATCAAGCGCAGAAACAGGTGGTATTGCAGGGACAGCCCACCGCATGGCTCCTGATGGCCTCTTCTCTCTGTAGGTATGTGTACATTCCAGTAGGCGGGTCCCAGCATGGCCTGCTGAGGACACTGTTTGCCACTGCAGTGACGTTTGCATTTGTGAGCTTCTGGCATGGTGGCCATGACTACCTCTGGTACTGGGCAGCGCTCAACTGGCTGGGAGTCGTCGCGGAGAACACCGTCCAGAGGCTTGTGCAGACCCCGTGCATCCAGGACAGCTTGGTGAGCAGGACCCTTGCCCCTGCGGCGGGGGAACAGTTGAGCTAGGTGGACTAGGTTTGGGAGGGAAGATGGTCATCAGATTCATCGCAACATGGGCCGTTCCTGCCAGATTGGTTCAGAGTAGATGTACCCAGAAATAGCAGTTTTTTTTTTTTTTTACACAATGTTTAACTATAAAAGCAATACATGCTTATTATACAAAAATAAGAAAATTCACACAAGGGGAAAAAAATACCTCAACAAAAATTACTATTACTACCAACTCTTCTTTTTTATTTATGTGTACACACACACACACACGTGTAACTTTTAAAACGAATTCTGTTATCCCAGAGGTACGGTTGTGTCAGGCCCACCTTTCTATGTCACCAAATGTATTTCTAACAGCCCTTTTTAAATGGCTGTACAGAATTCCATTATGTGGCTGTGTGAGTCATTTATTGAATTATTCTCCTGTTATTGACAATCATATTATTCTAATTGTTTTGCAGTTGTCACTCAAAACCAAGATGAGTAATATAACCAGGGTGAATTCTTGTATGTAAAATTGCTAAGTTAAAGGTGTTTTTCACCTTTTTTGCCGTGCTTACTGCTTAACTCTTCTTTAACTGCCCTGTAGACAGTGTGCCAATTTACATTTCTACCTACAGTGCATGAGAATGCCCTTGCTAATACTGAGTAGTGCTGGTATTTTTAATCTTGGCTAATTCAATAGGTAGTGTTATTGTAGCATAAAAAACAGTTAAGTGTTTAAGACGCATTCCAATTCTACAGGAAAATGATTTGGAAAATTAGGTACTTTACACACATATTTTAAGTGATTTTAAACTATGAGCAAAGGTTTTATCGTGTAAAATGATATACATTGTATTAGAATCTTGTAGGAAATCATCAGTTGTGACTGTGCAGCAATATTCCTGATAACCCTGAAAAAAGAAGCTAAAAAGAAATATGCTATCATCAGTGTTCATGGCAGGCAATAAAACACATGAAATTTATTGGGAAATGATTAATGTGCCTAAACTCCCCCAGTATATGCAACGAAAGCAAATTTATTTTAAAAACCCAACACCACCAAATAGAGTACATTCGAGTTTTTTTTTTTTCCTACGAAGATGGTCATAGTAAAAGTGGACAGTTATTTCAGTAAAAACTCATGCAAAGCACATAGCAAAATAACACATCTGAAGGAATTGAAATATGCTCGTGTATGTTTAAAGATAAATATTTTGTTCAGTAGTAGTACCCAGCAATCAGCAGGAAAGAAATGTCAGTGAATTCTTATAGAAAATGGAATTTCAGTGAAAGTCATGGTTATGCAACACAAAGAAAAACCGTAAAAGGTGGTATCATCAAGGTTTCAATCTCCGTCTTCAAATCTGAATAGCCTTCCCCGAAGTCTGAAACCCAATTATCACCTGTGAAAGCCAGAGAATTTTTTTCAGCTTAGGCTGAAGCCCTGTAACATATTTCCATGTTCCTTCATGAAGGGTCTAAAATTCACCTTGAACTTAATGTTAAGCACTGCTCTGTAGACTTTGAGCCATGGCTTATGCTAGTGATAAAATTTAAAAATCAAAAATGCTAAAGGAGTAATGCAAACTGTGCCTTGTAGCCTATGGCTTGTTAATTTGGTCTGAAAATGAAAACAGTGAAAGCCGACACAGGATGAAGCCCTTGTATGTCTGCTCTGCTTCATCAGCTCATTCCAGGACCCTCACGTGAGTACCTCATTTGAGCATCCATCCACAATTCAGACACCTCCGTGTATAGTAGTTTTTGAGTATGCACTTTTTGGTGAGGTACATGCATATATATTGTGAATATAGTGTTTATATTATACATATTTATTGAGCAGGAACATATTTTGTAAAAACCTACTTTATCACCTTTTATCTTGACAGCCTGGTAGTTGGCTATGGCTGTGTAGATGTGGAGCTCCTTGTGTACGAGATCAGGATTCCATCACTGTTTATATCCCCGGTGGTTAGCTCAGTGTCTGAGTTAGCTGCAGTGTTAAGTCAGTGCACAATCGGGTTGATTCTTTAGTTCTTCTTCCACTTGTCCACCCAAAGAGTTACTACTCTGTTTCTTACACAGTTCAACGTAGATTGTGTTTAACTTCAGAGAAACATGGCTGGCATTTCAAATGTTGTATAGCCTTTTGAATAAACTGTTTCCCAACCTGGGTTACTCTCCTTCCCTCCCTTTTCATGAATATATTCCCCATTCTTTTGTCAAAATCCAGATGAAGACTTGATGCCTTAATGCCTCCTTGGCACCTAATTTCCTCCATCGTTGATCTGATAGTATTTTTACAATGTGAGTTCACCCCTGCCCCCCCAGGGTGCCCACATACTCTCTCCATGGCATTTATTCTTCATCTTGGGTTTTTTTTTATCTTTTTTTTTAAAGATCGATTGGAAGATATCTAAGTAACAAAGATGATCATGTCTTCTTTTCTTGTATCTTTTTCATCTTCAAAATCAAAGCTTTGTTTGGAGCACAAAAGACAGTAGGATTTCTCAGTGTTGATAGAATGGCAGTTGAACATTCACTGGAAGACTAATCAGAGCTGAGTGTTGTGAATAGGAAGCCCTCTGATGTTCTAGGCAGGGCTGTATAATTGAACTTTCTACAATAATGGAAATGACCAATACAGGAGACACAACCACACTGAGCACTTGAAATGTGGCTAGTGTCACCAAGAAATTAATTTTTAATTTGACGCTAAGTAGCCCCCATGTGGTTAGGGGATTCCATTTTGACCAGTGCAATTCTAGAACATACCCCCATCTAGAAAAAAATTAAATGTACAGTGTTGGACTCTGCTATAATTTTGAGTGATGTTCATTAATGATGAGGTACCTCATATATCCAGTGGCTACTGAATGGCTCCACTTGTGCATCTCACAGGTAAATCTCAGATTTGGCATGTGTAATACTGAACTTGTGTACCTCTTCCCCCCATAATTCCAACTAGCTCCTTTCCCTCTAGCATTCCCTATTTCTAGAAAAGTCATAAGCTGTCTAGTTATTCAAGGCCAAAGACATGAAGTTAACCTTTGTACTCTCTGTCCCTCAGTTCTACCTGTTCATATGGTATATTCTGTCACCTAGGTAGATCTTAACTTTAAAAAAATTTTTTTTAATATTTATTTATTTTTGAGAGAGAGAGGGAGAGGGGGAAATGGGGAGGGGCAGAGAGAGAGGGAGACACAGAATCCAAAGCAGGCTCCAGACTCTGAGCTGTCAGCACAGAGCCTGATGTGGGGCTTGAACCCGCGAACCATGAGATCATGACCTGGGCTGAAGTCGGACCCTCAACCAACTGAGCCACCCAGGCACCACGGTAGATCTTAACTTTTAAAAATTATTTCCATTTCTGCTAAGTCATCCTAATCTCACTGCTCTCATTTCTTGCCCAGTCTACTGAATAGCTTTTAACTAGTCTACCTGCTTCCATTTTGCCTTCTTAAGTTCTTTATCCTCATAGTGCAGAGTGATACTTCTCAGTAAAAACCTAACCATCTTCGGTTATCCTTCTTAAAATCCTTCGTGGTGTCCCATTATTTTAGGGGTAAGCTCTCAATATTTAACATGACCTATGGGGCCCTGCCTGATCTTGAGCTTGCTACCTCTCCCCACCCCTCGGCCCCCACCCCTCGGGGGTCTGCTCCCCACCCCTCGGCCCCCCTCTCCCACTTTACACTCTGTTCTTCTCTTCATTTGCACACCTGGCCCCTCCTGCCTCACACAGCCTCGTTCATCTCCTAGGCTGCTCTCTCTCCCCTCTACTTCCATCTCTATTCATCCTTCAGATTGCAATTTGAATGATATCTTGTTTGGGTGTCTTTCGCTGACCCTCCTAAGTCAATCAGGTCCTGATCAACAACTCATTTTGGACACCTTGTATGTGATCTCTTCTGCTATACTTATCATAGTTGCAATGAAATATTTTTATCCAATAACTTGTTTAATCCTTATATCTTTCACTGAACTATTAGCCTCGTGAAGTCAGAGATTTGTGTCCTTGGCATGCATCACGATGCCTGGCACAGAGTAAGCGTGCGGTAAATACTTGTCGAATGGGTGAATATTTTCTGATTTCACTGAGGGCAGTACAAGAAGAAGTAGGCTCGGGGCGCCTGGGTGGCGCAGTCGGTTAAGCGTCCAACTTCAGCCAGGTCACGATCTCGCGGTCCGGGAGTTCGAGTCCGGGAGTTCGAGCCCCGCGTCGGGCTCTGGGCTGATGGCTCAGAGCCTGGAGCCTGTTTCCGATTCTGTGTCTCCCTCTCTCTCTGCCCCTCCCCCGTTCATGCTCTGTCTCTCTCTGTCCCAAAAATAAATAAACGTTGAAAAAAAAATTTTAAAGAAGAAGTAGGCTCATGGCAGCAGCATGGAGAATACAGAGTGAAAACTGAAAGAACTTCCTAAAGCTGAGGCTTGTTGAGCATTATACAGGGAGCTTATTATTTTCCATAGCAGCATAGATAGTAATTGGTCTAGTGATGGCAAAATGCTATTTTAACGCTCAGTGAACAAAATATATATAGGAAAGAAATGGATGGGGAGAAATTAGCCTTTCTGGTACCCTGCTGCTTTATGAGATGTGGGATTATTGGTTGTGACTCACTGAGGCACAGAGCTGTAGGAAGCTGACGAAAGGTACTTTCACAAAGCACCCGAGCTGGGCGGACAAAAGAGGAGTTAACTGCTAAAGCAACATGCTTTTCCTCTACACAAGCACTCTCTCGGGGAGCTAGAATTTGTGTTCAGCATTGAAATCTTTTAATAAGTGGACACATTGTGAAACATCAGTAGAGTGACATTACTTCTTGCCAATTCTGGATGTGCTCTCTCCTTTGAAGGAAGATACCTCCAGGCTGCTTGTCAGTTATTCCTATGCAAAGGAGAATCGATACCTCAAGCAGTTCACCCCCCCCATTCCTAATGTTCATTTCATTGAATAATTTCAATATGTCCTCCTCCCCCTGCCTATGTCTCCTCTTCTTTGCCCCAAGAGTATCCTGCTGAGCTGATTTATGTCCTCTCTAAAGCAGTAAAATTTCTATTTATAGACTTAATTGAGGAAAGATGCCTCCAGTGACAATCAGGGAGGGTCAGTCTAATGGTTCTGAGAGGGATCTGATGCTCTGATGTGTCAGAAGGAGCCCAAAGACCATGGCTCTGTGCTGATACACATTCAGTTTATCTGCTATATTGGTTGGTTTGACTTTGAAGATGTAGATACAGAAATCCCATGAGTTTGAGAGTTCAGTCAATTATAAGAATTATTGACATGATATATAACCAGTGCTTAGTTTTGTGGAATCCTAACTCACTAATTGGCAGGATATACATGCCAGTTGGCCTGATAAGAAGGTCAGTGACTCCAGTCCCACCTAACTGAAGCATCACAAAGCAAACTAGTCTAAGAAGAGTAGGTCTGTTTGAGAGTGGCTCATGATCTTCTATTTCTCTACTGCTTAAATCAATTCAAGAAATGGAGATCGAGTACTTATTATGGATAAGCCATTTTCTCAAGACTGGAACCCTTCTTAGACTTGGCTCCTTTGGCAAGGTCAGTCTGATTCGTCCTTTCTTAATTTGCTCATTTAGGGGGAAAAAAAATTTCAGTACCCTATGTGGGAGACACATTGCAGAGCTCTGGGGAACTCTGAGTGAAAAACATGGTCCCTTCCTCCTCATTTCCTTTTTTTGGCGTCTCTTTCAGTGCTTCTGTGCCTATCGTGTACTAGTCTGTCCTTGTATATGGTAGAGTCTGTTATTCGTCAGTTCCCTCCAAGAACAAGGTATTTCGTGGTGGCCTATCAGGATAATCATCTTTGTGATGTCTGCTTTGGAACAGAGGCAATAAAACCATGGAACAAGAGCTTTTCTTTATGAAGAGCTAAGTGATCTATAGAAAAAAGTCTTATTTTCATTAACGTTATAGAATGTTGATTGGCTTAGCCTTCCCAGGCATTTCTCAGAAGAAATGTCCAGGCTAGAGATAGATTTTTGGGAGCATGTACTTGGTATTTTGGAGCCATGGAAGTGTTTGGGACTTTTTGGAGAGAGTACAGAAAGAGAAGAAAAGGTGGTGGCCCAGGACTGAACCTGAGGAACACCAACAGTTAAAAGTTGGATAGAGGAGAAGGGGCCAACAGGGGGAGGAAAATCTCGAGGGTGATTTCACTGAAACTGAGAAAAAGAGGGTATTTCATGGAGGGAGTGGTCAATGATGGTGATGCCAGGGAGGGATAAAGTAAGATGAGGTTAAAGAATGGTTATGTCTCCAGGCCAGGGTGCTAATAGTGGGAGAAAGAAGCTATGAGGCATCTCCCCTGTGTCATAGGAGATTGTGGTCCAGCTGGAGATGCAAGGCATGTGCAAATCAGTTGAGGACCAATGTAAGGTATTTTGCACAGAGAGACCAGAATGAGTCATGGAGGCAGCCGATGTTTGTGAAGAGTGGTGGTCAGGGTGAGCTAAGCTTTTAGGAATGGTTTAAAGAGCTGAGGCTTGAGTAGGACTCTGGAGAATTAAGATCGGGGCTTGGCTAGGTCAGTAGAGAAAAGACAAGCATTCCCGGTCAGGAGAATAGCACACATACAGCCTGAAGTCAGAAATAGGCTTGCCATTCAGGTGAGGAGGCAGACATGGCGGATGAGGAGTTATCACTCAGGAGGATGAAGGAAAGGAGGCTAGAGAAGCCGAATGGTTTCCCATATAAAAGGATCTGAGTGCAAACTTAGAAATATAGAAATGCAAAACACTTAACCAAACAGGAGAGCATTAAATTAACGTATTAATCCCACACGTCAAATTAGCCTGTTGTGCCGGCTTGTTAGCACTCTCCCGGGCCTCTCTGTATGGCAAAAGCAATGCGTGTTGTTATGAACAGTGTGTTCCTTGGTGGATGACGACCTGATGGTGCCCCCTCCATTGTCTCCCACTCCGAAGGATCATTAATGATGCAGGAAGCACACTGCGCAATTCACTGCTTACACATTTTCTTCTCTGTGGGAACCTGAACCTAAGCCTTAACCCCTCTGGTCTGAGAGGTGGAATGTGGCAAATAATTCCACCTCTTAGTTCAGATATGGTTAGCATGGCAAAAACATTTTCAAAGGTTCTTTTTAACTTTCCGTTACTGGGTCTGCTGACAGAGAGAAGACTTTGAACTAGAGCCAGGTTCCAGTTAGTGGTGGCCTGGTGAGCCCCCCAGGGCTGGCCAGCTCTCGTCCTTTTTTCCTGCTAAGTGCACAGCACAGGCTCCCAGCCTCGGGAACTGTACTCTTGGTAAAGAATGCTAAGCCGAAGATGAGATCCATGGCTTGAATGTCAGTGGTTGAAATGGGCTTTTTCAGGTGGCTTGTGGGATTAGATTCATTACTTGAGAGCCCTCAATTCCTGCTTCTACAGCACAGATAAGTGGTGGTTATTCAAGTCACAGCCTGGTGCCCAGCGGTTTCTACAGATGAACTTAGGGAAAAGCAAAATCTTTATTATGTACGTGCTGAAGCTTTGGATGTGTGTTTCTAAATCTGGGTCTCTTTTCCTCCAAGAAAACCCATTACTCCCTGGAGGTAGCAGAACTTGAGTTTTCAGTGTTCCTATTAGCAATAGAAGGATGAAATTAGCCCACTTTCCCCAAAATAATATGCACATACTTAGTGCAATATATTTTTACAGTATGTATTTATTTATAGTGTGTATTTACATATTATGTGCAGTGAATATTATATGTATGTCATAACTGTATAGCATCTATATGTAGTATATGTATATGTGTGTATATGTGTCTGTGTGTATATAGATATATATGTTTGTGTGCATGTATTCATTTTTAAAGCTCTGAGAAGTCAGAGATGTGCAGGACTTCCAAAATATCTCACATTCCTCCCAAGACCTAGAAATAAACACTGCTTTAAAAAGCTTATGGAGCAGCTGCTGGCCTCATTTGAGATAGCTGAGTTGGTATCATTGTACTTGTGATTGCCAGCATGTACTGAAACACACAACTTAAGGGGGCTTTTGCTTTTTCCTTTTGTGTCAACCCTCTAGTCCACCCCGTAAGCTCAGGTAAGTGCTGGAATGGCCACTGTCTATCCCCTGAGGGGTAGCAGGAAAGAGCATAAGAGGTACAGGACATCTAGTAAGTTGACTATCCCACCACTGAAAGTAGCGATTTTGAAATAATTTAACTGTGAAGAAAGATGAATAAAGAATAATAGGTAGAATAAAAATTTATTTTTATTTAAATTTCCGTGCACATACGGAAAGGTACGCAGAAGGTTACATACTAACATACAGATGGTGATTAGCTTTTTATTGATGGGGATTATTTATGATACATATTTTCCTGGTTTTACTTATTTATATTTTCAGCCTTTTCTACGGTGAATACGTATTGTTATCTAATTAAGGGTGATTGAGAGAAAAGGGAACATGATGGATCCCTCCTCAGGAGGCTATGCTTAGCTGACCCTGGTTGCTTGATGTATGTTAGAGATGGAAGGAACAGACTAATGTGGGGTTGCTCTAGCTGCCACCCTTTGCCAGAGAAGAAACTGTACCAGACCCTGCACAGAGATCTTCCACATTGGTTATTTTATTGAAGCACCTCAACAACCACCCAGGGCAGGTATTGCTTATCTCCATTTTTACAGATGAGGAAACTCCAGACCGGGGAACGTACGTGATATGTCTAAGAACACATAGTTCAATTAGAAAGGGAGTCAAATTCAGTTATACATAATTTATTCTGAGCTTCCTTAATTTTAGGTAAGAAGAGACACCTGCCTTGATAAATATTACACACTTATTCATTCATCTCTCCTTGCTGCTTGTGTACATTTGGCATTAAATTTTTTTAAGCAGCAAAAATGGATTTCTTCGGGAATAACAAAGAATTGCAATTCGGGACAAGCAAGCTAGGCAGAACCATTTGGCATTATATCAATTTCACATTCCAGCCCTCAGTTCTTGGACATCTTGTGTTTTAGTTGTGGCTTCACTCTACCTGCGTATGGAAAAATTGCTCTAAGTGAAGTGGCAATGCTCACAAGAGCATTTTTACCAAATTATGTCATGTGGTTTCAATAGTAGCTTTGTAGGTAAGTACTGTCATTATCCCTGTTCTGCAGTGGGAAAAAATGGAAACCCAGAAAGTTTAAGGAATATCTGTTTATGGGTCAGAAGTCAAATCTTCCTGCAAGGCTTCCTTGAGGTAAAGGAATCTTTAGTCTCCATTCTGCTCATACATCCTTCTCCTCATCAGCAACAACTTCCAATTCACTTCAGTTGTTTCTGACATTTACTTCCACCTTTCTAAAGTATATTCTCTTAGTTCTTCCCTTAAGAATTATAAATATTAGCTGCTTTCTACATGAGGTTTTAGCATCTGAGACCTACTTCTCCTTCCAATATGGTAGTAGCTCTGTGTTTGGTTCCATCAGCACTCGATGTTCCCATTACCACCATGTTAAGTGTGGCTTACTGCCATGCCAGTTAATATGCTATAATTGAATTTCCTTTCTAGTCCACTGTTTGCCCACCTCAGATTAAGAATCACCTTGCCTCTTTTTGTTTGATTAGTAGTTTACTATCACCACTTCTTTGCAAACTCCCCAGTAAAATGGAAAAATCCCTCAGAATAGTCATTTCCATGTGGTCAGATGTATTTGGCAATCTGTCAGCTCTCTTCTTTTCCCGGAGAACCTCTCCTGGGCCCTTCCATCCTCTGTCCCATCTGGATCATATCTCTTTAGATGGACTGTACAGCTGGTCCTGACACTTTCCTCCTCCTCTTTCCCGGGCTGAATCCCTGGGTCTTGGACCCCATGTCCCCTTGTTTTCTCCTCCCTTTGATTTGGTGGAGCACGTCCTTCAGTACAAGGACTACTTCTATTAGACCTAGTAGAAGGGCCTTTAGAAAAGGACCATGGATAATAAATTTTTTTGAGACTTGCATTTCCCAAACTGTCTTTATTCTATTCTCACATTTGATTGATTGTCTGAGCACTGAATTTTAAGGTTGAAAGGTAATTTCTCTTGAAAAATTTGGAAGATGTAATTTGTCTTCTAGTTTTTAGCTTTACTGTTGAGAAATGCCATTTTGATTTTTGATTCTTTATATGTAATCTGTTTTTCTCTTGAGAAACTTAATGAAAATATCTTTGGCATTCTGAAATGCCACTGTACCCGTTGTCCCTGAGTTTAGAGTCACTCTGATACAATTTATTCACAAAAAAAATTTCTCATCATCGCCTTCGTCATGGGGAGTGGGGGGCAGAGAAAGAAGGAAGCCCCAGGGTCTGTATGCTCATTACCCAGATTTGTATTCTTTTTTTTTAACGTTTATTTATTTTTGAGACAGAGAGAGACAGAGCATGAACAGGGGAGAAGCAGAGAGAGAGGGAGACACAGAACCTGAAACAGGCTCCAGGCTCTGAGCTGTCAGCACAGAGCCCGACACAGGGCTCGAACTCATGGACCATGAGATCGTGACCTGAGCCGAAGTCAGATGCTTAACCGACCAAGCCACCCAGGCGCCCCTCATTACCCAGATTTTTTAAAAATATTTTTAAATACTTGTTTATTTTTGAGAGAGAGAGAGAGAGAGAGAGAGAGAGAGAGAGAGAGAGAAGAGGGCAAGAAGCAGGGGAGGAGAGAGAAGAGGGCAAGAAGCAGGGGAGGGGCACAGAGAGAGGGAGACACAGAATTCAAAGTAGGCTCCAGGCTCTGAGCTGTCGGCACAGAGCCTGATGTGGGGCTCGAACTCCCTAACTGTGAGGCCATAACCAGTTGAGCCACCCACGTGCCCTACATTACCAAGATTTTTAACCAACCTGTCTGTTTTCTTGTCTCTGTGGTTTACTGTTGCCGTCTGTGGTACATGGTGCCTCTAATGGCTAGGCCTTCTGGGGATCTGGTGTAGGAATGACTTTCTCCTCTGACATCTACTATCTAGGTGTCTCAGTGCTGCTAATTCCTCCATCTGTTTTCTGTCTTGTAAAAATGAGTTCATTTTAACCACTTGCTTTTCACTTCTATTCCATTCCTTGCCTGTGAGTTTATACCTTTTCAAATGTTGACTTGCTTTTAAAAAAATTTAATGTCTATTAATCTTTGAGAGAGAGAGAGAGTGAGTGAGTGCGCACGGGGGAGGGACAGAGAGAGAGGGAGGCACAGAGTCTGAAGCAGCTCCAGGCCCTGAGCTGTCAGCACAGAGCCTGATGCAGGGCTTGAACCCACACACTGTAAGATCATGACCTGAGCCGAAGTCAGATTCTTAACCGACTGAGCCACCCAGGTGCCCCATCAAATGCTTACTTGCTTTTTAATGGGGTTTTGGAGGGAGCAAAGATCTCTCATCTCCTGTGTTTAACTGGATGTCCTAGAACAGTTTTCTGTGCTGTTGGCTGAATCATTTTGGAATGCTTTACCTGTTTGTCAGTTTTAGATTTTAAAATACCAAGTTTGCTTAAAAATGGGAGTTGCCCTAAGCTGTTGCTTTTGTGTTTGAACAGGATATAGCTGAGGCCACAACTGTCACATTTTAGGCTTCTTTAATAGTCCCAAGGGATCTTAGTGCTACCTGGAGAGGGAGGCCCCAGCCATGAGCAGTCATAACTGGGGGGTGACAGTCATCTAGCTTCTGTCTTCTCACCCACATGCCTTGACTCCATACTTAGGGGAGGTAGCCAGGGTCTAAGGTCATTAAGTAGAAAGATTCCTAGACTTCCTTTTTTAAATTATTTTATTCTTTTTAATTTATGAAGTAAAAAATACAGGTAAGACTGAAGCCCTCTAAGACAATAATTCCTCTGACCCCAGCAAACACACCTTACTCACTTTCCTCTCCCATGAGAGGTAACCATTATTGTCAGGTTGGAGTATAGCTTTCCATACCTTTACTGCTATGTGTGTGTGTGTGTGTGGTTTAATAAATGGATAAATATTCTAAAATATGTGCTTTTTTTCCCCCTCCTCATGGTGTTATTTTGAGGCTGTTTCTATATTAGTGTATGTGAATTGGCCTGACTGGACATGGTATGGATATGTAATGTTTTTTAGCCATTCTTCTGTTGCTGAAATTTTAGGTTGCTTCTAATTTTTCTCTTTTGCAAATGCAGCTGCTGTAGAGATGCCTATTTATGCCTCCTTGTACATATATGTAAGTATTCCTTTAGGGCAGGTACCAAGAATAGAATAGAACAGGAGTTGGCAAATGATGGCCCATGGGCCAAATCTGGTCTACTGCCTATTTTCGTATGGCCTGCAACTAAGAATGGTTTTTATATCTTAAAACTGTTTTATTCTGGGGCACCTGGGTGGCTCAGTTGGTTAAGCATCTGACTCTTGGTTTCAGCTCAGGTCATGATCTCATGGTTTGTGAATTCAAGCCCCATGTGGGACTCTGTGCTGACAGTGCGGATTCTCTCTCCTTCTCTCTCTCTCTCTCTCTCTCTCCCTCCCTCCTCCCCCCCCCACTCGCTCTCTCTGTCTCTCTTTCAAAAATAAATGACTTAAAAAAACTATTTTATTCAGTGGTCCATACTCTCCCTACCTGTTTGAAAGACCACCTTTAATATATAGTCAATATCCAAGTATACATGGGTTTGTTTTAGGGCTCCATTCTATTGTATTGATCTACTCGATTCTTCCTATTTTAAATACTAGAGTTCTATAGTATGTCTTGATTCCTGACATTGGTATTTATATCTGAATTTGTTAGGTTTGCAATGAATTGTAGCTTAATTTGGGTAGCGTTTGCATGTCTGTGATATTGACTCTGAATTTTCAATCATGAATAGTTATTTATTCAAGCCTTCCCTAAGGTTATTACATAATGATTTATCATTTCTCCTCAGAAGTCTTGGACACTTCTTTGTGGATTATTGCTTTGATATAAGAAAGGTACTGATTTTTGTTTTGAGTTGATAATTTTGCTTCTTTCTTGTTTAAATCTTTTGTTAGCTCTAGTAATTTGCCAGTTGTTTCTTTTGATTTTCCTAAATAGATGGTCATATCATCTACAAATAATGACAGTTTGTCCTTGCCAACAAATTTAACTCTTGCTGCATTTAATTGTCTTGTGGTACTGACGGAGACTTTCAGCGTGGTTTTGAGTGACAGAAGAGAAAATGTCTTTTTCTTAAAGCTAGTGGGAGGGAATACCTGCTCTGGGTTTTGACATATCTTCTTTATCAGCTTAAAGAAGCTTCCTCTTTTCTTTTACTAGTTGGCTTTTTTAAAAAATCATGAATGAGTGTGCAGTTTTACTTAATATTTTATTAGCATCTATGGATTGATCATAAGATTATCCTCCTTTAATTATTCTCATAAATTTCTAATGTTTTTAATACTGAATCCTCCTTCCATTCCTGGGATAAATCCTACTCAATTGCAAGTATTCTTTTAATCACTCCTATATTCAATTTACAGGTATTTAATTTAGAATTTTTAAGGCACTGTGTATAAGAAAGATTAATTCATGATTTTCTTTCCCCATATTGGCTTTTTATGACTTTAGTATCAGGGTTATACTAGCACCATGAAATAAGTGGAAGCTTCCCATGATTTTCAATCCTCTGAAACAGTTTCCGGAAATTGTCTGTTCCTTGATCTTATGGTAGAACTTGCTCATTAAGATCATTTGGCCAATTTTTCTTTAAGTGTAGAGCTTTGACCACTGTTTCAGTTCTTCTGTGGTTATGCTTTTTCAGCCTTTCTACTTTTTCTTTGAGAATTTTAGGCAATTTATATTTTCTAGATACTTTGTTTCTCAGCTACGTTACCAAATATATTGCTATATAATCTCCAAAGAGTTTTAAATCTCCTATATATTATTATCTCTTGTTGTTTATTTGGCCTTGTTTTCTTAATTCATCATTTATAAATATATATATATATTTTTATAAATATATATATTTATATATATATTTATAAATATATATATATATATATATATATATATATATTTTACTCTCTGTAATGGTTTCTTTGCATTAGATAAAATTACCATGTCTCTTAGTCTTGACAGAGTTGTGTTGTGTAGAAGTTGAACCATGTCAGTCAGCCTGGCCTGAGCTTCTAATTTTTTTCTCAAACCTTTGTGATTGTCCAAGTTCAAGTTACCTTCTTCATTCTTAACGGCCTTCTTAGCTGAAGATGTGCTAAGACCTGTTAGTGTGCCCTAGGGGAGGGTCACAATCAGCACCTTGATGCAGTATGATTAGAATCTAGACCCTCAATCATCAGCTGGGAGAGTATATATTTAAACCTGTTTCCGAGGAAAAACTGGGAGATGGGAACTTTTGCCTGCTCAGTCTGTGCCAAGACTTGGTGTGTGGTCTCAGGAGAGTGCTCCTGTGCCTGTTAGGAACTGCTTCTTTGGTTGCTGCAGTCCTACGGGACTTGTGAATGGAAGCCTCAGTGGCCACCAGAGCTAGGCCATTGGGGGACCTGTTCCTTGGACAGCAGCTGCAAAAGCTGGCATGCAGGTGTAATTCAGGCTCCTTCCAGGGAGATACTGGCAACTTGGAGTGAGCTGGAGGGAAAAGGTGGGGGAGGTGTCCACCAGCCTCCCAGTGACCTGGGAGGATCACAGACATTCTTTAGATGTGTGCTAAATGAGCAGTCTGACTCTCAGGCAGAAAATTTTAAACTATGCAGTAGACCTCTTTCAGAGAAAGACTGGGAGATTTTTGCTTGCTCTCTTAGTGGTGACTCTGGGGAGAGAGCTGTGACAAGTGCTCATGTGCCCCTCAAGACTGCTTCTTTGTTTGCTCGTCTTGGGGGCCTTATGAACACAGGCACCATTGGTTTTCAGAGCTAATTGCCTGTTCCTGCAATGGGAGTCTTAAAATTTGGGGTGCTAGATGTGGGGTTCAGAATCTTTGTTCCTCAGGGATAAGCTGGGAATTAGGGTTTTTCTCCCAATTGTAGGATGCTATGTGGGGGGTGGGGTTTATGGCAAGAGTATGTCTCAGCCTTGTCTGCCTGTTAAGATGTGGGTATTTTCTCATTTACCTGATGTGTAGGAGTTTCTCTGCCAGTTTCTGGATTTCTTTCAGTGTAAATTGCTCCATTTACTGAATGTATAGCTGTGCATGCAGTGCAGCCCCAGAAGGAGGGAAGGGGAGGAACCTCTTGTGTCGCCATCTTGATAGCCTCTCCTCTTCTAAGATTGTTTTGCTTATTTAGGTTCCCTTGAGATTCCATCTTAATTTTAAGATGAGTTTTTCTGTTTTTTGGAAAAAAAAAAAACATCATTGGGGTTTTGATAGGGATTGCCTTGAATCTGTAGATAGCTTTGGGTGGTATTGTCATCTTAATAATATTAAATATTCCAATCTATGAATATGGATGTCTGTTTCTTCTTGAAGTGTTTTGTAGTTGTTAGTATATAAGTCTTTTCCCTCCTTAGTTAAATTTATTCCTAAGTATTTTTTTTCTTTTTGATGCTATTGTAAATGGAATTCTTTTTCTAATCTGCTTTTCAGATGGTTTATTGTTAGTGTATAGAAGTGCAGCCGATTTTTGCATGTTGATTTTTGTCTTGAATCTTTGCCGAATTTTTTTTCATTAGTTGTAACAGTTTGGGTTTTTTTTTATGTATATAAAATCTTTAGTTCTTTCTACATATGAAATCATTTCCTTTGCAATCAGAGATAAGTTTTGCTTCTTCCTTTCCAGTTTGGGTGCTAGGCCTATTAATTTTTATTCAGCTATTTTATATTCTTACCTTTGATCTTTTAGGTGTCATTTTCTGAGGGGATATGTTAAATCTCCTACTCTAATGGTGAATTCCAATTACTTTTTTAACTTCCGGTGTTATTTTAAGCCATATTGTTCTTGAAAATATTGAGCTCCTGAAATTGACACTTGGTGAATATCTATCAACCATTGCTTAAGGAACACATGCATAACTAAGTACTAGTTTTTGACGTATTTGAAGTATCTCAAGGAAAAAAACACTTCTTGAAGATCTACTTTGTATTTGGCACTGAAGGGACAAATATCTTGAAGATTCCATTCTAGGGGAGGGACACACAGTGCTACACAGACATAAATTTGTACAGTATAGCAGGCAGCATGAAGACATTTGAGTTAGGGGAATGTGTGAATCCCTGTACTATCCTTACTACTCTACTTACCAGTGTATGACCTAGGACCTGTTACTTAAAGTCTATGCCCTTCTAGTTTCTCCTTTGCAAAAAGGGAATAGTTTCTCCTACTTAGCAATATAGCTTAATGTCATCACATAGTGAATTTGTTTTTGCATCAGAAATTGTATAGCTAAAGCATATAGATTGATACTATCTATCCCCTGGGTTACAGAAACACAGAAAAGGGGTGACTGACTCTGACAGGGTTAGAGTAGCCTATGTTTATCAAATACCAACTGTGAACTCGGAGTCTGAGCTTGCCCGGAGCAGTGCAGTTAAAAAGTGGGCCCAGAACCTGAGCACCATTTGGACTGGTCCAAAGCTGTTGGTCTCCTGAGCTGACACTGAGCTGGAGCTTGAAGAAAGAATTAGGAGGACACATTTTCAGTAGAGAAAACAGCTTGTGCAAAGGCACAGAGCTGTAAAAGTACGTGCCATGTTGGAAGAACAGTGAGTAGAGCTGTGTCATTAGCAGGAATCAAGGTTGGAAAGTAAAATGAGGTCTGATTGTAAAGGACCTTCTTTGGATTTTAGTCTCAAGTAGTAAAAGAGCCACCAAGATATTTTGCGCAATGGAGGGACATATTCAGTGTACCTGACGAACCAGAGGGGGAAAGGCCAGAGTATAGCATGCCAGCTAACAAAGAGGCTTCTGTACAATCCAGAGCAGAGACATGAGGACTAAAAGCACGGCCATGTTGGTAGAAGAGCAAGAACACGGGGTGAGACAGTACTGTTGGCCATTCCAGAACTTTTGGCAGGATCCCAGCCCCTCAAATATGGCTTAAGTTCTCTGATTATACCAAGAGCTTATTGTTTGCTTGGCTATTTGAAAGCCCCCTGAAATTGCTTCATATGCTGCATGGATTCGGATGCCAGACTATAGGCTGTGCTATTTTTAACCAAGCAGGATATGTAAACTGTGGAGCAGGTGACTTGTCCATTTAAGCAAAGTTGGCTTTGTCTTTATCACCACAGTATTTGATTCTCTCTCAGGAGCATACATTGCTTAGATCTCAGTAGTAGATACTGGAAATTTTCATTTCATTGACCAGATATATTTTGAAGCTTCGTACACTTACAAGAAGGAAGGAGGTGCTGCTTTTGAGTGCCTTCATATATTCCTTTGGCATGGATATAGGATGGAATGGAACATTAAGGAAGTCAGGAGATTCTGTAACTTATTTAGGGCAAAGAGAGAGGCAGGTGTTAAATAACTAATTACTGAGCACACACAGAGTATTCATGGGTCTTATGTGATGCAGATGGAAGAATAGCACTCACCATACAGGGAGGAGCGTGAGAGAGGGGTTACTCATGAAACATGGACTTCTGAATGGAAGGGACCAAAGTGCCTTGTCCAATGAAGCGCGGGGAGAGGTGTCCTGGCGGGTTGGCGCAGGATGGGACAGGAGTTCGGGTCTTCCTGAGTGTTTTGCCCTGGCCACCCTTCTCTTTCACAAGAGCTCTGATTGTTTCTTTGTTACCTTTGGTCTCATCTTTACAGCCTGTGGGGTGTTTACCCTCATTTACTCTCCCTGGTCTCCAGCAATATCCCCCATGCCATTTCCTTGTGCATCCTCTCTTACCCTCTGGGTAGCATTTTTATTAGAAAATGAAAGACTTCAGTGATTATATGGAAGAACTGTGTCCAGCTGCTCAAACCCACCCAATTTCTTTTTTTAGCTTCTTCCCATTTAAAAATAAACAGTATCAGGTCCCACTTGCCAAGCCTTTGTCAGTCTCCAGCAGCCATTCCTCCGGCCCATCTGCTCCCCCAGATGCTCAGCCTGTCCCCTCTTCCCAGCTCGGCCCCACATGCAGCCCCTCTGTGGACGAGCGTGGGACCCACTGCGCACAGCAGTCTGCAGCCCCACCGCGCCATCTGCCTCCCATCCTAGTGCACATTCTGAGAGTAACTTCTGACCCAGTTTCCACACCACCCCAGGACCCAACTTGTTCGCCCCAGCCCAGGTCCTGTGATTTCCAGGGACAGGATGCTGACTGGAAAAGAGAGAGGAGTTTCCATAGAGATAGGAATAAACACAGGAGCTGACACCTCACAGGAGGAAAGGCAAACTAGTTTGACAGTTTAGTTCTGCCCCAAGGTTTACTTTGTTTGGGTTAGTTCCTTGTCTTTGGAAGTCAGTGTCTTAGAGGGAAGTATAAAGCAGTGCTTTGAGGGAAGTTTTAAAGTACGCTGTCCTTACAAAGTGTTCCCACACCCCATGTCTTGTTTCTTCTATCAGAGACCCTGAACTCACGCAGAGGAATTAGAGGTCTACCTTGGGTGTGTGCTTCTAGGTGTTCTGTGGGGCTTGCTGTATCCAGGCCCAAAGTCCAGGATCTGCTAAAGAGTGGGTTATATCAATGCTAACATGGAGAGAAACCATCTCAACCTGTTATTGAAGCCAGAGTCCCTGAGGGAGAACTGGTCACCCTAGGGTAGGAAGTGATACTTTCTATTCTTCTTCTTTCCTCTGGGTCTGTGGGGTGTGAGGGAGAGAAGCCTCGGGACTGGTGGCACACCATGCCTATCTGTGGTTGGCACAGGAGGCTCCTCTCAAGTTGGGTGCCAGGGGGTGGTGGGTGGGTTAGGGGAGCCTCACATTGGGGCACTGTGAAGAGCACTGTCCCTGCCCTGGGATGCCTTTCTCTGGGCCCCAGGGGAAAGGGGGAACGTTTTTGGCATCGCTCCTAATGAGGCAGGAAGGGAGGTTCTGTGCCCCCACAGACCAAGAGGGAAGTGGGCTTATAAGGAACATAGAAGAAAACATTTCACCCATGCTCAAGAGACACTGTTGACATTCTGGGCAGGACAGTTCTGTCTCACACATTGTAATATGTTTACTATCCCTGGGCTCTGCCATCTCATGCCTTAATTTTGTTACCTTGGGACAACCAAAAGCTGCTCCGCAAGTTCTAACCATCCCCTGGGGATTGGAAAACCATTCCCAGTTTTTTGCTGCCAGGATATTGAATTGCCGTAGCCTCATCTTTCCTATGGGAAGAGTCCATGACCAGACCAGAGCTCTGGTGTATCCTGTTGCGTTTGTGTTAAAATCAGATTCTGTTTACCAGTCATTGCCTTATCTGACCAAGTTGGCAATTCCTATTTTCATACCTGATGGCTCCTCGCTATACACTGGCTTATTTCCCCATTTGGAGCACAGTCCATCACATGACCTCTCCTACCAGGGAGGCTTTTCAGCACCTGAATCATGACTAACATACGAGGCGTGGCCTGTGCACACGAACAGATAGCCTGTATCCTAGACGTGAAGGACCACAGGAGTGATGGCAACAATGGCTACAGGATATCTAAGGAGACTGTGTAAAAGAAATCAAGAGTTTTTTTTTTTTATTTAAAAAAAATTTTTTTTTCAACGTTTATTTATTTTTGGGACAGAGAGAGACAGAGCATGAACGGGGGAGGGGCAGAGAGAGAGGGAGACACAGAATTGGAGACAGGCTCCAGGCTCTGAGCCATCAGCCCAGAGCCCGACGCGGGGCTTGAACTCACGGACCGCGAGATCGTGACCTGGCTGAAGTCGGACGCCTAACCGACTGCGCCACCCAGGCGCCCCAAGAAATCAAGAGTTTAAAGTAGGAATGTTGACTCCATGGCCCTAGAGATGTAGAAAGTCGTATTTATTGGTGGAGCTGGCCAGATATACCCTTCCAGCCTTGCCCATGTGACTTCTTCCCTCCTTAGGACCTCTAAGCATGGAACTTGGGTCTGGAGTGTAAATCAGGGGCTGAAAAACCAGATGGCTCCCAAGGTAGAGGGAGATCCCCAGTGTCTAAACCGTCACCTCCCGCAGTGTTTTCAGGGACTCCGAAGAGGAGAGATGGGTTCTAGCTGAGATTCACATCCCCTTTGCTATTAACCGTGGGCTATCCGCACAGGCCCTCTCTTTTGTTCCTGGTGCCTCTCATTCTGCTCTCCCACTGATCCACAGGGCAGAGAAGTGATGCTGAGTCAAGTTTGCTGCTTGTGGGCAGGCAGGCTAATTTTGTTAGTTCAGAGGATGGGGCTATTAGTTCAATCAGGTTTTTGGATTTACTTTATTGTCTCCTACTTTGGTAATCAACAACTGCCTATAAGCATCTTGATTTCTCCTTTGTATCTTTCTGGTGTGTTGATTCTAAAAGCCTGTGCCTTTAATGTTCTTGCTTAGTTTTTGCAAAATTAACTCTTTATAAAAATTGAATTGTAGCCCATTTTGTCAGATTTTAGATGTCCTCCATTGCCTCTGAGATCAGAGGCTCTTTCATATTTGCTATTATTTTGACTTTTTTTTCCCTAAGCAGAAATAGGAATTTATTGACTCATATAGCTGAATAATCACAGAAGCAAAGGAAGATCTGTTAGAACCAGAGCTTCGGGTGCTGAAATGAGGAGCCCTGTGCCTCCAGGACTCACTCTCCGCCTCACCTCCTCCCTTGCTCTGCCCCTTGCCCCACACCTCTGCCTCCTACCAGCCTGGCCCTTGCCCCCTACTGGGTCACCTGGCTCCTCAGTCCTGCTTAGAACTAAGCCCAATGCAAAGAGCAGTTTCCTCTCTCAGTATCTCTCAGTTGGTTATTTAATAATTGTAATCATTTCCTGTAAAAGGAGAACCACTCTGAGCTTAACCAATCTACGTGCATTCTGTGTCATTGACATTAATATGGAAAAGATTACATGGAGCCTTTGAATTCCCCTAACAGGATGTAAGGTTGGAGGACACAGGTGGGCTTGGAACAGAAGTGCCAGAACATCTGACTCACCGGGTCCCTTAGAAATGAAACACGTTATCAGTGGTCCTGTACCTGGAGAGAATTATTTGGATACATTTGTGCCAGTTAGGGTAATCTATATTGTCTTAATTTATCATTCTGAATTTCCCCCTTATCTCCCTCCTTCCTCTCTTCCTGCCTCCCTAGTTACTGCTGATTGAGCCAGTGATACACAGAAAATATCTTCTGCTCTCAAATGCAGAAACTGGTAGATTAATGTCTCCCTATTCTCAGAGGTGAAGAGTGCTGAATTACAAGCCCATTTCATGCCCATGTCTTTTTCATCACCGTTTAAAAAAAAATTTTTAATGTTTTATTTTTGAGAGAGAGAGAGACAGAGCGCTACTCGTAGGGGAGGGGCAGAGAGAGAGAGGGAGACATAGAATCCGAAGCAGGCTCCAGGCTCTGAGCTGTTAGCACAGAGCCCAACACGGGGCTCAAACCCATGAACTGCGAGATCATGACCTGAGTTGAAGTCGGACGCTTAGCTGACTGAGCCACCCAGGCGCCCCTTGTTTTTATACTGTGTAATTAACTCTTGTCTGGTCTGACTTGACAGTGTCCTCTATACATGCTTGTGGCCTTTTAGAACAAGGGAGAGACTAGAGGTCACCTTGTCTGGTAGCCTCTAACTGGGGACATGTCAGCATCATCTGAGAGCTTTCCAGAACAATGATGTCCAAGCAGATGACTCAGTGCCAACTACACAACTTATCTGTGAGAAGATCACACTTTACTTTGACATAATGGTGGCAGTAAAACCATGCTCCAAGGTGATGCCGGAAAACACCATGGATGGGGTGACATGTGATTGCAGCTGTATCTGAGCATATAGAACAGAAGCTGGAACTGGCAGGAGAGGAAAAGAAGAGGGGGTCAGAAATTGATTTCTCTAGGTTTCCAAAAGACACTGACCAAGGCTTACACAGTGGCCCCAGATAATCCGTAACAGACTTGCCAGAACTAAGCAAGCCTCCTTCCAGAGACACCCTCCAGCTTAATCCTTTTCTCATACTAGGAATTTGGTTAATTCAGATTTCTATTTGTAATTGGAGCACAGCTGAAATCAGGATGCAAGTGATCCCAGAAATATGTAGGTTTCAGGAAGATATTCAGGAACGATCTCCAAACCCTCTGCTCTCTCCTTTTTCTGTGTCTTTGGATTTGATGGAGGTATTTGTCAGAAACCCTGGGGCCCTTTGGCCTTGCTGTTGCACTGCACCTGGTTCTCATTCTGCATATGCAGTCCCTAAGAACAGTCCCTGTGGATGTGTCGATGGCGCTCACACACTCCAGGCACAGCACTCTGCCATCTTACTCAGGAGGACCACCAGAACAGTCAGTACCAAGAAAGAAAGGCTCTGTTTACTTGATGCAGTCCCCAAGAGGTTATTAAAAGGGAAGGAAAAAGTGCAATGAAGCCCTCAGATGGACGAGCAGAATTCTTTATCATCATCATTGTTGGAAACCACCTCTCTGTTTCCTGCGTATTTCAGGTGCTGTGACAAGCGGCCGCTCTTGGAAGCTGCCGCAGGCTCACTCTCAGTGGGGCGTGTACCCTGAGCTCTGATTCCGGGAATGAGGTCGGCTTGTGCTGATTCTCCTGCTCCCTCTTAATGGGATTCTTCCTCACAGTGGGTCAGATTGACAGGATGGCTTCCCAGAGTCAAGTTACCTGGCCCAGAACATCACCCTGATCTTGACCTCGTTACATGGAGTTGTGTTGGTTATAAGGGAGCCCAGTTTAAACAGTTCTTATACCTGTAGTTCACATGCAGAGGATGTGTGGACACATTCATTCTGGACAAATCTTGACTAGCTTCAGTGCTTGTGTGAAACGTGTCAGGGGAAGCCCGTTTGGCAGTAGGAAGCAACAAATTGGGGGTGCATCACTTCTTAGACCGGAGTGAGCATGACACAGGAATGGAAGTTTTTATGGCTGCGTAAGTCCTGCCCCAGCTCAGGCTCTGGGCTGGGTGTCCTGGGCTGGTGCTAGAGATGCCCGGTGGTACCTCAGCACTATTTTTGTGCCCCTCCAGTGAGACACCACCTGCCTTTTCCCCACAGATTCACTTCCTCTCCCCACAAGCCCGCCGTCGATTCCACGCCGCCTTTGCGTCTTGTTCCACCTCCATGCTGATCCTGTCCAACCTGGTGTTTCTTGGGGGCAGTCAAGTTGGGAAAATCTACTGGAACAGGATCTTCATACAAGGTAAGTTGCCTGACAACGCTGTTTTCGGTCAATTTCTTGTTTTCCACGTATGCTGTTGCCACATACCTTGTGGTACATCTGTGTGGTGTAGCGGGAGGCGTTCATTGTTCTGTTTGTGGTATGTGACCCATAAAATACCAACCAGAAACAATTCCCCGTGTTTAGCCATAACGTTCAGGGGCCCCTACGTCGATGTACCTCTCGTCTATTACATGCGGCACTTAACATTAAAAGGTATTATCCCAGCTCTCCCAAACTCTGCTGTTGCCTTCTACTAAATTAATACTCTGGTTTTTAAAAAGTTTCCTGGGGCACCTGGGTGGTTCAGTCGGTTAAGTGTCTGACTTCGCCTCAGGTGGTGATCTCAGGGTCCACGGTCCACGAGTCCTAGCTCTGCGTCACGCTCTGTGCCGACAGTTCAGAGCCTGGAACCTGCTTCGGATTCTGTGTTTCTGTCTCTCTCTGCCCCTCCCCTGCTCACGTTCTGTCTCTCTCTTTCTCTCCCTCTCACTCTATCAAAAACAAATAAAAAACAATTTAAAAAAAAGTTTCCTAGTCTTCCTTCCTAATCATCCCAGCCTTCAGTATACTGCAGAAGTCTAACCTTTCATTTACCGCTCTGAGCATCCTGGCCAGCAAGGTCCTGGAAGCCCCACTGTGCTCTCATGTAGCTGTGGGCTTGGCACCCAGATTTGCCACAGCTCTTTGTTGTAGGTGTTCTTGTCTGAACAGCGGGATGCCAACACTCATGGCCAGTCTTGTATGTAATGTGCAGGAAGCAGTGTGTGTCGGTGTCCTCCAGCAGGTAAAATGCTGGTCTGTGGGGGTTACTGTGGAAACACTGCATTAATAATCGATCATCATTTATTTATGGTCCCTACTGCTCTTAGGCCAGAACTAAGAGCTCTGTCACGGCCTTGGGAGACTTGGGAGAATGAGGCCTGCCTACAGTGCACATTACTCCAGCCAGTTTACCGGGTGTGAAAAGCCAAGGTCCCCTGTTCTGTTTCCCTGACCAATGGCATGGTTTTGTGCCTTTGGTCTGGGAAGTTTTGCCAGGCGGTAACGACGTGATTGACTGCATGACCAGGCTGTCGTCTCTACATACGGGTCCCTGAGGAGCCAGTGATGCTTTCACTGCAGCTTTTTTCATACCAGAAATAACCCCGGCACAGCTGCGTGAGCCCAGAATGCCAGGTCACAAGTCTAAACCATGGCAGCTTGGGGGAGCCAGGCTCAAAGGGGCCATGAGAGAGCCCTGCTCTGCTTTCCTCTCGTCATTACAAAACCCCTCTTTGATCTTACTTTTTGAGAACTATCTTAGCTGATGGTTCCTGAAAAGACAATGTACTTTTTAAGTGGGAGCCGTCCTTTAATAAAGATGGGAGCCGATGGGGTGCAGAGGGTCTCGAGAAAAAAAACACGCTCCTTGAGGTGGGCGACAGTGTCCTACTTTCCTGGCTTCCAACCACAGTACCTAGCATGACGCCAAGGACGCTGTGACTCGGGAAAATGCTGACTTGGGACTTGCTGGTCACATGGACAAGAAGGCTCCGATCTTTGCTTCCGGAAATGAGGCCTCAGGTATTTGCCACTTCCAAGGCACTGAGAATACATTACAAAAAAGAAGCACACATAAATGTAGGAGCTGAACATGCAAACAGAAATGTGTCCACAGACTGAGGTAGTTGTGCCAGATGCATGAGCGACTTACCGTAGGTCATAGGATGGAGTGGCTTACCTTCCCGCAAAAACTGGATTTCACAGAGGAGGTGGCAATTGAATTGGAGTTTTGAGCCGCAAGTAGGAACTTGCCAGGTGGAGAAGGCAGGTGTGTGGGAATAATTAACACTAGCTGCTCTGTCAGATAGTTCTGAACTCTCAGTAATCTTTTCCCATAGAAGTTTATTCTTCTCACAGTTCATTGTGGGTCCAGTGGCTTTTTCTAGGCAGTGACTCCAGAACCTAGAATGTTTCTATGTTGATTCTTTACTTTCTTGGCCTGGCATCATGGAGGAGAAGAGCACATGGGGATGACACACAAGTATTAAATATCCCCGCCAGTGGTGACGCACAGCATTTCTGCTCACATTCCATTGGCCGGAACCAGTCACGTGACCGGCCCAAGTGCAAGAGAGGGAGATGTGGGGAAGTGCACAGATATTCGTAGGTTATGGCACAGCAGGAGACAGTACATGAGGCAACCTGGAGGTGCCCAAGGGGCAGGTAAAAATGTGAGTTGGACTGTGGAAAACAGTATGGCAGTTCCTCAAAAATTAAAATAGAAATGCCATATGATCCAGAAATTCCACTACTGAAAATTTACCCAAAGAAAATGAAAATATTAATTTAAAAAGATACGTGCACCCCTATGTTCATTGTGGCATTATTTACAATCACCAAGGTGTTTGGTGATTACGAACAACCTAGGTGTTCGTAAATAGATGAGTGGATAGAGAAGATGTGGTATGTATGTGTGATGGGATATTACTCAGCCATAGAAAGAATGAAGTCTTGCTATTTGTGACATGGATGGACGTGAAGGGTATTATGCGAAGTGACGTAAGTCAGACAAAGGCAAATACCATATGATTTTACTTACATGTAGAATAAAAAAAATAGTTTGGTTTTTACAATAAGCATGCAAGAAATAACATTCTTTGGTTGGATATTGAGGTTGAGATTTTCCAAGGAAAACTGTAGCTCATGGAATAGCGGTAGAAATGATCAACTGATATACATAAAAGCTAAATTTTTGCTAAAGTAATTCTTCATCAAATAAATATAGATGGATAAGGCAAAGAAGAAAGCCCTGAGTATTCAAGAGTCAAAATGAATGATACTTGTGAATATTAACATTCAGTTTCATTTAGTCAAAATACAAAAGCTAACACAAATTTATGGAATTACCAGGTCATGGATTTTAAAACCATCAGTCACTTCCACGATCACTATGATTATGATGCTATGGCCTGTGATAATTCATTTACAAACATTGTACTCTAACAAAGGGGGAAAAATGAATTTTTTGAATTTACAAATAAATAATATTGATAATTAAAAAAAAATAAAAACAGAAACAGACTTGTGAATACACAGAGCTGGTGGCTGCCATAGGGGAGAGGGACATGGGGTGGGGGGTGAAATAGGTGAAGAGGATTAAGAAGTACAAACTTTCAGTTATAAAATAAGTAAGTTCCAGACATGAAAGGTACAGCATAAGGAATATAATTAATAATATAATAATGGTACGTGGTGCCATAATGTAGCTATACTTATTGTGGTGAGCGTCGCACAGTGTATGGAATTGTGGAATGACTATGTTGTGCCTCTGAAACTACTAATACAACATCGTATGTCAACTATACTTCAGTAATCAAGTGTTTGTCTGGATGTGGGTTACAGCTGGGGAGGTTTGGACTACATGAACTGTGGGAGTCAAGGGCTCACAGGTACATGAGGCCACGGGGGGTGGATACAGGTCCCCAGGCAGCAGGCACAGAGTGAGAAGAGAGCAGGGTGGGAGGTGTGATCTGGCTGTGCCGGCACATAAAGTGGCGGAGGAAAGATCACAGCTATAAGATGTTCTTACTGCTTCTTGAAGGCATGCTTTGCCCTGCACCCTGTGGAACTAACATCAGGCACCCCGGGGTCAGGGCTCAGAAAAAAACCCGTCTGCTTCTGCCGTGCGGGTCCTGCTATGGCCTTCGACTGGATCTATGTTGTACCTTTGGAGCCAGGTGCCTGAGTCCTGGAGACCCAATCTCCAAATATGGAGGGCTCTGTGGAAGCATTTCTCTGGTTTCTGAGGCCAGGGAGGCTCAGCTTAGAAGGCATTTACTGTGTCAGAGAGTCTTTAAGTCAGCCTGGTCCCATCCCAGCTGGTCCGTCCCATGGGCCTCCTGAGGCAGGGGATGTCTACTGGGGACTTGGCAGTTCCCTTGTTTGCATGTTCCCCACTGCGGGTCTTTGAGTGAATTTCAGTATCTCCTGGAGGAAACTAAAGCAGATGGTGCCAAATCTCCCATCCTTGAGACCTCTGGATTTTACTTCATAACTCATTTGATTGACTTGATAGAACAGTAGTATGAATATTCATGTTTGGGTACAAAAAAGTACTAATGAGTTTGTAGGATGTTTCCTCATAACTCTGTTGGGGGTGTTACATTCGCTTTCTAAAATTAAAAAAATCTGAATTCTGAAACTCCTCTGCTCCCAATGGTTTCAGATACAGGATTGCTGACCTGCACATGTATCAGCTGATGAATGAATCAGGACTTTGAGACCCTGGTCGTCTCTGGCCTCTTCTTCAGCCAATGGAGTTTGCTGTTCTGAGACCCACCCCTACTCACTGAGGAACATGAGACAGGAGAGAGCGAGGGGACGGAGAGTTCAAGCTCAGTATTTAGATTTCCAGGTTGAATGGGAAGGTGGCCCTTCCCCAAGGGTAACACACTTGGTCCCTGTGCACCTTGATGGGCTGGGCCCTGCTGTAGTGAGATACGGGAAGTGGTAATGGGTGTCCTTCCAACAGATCTTGCCTCTGTGAGTCCTGGAAGGGCAGGGAGGGGCAGCCAGGCATCTGAGGATGGGGGTTATAGAGGAGATTGCAAATCTCCCCCCCCCACACCCCCGCCAGAGAAGGGGCTGAGAGGATACAGCTTCGCTAGTTCTCAGGGAGCCCTTTCCCCACATCGCTGATGTGCCTGGAAATACCTCACAGTTAGCCTGGAGATGTTGGCTTAAGGTCACTATCTCCCTATCTCCAGTTCCTTGGATTTTGGCATGGGTCTGTTTGCTTTAAGCTACAAAGCTTATTTTAGTAGCATATGTAAAAATCTCTAGCCTGGTCTCTATGCGGCTGGTAACACCAGGCTGTAAAATCAGACCCTGCCCTTTCTGCTAGGCACACTGCCCTACTGCCAGGAAATTGGAAGATGTCAGCCAGCAGATGGGAATGCTAAGCGGCCCTCTCAAGGCATCACACACCATTTTTATCGGGTGTTCTCTCTGCTGCAGGGGTTGGAGAAGTAATATTCAATTAATTACGGGAAATCATCTATATCTTTGCCTTTAAAACCAAAAGTCCCCAAACTTGTGCTATTGAAATTTACTTCAAGCAGCTTGAGGAATGTGAATGTTTAGGCCTCATATATTTAAGGAGCTTAGCTGGATCCAGGGATCTGAGAAGGATGTGTTCTGGGGATTTGGTCCCCGGACCTGCTCTAGGGGGCTCTGCTGTCGCATGCTTTGCAAACTCAGGTTGCTTCTTACATAACTCTTTGGCCTTCAAAAGCATCTGTTGATGGAAAGAGCTTTCTCCTGTCTTAAATCCTTGACGTTGAAGTATAAGTTAATTTCTTGAACAAGCAGATGATGACTGCTCTCTAACTCAGAAATATCAGTGAGTTATAACTCCAAGTCTGCAAGACCAAGCTCCATAAAGCAATTGTGTCTCAAGTATCCTTGCGGTGCCCTGTAGTCCTGCTACAGCTGGCAGTGCCCTGTGTTCGGAGGGGATGGATGTACATTGGGAATATATCTGGCCTTGAGGGGCTGAGAGCTTTATTAATGTTTGTGTGCAAGGTGGTGTTGCTTCTGGAAGGTCCATTTGCTTTTGTCAGCAGTAGGCAGGGACTCTGTAAAAAAGGGACCTAATCCTTTCCCAAGAGGTAGGGACCTAGATCCTGCATCTAGGGTTTTGCAGTGACAGAAATTTCATAGGGACATGGTATCCACCAAATATTCTTCTGCCTGACTTCTCATCACACACACACACACGCGCACGCTCAAACACAATCAAACACACACACACACACACACACACACGCACACTACACCTGTTTCCCTCCTTTTGTTGCCTGATCTAATTTGGCAAACTCCATCTCAACACTTAGTTCCTGGAGTGGCCCTGTGCCAAGGCAAGGAGAATGTGGTTCTTTTCCAGATTGCAATGAGAGAGGAACTAGTAGTTTTTTGTTCTGTTTTGTTTTGTTTTTTATGCAGGTCAGAACCTTTACACTCCCCATATTTGCTTACTATTTCTAGCTGAGAAAGGAGAAAGTAGATTTCCTCCCTGATTACTAGCTTGTCCAGGCAACTTATTTGTCTCCTGACTCAAATGGCTCTGGACAGGCATTTTATTTAAAGCTGAACTGGGGTATCACACTGGAAATTCTGGAAGGCTGTGGTTAGATAGAAACTCATTGCCCTCACATCTTGTTAAGTTCCTGGGACTGAAATTTCGTTTTTGATGAGAGAAGACAGGGGGCAGAAGTCAGTGTCTCAGGGGCCTTTCTTTGTGATTACTTTGTCTCGCCATCTTCGCTAGCCGTCACCTTCAAAGGGAGTTTCTGTTGCTCCGATCGATCCTGCTTCTGCCTCACTGGATCCTGTGCGAGCTGTAGAACAGTTAGAGGAGCAGGGGCTTCCCACCCATCGTACTCACGGTAAAGTTGTTTGTAGATATAGGTTATAAGGTTCATCCATGGTTACACATTGGTCCATTTATGGCTATTCTTGGAATCTGAATTTCAAGACTTAGAGATGTCTTGGTTTCATCTTTACTCTATGCCACATGGTCTCCCAGATGGCTTGGACATGGGTTTTTTAAAAAGCACTTCAGGCCAAGTCACTAGGTATAGGACATGAGAAACAGTGAGTGGGAGTTCTTATCCAGCAGTGCGCCTGGGGTTATGTTAAAGCTGAGAGGATTTCTAAAATATCTAGAAAGGAATTTGAATCATAGTACATTTAAATACTACTTTCTGTAAGATTGTGGGAAACTTTTTCCTGTTAACCAGGAGTTTCTGTGAATTCATTTGCAAAGAGTTTTATGGACTATGGGAACATTTTAAAGCAGTCTTTACATAGAATATCAGGTAAAGACTAGTAGAACTTAGGCACAAATAAAAATAATTTTGATTTTTACTGTTTTATTAGCATATAATATTTGAAATCTCTACTTCTTGCTGGCCCTAATCTACATGCCCCCAATCATATATGTGCGGGTGATATGCAGAGGTATATTACAATCAAATCACTATCTTATACATTTTAATTTTTTTTAATGTTTATTTATTTTTGAGAGAGAGACAGAGTGTGAATGGGGGAGGAGCAGAGAGAGAGGGAGACACAGAATCGGAAGCAGTCTCCAGGCTCTGAGCTAGCAGTGCAGAGCCCAATGCGGGGCTCAAACTCATGAACCCTGAGATCATGACCTGGGCTGAAGTTGGACTCTTACCGACTGAGCCACCCAGACGCCCCATCTTATACACTTTAAATTAATACAATATTATATGTCAATCATATCTCAATAAAATGGGGGACAAGAGGAAAAAAGCATATTACAAATATGTAAATAGAAATTAAAGTCAAACCAAAATAATTTAAAAAATCTAAGTCTCATTTATTCTCTAACTATATATATATATATATATATATATATATATATATATATATATATATATAACTGCTCACCATGTGATAATATATTCAATATATAAAAGGATATCTGTAGCGGGATTCGTAAGCCTGTACTGTAAGGCCCAAACCAAGAAATCTCTTGGGGTTGCAGGACATGTTTGCTTTCTGAAATGAACCACGCATCCTGGAATTTATGTTATTAATTTATTTGACTGCTTATCACAGTTACTATTATACCTTCCGCTACGGGTGCAGGAATAGTTCAACACCAGCTGTGCCAGCACATGCCAGATAAGGATGAAAGGGGAGGGCGCTGGCCTTAACCCACTTCTTCTGGAACTGGTGCCTTATGCAAGGATCAAGTCCAAAATGGTAACTCTGCTAGTTTTTATCTTATGCATCGGTAGCCAAGGGACCCTTTTTACCATACTGTCTTTTCCAGTCACTACTGAGCATTATTAAAAAGCGTTAAAACTTAAGAATATGTAATATGGAATTCAGTAACATTTTGTACCAGAAGGAAATTCTGCAAAGCCATCATCACCAGGTGTCTCAGCTTTGGAACAAATTCTTTCATGAGGCAGGACCCTTTGTTGGGTGTGTTTCTGTTTACTATTGCACTGGGCACTGACCACCTGCTTTATGCCACCACTGGCATTTGTTTCCTGTAGTTGCTGTAACAAATGATTATAAATTTGATGGCTTAAAGCAATACAAATTTATCTCTTACTGTTCTGGAGGCCAGAAAGCTGAAATCAGTATGGCTGGACCAAGGTCAAAGTGTTGGCGAGACTCGTTTCTTCTGGAGACTCTAGGGTAGAATCTGTTTCCTTGCCTTTTCCAGCTTCCGGAAGCCACCTACACCCCGTGGCTTCTGGCTGACGTTCCTCCTTTTTAAATCCCTCCCTCTGTCCCTCTACTTCTGTCATTACTGTGCCTTCTGTCTGATTCCTTGTGTCTCTCCTACAAAGAACCCATGGTTACAACAGGCCCACCTGGGTAGTCCAGGGTAATCTTCCCATATCAAGATCCTTAACTTGGTCACATCTGCAAAGTCTCTTTTGCCAGGTGGAGTAATATTCGTGGGTTTCAGAGGTTAGGGTGTGGTCATCTCTGGAGGAGCCATTATTTAGCCTGGAATAGCACAATACGGTCACAATCACTATCGAACAGAACATTCTTCCTGTGGCACTGATGAGATAGCCTCTTCCTAAAGAGCTTTGATTATAAAATAGCAAATTGGATATGCTGCTAGCTTCATTAAAATGAGAATCAGCCTGTAAAAAGAAGTGGTATTTGAATTTCACAAAAGTGTACTTGTGAGGTTTGCTATCTTCAGGGTACTTAGGGAGTAGTATAGGAGAAAGCTGTAGCTTTGCCGGCTCAGCTCAGTCCCCCATTCTCTGGGAGCAAACCTCTCCCACCGCACTCTCATTCTGTGCCATTCTGGTAGGGCACATCTTGCACCTAAGATTCAGGGTTCAACATGTGCCGGGACTGGCCAGTTTCTGTTGGAACTGTCAGGAAGGAAAAACATTCTTTCCTTCGCTATTGCGGAGGTGTCAGAACATCGGGCTGGAGCTGTTGGCAGCCCTCTTGCCACCACCAGTGAGAGCCAGGTAGCAAGGAAAGCCAGCTCTGAGGAAAGCAGAGCTACATGTTGGATGCTGTGTTTTGGAGACAACTCACTGCCACAGATTTTTAAGCCCCTAGATCCAGGCGTCCTTGAAGCCAACGTGTCTGTTACTTTTCAGTTACAGGAGTTCCTTGCTGTTCGTTTTTTTGTTGTTGTTTTTTGTTTGTTTGTTTGTTTGTTTGTTTGTTTTTTCTCAACTCCTGCTGTGAGACAGTTCTCCAGGACTCTCTTGTGTTTCTGTAGATCTTTTGACTCTCTTTCAGACCATATTTCCAAGAATGTTTGTATAGCAAACATCTTTGGAAGATGGAGACAGTATCTTTCTCCAAAGTAGAGGGTATTTGTTTACCATTCAGTATAATAAAGATAATATCCTTCTCTGGGGCAAAGGTCAGGCAGGCTTACTGCCCATTGTAAAATGTTTGCATTTCCTAAGCCTGGGTTTATCTCCTATGATGTAACTCACTGCCTGTGCAGGCATCCCCTGGCCCTCTTTGCACTGCATTGTGGGATGTGGGGCTCAGGGAAATGGCACAAATGCTCTGGCTACTGTTATTGCTGTGAGTAATAAAGCCGAGTCCTTTGTCTCTGACCCAAGAGTCTCATGTCTTCTGCTAGCATCCCTGAAATTTTGACAGGCTGATTTGTTGTTTTCAAGCGGGGGTAAAATATCAGACCTTTCACTGACTGACAGTCCAGTTTGGTTGGTTTTCTGTTTCTGTCACTTTTAACCAAAAACATCCTGACTAATGTACATTAACCTAAATAATGTAGGTAGAACATACAGCCCTGACAGAATCTTAAGGGAAGGATATTTGGGGAGATTCTTTTATACCGAACTGTTTTTTTCTTATAACTCTTTTTGGCTTTTGTTCCCCCTAATAAAGAAACTTTATTGAAAAATCGTGTACACTATTACACTTTATAATGTAGGCATCTGCACTCTTCTATTATAAATTTAAATAAAAGTATAAGAGATCTCATTTTTGCTATAATATGAATATTGACATTTAAAAATAAACCTGATACCTTTAAATAGTATGGATTATAAAAAATTTAGTGATTTGCTATCCACCATCATCTTTTAAAAAATATTTATGGACAGGGGCACCTGGGTGGATCAGTCAGTTAAGTGTCTGACTCTTGATTTCAAGATCGGTTCATGAGTTTGAGCCCCACATCGGGCTCATGGGATTCTCTCTCTCTCTCTCTCTCTCTCTCTCTCCTCCTCTCTCTCTGCCCCTCCCTGCTCTCATGCTCTACCTTTCTAAATAAATAAACATTTAAAAATTATATATGAGCAAGATCTTTTTCACAATGTTATTTCCTTGATCTATTTGTATTTCATTTCTCCCGCAGAATTTTTGCTTGTTTAAAAGTTATTTCCTTTTTCAGCTGCCCTACTTCTTTGTAGCATTGTTGTGTTGTTTGTTTACTTTTTGATTGCCATAAGTCTAGAAATGTAAACATTTTCTCCTAGGTTGAGTTATCATTATAATTATTAGTGCATAATTCAAAGGAGCACAAAGATAATACCAATGATAAGTAATTATTAAACATAAAAAGTAAAATTTTATTAGAATTGCATTTCTCTTGAGATGGATACTGTAGGAATTTCTGGTTGTTTGAGTAAAGGAATTATGTAATTATCCCTTTATTTTGTCCCTCTGACTATTTTAAAGTTTTTTTTTTGTTAAAATATACCATAACCCAGAAGTGTGTATATATCATAAGAATTTTCTCTAAGTGAACACACACGTATAACTTGTGCCTAAAACTCCCTTCTTATGACTCCGCCAATTACTTGGGTAACCACTATTTTGGCTTCTAAATGCATAGCTTTTTGTCAGGAAGCTTGTTTGTGTGTATATAAACAGAAATGCATTCTATCCATTCTTTTGTGTCTAGCTTCTTTTGCTCAATATCACATTAAGAGAATCATCCATATTTTTTTTTAATTTTTTTTTCAACGTTTATTTATTTTTGGGACAGAGAGAGACAGAGCATGAACGGGGGAGGGGCAGAGAGAGAGGGAGACACAGAATCGGAAACAGGCTCCAGGCTCCGAGCCATCAGCCCAGAGCTTGACGCGGGGCTCGAACTCACGGACCGCGAGATCGTGACCTGGCTGAAGTCGGACGCTTAACCGACTGCGCCACCCAGGCGCCCCAAGAGAATCATCCATATTTTTGAGTGTGGTTATGGATTTTTTGTGCTTAGTACTAGTAAGTATTCCATTTTCTGAACATGTTATAATTCATTTACCCGTTCTGTTGTTGACAAACGTAGCAGCTATTAGCTCCCACCACGAGTCAGATATATGACCTGTGGTGAAGCTGTGTACACATTTTTGTTGGGTGTATACCTGAGAATAGGACTGCTGCCTCACACGCTATGCACATATCCAGCTTTTGCAGATACTGCCGGATGGTTTCACAGAATGTTTTACCAATTCCCTTGAGGGTTTTACACCCTGGAATAATATCCTGAGGTAACAGAACAATGGGGGAAAAGCTTACCTTTCCTTTGTAAGGTAGATAAAGGGTAGGGGAAAGGAGAACCTTAACCTTAGGTTAAATTTTAGAGAAGAATGGAGGTATGTATATACGGATATATAAGATATATAAGAATGGATATATAAATGTATATGTGGAATTGAGGATCTGGAAATCAGTTATTCTAAACTTATACTTTGGAAAGTCCTGCTTGAGCCCTAGTGGTATGTATAACCCATTTTGAAGACTAGTGCCCTGTAGGGAAAAGAAGGTCACTGTCCTTCGTGTCCTACTCCATAGTCCTTATTCTAGCCCAGAGGAAAGGAGTGTTAGACTGGACTGGAGAATAGTTGTCCAGGTTAGCATGTGTCATTTAGCCACTGCTGCATAACAAACCACCGCCAAAGTTAATGGTTTAAAAGAAGAAATATTTATTTAGCCCATGAGTCAGTGTCAGCTGGGGACTGGCTGGTCTAGGACAGTCTCAGGCATACATCTGTGGGTCAGCCATGGGTTGGATTTGCTGATCTTCCCTGGGTTTTCACATTTCTGGGGCCCTGGCTTGGATGAATTGACTAAGTCAGGTCTGCTTCACGTTGGCTCCTTATCCTCCAGCAGACTGGCCCAGGCTTATTCACATGGCAGTCATCACGGTCCAAGAGGGAGAGCAGAAAGTATGTAAGGACTTTCAGGCTTAGGCTCAGAACTGGCACGCTTTCCTTTCTGCTGCAGTCTTTTGGCCAAAGCATGTCATAATGCTAGCCCAAATTCACGGGGAGGGGACATAGACCCCAGCCCCTGATAGGAGGAGTGGTATGCTCATTTTGCAGAGATGTTGATACAGGCATGTCAAGGAGTGTGAGCGTTTTTTGCAGCCTATCTCAGTTGCATTTTCAGAGGGAGCAGAGAGCTGGCCCAACAGCGTGACTGTTGAGATGATCCAGTGAGGCTGGACAGGTAACAGGAATCACACTGGTCCCATTTTGCCATCTCTCCCCTTGGCCACTTCTCTTGTGGCCATTTCTCCCTCTTTCCCCTGAAGAGGCTTTCTCTGCCCCCCATGTAATAACTCCCATCCAGAAGTTGTTGTGGCTGGTGAAGGGCAGGAGAGGCCTAGGCCAGCTCTACTCTGCAGTGAAACAGACACGTGTGTGTGTGTGTGTGTGTGTGTGTGTGTGTGTGTGTGTGTCTGTATATACATGCATGCAGGTGTGTTATCCATACTGTGACTTTCTGGTACACTGGGACACTGAGGATGGTCTAACTTAAAGGAGCTTCTCTGTGGGCCAGCCTGGCCATGTGGAGTTCTGCTCAGGGTGTGAGGCCAAAGCCCAGCTACCAAGCAAATATTCCTTTGCTTTGCATAGATGTCTAGGCTGCCTGGCATTCAGACGTTTCTGGGTGCTCTAACTAAATGTGATTTACTGCCTTTTAGCATCTACTGTTGGTATTCTAACTATTCATTGTTAAGTAGTTTTCACCTCACCAGCTCAGTTGATCTTTTTGGCAATCCTGCGAGATAGTTCAGACAGACGTTGTCACGTTACAACTCTGAGACTCAGAGAGGTCAGAAACCTGTTCGTCGTTACACAGCTAGTAAACAGAGACACCAGGTGCGTGTCACTCACTTTTGAGTGCAGATCCCCCATCCTTTATGTTGTGTTGCCCTCTCACTTCTTCCCTCTGCAAGGTCTGCATCAAGATAGGCAACCGCTGTTTTCACCACAGAGCATCTCTGGGTCCCACTGTGGGAGACACAGTCTACGGTGCCTGGCTCATGGCTCTGTTCCTGGTACTTATCACAGGGGGGTTGGAGGGAGGAGATAGGGGGCACACTTCCAGGTTCTTGGGCTGATAGGCCAGCCCGTGGCCATCACTGGGTTGGCCACCAGCTGGTCTTCACCCCTGCAGCGAAGTGTTTTTATACCGAGTCTGCCCCTTTGGTGAAGGACTCTTGCTCACCTGACGCGTCAGCCCTCGGGTGTTGGTTTTCCCTCTGGCAGCCTTACTCAGGCACTGAGTTAGCTTGCTCATTGGCCCGTTTCTCATACTAATCACCCTTACTCGGACCAGGAGAGAAGGGGAAGGAGAAGATCATTTTATTTGGGCATGCTATCTGAATTACCAGAGAAATAAAGTGACCTCAGCACGACTGTCATTAAGAGCCAAACACCTGTGCTACCTCACGTAGTGCTGAAAATGCAGCATGAGGCAGCAGCGTGGGCTGGTTGTGTTTTTTGTTTGTTTATTTGCAGTAGGGATCAGAAAGTGGAATCCAGGGGGCTTTCCTTGCCTCAGGAGTTCTGTCCATCACTGTGGTCGCCTCTCTTGAGTGTAATTAAGGCAGTCAGGTATTCCGATGGATATTCAGTGAATGAGAATGAAAACCACTGAGGAAAACTTGTTCGTTGTCTTGAAATAAGGACAGAAAAAAAAAATGAATCCTGTTTTGTGAGCACCTGTTTAGTATAGTTAAAGGGTCAGAGCTTTGTGTCAACAGGCATTCGAGCCTCATCTGGACCACTTTTCTCTGTACGGACTTGAAATTCTTACAGTCCACCAGCCGCCACCCTGTTCACATTACCTGCCGCTGAGGAGTATTCTTTACAAGGGGACCTGCTAAGAGAGGACATGACAAAGGGAGTACCGTGTGACTGGTGTCCTTATAAACTGGGGACATGTGGGTACAGAGACAGTCACACACGGGGAAGGTGAGGTGAGGCCACAGGGAAAAGATGGCCACGTAAAGACGGGCTCCTGCTGTGCCACCACATGCCATGGAAGCCTGGAACCACCAGAAGTAGCAAGAGGCAAGGAAGCAACCTCCCCTGGGGGCCTCAGAGGGAGCATGACCCTGCCAACAACTTGCCTTCAGACTTCTAGCCTCCAGAACTAGGACAGTACATCTCTGTTGTTTAAGCCGTTCTGTTTTTGGTGCTTTGTTACGGCAACCTTAGGAAACTCACATAGGATGTGTGGTGCAGGAAGGTGGTGGGATAAGGTATTCAGATGGGTTGGCAGTGACTTCTTCCCCCACCCCACCCCCAAAGAAACAGAGCAGTTCAACACATAAGTCCAGAACTAGAAGGTCAGAAACACCCTCTTCAAGTTAGGTTCAAGTTAAGTCTGTGCTTAATATTTATCTTCTCATGTGTCCTTCTCTAACCCATGACGCTGATTATACCGGAAGCAGCAGATGGAAATAGCTGGTCTGGAAGTATATGTCACCCCGTGTCAAGGGGCACACTGAGGCTTCCTGGGAGGTCAGGCAGGATGGACCGCCCCACTTGGAAGTGGCCCAGCATCCAGCCGACCTGAGGCTTGAATCCTTTGTCCCTCAGTGCAGTGCCCCTTTGCTCCCCTCTGTTCTCCTCTGAGTATTGTCACACTCCAGCTGCTGCCAGCTCTTGCCTAGAGAAGGAGGCAGCTGCTAATTTGAGCCCTATTTAGATCTCTAGGCAGCATGTCTCAGGACTTTTCTTTATTTTTTCTAGTGGTGCTTTCATGTGACCTTGGGGGGAAAAAACTGACTCACCTATCAGTAAAGCAAAAGGGAAATCTAAAATTTTGTCTTAAAGGTGATTGTCTTGCTATGCTGGTAGACATCTTCATGGGATTAGGAGTAGGTAGCAAAGGGAGTTACCTAAAACCTGTGGCTTTTAGAGGGAGAAGAAAACAGACAACTGAGGGCTGAGGCAGCGGTTATAACACTGTTAGAACACCAGAGAGCATTAGGTGTATCTGGCTTGCTTGGGAGAGGCCAGGCCACCCAGTTTATGACTCAGGAACATGGGCTTTCGCTTGATTTCCCTTTCCTCAGTTATTCTTTACACATTGGGTAGATGGGACCACTTTCATAACCTTTGTTCCAAGCTGAGTCCCCTAGGTGAGCAGGTTTTTGAGCACATTTGTTACAATGTATAAGAGCGGATCATTTATATTCTTAAGGTTGTCAATCACACACAATCAAAAAATGTCAGACGACATAACGGGCACTGTTGTGTGCTGACTTTCAAATGGCAAATAGCCAGTGGATGGTCATATAGGCCTGTTTGGGGAAACACACCTTTCCTAGGAATGTCATTGTGTTTTTACTAAGCTAGAAGACACCAGGTAACTTTTAACATAAAAGAATTGCTTTTGGTCCGGTCTTAACATTCTATTCATGTCTATGGTTACCTATCACTTACTTTTATCACATTTGAAGCTTGAGTCTTGATTACTTTCCTCACTTGGTGGCTGCCCCAACAAGATCACTAGAGACTTGGATCATACCTTTTGCATTTCATCAGCGAAGATTTTACTAAAAGAAGCAAAAGTATAGAGTAAGGAAATAAGATATTGGGAAACATCTCAGACTATCTGATTCAGGAAAAAGAGGCACAGTGGTTAAGTGAGTCTGAATGAGGCTTAAGATCTATTTTACATAGAAAAATGCTTGAAGGAGAGGGCTTCCCTATATTCCTGCCGGTCATTATGCCGAGTGCTTAGGATACAGTGGTAATCAGTTGTGGAAGAATGTGCAACAGTGCTTTGGGACATACCAGTTTTGATAAGTGCTTTGGGAACAAAGAGGTGAATGCTTAACTTTATATTCTGAGTGATAAAGTCATCATGGAGGAGGTTGGACATCAGAGGTGAGCTTCAACGATGAGAAGTACCAGACTTGAGGGATAGATACAGCATGCACAAAGCCATGAAGGCATAAAATTGCACACTGAACAAAGTCTAAGCATCTCAGGATCATGGCAGGAAAGATGCAAGGTGTGATGTTGATGAATAGGCTGGTTGCACCAGAGAACACCAAAAAGGTAGGAACTTTTTTTAGGTACTTGCTTTTTTAGGTACAGAGTATGGACTTCATCCTTAATAGGCTGGGGAGGGGTGGGTCACAGAAAGATTTTTGCAAGATAGTACCATGATTCTTATTTTTGAAAGATCTACATAGAGGTAATTGTGGAGGCTGTTTGTAGAGGAGCAGTGCTTGGAACAGAGAGGCCAGTCAGGAAGCTATGTGAGAGATGACAAGGGATGCTGAGTGTCAAAGGATAGGAAAGACAGAAGAGATCTTCAGAATTCTCCCAGGGAAGATTTTAGGGAATTATCTAACTCTTCATAATATTTATAGTTTAATGGTTTTGGTGCCTGAGATAGACAAAAATACTTGAGGTTTATCTGCTGCTTTTGTAGATAACATAGATTAGTTTCTGAATTTTGAAGAAAAAATGGCCTCTACAGACTTCTCTGTTTTCTTTCCTTTGCCTCTGCAGTTTGAGGGAATATGCAAGTGCTGAGGAAAATGCCAGGACAAAGAGGTGGTCTTTGTGGAGATGAGCAGCTTGTTCAGTAGACTACCTCAATTAATACTTTTTCCAAGGCCAAATTCATCTGGAAGGGTTATGTATTGTAGTTTCTTGTTCTCTGCAGATATTTTCAGATTTGTCTTTTGTTTCTTCTTTTTTTAATGTTTATTTATTTTTGAGAGAGAAAGAGAGAGAGAGGGAGGGGTAGAGAGAGAGGGAGACAGAGAATCTAAAGCAGTCTCTGTGCTGTCAGTGTGGAGCCCAATGCGGTCCTCAAACTCACGAACTGGGAGATCATGACCTGCGCCGAAGTTGGACACTTAACCAACTGAGCCACCCAGGCATCCCTTGTCTTTTGTTTCTTTTTTTTTTTTTTTTAATTTTTTTTTTCAACGTTTATTTATTTTTGGGACAGAGAGAGACAGAGCATGAACGGGGGAGGGGCAGAGAGAGAGGGAGACACAGAATCGGAAACAGGCTCCAGGCTCTGAGCCATCAGCCCAGAGCCCGACGCGGGCCTCGAACTCCCGGACCGCGAGATCGTGACCTGGCTGAAGTCGGACGCTTAACCGACTGCGCCACCCAGGCGCCCCTCTTGTCTTTTGTTTCTTAAACGTAGTGAGTATAATTGCTTTATAATCAATGTTTGATACTTTCATTATATTAAATCTGTATTTATATCTACTGTCTTCTTTTTGTGCTGGGTCTTACTGATGTCACCTCTTTCCTTGTATGCTTGGTTATCTTTGTGTGCTGATCATCGTCTTATGTGATTATATGTGGGTTTTTCCTGTGGTCCACTACAAAGGTACCTTCCTCCAGACAAAATTTGTGCTTATATTTATTTGATGGATACCAGATAGGACTGGTTCATGGTTATACTTTTTTAGGGAGAGATTCACTTCTTCTTCTGTCTTGAAGAAAGAGGCTATGTTTACTTCTGGTTCACCATTAACCAATAGGTGATTTGATTCCTTTTTAGGCCCTAATCTAATATGCTTTTGTGATTTGCTATTAGACTCACTACTTTTAGCAGCCTGGAATTTTATTTCTGTCATCTTACCCCAAATATTGTATCACAATCTGGAAAAACAAATGTTCTCATGACAAAAACATTTAAAAAATTTTTCTTGGGTTTATTTATTTTTGAGAGAGAGAGAGAGAGAGGCAGAGTGTGAGTGGGGGAGGGGTGGAGAGAGAGAGGGAGACAGAATCTAAAGCACACTCCAGGCACCGAGCCATCAGCACAGAACCCAGTGTGGGGCTTGAACCCACGAACTGTGAGATTGTGACCTGAGCTGAAGTTGGACGCTTAGCCAGCTGAGCCACCCAGATGCCCCATGACAAAAAAAAACTTTTTAAAGAACTTCCCTTGTCTCCCTTGGTTCTCACTTTTTCTTAGATTTTGGCCAGGAAATTCCTTACTGTTGTACTGAACGTTGCCAGCCTTTTGAAAAAAATAAAATATTTATCTAGCAATTTTACTTTTGTTTTTTTTTTTCTTCTGGTGAGATTTTTACTTCCAATTCCAGGGAGAATTAGTCCAAATAACTTACCTGTCATTGCCGGAAAAAGAAGTCTTTCTTAAATTCTATAGAAATCCTGATTTTCCTTTGAGTCAGACATACCATTTAAAACATCCAAGAAATGATCAAATGCTTCAAATATAAATAGAAGGCATCATATAAATTCTTGATACATGAATTCATATTGGATTGCTAAGAGAAGGTAGGTGTGTTTGAGAAATCTCCTAATTTCTGAGGGTTGTGGGTTTTTTTTTTTACTGTTTATATTTGAGAGAGAGAGAGAGAGAGAGAGAGAGAGAGAGAGAGAGAGAGAGCAAGCACGCACAAGTGGGGGAGGGACAGAGAGAGAGAGAAAAAGAGAATCTGAAGTAGGCTCCAGGCTCTGAGCTGTCAGAACCCAACGTGGGGCTCAAACCCACAAACTGCGAGATCATGACCTGAGCTGAAGTTGGACCCTTAACTGACTAAGCCACCCAGATGCCCCACTGAGAGTTGTGTTTTAGTGGTAGTGTAGAATGGTGGTAAAGGACTCCGAAGTCAAACACAATTGAATCATTTACTAGCTTTGGGACCTTGGACAAGATACACTAACACTCAGCTTCTCAGCTGTATATTAAGAAAAATATGCACCTCGTAGGTGACTGTGGAGATTAAATAAGGTAATAATAAATATAAAACTGCACAGCCCTTACTAATGGTAGCTCATTATTGGTAATATTATTATATTAATGCTATTCTACCCACATGGCCCCTTTCTTCTGTCAAAAATAGTTTGGTGGATATTCAACATGCAAAAAAATGAAGTTGGATCCCTACCTCATATCATATACAAAAATCAACTCAAAATTCATCAAAGACCTCTGTGTAAAAACTAAAACTACAAAATTCTTTTGGGGGCAAATCTTTGTGGCCCTGGTTAGCCAATGATTTCTTATATATGGCATCAAAAGACAAGTAACAAAAGGAAAAATAATGGATCAGTTGGACATCATCAAAATTAATTTTGTGTGTGTGATTTGAAGGACATCATCAAGAAAGTAAATATGCAACCATAAAAATTTTGCAAACCATATATCTGATAATTTGTATCTGGAATACATGAAGAATTATTACAACTCAATAATGAAATGACACATAACTCAATATAAAATGGACTGAATAGATATTTATCCAAAGAAGATCTACAGATGACCAATAGTCACATGAAAAGATATTGAGCATCATTAGCCATCAGGAAAATGCAAATCAAAGCCATTATGAGATACCACTTCACAACCACTAGGATTGCTGTAGTAAGAAATGAATAAACAAGCCCAAAATGAAAACTACATATTGGTGAGGAGAAATTTGAACCCTCATACACCACCTGCGGAAATGTAATATAGTAGAAAGCAGACATTTTGGAAAATAGTCTGGAACTTCTTCAAAAAGTTAAACAATTACCCTAGAAATTTACTCCTAGGTATATACCCAAGAAAAATGAAAATATAGATCTACACAAATTATATACATTATACATGAATGTTCATAGCAGCATTATTCATAATAATGGAATAAGTGGGAACAGCCCGTATGTCCATCAATTGATGAATAGGTAAATAAGATGTGGTATAATCTAGAAAATGGAGTGTTACTCAGCACTAAAAAGGAATAAAGTGCTGGTACATGCTACAACATAAATGAATCTTGAAGTGAAAGAAGCCGATCACAAAGGACCACATATGATATGATTCCATTTGTATGAAATATCCAGAATAGGTAAATCTATGGAGATAAAAATAAATTAATGGTTACTTTAGGTCTGGAAGGGATGGGGTTTTAGAGGGTAATGTCTAATGAGCATGGAGTCCTCTTTGGGGGGGGGCTGATACGGTATTCTAAAATTGATTGTGATGGTTGCACAACTCTGAGTATACTAAAAGCCATTGAATTATACACTTCACATGGGCAAATTTTAAAGTATTTTAATTACATCTCAGTAATTTTTTAAAATTATTTTGGGGCTGAAAGGTAATTGGTCTGGCATAGTTATTCTACCTGTTCATTAATCCATTTGTTCATCTGTCCATCCATTTGTCCATTCACCTGACCTTCCTTCTATCGTTTACTCTTCCTTCCATCCTCCCATATCATTCCATCTCATTGTCTCTTTCCTACTTCATTCTATAAATCCAAAAACTATTCACTGGTCATCTGCTAAAGTCCAGGAACCATGCTAGTCCCTGTTTTTCATCATGGTAGTTTGGCATTTCTAGTGTCCTTATGAGTTGCAATGCCTGGTAATGTGACTTTGCCAAGCTCTGCAGAGGAAATGCTCTTTATCAATCCATCCAGTAAACAGATGGATGCACATGAGTTGGGGGTTAGTTGTATATATAGCCAGGGGCATGCTGAAGTAGCAGGAACACCTGGGCCACATCTCACCTCTGATGAGCCCTCAGAATGGTATGTAGGAAATTTTCTGGTTTTGTTTATTTGCTGTGACAACTCAATGTTAAATATGTATGACATTCTCTCCTGCCTCCTGTCTGTGGCTCCATGCATGATGCCTGGTAGCTGCATTTCTCATTATTAACACAATGTTGAATGATTTCAAGGTTGACCTGGTCTAACACAGCTTTCTTGATGAGATTGCTCCCCTTTGTGTCATCATTAATCAGTATGATGTCAGCTGTTCTCTTGCTCAACCTCCAGTATGGTTTCCACACTTGATGCTCATCAGAATCACTTGCAAAGCTTATTTAAAATGCAGAACCCATGGAGCTCCTGGGCAGCTCAGTCAGTTGAGCATCTGACTCTTGGTTTCGACTCAGGTCGTGATCTCATGGTTCCTGAGATCGAGCCCCATGTTGGGCTCCATGCTGACAGTGTGGAACCTGCTTGGGATTCTCTCTTTCTCTCCCTCTCTGTCCCTCCCTTGCTTTCTCTCTTCTTTCTCTCTCTTCTCTCTCTCTCCATAAATAAAATAAACTTTAAAATAAAATGCAGAATCCTGAGCCCCTACCTCTAAGAGATTCTGATTCAGTAAGTCTAGGTTGGCACTCAGGAATCTGTATTTCAGTAAACATCTTTAGTGATTCTGATTGAAATGCACCTTTTATCACCCTGAGATTCTCTCCCATAATTGATCTTTCAGTTCCAGCATTACTTAACAATATGGGAAATTTCTAGTTTCCCTTCAAGTGCCCTGCTAGTGCCAATCTCTTCAAGCCTAGATTTGTTGCACCATGGCTAAGAAGGAGAAAACACTATTCTGTGTGTGTGTCTCTCCCACTGAGTTTAGTGGGTAGAATCTATAATATGCTTTGAGATTCTTGAAGGCTACAAGGACCCAACAGCTCTTGGTAACTTTCAGATGTCTGGTGGTACAGATAATCCAAACTGTAACATATCCAAGTAATCAGCACCTGGGTTTAGAGGCATATTATTAGATATCAGATTTTGCAGCCTCTTCAATTTGCTTGATTTGATAAGGAAAACAGAACTTGAATTTTAGGAGATTAAAATGGAAGAGCCTTAGGAAGACAATGACCAGGGCAGCAGAGAGTGGAGTGGGGGCAGTGTCAGCTGTAACGAAAAGTCTTGTCTCCACACGGATAACTGACGGCTGACTCCAGTAAGGTGGAGAGGAAGTTTTAAAAATGCCTCTAGATCTAAACATACATCAAAATGCTGTGTGGACACACGTTTTTCTCACAAAGACATAAATCCATCTGAGCACCAAATGCTCACCACCATCACCATCTAAATGCTTTTATGGAACCCTCATTACACATGGGGCTGTATTTAAAAAAAGAAAACCTTAGGTGATGCCAGCCATGCTTGTTATTCGGAGTCTTGATGTCCAAGATATTGTTGACCTACACCAACATGGGAGGAGACCAACTAAATTTCAGTTGAACGTGGGAGAGGAAATACTTAATTGTATCCTATAATATATATCTCTTTACATTTTGAAAAGCGTTTTCATTGCTTACAGCCCTGTAATATAGATTGAGCAGAATTATTATTCTTATTTAAAGGTAAGTGAGGGAGCTTGAACTTAGTTAAGTGACTTGACAGACCCACTCAGCTAGGAAATGGCAGAGCTGAGACTCGAAGTTGTGTCATCTAGCTCCTTTTTCACTGCTAGGAAGATGCTGGGGTTTCTGCTAAGTACCTGTCTGGAGTTGGTAACTTAGGAATCCTACTTTGTTCTTCTTTAGGGTGTGAATGATGGACTGCTGAACGCTGCATGAGAAGAGCTATATAAATGTTTGTGACATAAGTATGGATGATTAGTATACTTGCTTGGGAAGGAACTTAATGTCTATCCAGTGGGGTAGGAAAACCTCATCATTTATCTTCAAGGCCCAGGAAGCTTTCCCAAAAGGCGTAGATCTTGTTTTTCAATTTTTAATGTAACATGCCTTTTTTTTGGAACTTTTATTTAAACATATACATGAAGTGCACAAACCTTAAGTGTGCAGCATGATGAATTTTCAAAGTAGACACACCTGTTTGATACCCAGCACTATAGAAGTTTCTCTTTGTGATCCTTTCTAGTTACAACCCCCTCTAGAGTAATCTGCATCCTGATATCTAATGTCAGGGGTGAATTTTCCGTGTTTGGACTTTATTTAAATAGAGTAATAAGGTACTATCAGTTCAGCAGTACTGCTTGTTTTTGAAAGTATGGATTTCACTTTCATCATGATTACTACTTAGGCAGCAATCTGAGCATAATGCAGTTGAGTGTTTGCTTATATGTAGTTTTGTCTTCAAGAAACCCTAGGTGAATGCAGAAAACTGCACCCAGCTGAATTGAGCCCAGTAGAAGTACAGAACATACCCACATGCACACACCTCAAACATCTACCAGCTGCTTCCGTTCCTCATTGTGAACCACACCCATCCACATCCTGTATTACAACACTCCGTCCAGCATCAGATAGCCCTCCTTCCATCACTCCATGATTACCCACAAGCTGCAGCCCTCTGATACCCACTTCTTTTTTTATTATTATTAAAGTTTATTTACTATTTGGGGGGGAGAGAGAGTGCAAGCATGCACGTGTGAACAGAGGAGGGGCAGAGAGAGAGAGAGAGAGAGAGAGAGAGAGAGAGAGAGAGAATCCCAAGCAGGCTCCATGCTCAGCACAAAAACTGATGTGGGTATTGATCCCATGAACCTTGAGATCATGACCTGAGCCAAAATCAAGAGTCAACTGACTGAGCCACCCAGGTGCCCCCTTTGGTTTTTTATGTCCACTTCAATAAGGAAACCTACTTTGCAAATACAAATATTATTTTAGTACTTGATTCATTTCTTAACAATTTTACATGTGTAAATCCATGCTACCAATATTATTAGATTTCTTTTTTTAGTGTTTTATTTATTTTGAGAGAGAGGGCAAGTGTGGGAGGAGCAGAGAGAGAGAGAGAGAGAGAGAGAGAGAGAGAGAGAGAAAATTCTAAGCAGGCTCCTCTCTGACAGAGGAGAGCCTGATGTGGGGCTCGGTCTCTTGAAACGCGAGATCTTGACCTGAGCTGAAATCAAGAGTTGGATGCTCAACCACCTGAGCCACCCAGGCATCCCTTAGATTTGTTTTTTTACTTTTATGTGTCACTGACAAAGTTTTTGAATACTATGCCCTTAACTCTATGCCCTTATGGTTTTTTTCCTTAACCCTTAGTTTTTTTTTTAACTCCAGTATTAACATACAATATTGTATAACTTACAGATATATAATACTGTCATGCAACAATCCTATACATTACTCGGTGCTCATCATGATAAGTGTATTCTTAATCCCCTTTACCTATTTAACCCCCACTCCCCATCCATCTCCCCTCTGGTAATCATCAGTTTGTTCTCTATATTTGAGAGGCTGTTTTTGGTTTGTTTCTTTTTTCTTTGTTCGTTTTGTTTCTTAAATTCCACATATGAGTGAAATCATATGGTATTTGTCTTTCTCTGACTGACTTATTTCACTTAGCATTTTACTTTCTAGATCCACTCAGGTTGTTACAAATGGCAAGATTTCATTCTTTTTATGGCTTAATAATATTTCAGTGTGTGTGTGTGTGTGTGTGTGTGTGTGTGTGTGTGTGTGTGTGTATACACCACTTATTTATTCATCTGTTGGTGGACCCTTGGGCTGGTTCCATAATTTCTATTGTAAATAGTGCTGCCATAAACATCCTGGTGCATATATCTTTTTGAATTAGTGTTTTTGTATTCTTTGGGTAAATACCCAGTAGTGTAATTGCTGGATCATATGATAATTCTATTTTTAATTTTTTGAGGCACCTCCATACTCTCTTCCACAGTGGCTCTACCAGTTTGCTTTCCACCAAAAGTGCACCAGGATTCTTTTTTCCCCACATCCTCACCAACACTTGTTGTTTCTTGTGTTTTAGATTTTAGGCATTCTGACAGGTGTGAGGTGATATCTCATTGTGGTTTTGATTTCTGTTTCCCTGATGATTACTGATGTTGAGCATCTTTTCATGTGTCTGTTGGTCATTTGTATGTCTTATTTGGAGAAATGCCTGTTCATGTCTTCTGCCCATTCTTAATTGGATTATTTGTTGTTTTGAGGGTTGAGTTAGTTGTATAAGTTTTTTATATATTTTAGATACTAGCCCTATATCAGATATGTCATTTGTAAATATCTTCTAAGCCCTGTGGTTTAATGCTTGATTTTGCATAGTGTGGTGATCTTTAGGAACATATACATCACATTTTGGCAGAGCTGACTATATTTCTTTTTGGTGTCTTGCTTCTTTCAACATAATGTTTGAAAGATTCATCAGTATCATTATGTCTAGCAATAGTTTATTCATTTTTATTGCTGTATTATTCCATTGTCTGAATATACTATAATTATGTCTATCCAACTATTGATGGACTTTTTAAATTGCTTTTAGACTAATGCTCTTACAAATAATGTTACTCTGGGGGCGCCTGGGTGGCGCAGTCGGTTGAGCGTCCAACTTCAGCCAGGTCACGATCTCGCGGTCCGTGAGTTCGAGCCCCGTGTCAGGCTCTGGGCTGATGGCTCAGAGCCTGGAGCCTGTTTCCGATTCTGTGTCTCCCTCTCTCTCTGCCCCTCCCCCGTTCATGCTCTGTCTCTCTCTGTCCCAAAAATAAATAAAAAACGTTGAAAAAAAAATTAAAAAAAACACACACACAAAAAAAACAAATAATGTTACTCTGAAAAATCTTGTACATGTCTTTTAGTGCACACGTGCCACACTTTTATGGGTACAGATGCAGGAATGGCATTGCTGGGTCTTAGTATATGTGTGTGATCAGTTTCAGTAGAAGTCACCAGTTTTCTGATGTGGTTGCACCCATTTATTGTCTAACCAGTATACATGAAAGATTCCAGTGGCTACATATCCTTTCTGAAACTTGGAATTGTCCATCTTCTTGATTTTAGTTCTTCGTGTGTGTGTGTGTGTGTATGGTATTTCATCATGATTTTAATTTGCATTTTCTTGATGACTAAGGTTTAAGCATCTTCACGTATGTTTATTGACTACTTGTATTTTCTCTTTTGAGAAGTGCCCTTAGAAGTCTTTTGACCATTAACAAAAATTGAGTCACTTGCTTTATTCTTCTTGATTTATAAATAATCTTTATATATTCCAGGTAAGTCTTTTGTTGGTTTTGTGTTTTGCAAATATGTTCTCTCTTACTCTATAACTTCCATATTTTACTCTTTTAATGATGTTTTTTGATATGTAGGTATTTAACATTTTCATTAGGTCCTGTTTCTCAGTTTTTTCCTTTATTGTTAGTGGTTTCTGTGTCCTCATTAAGAAATGTTTGTTTACTCCAAGATGGTGAAGATATCACTCTATATTATCTTCGGGAAGCTTTATCTTTTTTTACCTTTCCTATTTAGATTTATACTCTATTTGGAATTAATTTTATGTATGATATAAAGATCAACATTCATTGAAAAGTCCATCAATTCCCCACTGATGTGCAGCACTATCTTTATCATAAATCAGATGTCCAATGGTGTGTCTCCTGAGTCAACATTGTACTGTCCTAATTAAGGAAGTTTTATAATTATTGTTGCTTGTAATATAATTTCCCTGCCATCATTCTCTCAGCTTGTCTTAGGTACTCTTGGATCTTTGGCTTTCCATAAAAAATTGAAGAAACATCTTACCAATTTCTGTAACAACAAAACAAAACGGAAACAACCCCAAAACAAAACATCTTGGTTGACTTTTGATTGAAATCACATTGAATATGTGTATAAATTTGGTGAGAACTGACATCTCTATAATACTGGTGTATCCCTTGATTTATTTAGGAAACAAAAAGTATAAATCTTATGGTTAGTGCTAGTCTTTGATCAATCGCAAATGAATTATTTATATATATTGGTAATAGCTGATAGATTCTAAACCTTCTAGAACGTACTGCTTGTGTGGAAGGGGAACCACTACTTCATCTTCTGTAAGCCACCGCTGTAACATTCTAGTTGTAGGTGAAGATGCAGAGTTGGAGTCGATCACGAGTTAGTCCTGGGAAATGAATCACATGAGGGTTTTTTACATGAGCCACCTGCCTGCACGGTGCAGTTTTCCTGTTGTCCCTTGATAGCTCTGTTATTTTTTTGAACCAGACAGCTTTGTTGCAAGAGAAGAGGGAACATCTTATTCAATTTAGTGGGCAGAATTTAAATATAACGGAGCTAGTTGCAGAAGCATCTGGAAACATTAGGTGAACCAGTGGTGTTTAGAACTAGTGGAAAGTGATATATTCATATGCCATGAATGAGTTGTAATACTTCTGGAAATGCTCATGCCATAAAGAAGTTAATTTTTTTTTGCTTTTGTTTGTGATATTTGGAGCTGAAAGTATGGGCATTTTTGAAGAATTATTTGGAAATTCAGAGGTCTCTGGTTCACCTTCCCTCCAACGCAAGACAATCTAGTATATTTTGCAGAAACCATAGAATTGTGGAAAGTTAGATCCAAAAAGATCTTGGAGGAGAGATTCTGGCCTAAGTTTCCCATTTTGGAGAAGAGGACACTGAGGCCCAGGGAGGTAAATTTACTTGGACCAGAACTAGAGGCCAGGTCTCCTGACTCTCAGTCCTAGGCTCATTTCTTTCTTTCTTTTTTAATATGAAATTTATTATCAAATTGGTTTCCATACAACACCCAGTGCTCATCCCAACAGGCGCCCTCCTCAGTACCCATCACCCACCCTCCCCTCCCTCCCACCCCCCATCAACCCTCAGTTTGTTCTCAGTTTTTAAGAGTCTTTTATGTTTTGGCTCCCTCCCTCTCTAACCTTTTTTTTTTTTTTCCATCGCTTCCCCCATGGTCTTCTGTTAAGTTTCTCAGGATCCACATAAGAGTGAAAACATATGGTATCTGACTTTCTCTGTATGACTTATTTCACTTAGCATAACACTCTCCAGTTTTATCCATGTTGCTACAAAAGGCCATATTTCATTCTTTCTCATTGCCACGTAGTATTCCATTGTGTATATAAACCACAGTTTCTTAATCCATTCATCAGTTGATGGACATTTAGGCTCTTTCCATAATTTGGCTATTGTTGAAAGTGCTGCTATAAACATTGGGGTACATGTGCCCCTATGCATCAGCAATCCTGTATCCTTTGATAAATTCCTAGTAGTGCTATTGCTGGGTCATAGGGTAGTTGTATTTTTAATTTTTTGAGGAACCTCCACACTTTTTTGCCGAGCAGCTGCACCAGTTTGCATTCCCGCCAACAGTGCAAGAGGGTTCTCGTTTCTCCACATCCTCTCCAGCATCTGTAGTCTCCTGATTTGTTCATTTTAGCCACTCTGACTGGTGTGAGGTGATATCTCAGTGTGGTTTTGATTTGTATTTCCCTGATGAGGAGCGATGTTGAGCATCCTTTCTTGTGCCTGTTGGCCATCTGGGTGCCTTCTTTAGAGAAGTGTCTATTCATGTTTTCTGCCCATTTCTTCACTGGATTATTTTTTGGGTGTGGAGTTTGGTGAGCTCTTTCTAGATTTTGGATACTAGCCCTTTGTCCGATATGTCATTTGCAAATATCTTTTCCCATTCTGTCAGTTGCCTTTTAGTTTTGTTGATTGTTTCCTTTGCAGTGCAGAAGCTTTTTATCTTGATGAGGTCCCAATAGTTCATTTTTGCTTTTAATTCCCTTCCTAGGCTCATTGCAAGAGGTCAGCTTTCCCCAAAGTATTCCCAAAGTTATTATTTTAAGGAAATAATTTCTTGGGAGACTAAAGAAGGGATCTTAAATAGGGATCCTTGGCAAAATTCATTGGAAAACTTTTGCCTAGTCTGTCGTCTTTTGCAGTTTTGCCATAAAGTAGGGACATTTATTTAATTCAGCACTTCCTAAACATTTAATCATGGAACACTTTTTGCTTAGAACAGGTTGTTATAAGGCAGCAGGTGATATGAATCCAACAGCTTTTGCCACTAGTAAGGCCTGTCTTTGTCGCTTTCCCTTGTCATCCACTGTGATGCTCTCCAAGTGATCATCTGAGGTAGAAATACTCTAACATCTACTAATTGCACTTGCCTGGACGCTGGCTTTTATTTAGTTCTCACACAGAATTCTTTTGGAGGTTAGTTATTATAGTCCCTATTTTATAGATGAGGAAACAAAGAATCCAGGAGGTTAAATGACTTGTTCAAGGCCACCTGGCTTAGTAAACAGGATGTGCTTTCCATCATACCTGGCTGCCTCCTTACCAGATTCTATGCTCACTATTATGGAGACAGTACCAGCTTCTTTTTTTTTTTTTTAACTTTTAAAGAGATTTTTAATATTTTTAAATAAACAATAATTCTATTTAAACTAAAAAAAAATAGTAATTCACCGATTTCTCTCACCCTTCCCCCTGCCTCTGGCCACCACCAATCTGTTCTCTTTATATATAAGCTTTTTTTTTTTTTTTAAGTTTCCATATATAAGAGAGATCATACAGTATTTGTCGTTCTTTGTCTCACTTCACTTAGCATAATGCTTTTGAAGTACACCCATGTTGTTGCAAATGGCAAGATTTCATTCTTCTTCATGGATAAATAATATTACATCACACACACACACACACACACACACACCCATAGTTTCTTTATCCATTTATCCATCAGTGGACACTTAGATTGTCTCCGTGTCTTGGCTATTGTAAATAATGGTGCAGTGAACATGGTGGTGCAGATATCTTGTCCAGTTGTTTTTGTTTTCTTCAGATAAATACCCAGAAGTGGAATTGCTGGATCATATGGTAGTTCTGTTTTTAATTTTTTGAGGAACTTCCATACTGTTTTCCATAATGGCTACACCAATTTATATTCCCATTAATAGTGTATAAGATTTCCCTTTTCTCCATATCCTCACCAATCCTTGTTTCTTGCCTTTTTGTTAATATCCCTTCTAATAAGTGTGAGGTGATATTTCATGGTGGCTTTGTTTGCATTTCTTCATGATTATGATATAGAGTATCTTTTTATGTGCCTGTTGTCCATCTGCATGTTTTCTTTGGGAAAATGTCTATTAGGGTTTTCTGCCCATTTTTGAATTGGATTGTTTGTTTTTTGCTGTTGAGTTGGATGAGTTCTTTATATATTTTGGATATTAGCCCCTTATCAGATACATGATTTGCAAATGTTTTCTCCTATTCAGTAGGATGACTTTTCATTTTATTGATGGTTTTCTTTGCTATGCAGAAGCTTTTAGTTGGATATAGCTTCATGTTTATCTTTGCTGTTGGTGTCAAATTTAATCATCATCGAAACCCACATCAAGGAGCTTACTGCCTGTGTTCTCTTCTATAAGTTGTATGGTTTAAGGTCTTATGTTCAAGTCTTTAATCCATTTTGAGTTGATGTTTATGTATGGTGAAATAGGTGGTCCAGTTTCACTCTTTTGCATGGGGCTGTTCAGTTGTTGAAGAGACTGCCCTTCCCCATTGTATATTCTTGGCTCCTTTGTCATAAGTTAATTGACCTTATATGTGTGGGTTTCTTTCTTTTTTTTGACACGAATTGCATTTTTAAAAAAGTTTATTTATTTATTTTGAGATAAAGAGGCAGAAGGGGAGACAGGTTAAGAATCCCAAGCAGGCTGCATGCTATTAGCTCAGAGCCTGACATGGGACTTGGTCTCAGGAAGCGTGAGATCATGACCTGAGCCAAAATCAAGAATCGGACGTTTAACCAACTGAGCCATCCAGGTGCCTCTTAATTGTATTTTTTATTAGTATTGATTTGTTGAGAGGTAATTCACATATCATAAAATTCACCCTTAAAATTACACATACAATTCAATGGCTTTTAGGAGATTCACAATGTGCAACCATCACCGCTATCTATTTCCATAACACTCTCATCACCCCCAGAAGAAAGCCTGTTCCCATTAGCAGTGATTCCCCATTCTCCCCTCCTCCCACCCAGCAGCCACTAATCTTTCTGTCTCTACAGATTTGTCTCTTCTGGACATTTCATATAAATGGAATCACACAGTCTGGGGCCTTTTGTGACTGACACATTTCCTATAGCATGTTTTCATGGTTCTTCCAAGTTGTTGTGTATCACTGCTTTATCCCTTTTTAAGGCCAAATAATATTCCACTGTACGGATATATTTTGTTTACCCATTTATCAGCTGATGGAAATTCAGGTTATTTCCACTTTTGGTTATATGAATACTGCTATGAACATTCACGTAGACGTTTTTGTGGGAGCATATGTCTAGGGAGAACTGCTGAGTCATATGGTAATTCTATGTTTAACTTTTTGAGGAAATGCCAAACTTTTATAAAGTGGCTGCACCATTTTCCATTCCCCATCAGCCACTTATGAGGTTTTCCGTTTCTCCACATCCTTACCAACACTTGTTATTGTCTTTTTTGTTATAGCCACACCAGTGGCTCATTGTGGTTTTGACTTGCATTTCTCCAAAGACTAATGACATTGAACATCTTTTCATGTATTTTTCAGCCATTCTTCCTTAGGGAAATGTCTGTTCAAATCCTTTGCTCATTCCTTAACTGGGTCATTTGTCTTTTCATCATTGAGTTGTAAGAGTTCTTTATATATTCTGGATACTAGCCTTTTATCAAATATATGATTTGCAAATCTTTTATCCCATTCTGTAAGTTGTCTTTTTTCTTTTTTGATAGTGTCCTTTGAAGCACAAAATTTTTCATTTTAATGAAATCCACTTTGTTCTTTTTTTTGTTGCCTGTGCCTTAGGCATCATATCTAAGAAACCATTGCTTACTTAATTCAAGGTTATGAAGATTTATACCTATGTTTTCTTAGAGTTTTTATAGGGTTAGCTCTTACACTTAAGTATTCAATCAGTTTGAGTTAATTTTTGTATGTGGTGTTAGGTAAGGGTTCAGATTCATTCTTTTGCATATGGAGATCCAGTTTTTTCCCAGACCATTTGTTGACAAGACTGTTCTTTCCCCCACTGGATGATCCTGGCACCCTTGTAGAAAATCAATTGGCCATATATGTATGGGTTTATTTCTGCATTTTCAACTCTATTCCATTGATCTATTTGCCTATCCTTAAGTGGATTGCATTTTTAAAAGATCACTGTGGCTGCCCTGAGACCAGAATGGAAGGCAAGGTGTGGAACCAGGAATACCAGTCTGGAGGCTACCACAGCTGGAATAGTCCAGAAATGCTGCTGGCTTAGTTTTGAGTTATGGTAGTAGACATAGAAAGTAGATAGATCTTGGGGCACCTGGCTGGCTCAGTCAGTGGAGCGTGTAACTCTTGATCTTGGCGTCCTGAGTTCAAGCCCCACGTTGGTCATGGAGCCTACAGGCCTACACCTCCTCCAGGCTCTGGTCGGTGAGGGCCAAGATCTGCTGCAGGACCTGTGGGCTGCGGGCAGTGTGGGACGCTGCAGGCGCGGCGGGGAGTCCATGGGCGGTGGGATGGACAAGCTCTGAAGTAGAGCTGCTGGGCCTGGAGCGCTCACTGTGGATTTATTTCTGGGCTCTCTTTTAAAAAAAATTTAAATCAACTTTGTTTAAGTATAACTTACATATAATAAAATGCAACCCTTTTAAGTACCTTATGGTGGCCAGTGAATTTGGACAAGTATGCACACCCATGTGGTCACTGCCACCATCAAAGATACAGAACAATCAACCTGGTTGGGTTCACACTGCAAGTCCTGTGCTTCCTTTCCCAGTTCATTCTTGCCTTCTGCGAGATTCCCCTTATACTCTTCAGCCCACAGAGGCCTTTTTCTTGGTTGCTCTGATCAGAAAGACAAGGTTTCTTTCAGTTTTAGCTCGCCTCCATCTTGTCGCTCCATCCTGCAGCCCCACAGTGGGGCCGCACACTCTGGGCACAGCAGAGAGAAAAGGGGAAAAATTAGTGGGAACCTTACCCTTGCGCTTCACTAAATTTGACTCCTCTAAAGTCTGTTGCCGTCGTTTACGTTCTTGAGTCCTCAGGTATTTGCTTTATGTATTTTTGCGGTGTTTAGTTGTAAGGAGCAGGAGACAAGGTTCTATTAGGTTTGCGCAGTCATAGCAGAATCAGAATACTCTTAAATATGCTTGATTTTTGTTACAAAGAGACTTATAAGCAGCTGGACTTTAAAGGCCAATTTGCGAAAACTCCTGAGAATAAGAGAACTGTCCATATTATATGAAATCAGAAACTATTACCCGAAAGCTCCCTGGCCTGAGTTTCTTGTGCTGACAGGATGAGTTAATTTTTTTTTCTAATTTCTAAAGGAGCAAATGATGTTCCTGCCGCTGTGTGCCCCATTCTAATCCTTTTAGGCCTAATCAGGAGGCTACGAACAGATCTCTGAGCCCCAGGATTGAAAGTCAAGACAAAAGCTCATAAGACAAAGCCCTGAATCCTGTTTCTTGCTTTTATGAAAATAATGATGTCATTTGGAAAGTAAAAATGTGCCATTTTTGAAAAAAAATTATTACAATGAGGACAACTTGAAAGTTACAAAAAGAAAATAAAAATTACCCATAATCCCATAACTCAGATATAATCACTGTTAACGTTGGTCTTTGCTTACAGATCTTGCAAAGATTCATCTTTATCTTCTCTTTGCACATTTGTTGTAATATTAACCATGTAGTGTAAAAATTATAAGCTCAAACTATAGATATTTTTCATAAAATATCTTCTCATTATTAAAATAATTTTGAGGAATTAAAGGCTCATTGGCAACATATGAAGATCTGTGATTTGTTCATCATCCTAAAGAACTTTAGTATCCCCAGTTATTCCAATCTTGAGGAAAATTACAGGCTCAAATCTTCAATGAAGGAAAGAAGGAAGTAATGGGTGATCTCTTCTGTACTGTGTTGGTTCTCTAGAGCTACTGTAACAGAACTGCACAAAGAGTAGGGCTTAAACAACAGAATTTATTCTCTCACAGTTCTGGAGGAGAAGAGTCCAAAATCAAGGTATCAGCCGGGCCTCACTCTTTCGAGACCCTGGGAAGCATCCTTCCTTCCTCTTCCAGCTTCTGGTGGTGGCCTTGGCTGGCAGCCGTAGCCTGCAACCTCCACCTCTGTCAGCACATGGCATTGTTCTCTGTGTGGGTCTCTCTCTTTTTTTTTCAAGGACATCAAACATAATGCATTTAGGACCCACTGTAGTTGACGGTGAGCTTATCTTAACTTGATTCCACGGGCAAAGACTGTATTTCTGAGGGAGGTCACATTATGAAGTAGTGGGGGTTAAGACTTAAACACATACATGGGGGGACATAATTCAATCCATAACACTTACATTTCCTGTTCTTTGCTCCACCCCACTGGGTGGGGTAGCTACCTGTCCCCTGTGACCAGAAGAGATGCCTCCTACAGACATGTTCTGTAACACGTCTTGGGAAGGTTGCCCTCTGCAGTGCCCTGGCCAGCACCCTCCCTGATCCCCCCACCCCCACCACCAGCCTTATAGCCCCTTCTGTACTTCCTGTCTCACCCTTATCCCAATACCTCTGGTAAAATAGTTTCAAGAGTCTTACTAGAGCTGGTGGCTTCTCTGGTTTTCATAAGAACAAAAACTAAGGGTAAATTTCCAGATTGAGATGCAGAAGCAATTATTAAGCATCCGTTATATACAGGCACTGGGCGAGTTCCTTTGATGGGTGTGACATTATTTCCTTTAAATATTGTACAACTTTTACTGATGAGAAGAGAGTCACACAGTAGGTAAATTTCCAAGTAGGGTTTCAAATCCCTAAATGGCAGCTTGAAGGTAGGGAAATTGTAATAAAGAGCATGGCTCCATTTTTGATGTTTGCTGACAGGATTCTAGCCCCACCCTTCCTTCATCCCCCTTGTGTCCCATCTCTGGGAAAGCCAACAAGAAAACGGACTTGCTCGTTCTCTGAGTGCTGCCAGGAAGTTCAAACTATGCATGCTCGGCCACTGCTCGCCCTGGCCCTCCCCTCAACCACAGTGCAAACCAAAGCCACTTGCCCCCTGCCCCTTTGCTCAAGTCATTTTGGAAGAGCTTGGGGGTCTGCTGTGAGTAATACAACTTTTTTCATTCTCTTGACACGTGTGGTATCGTCAGTCTCAACATCTGAACCATGTTCGCATGGGGGGCGTCTTCAAGTAAATCAAGTGCTGTTGTACTGACCCTCAGAGGAATACTATGAATACGTAGTCTACATATGTTTGGCTGAAAGAGACTTGAAGCTGTGCATTTATTATTCATCCCTTCCGCCCCTGGTAGTATGCTTGGTAGGGCTGGTGGTGGGGAAAAGGTCTCCCCGCCCCTTCTTGGCAGCATTTGGTTTTTCCTTCTGCTTTTGCACTGCTCTGGGTTCATTACTCATTGGTAGAGGTTTACAGTCTTGTCCTCAATATCCAGTCTGCTTATTCAGTGCTATTTGGTTATTATCCCAAAACTCTAAATCCATGTACATTTAGTGTTAAAGCCCCACAAGCTGATTGATTATGCACGACACCATATGCATTCTCCAGCAGTTCCCCCCCCCCCCCAGGCGAGGGTTTATTTGTTCTATAAAGAACAAATAGTGGCTGTACGTATTGCACATGTGTTAATAAAAAATGCAGGACTAATTGTAAAATTTCACAGAGGTCTGAACGTGCATTATGCAAAGTGCAAAGATGGGTTGTATTACGAATGTTTGAATTAATATGCCTGTGTGCAGAAATGTTCAGGGAATTTGTGGTTCAGTTAAAGTGACACCAGAATTGAGCCTTTTAAGACCAGACCATTCCCAGCATAATGATTCTATAATTTATTCAGACTCAGACATCCAGTACTGTTGAATTTTGTGTTAAATAACCCAATTGGTGTATATGAAAACAGCTTCTAGCAATTCAAATCCTCAGAATCAGCCCAACTGTATAATCTTGGCTTCAGCTAACTACTTGAGGAGGGCAGAAGGGATATTTAGCATATATTTGGCTATATATTCAACTCTAGTATGTAATACTTAGGGATTACCCTCAAATATATGGCTGTCTTCAGCTAGTGTTTGGAATCACACTCTGGGTACCCTCTGACCACATAGCATACACAGGAGCCCTTTTTCTCGCATGTCTAAGTAAGGTCAGGAACGTAGACTCGTTTTCAGGGGTCTGTGCCACAGCGTAATTGCAAAAGGATTTATGAAATGAGGCATGGACCCACATCAGTTCCCAAAGGGTAATTTTTTTCCAAAGAGTAATTTAGGCAGGCCTGAGTGGGTCACCCCGAGGTGGTTCCAGCATGGAACTGAATACAGCAATGATTGGCGGTGCTGGAGGCAAACCTCGCCGTGGCCATGTACACCTTTGTGTGGAGATAACGACCCTCAGATAGTGGGGTACGGGTAGTGCAGCATTTTTCCATTTGGGAGGATGGGCTGCTTGGAGCCATCCACACTGTGTCTGAGAGGTGGCTGCTTCAGGTACTGTGGTGTCTCTGGCAGTGGCCACATGGGGTCCAGTCGTGAAAGGTCTTGACCTGTCATCTGTGGTGTCAACCAGCTTCTCTAGCTTCTGGGGAATGGGAAAGTAGCGCGTCAGAATGTTGGCATGGGGTTGTAAGCCGTTGGTACAGAAGTCGCACTACTGACAACCAGCCCTGCTGGAAGGATGGTAAGTTTAAATGGCAGCCAGTTTGGGGTTAGAAACAACAAAATAGTCCATTCAGGGTTTGTGTTTCTGTATCTCTACAAGCAAAAGTGGGCTTGTTCAGTGGCCTGTTTTAGGCACGAGGAAACCTTTTTTGAAAAAGACCTAGAGTTGTGAGATGCCTGAGTACATTCTTGCCAGAGTTTTGCCCTACTCAGGCATCCTGCTGAATGAATGGGGAGCTGAGCAGTCCACTCCTCACGATTTGGTTGAATAGGGATTGATGATCCTGGCTTTAGAGAAAACAAGAGTTTCAGAGGAGTTAGTGTATGTAGCTAACAAGTGGTGGAACTCAGGATCCCTGAGTGCAGGGCGAGTGCTCTTTTCTGGGGCTGAGTGTTCTGGCTCCTGAAACTGGCCCCAGCTGTGAGGACAGGCAATACTGTTCCTTTCTGCTTTGCGGTTCCTCATCCTAGAGAGAGTGGTGAAATAGGATTTTTAAAAATGTAATTTTAGGGGCGCTTGGGTGGCTCAGCCAGTTAAGTGTCCCGGCTCTAGATTTCAGCTCAGGCTCTCACAGTTTATGGAATCAAGCCCCGAATCAGGCTGCATGCTGATGGTGCAGGGCCTGATTGGGATTCTCTCTCTTTCCCTCGGCCCCTCTCCTTCGCTGTACACTTTCTCCTAAAAGAAAAGAAAATTTAAAACTTATTTTAACTTATTTTAACAACGTTTTTATTCAAATTCCAGTGAGTTAACATGCAGTATAATATTAGTTTCAGCAGTTGCACTACTAGGTATTTACCCAGAGGATACAAAAATACAGACCAAAGGGACACATGCACCCTGGTGTTTATTGCAGCATTATCCACAATAGCCAAATTATGGAAAGAGCCCAAATGTTCATCAACAGATGAATGAGTAAAGAAGATGTGGTGTGTGTATTATACGTGTCTGTGTATGCATATATACACATATATACATATGTACGATGGAACATTAGGAAGCCATCAAAAAGAAGGAAATCTTGGCATTTGCAATGACACAGATGGATCTAGAGTGTATTCTAAGCAAAATAAGTCAGGCAGAGAAAGACAAGTACCATATAAAAATTTATTTTTAAAGGTTCCATTAAAAGGGTTGGACTACAAGTGCATTCTTGGGTTTAACAAAGGGGGCACGCATGCTCTTATTTTTTGTTTTTAATAAGAGGGCAAACATAATACAAGGGTCTTTTATTTGCAGCTTTGGAATTTAGCCTACCATAAACACATTTAAGGGGATTCGGTTTTGACTCAAACCCTTCATGAGAACATTTGGAAGCTCTCATCTCTTTATCTCCTATATCAGCTGGATATCCCTGTGTAGGTACTAATTTAGACAAGCTGTTGAATCCTTCTGTCCTTGAAGGGTGATGGGGATGGTAGGGAAATGAGCTAGGCATATGTGGGCACTGGGCAAGCCTGTCCTTTATTAACTTGTGGCTTCACAGCACCTTCCTTCTCTAGTTTGTCCAGGAGGGCTTTGGTTTTGTTTTTGTTTTACATATTCTCATATCACAAAGTCATAAAGAGAAAAAGGAGATAATCCACTGTATGAAATTTTACTGATTAAATACCATGTTGGGAAACCTGGCCCTTTGGCTTATGCTTGAACCTGGCCCTTTGGCTTATGCTTGAACCTCAGTATCCTGGCCCTTTGGCTTATGCTTGAACCTCAGACTAGGAGGTGCTACGTGGCTGGTTCTCAGACCTCCAGGGAGGCAAGGCCTACTGAACTTGAACATGTCAATAGAAGCTGAGCTTTGGAGCTACAGCTGCCTTCTGCTGCTGGAGGGATACTGACAAGAACTAGAAACTGGAAGGAGCCCTCCTTCCCCTCCTCCTCTGTGCCGGTAGGAACTGCTCAGAATTGGGGAGCAAAACAAGCTTAGTGATGGGGTGTGGCCCATCCTGGAGAGAAGCATAGAGAATCTGGCTTCAGGTTAGAAAGCAGGCAAAGTTGGGCTTGCAGCTGGTGGCCTCTAGGCCCAGGGCTTTGTTGGCAGCAAGGGACACTCAAAGAAGGATCCAGGGGGTCAGTCAGGAGATGGGAGCTTCACAACTGCCCTGAACCTGGCCCTGAGGCCCGTTACCGGTGTGGCTGAGGCAAATTAACGTGATCCTTGCTTTCATCTGTCATGATTGGCCTAGAACTGAAGGACGACCTCATAGTCAAAAACTGGGGGAAGTCCCTGAAACAGAGGTTAGATTCATAGCAGCGGCTCAGCCACCCTAGGAGATTTCCATGAGAGAAGGCTAAGGGAGCAGAGCCTTGCCTGCCCCAGCAATCCATATTAAATGTGCGGTGGGTGGGTGGGTGGGAGGAGGCCAGGGAGAGATGAAGGGGAAGGAGCAGAGGTGTGGGGGAGGGAGAGGAAATCAAAGCAAACACAACCTTGCCCCTAGCTCTCCAGCTGGGGGGTCTGTAGAGGGAAAACAGAAGTGTACGGCCTTTCCTGCCTGGCTGTCTGTGTGAACTCCTTGCAGGGATTGTGATGCCAGTAATAAAGACGTTTGCTTTGGTTTCTTCACTTCACAGAGATCCAGAAACAGTGAAACAGTGAGCTGCTATGGAAGGCAGAACCTGGTGCCTGCTGGGGGCACGTGACATGGACAGTCTTACTGCTGGGCAGGCCTTCTTCCATTGAGGGCGGGGGGGTGTACCTAGAGGCTGGGAACCACTGAAAGATGGTCTAGAGAGCGGAATAGCTCTGCCAGGCTGGTAGTGACCAGACACAGTCTATGTTTCCTTAGCTCCTGCGTTCTCTACACTGGCTGTCAGTGCTCTGAGTCCTGCCGCACACATACCTCCCCCATTATCCCTCTGTCAGGTCGGGGGCCAGACTTTCCTAGCCCATTTTCCCCAGCCCTTGACATTATGTCCAGCACATGAGAACATGCTTAATGTTGAATGAATGCTGGCTCATTCATTCATTCATTCATTCATTCATCTACATCAGGAGACACTCTGAGGTTATTTTGCACCCAATTCCAGTCTCCTTAACTTCAAGCTAGCCTTTCAATCTCTCTGGTATCCCAGCACTTAGCCCAGTGCCCTGTATGGAGTAGGAGTTCAATAAGTGTTGCGAATGATGAGTCACAAAGATGAGTTTTTCTTCAGATCAGATCCTTCTCAGCTTTTACTGCAAGCACGGAGCCAAATCTTCCCAAATGGAACACCCAGCAGCCCTAAGAAAATGGGGTGGGAGGCTCTGTGAAGTGAAAGGTGCCAGCAGGCTTGGTCAGCACTGCCCTCAAGATGTCATCAGAGATGGCACCAACAGCCATGGTGAGAGGGGTTGTCACAGTTCCTTCTTCCAGCCACCTCAAGCCTTGTTGCTGGGACCCAGTGAGGAAGAACTGGGTCGATGACACCGGCCCGATGGGGGAAGTCCAGACACGAGCCCTGGGGCGGTCTGGTAGACATTTGCCCTGTCACTGTAGAAGAATCCGAGAAAGCACACTGGGGCCTGGTTCCACGCCCTGAGTTGACCCTCACCGAGGGAGCATCTGGGAACTCCACAAGGAGTCCAGAGTGTAAATATTGTGCTCTGAGGTCACAAACAAAACCAAGCCAGAATCTGTGGCTGCTGGCAGCTGACAGTTAACCCCATGTAAAGACTACCAGGAGGAGAGAGCATGGTGGCTCTTTCCTGCAGGATCCCAGCCTCCCTGACCCTCCTGCTGGCACAACAGGAGGCCCAGAGGAGGCAGGGAAGGGTGTGAACACCCTCACGCTTGCTGCTGCTCACGTTGATTCCTAACATCCCTGGGGAACCCAGGCTGCGTCTGACTTGCCTCTCAGCCCCTCTGCAGCAGCTCTGTGTTCTCTGCCCCTGGAGAAGACTGGTTCGAGGGGTTTGATTCCGAGCAGTTGACAGGTGAGGACGAGAGCTTCCCCGTGAACATCCCCTGTGAACTCGCTCTCTGCAAAGGCTGGACAGGGTCAGGACCCGCAGGCTGCCCAGGAGAGCGGGGTTGCCGGAAGGGACCCTTGGCAGGGGGCGGGGGACAGATCTGGGTGTGGGCCCAGAGCCTCTGTCAGTACTGCCCGCGGTCCCACACAGACCCGCCATCAAGGCCAACAGCCAGTTGGGAGCCCGAGGGGGAACACGGTGTTCCTTCAGAATGGGATCTTTAAGGCACAAAAATGTCTTTTTCTGTAACCCAAGTCCAAAAAAGTGTCTGAGTCACTTTCTACATCAGGTAAATATCCTCATAAGCACTTCACTAAAACCTGCTGTATCTTGTAACATTTCCACAGCTTGTTGCGACATGGCCTTCTGTTTCCAGTACAGACAGGATGTCCCTCCTCCCCTGCTCCTGACACAGGGGCTTTTAGTCTGACCTCAGCCTTTGTACATTTCCTGGGGTGTGGGGGAGGGCAGGATGGTTTGAGAGCTGGAATTTCATAGGATCGTAATGTCTGAGAGGAAGAAATTACCCTGGAGCCTCTAGTCCCACTCCCATCAGAGACTGCCGTCCCCAAGACACATCTTTGGGGACTCTGCCTGATGCCAACAGGGATGGGAGCCTGGGATGCCCGCCTTGTGGGGAGGTGCTGCCTGGTACTTGCTCCTTTCAATGGTGGCCAGAGTCTACCTCCTGTAAGTTCAGTCTGTGGTCCAGTTCTGTCTTCCAGAGGGACACAATAAGTCTGATTCCCTTTGCATGTGATCTTGTGGTCTCTTTCCAGACTAAACTCTGACTTATCAGCATGCCCATGCTCTGGAGCCCTTCTAGACCTGCCTTGATGTGGCTTCTGTGTGGCAGTGTCTCCTGTGAAACATGGTGCCTGGAGCTGGCCAGCCTCACTGGAATCTACCTGCACGTGCATGTGGCTTTCTCTCACCCTCCAGTTGCACACACATCCCCGTCGCTAGCCCCTCGCCTGCCACGTGACACTGACTCTGGCTGCCATCTTGGGCCAGGTGGCTGTGTTTGCCCCATGCTCCTGCAGGGGAGGAGTAGCTGTGGTGCAGGGCAGCTCTGTGCCTCTCCGCTTGCCCTGGGCAGAGTCCAGGGGCTCCAGCACATGTGGGTTTGATGGGGGAGTCCTGGGGGGTCTTTTGTGTTCCTTTCCCTCCCCTAAATAGAGCCCTTGCGTTGTCCCTGGGAAGCACTGATGCTTCTTTGACAGAGAAGGACCCAGTCCTGAGGCTACAGTCGGCCTCTCCTTGTGCTGCCTTCTCCTGGTGCCCGGGACCACCTGAGCACTGAGCTGCTCTGAGCGACTGTCCCAGCTGCTGCGGGACAAACAAGCTGGTTCCCGCTCTCAGGCCAGCTGGCTGGACGGTGACACGTGGACCCTGCTGCTGCCAGAGTATCCCCTGAGCCTGCCCATACTTACCTGTTTCCCACGCCTCTCCTTACACTGACACCTAAGAAGTGAGAGGCCTTTTCAAAATCCCACTTGTAAATGTTGGAGCCGTGTTTTTCTGAACTAATCTTGGAGCTGTTTTGTGCTTCTGCCAAGTCCCTTCTCAGGAAGGCCCCAGGCAGCTCAGGTGGTTCAAGTCGGCACGAATGAGGCCAGGTCTGTGGTCTGCTCCATTGCCCCCCACTGCACCCCAGACACAGGCGGCCTGCCTGTGCCAGGTTGCAGGAGCAGGGCAGAGGGTGGCGGTGGCCGTTGGGTCAAGCAGCGGCGCTGGAAGATGGGGCACAGACGGCCTCTTTGGTCCCTGATACCTGCAGCGCTCAAACCCACCCATTCCTGAGCAAAATAGATTCCGCAGACGCAGCAAGTGGGAGCAGCAGGTGAGAGCAAGACCATCGCTGACAGGCAGACGGATGGTTCCTTCCTCTTCCCGAGGGGCTGGTGGTGAGTTCAGCCACTGCCCCTGCTGAGAGCTCCGGGAAGAGCAGCCACCACTACCACTGAGGCCCTGCTTTTATTCTTCTGTTTTTGCTGAGAAATATAAGTCAAGTAATTTGCAGCCCTTTATGTAACAACTGCTTTTGGAAAAGAGCATGTCAGACACATCACTGACATCATCTTTCAGATATTCATATGGTGTAGGCATCGCTCTCTTTCTCGTCCTTTCCAGCTCTCTCTGGTACATTCATTTGGGGGTGGTAGGAGACTGGGTGTGACTGGAGTGACTTCCTGCCCTGCTGTCCCTTGGCAAAGTCTAGATGTTCATGGCCAGTAGATGCCGGGGGCCTCTTCTCCCAGGCGTACCTGTCAACGGACTTCAGATCGTTCAGGGGTTTTGCAACAAAGTTTATTTTTGATCACCTATAGCAGGGACTTGGGAGTCTTGTGAATGAGGACTCAGACATCCACAACTGTATCTGTGTTTGTCCCGTCTCATCGTGATCTGCTGCCCGTGTACCATGCGCAGCCTGGTCCTAGTGCCCTGGGAAGAGAGAAGCAGACTCATGGACTCTCAAACCTGGTTCTGCTTCTGGTGTGAAAGAGGCATCTCCTCCGTTGTGCCCGGGCCTCCTTGTCTGCCTCTGCTGCATTCCCTACAGGAAGAAGCCCGCTGTCTCCTGAGCTTCTGTGGGGTTGGGGGCTCCCACTGCCAAAGTGTGCCTCTGCCCCCCAGAGAGTCTCCCCCTCCCCACAGCTCTACCCTCCGAGGTGTGCAGATGTCTCCTCAGACCTCTTCTAGGGGCAGACTTTTATATATGTGCAGGCAGCTGTCTTCTCCAGAGTCTTCGTGTTCCCACGGAAACATTGCCAGGTGCGTCAGCCCCTGCTCCCGTGAGGTGCTCCCGGGCCTCCTCCATCCCATATTTGCATAGCTGGGTTAGAAAACAAAAACCGTGAGGCTCAGCTGTTTTATCATAGTGACATTTCAACTTACTTGTGACAGCCCATCCTCCTAGCCTCTGCGGTTGTTTGAGAATCTTGTCTCCGCTATGTTTTATCTGCGGGTCTCCGTATATGTACATTTGGATGATGGAGCTGAGGAACCAAGACTGGAGGGTCAGGTGAAGTGTTCGGGACCCAGGGTGGCATGCTAAGCCTTCAGGGGCACCTGCTCACAGACCTCAGATGAAGGCACACACTGCTCATATTGACGAGGAGCAAGGTGGCCTGTCTCAATGCCGGGCACACAGTAGGTGCCTCATAAACACCATTGTGGGTGAGTGGTTGTCCGGGCTGTGTGACCGGGAGCCTGATCCGCCCTGTGCACATCCTTTTGTTTGAGGGAAGTGCCTTTCATGAGCGCTCCTTTGTTAGGCCGTGTCCGCCATGTTACATAGTATGGCCATGAATTAACGATGAGCAACAGCCTTAATTAGACTGTATTAGAAACACAGGTTAAGGAAGAGAAACAGCTGGGAAGCGTGTTCTGATTGTGCAGCCGCTGGTCCCAGTGGTGGGAGTTGGGATGGCGGCACCAACTGCAGGGACAGTTTTCTGGGAAGCAAGTCCTCACCCATTTGGCCCAGAGAGGGAAAATATGCGTTTTCTCAGCCCTGCCATCTACTTACGCTGTCAGAGTAAGAAAAAGTGGCTTTGGCTTGTTCCCCCGCTTCCTCAATTTCACATGAAATGATTTTACTTTATGGAAGTGAGTGCTTCAGTAAGCTTCTGCCCGCCAGGCTTGTACTGGGAGGTAGGAAAGGATGAAAAATGCAGCCTAGGTTGGCTGCATCAGGATGTGAAATTGACCATGAACAACGTGATTTATTAATGACCGCTGTTTGTGCCGGTTAAAAGGTGCACACGGCGCCTGGCAAACAGCTCTTGGTCAGGAAGCTCCCGGAGGGGGTTTGGAGCTACCCCTTCCTCTGCATCTCCCTGCTAGATACTTTGTGGAGGCTCAGCCCATGACAGAGGCCAATTAACCGTGGCTCTGACAATTTTAATAAAAGGGCACTCAGGCATTAGGAGCATGCTCTTAATTTTTTTTTTTTTTAAGTTTATATCTGAGAGAGCGCGAGAGAGTGTGTGAGCAGGGGGGGGGGGAGAGAGAGAATCCCAAGCAGGCTCCATGCTATCCGCATAGAGCCCGATGCGGGGCTCGAAGCCACAAACCGTGAGCTTGTGACCTGAGCCAAAATCAAGAGCTGAAAGCTTAACCGACAGAGTCCCCGAAATGCCCCTGGGAACATGCTCTTTAATGGATACAACCTAAGTTAGGCTCTCAACAAGACGAAGGATAAACATGTTCATCAGTGCTTTCTTTGTCCCCCTTGACGAAAACGGAGAGATTGCGGCTTCTGAAGACATGTGACCTAGTGACTTAGTGGTGGATGATGCCGGAAAATAGAACCCTGCTCCTTCTCCCTCCCTGCTGCTACCTTAGGCACCAGGAGTAGAGAATTTACGGAGAGGGACCAGGCCAGGAGGCAAGCGCCCGGTGTGGGCCTTTTCCGTCATGTGGCCCAGGTTATGGCTTTGGGAGCTTAGGTGGCCAAGTGGAGTTGGAGTCACACAGCCCTAAGTCTCACTTTGGCATGATGACCAACTAGCTCTTACACCTTGGGAAACTTACTTTACTTCTCTGAGCCTCAGTTTCCTTTTTCTACAAAGTGGGGCTAATAATACCTGCCCGGTAAGGAGGCTGTGAGAATGTGGAGTGCGCCCAGCAAGGTACCTGATAACATAAAGCTCCATAACCATCTGTCTCCTCTGTTCCGGGAAGGAGCCCAGTTTATGAACAACTCTGTTAGTACAAAATTCTTCCCTCAGAACAGTGCCCCCTAGAACAGTTCCCCTAGAACAATGGTTTCCAAAATGTGGCTCTTGGACCAGCAGCATCCACCTCACCTGGGAATGCGTTAGAAATGCAGATCTCAGGCCCACCGCAGGCCCCCTGGATCAGAGCCGTGTACTCTCTTTTAAGGTGTTCTCCAGGTGCTGACGCGGGCTCACGTTAGAAAACCAGTGCCCTAGGATTTCGTGCTTTAGTTTCATGAGCAGATAAGAACCATCCAGTCCTCCTTTCTCATGAAAGGATGTGAAAGAAGCAGTGGAGCCTTTTTTGGAAAAACACTAAGGCCTCGAAACCTGGGTTCGAGACCCAGGTTTGTAAACTATATGGAGGTAAGAAATTGTTATTTAACCCTAACGTGGCCAGAGCCTGTTCCTCAGCCCTTCCGTCCCTATCCCCATGGGTTTGAAAACAGACCCGGCAGTTCACAGGCTTCGAAGCCTGGGCAGCTTTGCTCTTGCTGTGTATCCCTCGATAAGGTAGCCCTCTGATGGGAAAAGGCTCCTGCCCTATAGCCTTATTAAGGTTCCAGCCCTAAATTGAGCTGTTAAGGAAGGTCTACAGGCCAGGACTGTTTGATGAATGGCTCCACATGATCTCTGATCTGGGACTACTGGAGTAAATGAGATTTAAATGAAGCTACCCAGGCACCTCATCGTCCCCCCCCCCCATCAGGCCTGAATATTGTTAAAAATAAAGGCTGTCAGGACCTAGCTCTTTTAACAAAGGCAACGGCGTGTGAAGTTATTGTGAATAATGAATGAAATGACAGCAGTGAGGCTGGCAGGGTGGTGCAGAGAACCCCAGGGCGCAGGGACACTGGTCCTTCTCAGACCCCAAGCCGGCACCCTCGGACCAGAGTTGGCTGCCCAAGCTAGCTCTCTAAGGGGAGAAACACTTCACCTCTGCTGGCCTTGGAATGGATGTCACCAATGTACGGGGTAGGGAGCTGGTGTTCAAAATATCTAACAAGTGTAAGGCATGGGCACAGACCAGTCAATCCAAAGAGACGGCAGCCATGTGCCTGGAGCACATGTGTTTACCAGGTGTTTACCTCTTTTGATGTGTTATTAGAGAACGGTCATGAGGGAACAGCTGGGACCATGGCTTTTACTGACTAGCAGGGTAGTGAATCAGCCTGTTAACGTTAGATAGAATCTCTCTGAGGTGTACTAGCTGAATGTCCACCCTGAGTGTACCATGTGAGGCAGTGCTCAGTGTCAGTGAGAGCGAGTCTGTTCTTTGTTTCCCAAATCCATCAGTCACCAAGTCGTATGACTCTGTCTTCTGCAGTGTCTCCTGGAATCACCTCTTGATTCCATTTCCCCATTGGATATCCTTCTTTGAGCCTACCCGTTCACAAAGGCTGTGTGGAGGTTGAAATTCATCAGCCTCCTATCTGTCTTCACCAGGATGGCAATGTGGGCTCTTACATATGCGCCTGCATCCGCAGGGATATGGTTGGATATGTTGGTGGCATTTAATAATCATAATACATCCTTCACGTTTGCAGGCTTAGGTTTCAACCAAGGAGAGTTTGGGGAGTGAGACTTGTTTCCTTTGTAGCCCAGTGGCTCTCCGGAATAATGAGAACCTCCTCTCTCTTAGAATGAATGGTTTTGAGTCACTGACATTGGTGTTCCATGGGACCAGAAAGTGAGTCTGTCTTTTCAGCTCTAGGGATCCTCATGCCAAGCTGAGAGTGTTCCTTAACCCAGCAAGGTGACAACTGAGAGGTGGATGAGCAAGAAAGTCAATGGACAACAGGGCATCAGAGCCTCTGGCTAGAGAACTCGCCTGGGTGGATAGAAGGAGGAAGCTAGGGCATTAGTTCGTTGTTAATGACGGATAATTATAGATAAAAATAAAAGGACAGGCCGAAATCCTTCAGACTTTTCTCGAAATAGGATTCAGCCTGACATCCTGGACTTGGGATGTGGACTCTGGGCCCTTTTGAGGCAGTGTGGCTTCAAGCAAGAATATTAGTATAGGTTAATGATTTCTATCTTGGAGTGTTGTAAGGATTCACAAGACTATATATTCTTTGTAAACTGTGTAGTAGATTGCATATTCTTTATAAACTACTCACACAATGACAGAGACTATGGTGCCGGGGGACTGGCAGCAAGGGCAGGAAAAAGCCTTCCCTGCAAAGTTTGTTCATGTGCTGGTCACCAGCCATTTTCTTCTAAAAACTGTTAGCATGGGGTGCCTGGGTGGCTCAGTCGTTGAGCATCCGACTTTGGCTCAGGTCATGATCTCGCAGTCTGTGAGTTCAAGCCCTGCGTTGGGCTCTGTGCTGACAGCTCAGAGCCTGGAGCCTGCTTTGGCTTCTGTGTCTCCCTCCCTCTCTGCCCCTCCCCCACTCATGCTCTCTCGCTCTCTCTCCTTTCTGTCAAAAATAAATAAACATTAAAAATAAGTAAGTAAATAAATAAATAATAAAAACGGTTAGCAGTAGGATGTGGCCTTTGAAAAAGCCCTGTTAAAGCCAAGATGGTGGTCACAGGCTTAGGAGTGTTGCCCAAACTGACAGCTGAGTGAGCCTTTGATGGGGTAATTGATAGCTCATACACAATTCAGCGACTCAATTAACTCCTCTCCCATTAGGAAGGATTGATTTCTTCCCTGGGATAGGGATTTGTGCTGATTCAGCTGCTGAGTGTGTCCGCATAGTTAAGTAAAAGCTCTTAGCGTTCTCCTCCCACTCAGAGGGCCCAGTGGAAGAGAGCATGATTAGGGGAGCCCACTGCTCGGTCCTCCATGCAGCCTGTCCTCCTGCCCCTAGGGAGTTGAAGGATTGCAGACCACCGTCATCTCAAAAGTGAATTGTTCTTCTTGCATCTGCATCTTTTGTTTGAATACCTTAGGGCGTATATGGCCTAGCAGCAGAAAACTGCAAGTCTGTGATTCGGTAATGTTCCAGTGTTATCTTAAAAAATTTTTTTTAATTTTTGAAAATTTTTTTACAACTTTGAGATTGAGAAATCATCTGTGCACAGTAAAATACCATTTAAGGTCTTTTTCAGTTATATATACCCTTGAAAACATTCCCGTAATCAAGATGCAAAACGTTTTCATCATCCTCAGGTTCCTAGTGCTCCCTTTGTAATCTGTCCCTCCCTCTGTCCTAGCCCCCCGGCAACCACTAAGGAGCTTTTTGTTACTCCAAATCAATTTTCGTTTTACATAAATGGAATGATACGGTATGTATTATTTTGTCAATGGCTTCTTTCAGCATAGAATTGTCTATTGTGGTAAATTATGTATAACATAAAATTCAGCATTTTAGCCATTTTTTAAGTGAACAGTTCACCGGTATCAAGCACATGAACATTGCTGTGCAGCCATCACCGCTGTCTGTCTCCAGAACTGCTTTAATCTTGCAAAACGGAAGCTCTTGCACCATGAAACAATAACTCCAATAAGTCCCCTAGTTCCTAGCCACTTCCATTCTCCTTTTGGTCTCTAGGAATCTGAATCCTCTAGGTCCCTCGTGTATAGTATTTGTCCTTTCGTGTCTGGCTTATTTCATTTAGCATAATGTCTTCAGGGTTCATCCATGTTGTAGCCTATGACAGGGTTTCCTTGTTAGGGCTAACATTCCACTATATGTACAGACAACATCTTGTTTATTCGTCTGTGAGGGGACACTTGGGTTGTTTCCACCTTTTGGTTATTGTACGTAATGCTAGTGTGAACACGGGTGCACAAATCTCTCTGCTGGTTCTTTGAATTCTCTTGGGTATGTATGTGATAATTCTGTGTTTAATTTTTTTTAATGTTTTTATTTATTTTTGAGACAGAGACAGAGCATGAGCAGGGGAGGGGCAGAGAGAGAGGGAGACCCAGAATCCAAAGCAGGCTCCAGGCTCCGAGCTGTCAGTGCAGAGCTTGATGAGGGGCTCGAACCCGTGAACCACAAGATCATGACCTGAGCTGAAGTCAGACGCTTAACCGACTGAGCCACCCAGGCGCCCCTCTGTGTTTAATTTTTGAGGAACCTCCCTACTGTTTTCCACGGTGGCTGCAGTCATTTTACAACGTTACCTTTTAAACAAAGGTGTTCATTAGACTTCTTGTTCTGATTATCCCATCACTTTCCAGAAAACCAATCTGATATATTCTTTGACTTGTCACGGCCCTGCATGATGATGGTCTTTTCCTTCACTGTTCTGAGCCTCGGCCTTTCCTGTCTTTTCAGACTGATGTAATTGCTCAGAAAATTGCTCAGCCATAATAACCTCAAGTAAAATTACACTGCTTGCTTTCTTTTAGCTATAGACATTTCCCTCTGTGTCCTACCTATTCTCATTAGATGTAGTTATTATACAACTCACCAGTGTCCTATTAACAATATCATGATCCAACCACCTCCATCCTATTAACTCCATCTATTATACCATCTACATTGATCTTCTTAATTGAATCTGTTGTGCTGTATATCCTACTTATGTGCATTATCTGTCAAGTAATATGCCCTATTAACTATATTACCCAATCTTTTGCAACTGTCGTCTGGCTTGCTGGATTCCTGTTTGTGATATGTCCAGTGCTGCTTAGGTGTCGTCTGCTAAAACTGTTCAGCTGTTTCGATCTTAACAGGTCCAGGTATCAAAAGCCCACTGGGACATATCACTGAGTCTGGGAGCTTAGCCATGAATATGCTGAGTGTGCAGGGGGCTTGGCCTTAAAGTACTGTCTTAAGAAGCATCTTTTCCTTTGACTAATATCATACTTGCCACCAGGCTTTATGAGCTACGTTAATGGGACGTGTGCACGTGTGTGGGTCTGTATGTCTGTGTGCACACGCGCAGGGTTGGGGATGTGGGGGTATGGGAGTTGACCGGACGCTGTAGATCGGAAATCCTGGTGAGAAAGGAGACCCTGGAAGGAGAACACAGAGTGGGGAAGGGCCAGGGGTAGTGAGGGCTGCAGGGTGAGGTCTGTGTTCATTTGGCAGCGAAGAACCCTTGTTGACACCATCTTTTTTGTTAACGGATGGCAAGCCTGGATGCCTGCATCATAGCAAACCTTGAACGTTGCCAGAATGCCAGCCCATCCCAGTGTCTTATTCTGTGATCATCTGAGCCCTGATAAAGAGGAGGCTCTTCCCTAAGCAACCCCCCCACACTTGGATCACATCAGTGCTTCGCTAGCAGCTGCCACAGTCAAAGACCCTGTGCCTACAGGCACCCCACAGAGGGTGATGTTGATGTCTGATGTCTAGGAGAGGACCGGAAACACAGAAAATGCTCATGAAACACTGGTTGAAGGCTGTGGAAGGGTGACTTGTGGAATCTGTCTTTTCCTTACCATCACATATCTTGCTCCTGAGGTCAGGAAAAGGTAAGGGGTCTTTGGCTGCCATCCAGTATACACTGGGGTTACTATCTGTAGGAACACTCATGTTAAAAAGGCCAGAAAGCTATGTATTCGTAACTGCTTCATACACTGTACATGTAGACTTCTCAGGTGGTTCTGTAGTAATTCTTTGCATTTTTGAAACGCTTTTTATTTACCTTTTAAATGTTTATTTTGAGAGAGAGGGAGAGAGCACGCACAAGCGTGTGCACGTGTGATCGGGGGAGAAACAGAGAGAGAGGGCGAGAGAGGATCCCGAGCGGGCTCCACGTTGTCAGCGTAGGTCTTGATGTGGGGCTTGATCCCACAAACCTTGAAATCATGACCTGAGCTGAAATCGAGAGTCTGATACTTAACTAGCTGACCCACCCAGGTGCCCCTTGAAACACTTTTTAAAAGCACTGTCACATCTGCGATCTTATTTTATTTCATGTGCTTCTGTTTATCTTTGATTTCCCATTGTGTAGATGGAGAAACGGAAGCCCTCCTAGGGTCTCATAGGAGAGTCAGGATTACAAGTCTCCTAACTGCTGTCTGCCTGCCTCTGCAAATAACATACAGTTAATGGTAGAGTTCACGGCCCAGCTGTGGTCCAAACTGAACACGTGTACGCCTCACTTCTGGGCAGCGTTAGGGCTGTTCTTCCTTTCAGTTCTATGTGCTGGCCGGAAGCTTTCACGGGGATGTGAAAGCTTTGTAGCCATGGGGCTGGACACAGCTGTCCAATGTCTCAGGCCCAGCTTTGTGTAAGTAAAACATCCCCATTCTCCCACCTCTATAGCCAACCTCTGGGTTCTGTGTTTACCAAACACCTGCCAATGTGTCACCCTAAACACAGCTGAAGTCTGGGACTGCTTTCTGTGCCCAAAGCCCCCTCCCTGATTTCTGCTCCCTGAGCCCACTGAGGAGCAGATGTTGACAGGACTCCTGGCATCTGTGTCTGGGCCACAGAGGTAAGAGATCAGAGGGCCTCCAGGCAGGATGGGTCCACTTTGAAGTTTGAAAATGTACTTGGCTCTACTGGGCTGAATAGTGCCCCCCGAATTCATGTCCATCTGGAACTTCAGAATGTGACTTCATTTCGGAAATAGGGGTTTTGCTGATGTAACTAGTTGAGTGTCTTGAGAAGAAGTCATCCTGGATTTAGAGTGGGCCCTAAATCCAATGACCGGCTTCCTTATGAGAATAGAGGACACAGAGGTACATAGGAAAGAAGGACACATGAAGACAGAGACAGAGATTGAAGGTATGTTGCCATAAGCCAAGGAATGTCTGGCGTCATCGAAAGCTGGGAGAGGTAAGGGAGCAGTTTCCCTTAGAACCTTTAGAGAGAGATGGCCTGCAACACCTTGATTTCAGACTTTTAGCATCTAGAAGTATGAGAGAATAAATGTCTGTTGTTTGAAGCCACTAAGTTTGTGGTCGTTTGTTCCAGCAGCCACAGGAAACAAATACACTGGCTGAGTAGCAGACAGTAGGTAGGACTGTAGGGCTGGTCCTAGAGCCAGGCTTTTGTGAGTCCTCTGCTCCCCTCTCTTGTCTTGCCTTGAGGGCCTAGGAGAATTCTGGTACCAAGCTAGTCTAAGGAAGCAAGTTTGAAATGAGTTCAGAGGAAGACCGGAGCTGGGCCTCTCTGTTGTCACTCGAATTTTGGTGGAGAAAGACTTCTGCGCCCTCTCTCCAGCATTATTGCCACCTTTCCTTAGTGCCCACCGTAGGCCAGGCACCATGCGGGCCTTTACATCATTTCACACATTCCTTCCTTATGTCTTAAGTCAACTCGGGGCATTATAACAAAATACCATGGACCGGGTGGCTTAAACAAGAGACTTTATTTCTTATAGTTCCAGAGACTGGAGAAGTCCAAGATCAAGGTGCCAGCTGATTTGGTTCCTGGAGAAGACCATCTTCTTGACTTCTATATAGTCACCTTCTAACTGTGCCATTATATGGCAGACAGAGAAGCCAAGCTCTTGGTGTCTCTTTTTTTTTTTTTAATTTTTTTTTAACGTTTATTTATTTTTGAGACAGAGAGAGACAGAGCATGAACGGGGGAGGGTCAGAGAGAGAGAGGCAGACACAGAATCTGAAACAGGCCCTGGGCTCTGAGCTGTCAGCACAGAGCCGGACACGGGGCTCGAACTCAGACTGTGAGATCATGACCCGAGCTGAAGTCGGACGCTCAATCAGCTGAGCCACCCAGGCGCCCCGACTTGGTGTCTCTTCTTATAAGGGCACTAATCCCATCCTGGCCCCACCCTCATGATCTGACTTCAACCCATTTACCTCCCAAAAGCCCCACCTCCAAATACACGCTGGGAGTTAGGGCTTCAACATATGAATTGGCAGGGGGACGCAATCAAGTTCATGGCATCTTATAAAGACTCTTAATAAAGTTGCTCTATCCTTTTAGTTTTACATTTGAGACTCATTAAGTTGCTCAAGGTCACACAGATGGCAAGTAACAGAGCCAAGATTTGAACTGATGTTTAATTTTACTTCAGAGTTTGCACATTTAACCACTATGCTATATTAATTGAACTTTTATTAACACTAATAAGCAGCTGACTGTTGACATGGTAGGAAGAGAGCCTGTAGAGTAGCAAGCCCATCTGGGGCTCCCCCCTGCAGCCTCCCTACTTCTGTCCTTACCCTGCCTGCCCCTCCCCGAGCAGGAGCCACAAACCCATGATCCATGTTCCTGGGGTGGCCTGTGATACACTCCTGGCCGTCTCTCTGGCAGCTTCTCCCTGTCCCTTTCCATCTAACACACTCTTGCTCACCCACACGGCCCAGTTGAAATGTGCTCTGTATACATCATTATCTAGCACACAGTACATGGCTCATAAATCCCAGTAGTGTGTGTGTCTCTTTCCTGAGCTGGAGTGGGATCACCTATTTTGGCATCTGGTACCTTCCATAGCACCTCTGGATCTCCAGAGCACCCAAGAAATGTTTGAGTAAGTGAAACATGTAGAAGCCATGGAGATAATTAAGTGACAAGTACTCAGCAGAAAGGGCTGTTAATTGAGGAGGAGGAGGGAAAGGAGGAGAAGAAGAGGAAAGAAAAGAACATCAGATATTCTAAGACAAGTACTTATAGAAGGAACCACTAAAAGCTTTGAGTTTTGAAAGCAAATGTTTAATTTAGGCTCTCCCTTCTGTGTGCTTACAGATGGCACTCAATTCAATATGACGGCCAATCTATATTTTGAGATTTACTGTGGGTCTTGTGGACTTTTCTTCTTTTTTGATTATTAAATGCTTTAGTTTTCTAAATAGGTATTCTTTTAAAGCTTGTCCTATTTCTAAATATAATTCCCATTTGAGATAGTGCACTCTTCATTTTATGCTGACCCCAGTGGGAATGTAGGGTTCGGGTTGTTGGCGTTCCAGTTAGAGCACACTTTCTGGGAGGTATGTGTCTAAATGTGTCAACCGAGGCCTGTGTTTCTTGGGTTGCCTTCCCCAAAGGGGGAGAGTCTGCACCCGTGGGAGGTCCCACCCCAGGCATTTCTAACTGCTCTTCCATCTCTGCCCTCCCCCTGCAGGCTGGCCGTACGTGACACTCTCTGTCCTGGGATTCCTGTACTGCTACTCCCATGTGGGCATTGCCTGGTCCCAGACATACTTGGTGGACTAAAGCTGCCTGGCCCATGCCAGCCCTTACTGCTGGCCTCCGAGCAAATGGTGCTTCACCCTGACCTCACACACCAGATAACCTCCGAGGGACCAGTGCTTGATCTGTTCATCTTTTGTTGAAGTTACCTCACTCCAAGACTGGAAGCTGGAGCTCTCATAGAAAATTGACAACCAGAGAGGCTTCTAACTTTGGGGATCTGGAGCTCATCTCCCCCATCACTTTGCTGCTGAGTAAGCAGGGGTCCAGAGCAGGAGAATCTTGCTCAGCTGCACATGGTGACGTTGTGGTCTAGAACCCAGGCCCAGTGGCCCTTTGGGTTCTTTCTACTTTACCAAGAATTACATGCAATAGACGTTTCTCGATTAGAGCACAGAAATCCTGATAGTGATAAGGCCTGTTCGCCACTGAGCATCCTTCTGAAACATTTTGGTAACATGTAAATGACCTCTTCCCCATGTCCTGCAGTATGGTCGCTAGAACCAGCACTGGGGTCTGAGTTTCACACTTCAGTTCCCCAGCATGGCGGGGACAATGTCATGTTTCTAGTTACCCAGTCAAAGAACATACAGCATGTCCTGTGGTTTCCAAGGGGTCAGTACAGAAGACCAGTTATTTAAACACTACCCAGGTGACTGACATTTGGATGCTTTGTGCCCTAGATTTACTGAGAAGTATAAATATGGCAGTTCCTCTAGCAGACAGTTAATCTTCATTTCCCAATATAGAAGCAGAATTAAGAAACCAGGAGGTAGTGTGTTCACAGACAGGTGCTATCTGGTAAGTGACAAAGGGTAAGCATGGTATCCTGTGGTCTTTTCTCCTCTCCATGCAAGTAAGCTCCAGCAGTCATCTTCCTACTCAGTGATTTACACTCAGTAGTTCACATTGTTTTGTTTTGTTTCAAATAAAATGGAGCCTTTCCTATCACATTGATAATTTACATAGTTGTAGAATCATTTTGAATTATTTTTTGAGGAAAATGCTTAAAATCGAAACACGTAAGTCTCAATTATTCATTCTTTTGGAAAGTGATGACAGGCCACTGACCCAAGTGGTAGATAATTCTGAATATGTCTGTTTGACTTTGGAGGTTTTGGTTCTTGGTTTTCTTTTGAGAGGGAAGGTGCTAAGTGGTAAAGAAGCTTTGAGGTTTCAAGACATAGTGTACCTCGTCATGGGCAAACTTAGTATATATCTCAAACACCTGAATTAAATTGTCATTGAATGAAAGGTTCCCTTGGACCTGGTCTGGCCACATATCTCGTATTTGTTATCTACTGTGGCTATGGTTTGAACTTAATGAGATACTCCTAGACTGCAGGACCGGCCATCTTGCTGACATCCGTTCTTCCTAGCCATTCTGCCTGGAAGAGCAATTGTAGGGTGGATGGTGTGGAGTGGGCACACCCGGTGTTGGCTCCTTCAAGGAACAGACCCAGAGGGGCAGGTGGGCTGGTAGCAGTGGCCTCAGCAACCGACTTGGTAAGTGAGAAGGAGGCCCAGGCAGGTGGTTCCAAGGTGCTGGGAAGAGTGAGCACTCAAATGATTACAGTACATCAGGGACCAATACTAGTTCAGGAACTGTGGTCAGCTGCAGGGAGTTTGGCTGAAGTTCACATGGAAGGAAAGGGCTGGCTAAGGAAACACAGGAATGTGAAGATGATTGTAGGCAAGTGTCTTAATGTACGTACGTGTATAAACAATACAAAGAATTTTGAACGCTTCAGAGACACCATTGATGTAAAAACAAACAGGCTTATTCATTCACTCAACTGTATTAGAAGAATCGGTGAATATATTTGAAAGTAATAAGCCTGAATTTCTTTTAAACTATCACATGATTTAGAGTGGTTCTCAAGAATTAGTAAATTATTTGAGGCCCAGTTAACCAACATGTGGATTTTCTAGGACCATTGTTTTCTTACTTTAACCTCTTGCTGTTCTCCAACTATAATATGAAAACAATAATAAGTCTCTCTTCATGCATGTGAAGTAAAATCTTGGAGTTACTTTAAATGAGACTCTTGAAGTATCTCTGAGAAGACAGAGCAGTTCCAGCTGAGGAGCGTGTGACATGTCACTTTCCACAGTCATCAGCCCTGGGCAACTTCAGGCATGGGGCTGGAAAGCAACTAGACGATGTCCCAAGGTAACTTCTAGCCCCAGGATCCTCTGACCTCAACCTAGCCCTGGGCAAGCCAGAGCGCTCCAAGCAGGATTGCCAAGATGATCCCCAAGGAAGCAAGCAAGACATCTGAAGGACAGCCAACTCGTGGCCATTTTGACTAATTCGGGACTGTACAGGAAGACGTAAAGGTATTTTATTATTCCTTCAGATTAATTTGTTTGAAGTGACAGGAGAAAACCTTTTGTTCTATTAAAGACTGCAGGCATAGAAAGAAAATACATCATCTATACAATTATACAATGATGTCTGTATTGGGAGGATAGTAATTTAGTGGGACCGGTGTTCCCCTTAAAAAAACTGAGACTGCTCCCTTGCTTATTTAAAATAATAACATAATTGTAGATCAGCATAAGAAATTAATCGTAATGAGTTTGCTTTCTAACAAATGTACCAGAACATATACATCCAGTAGGACCAACTGTTGAGAAACCAGATCATCTTGATGGTGCTGGCCTTTCTCAGTGGGCATTGAGAAATCTGAGGCCCTTTTTCAGGGAAGTTATTTTGTTTTTTGTCTTGTTTTATTTTATGTTTATTATTTTGAGAGAGAGAGAGAGAGAGAGAATGAGAGAGAATGAGAGAATGAGAATGAATCCCAAGCAGGCTCTGCACTGCCAGTGTGGAGCCTGATGCAGGGCTCGAACTCACAAACCGTGAGATCATGACCTGAGCCGTTTTATTTTAAAACAAATCAACAGGGGCGCCTGGGTGGCTCAGTCGTTTAAGCATCTGACTTCGGCTCAGGTCATGATCTCACAGTGAGAGAGAGAGTGTTGCATCGTGCTCTGGGCTGACAGGGTGGAGCCTGCTTGGGATTCTCTCTCTCCTTGTCTCTCTGCCCCTCCCCTGCTTGTGCTCTCTAAAAAATAAGTGAATAAACTTAAAACCAACAAAATCCCCCCTTTTTAATAGTTGAAACCCCTTTGGCACCCAGAATGTAGTATCTGTTACTTAGCTCTGTATTACTAGTCCTTTTGACTAATTATAAAAATCATATTCACAAAGAGATTTTTTTCACAATTGAAGATATATCAAGAACATACTGTTCAGTGCTTTATTACGTGAGATTCCTTTTTTTAGGTGAGATTTTTGAATGAATATCAAATCACTTGGAATTTTAAATACTATCACCTTTAATGTTTATTATGCTTTTCTGCAACATAATGAAATAATAGGTTGTAGGGAGGATGTCATTAAAAATGCCGTATTCATCCTGTGGCCTTATGAGAGCAAGCAGAGGCCCGAATATGGTGTACAGACCACAGATTCCTCATCCTGAGTTAAATTCTGCCTACAAAAAGAAAAGTGCCCTTTTTGAAATGTGGTCCAGTAGTATTAAATAAGAACTCAGGTTGACGGTATTATGGAGAATCTTGCCATGAGCAGGAAGTCATACCTATTAAAACCAGAGCAGAAGTGAGGGCTGCTAGAGAAGACTCGTTAGTTTAGGGGCAAGCAGCCCTCGACCTTACTAGCTTCTGAGACCATCAGTGAATTAAAGCACAGCCCATAACTCCCACTGTTGCTACGGAATCATTCCAAAAAGATTCGATTATGTTTTTTACACTGTATTTGAAAAGGCAGGGAAGCCTTCATAAATCTTAAATTTCAATCCAAATTGTTTAAAAGTTCACCTCTCCTTGGAGGCCACCTTCAGATAAGTGTTAAATCAATGTGTTGTGCCACAGCTTTCCAGGATGCCAGGTTTTGAGGGCATCTCTGTACATCTGTATGGCAGACACAGCTCTATGTCTAGATCATATGGCAAAGCACCTTCACGACCATCCTCTCGCTGTGCTGTCCTTAGACATACAGTCTTGGTGTCTCTGGAATTCTGAGTTCTCCAAAACCACACTTAGAGGTGCCGTCCAGATTAGAGCCTCTCAGACTCTTGAATACAAAGTACCATCCCTGTTCTGGCACCTTGGATCAGAACACCCAATTCAGTGCCTTAAAATTATAGAAGAAAAGGCAAAGGCAAGTATCATGTATAAAATAGTTTATTACCATAATAAATAAAATTAAACTTTTTTTTTTTTTACAAATATCATTTGTGCTTGTTTAAAAATGTCGAGAAGGGAATATTATCAATGGAGGGGCCCACATGTTCCTTTTAACATTCCCAAGCGGCACACATACAGTGGAGTTTCTGGCAGCATCCTCAACTGACCATAAAAATAGTATCAGCTCATTTGTACTTCTGTCTGTTCATGCTCATTCGGACAAAGTGGCAGATGCAAAGGAAAAAGAAAAACCCAGTGAAGGATTTGGCGGAACTCAATAAAAAGAGCGTCAATATAAGGAGAAGCCCCAGGCTGACAAACTTGCTGAGGAGTAGAAGTGTCCTTACAGCATTGGTGAAACGTCAGATGTGGGCAGTCTCCAACCGATGCACAAGGACAATGTCTGAATTTTAAGAGAATACATTCATTGGGGCAGGGTGCATCTTAAGATCTTTCTCATTGTTCATATCCTGATACAAGATCTGTGAACTTCTCATTAAATAGCTCCTCGATCCGTTGACCGGCTCTGAAGTCCCAGATAAAGAGACAATGGCTCTAAGAAAAGTTTAATGGTGGGGCTGAGAGGGCACCCATGGGGCCTGGCACCTGCAGGGCGTTCAGGTCCAGTTCTAGAGGTTCCAGAGTAAGTCTGACTTGCTCACATGAGAATGAAGTTTCACTTGAAACTAATTTAAGCTGCACATTCACATTGATCCTTTTGAACTGTGTATCAGAGGGAGTGGAAGTCAACACTTCTCAACATGAATACCTTGGGTGAGAAAATGGTGCTTTCTTTGATGGCTGCGGTTGGTGCTAAGGGGACAGAGAAATCCCCCAGCTGGAGGGCACAAGAGCTGGTGAAGGTATTTGTATCGAAGCGAGCAAGAAGGCAGTACAACGATTTAGTGACAGAAGAGAGGCTACCCCGGGGTCTGAGTGTGCCCTCAGTGGGTTCCTCTTAAAGCAACACGATGTGAGGAGGGAGGAGGAGGAGGAGGAGGAGGATGTCGGCAGCTCCATCACAGCTGGAGTTCCATTCAAGGGTCTTAAGGCTAAACATCTTTATTGCAAAACATTGTACAATCTACTCATCAAACGCACAGCAATTTGTATCTCCACCAGGACTCCTACAATTTTCCAGAGAGTGCATGTGCCATTTGGTGGTCAATGCAACAAGGAGAGATGAGGCTCTCCCTACACCGGGTGCTCCTAACGCATTCTTTGAGTCCCTACAGAGGCTTCAACAAAAATTCTGACACTTGGCCTGTTTCACCTTCCACCGAAGGATTTGGAGGGGAAGTTGCTGGATGGGGTGTGGTGGTGGAGTGCATTTTTACTCTAAGCCATGCTAGCTCTGCTTCTGAAAGAAGATTCCAGAAAAGGGCCTGATGTTTGGCCAACAACACCACACAGGATCTAGAGGGTGGAGGGTAAAACAGGCCCAGGGATTGGATAACAAGAAATGGAAACAGCTTTGGAACCCTTGGGCCCATGCTGTCATAGCATCCGTTTTTTTTGTTTGTTTGTTTTTGTTTTTGTTTTTGTTTTTGTTTTTGTTTTTGTAAGCCACTGGTTGCCTACTATACTGGCTACAAACTTTCTGCACACAGATGGACTCTGAGGTTGAGAATATAAGGAACCATCTTAGAACCAAGCCAGGAGGTCTAAGCATGAGTGAATGGGATGGATGGAGGTGCAGATGTCAAAACTGTGCACTAGACCAGACCTTCTCAACCAGAGGGCTGCCTCCCTCTCCTTTCTAGGGGATTCCTGGCATAGTCACTGGAGGAGCCTTTGCAGGTGCACCGGACAGCAGCACTCAGTGCCGGGGTCCCATCCTCCACAGAGAACAGGCACTCCGTCTCGTTGGCCGTCATATTTCATAGACTCAGCCCTCACTCCCACTCCCCCATCGGTCGGGGAGAGCAAGTTCAACAAGCAGCCAAGTGCTGGGGCAAGACCTCTTGCTCCAAAGCAGCCCATCAGGACACTCTCTGGGAAGTGGAGCCACCCTACGAATAACATCCGAGGTAAGGAGTTTAAGTACGAGATCAAGTAACTGGCAAGTACTGGGCAATGGTGTAATACATCATGTCCCCTTCCCTCAAGAAGGAAAAAAACAAAAAACAGGTAAATATCTCAACATAACTTCTAAAGTCTAAATGTTAAGTCCAACAACTAGTAATTCTGTGTTTCCCTAACCTCTATTCAGCCACCAGACAGTGGAAGATTCAGTCAGTATCTGAAGCTTGTGGTCCTTGCTCAGGAAGCCAGAGCAGCGTCCAGGCAAGAGTAGGTAGTTGGCACGAAGTGGTCCATGGCCAAGTGCATGTCATAAACGTGGAAGGAGAGAAGGTTTGGCTCATTTGAGAAACTAATTTTTTCAGAGGAAACAAAGCAAAAGTCCATAAGTGGAGTCCTTAAGTGGAGAAGACTAAAAGCGTGTACAGGCCACACTGTGGGGATTTGTCACCACAGGCACACATGTGGGCCCTGCGGCCCTGAGATGAGCACATTCCCACCGCAGATCCAGGCTTTTCTGGTCATTAGCCCGATTCATGTCCTAGGAGTCAGTCCAGGAGTACATTCATGAAGCTTTATTTTCCCCCCAAAACAGGTCTGGCTTCCAAGCCTGGCATATTAGCATCTTTGCCCCTCAGACCCAGATGGGGAGTCATTTCTTAATAAACGCCTGTCCCCTCAGGCAGAGCTAGTGGGGAAGGAAAGGGCCCCTCTCCAGTGGCCTGCAGGGTGCTGGACAGGAGCCTGTCACCAAGCCCACAGAGAGCTGGGCACATGCTTCTGAAGCTGGATGATAGAGTCATCCAGGGCCCTTGCCCTGACTTAAAAGTAGTGGGTACTAAACTTTAGAAGCAGGCTAATGAGCACATTTAAGGAACAGCAAACTAGAACATTCTGGGGGCAGATGGGATTCCAGATATTTTATAGCCTCTGGACGAGTTGGCAGCTTCTCAAAGAGACTGAAAGTCTCAGTGCTTTATCTAGAGTCACAAATAGTTAAGACTTGGCCTTGGGAAGTTACACTTCCTCCTATTTGTATGCTGCCGTCTGAGGTTAAATCTAATGCTGCAGCCTCAGGAAGCCAGCGGCCACCCGGTAAGCCTCCCAGGAGAAGCTGCATAAGTGTACGGGGACCCCTGGGGAAGGGCCCTTCCCTTGACCCCCTGGACTCTGTTCCCCAGGGCCATCTGCACCAATGCTGGCAGCCAGGAGAGGACAGCCCCATTTTGCCCAGACAACTGAGGGCCAAGTCCTGGGACCTGCCATGGCCACCAAACAGGACCAAAGGGGCGAGGGGAGAGATGGGCCCAGAGAGGAGGCCTTCAGAAATTCTATCTTTGGTAGGGCAAGTGCCATCCTGGCAGGTCCCCTTCGGTACTGAGGGGATTAACACCGGTTCTGGATTTGTATAGCTAAGCTACACCAAGCGCTAAGGGTGAGGGTGCTGCAGTGTGATACATGCAGAAAGCCAGCGCCCTGGCTGGGTCCCTGCTGTCACCAATAGTCCAGGTCCTAATTCTACTCTCTCCAAGCTAGTTCTTAGAGCTGAACTTCCAACCCTGCTTGTCTACTGTTAGGGCAGGGCATAACCCCTGAGTTAGTTCCACTGTGCCTGGGAGGGCCCCTCTTTCCTTTCTCCAATGCCATTGAAAGGAGCACGTGAATAATCTGACCCCAGGTGACTAGGAGGCCGTGGAGTGTCCCCAAGCATCATGGCATAGGGACCTGGATGACCCACAGGTGGCTCTGTGACTGTCCCTCTGAGCTCAGGCCTCCTCTGGGCCCACAGCTCCATGGCCGTCTCTGTCCATCACCTCACACAGCTTGAGAACCTGCCACCTCATTCTCCTTCTGCTCCTGAAGCAAGTACAACCGTGACCCTGACATCTTCGCGGTTTTTCTTGAAATCCTACTGACGTTAGTAAAAGAAAGAGAGGTTAATTTTAAAATAAGGCCAGGCATGGCTCCCAAGTATCCTATAACGACCCCATGCAATGGACATAATGCAAACTGCTGAAGGGCCATCAATCCCGGTGAGAATCATAATATAAACAGAGGACTTGCTACAATCGTTTTTCTGAGGTTGTACGTGTGTGTCTGTGTGTCTGCTTTGCTAGTAAAGCAACTCTGGGCTCATCACCCTTCCTGCCGGTGCCCCACACCCTGAGAAATGCCACAGGAACGCTTGGGAAGAGGCCGAGAAGGAAAAGAAGCAAAGGGGCCCATGCAATGAGGCCAGTGGCATGGAGCAGGGCCAGAGGTTCATCTGAGGCCTCTCCTGTGACAGCAGGCCGCTGACCACAGCCCAGAGATTCTCTGCCTCCTGAAGGGCCCCGTGCAGCTCTTACACTTGGGAAAGGATTGCCGAGGAGGCGCCCGGAGCACCTCCCTGCTTTCCGGCCTTAAAGACAGAAAGTCACGAGGCCCTAACCTCCCTGGCCCTCAAACTCCCCTTGTCCCGAGCTTGTTACAAATGATGACTGTGGGCAAATATAAGGTGACAACAGACATGGGCTGTACAAGGACAGGGAATGCTGGGAAATCCCTGTGCCCACCGCAGTCTTTGGGGTCTTGGTGAAGGAGCCCAGTCTGGTATATAGATGAGGGGTTCTCCAGTGCTTTCCCACCAATCCCCAAATAGCTGCTCTTCTTTTCTGGTGGGTTGTCATCTTTTACAAATATCGTGGCAGTAAAAAAATTAAAAATGAAGGAAAATACCCTCAGCATGCCCCCTCTTCCAAAATTGTGCAGACAGCTGGAAAACAGCCGTCATCTAGCAGGGTGGTAACACACACCTCTTCCCGCATCTGTGCCCAGATAGAGAAAGCGCGCGCGTGCCTAAGCGACTGGTCCCACTTTGATTTTCGGTCAGGAGAGCCTACTTTGGAAGTTGTTGGTCATGTAGGTGTGTGTGGTGGGGATGGTGTCCAGGGAAGGGCGGTGGGTTTTGGTCTTTGACTCTTTTTTTAGACCACTCAGCTTGCTCCGAAAATGTCTCTCTCTGATTCTGGGGACTGGGGCCTCGATATTTCAAACAGCTCCTGGGGAGACTGAGAGGATCTTCTGGAAGTTAATATCCTGAGTATCTCAGAGAGCTGTTTCTCAAGATTTGTCATTTTGGTGTTCAAGGCCTTGATGTCCTCCTTCAACTCGTGCTTCACCTCCAGGACCGTGGCCTGCAGCGTCTGCTCGGGGATGGGGTAGAAAGAATGCTTGACCTCCGCCAGGATGGGGCTCCGGTCCTGAGGGCTCCTGGCCTCACCGACGTTGTCCAGACGCAGATCGCTCTTGGTGATGCCGCTGTCACAGGAGTCTGTCTTCTTGAGGGTGGCCTCTCCGGACGCCTTGGTCCTGTCGGGGAGCGTCTCCATGGACTCGGCCTTGGCCACCTGGCTCCAGTCCTCGCCCTTGCCGCAGGCATCCTTGAAGCGGGCCCAGCCTTTGCGCCTGGCGCAGTCGCCCCCCGCTGCCCTGGGGCCCAGGCACTCCGCGCCGGGCGCGTGCAGCCGGCCATGGTCCGACACCGCCGCCGCGGAGGCCGCCTGGAAGGCCACGGGCGTGGCGGGGCTCTCACGCACGGTGACCACACTGGCCTTCACCAGACTGTGGTTGGCCGCGTGCTCGGGGACGGCACCGCCCTTCTCCACATCCTGGTCGTCCGGGTCGCGGCCGCCCCTCTCCGCGGCCAGCCGGGCCTCCTTCTGCTGTCGGAACCTCTGGAAGAGTCTCCGGACAGGGTGGTCCGGGGGCAAGATCAGGGGGGCCTCATTCTTGCGTTTCATGCGCTCTTCCTCCTCCCGCTTCACGTCGCTGATCTTCCGGAACACGATCTGGAGTGAGACAGAAGGACAGCAAAGCTCAGCCCATCAGCCGTCAGGCTGTCAGCGCCCCGCCAAGGGCTGCGGCTCCCAGAGGGCTCGCGTCCCTCCAGCGCCATCCCGGGCTTTGCTCAGGGAACTGCCCACACCTGCCTTTTCCAGGACACTCATTTCCAGCTTGCCCACAGCAAGGAAGGGACTCCTGCTGTCATCCTCTTGAAGAGGAACAAACCTCAGCCTCTCCATCCCCACACGCCAGGAGGCTGGAGGTGCCAGATGGCCTCCTTCCGGGAGACTGTCCCAGTGCCTGAGTTGGGCCCCTGCCTGCAGTCCAGGGTCACCTGGTGAGCTTTACAGAAATCATTCTTCTGCCCCCCGTCTCAGACCTGCTGTATTAGAACCTCCCAACAGGAAGCCCTTGAATCTGTAACAAGCTTTCCAGGTGACTCTTCTGCATGGAAGTTTGAGCACTCCTGGTCTACACCACATTGCAGGGTAAGAAAGTTCAGACAAATCCCCAGGCAGGGCCACAGCTAAGACTGCCATTGCCACCTGCAGATCTGGTGAAATGAAATACAGCTGGCCGTGAAAGCAAAAGCAAGTCTCACACAGAAGCCCTCCCCATCCTCAGGCTGCTCACGGGGGAAGATCCCATGGTTTTGCACACGAGCTTGTCCTAATACTAACAGCCACATGGATGGTTCGTAAGGCACTTTAACGTCACTTCATGTATTCCTTACAGCAGCACTGTAAAGTCACTGGGACACATTCCCATTTTAGAGAAGAGGAAAACCAAGGTTTCAGGGTAGCTAAATGTCACATAAAATAGAAGTTTGCTATAAGGGACTTGTACCCAAGTCATCAAACCCCAGACCCATTAAACGTCCAACAGGTACTTACTGATGATGACAGTGCTTCATGCAGAGGATGGACAGTCAGAAAACTGTCCATGAATCTGGTTCTGAGTAGAGCAAGAGCCATAAATTACAGGGCTTTCCCCGGTGCTGACCTCTGATTATAGATAGGCAAGCTGTGTAATTTCTGGCTTACATTGAGTGTGGCGGATGCGCTCAGGGACACGTGTGACCCATCCCACATCTCAACTTGTGGGAAGCCGCCTGCAATAGGTTGTCTATTTTATATAAATCACTCGTCCAAGGACCAGTCCTGAGATCACTGAGAAGCAGAGGAGAGGCCTGTGTAAGGGAGCAGCAGCTTTTCCATCACCACAACCTGGAAACCCCTGTGCCCTGTGCGGGCAGCCTCGGACCAACCCAGAACCTGCCCCAAGGACCTGCCACAGCACTTGCAGGTCTTGGAGAGGCACACATGGTAGCATGCCAGGACCACAGGCTTTGAGGTCAGAAAGAAATCTCAGCCCTGCCACCTGTGACCTCAGGCAGGCATCTTACCTTCAGAGTCTATTTCCTCCTTGAAGAGTGGGGAAAATCCCCACTATTGTGACTTGGTGTAAAGCCAGCACAAGATTACTTATGTGAAAGCACAGGCCCGCTGTAGATGCTTAACATGAACCCTCCTTCCCTCACCATCTCCAGGCCTCTGCCTTTTTAACCTCCAGGTGCAGATGGTTTATAACTCACCCTCTCCTCCAGGAAGCCCCCCTGGCCAGAGCTCTCTGATGGCACCACTCATTAGGTTCTCAGGTCTGACCGATGAGATTGATTTTACAGCGCCCATAAATACAGAGGAGTCCAACACACTGAGTTGCTAGATGCAATCAACAAATCGTTGGCTCACACCTGTCACCCGATTTCTCCATCAAAGCTCCTGATGCCGGATGACTCTACACTTGGGTCACTAACAGGTGGGTGGGATGCGGTCGCTCCTCTTGCCACCTGGTTAAGTCTTTACATTCCTTGGGTCACAGTGCATGACTTTCTGACCTGTGCTGGGCAGTATTTCTCCCAGCCCTGCCCTGCCCAGTGGTGATTTAACAACCCCACCTCCCCTAGTTCCCTTCAGCCATATCCCATCTACTTCTGTAGTCTAGCCTGCAGATCCAAACTGTGGGACTCAGGAAAACAACCTGAAGAGAAATCCAACGAAAGGCATCACGGGGATGGAGGGATGATAAATAGAAGGAACAGGACCGTCCCTGCTCCTCCAGCTCTGAGGTACCAGACTTCCACCTCCCTCCC